>NC_134866.1:29609110-30244110 GCF_049852395.1 Peromyscus maniculatus bairdii | reverse complement strand
TTTGGGACCCCTTTGTCCAACATCTAAATTAGATGTAACCCAATTGTGGTACTAGAAGCTCATTTGGTGGCAAGAGATGGCCAGCTGGGACTCTGTCTCGCACATCATTTGGCAGTTTTCCTGAGATCACATATATATTTTAGCAACTGTCTGTTGTGATAGGTTTCCATATTACCCCTCAAATGGCCCTTAAGTTTAGCTGTTTCTCCCTGTATTCTCCCCATCTCTTTCTCCCTTCCTCACTTGATCCTCCTATTCCAGACCCCCCACTTGCACTCATAACTATCTATTCTATTTTCCTTTCTTAATGAGCTCTCCCTGTGCTCACTGGTCCCCTACGCTACACCTAACCTCTGTGGTTCTATCAATTGTAGCTTGGTTATCATTGTCTTTTTTTTTTTTTTTTTTTTTTTTTAAAGATTTTATTTATTCATTATGTATACAGCATGTATGACAGCAGGCCAGAAGAGGGCACCAGATCTCATTACAGATGGTTGTGAGCCACCATGTGGTTGCTGGGAATTGAACTCAGGACCTCTGGGAGAGCAGTCAGTGCTCTTAACCGCTGAGCCATCTCTCCAGCCCCGGTTATCATTGTCTTAACAGCTAATAGCCATAGGTATGCTTAAAATCTTTCAATGGCCTGGAATTACAGATGAGCCTGAGGCTTTTATTCCTTGATTGGGATGTGCAGAATCTCCTTTGTCTTCCACTGTGGTGATATTGTGTTCCCCAAAATATTGTGCACCCTAATAAACTTATCTGGTGTCAGAGAACAAAAAAGCCACTAGATATAGAAGCCAGAAAATGGTGGCACATATGCCTTTAATCCTAGCAATCCAGAGGCAAAGATCCCTCTGGATCTTGTGAGTTCAAAGCCACACTGGAAACAGATAGGCATGGTAACAAGAGCCTTTAATCCCAAGAAGTGATGGCAGAAAGCAGAAAGGTATATAAGGCTTGAAAACCAGGAACTAGAGCTGGTTAAGCTTTTCGGCTTTTGAGCAGCAGTTCAGCTGAGATTCATTTTGGATGAAGACTCAGAGGCTTCCAGTCTGAGGAAACAAGATCAGCTGAGGAATTGGCAAGGTGAGGTGGCTGTGGCTTGTTCTGTTTCTCTGATCATTCAGTGTTCACCCCAATAACTGGCTCTGGGTTTGTTTTTATTAATGAGAACTTCTAAGATTTGTGCTACACTCCACATGATGGACAAGTACAGATGTGTCTCTAAGGTAATTCCATTGGTCTCACTCTCATCTCTGTCCTGGAAAATTCTACTTGACAGTTAAGGTTATGCTCACAGCACCAAGTTTTTTTTTTTGGGAAAGATTTCTCACTCATAGAAGCTTAAAGACCACATATCTCTTGTCATATATTTGATAGAAAAGGTCAAATTGCACTCTAGTCAAATGTAGTTATTATGTATACACATTTTTTTACATATGTATTATGTCTTCTTTCTAAGCTTGAACTCTTGAGGTGTGATTCAAATTACAGATAAAAAACAATCAAGTTGATGAGAATAGGAACTTCTTGAGAATTTTTATAATTGATGTACATTAAAGGGATTACATTCTACTGGATTTATTTAGAATTATTATATAAAATATTTTAGAAATGGAAATTAGATGACAGATTTAGATAATTATGCCATGTATTCATCCTCATTCCATTATTTTAATGTAACAACTGAATTTGGGTGAGTTTATAATGAGAAGAATCTTATCAGTTCATAGTTATGGAAGTTCCAGCTCATGGCAAAAACATCAGTCAGGTTGATTGAAAGCATCATGATAAATGTCATCATAATGGCTAAAGAATGATTCAAGGGAAGAGAAAGAACAGGTTTAGATCTATCACAGGGTTAACTCAGAATCTAACAAGGGCTATGTTAGAAACCTATAGGGTAAGGCCTTCTAATGGTCTTCTACTAAGGTGTCCACTCAGAGGACCCACTACCTCCACACGTCCCTATTGAGCATCAACATTCTGACATACAAATGCTTGAAGATAAACCACAGCTGTTGTGACTTGAAGTGGAGTCAAAAAGTGAGTGAAGATAAGCATGCCTCTGGGCTCTCATCTTGTGGATCTTTTGATGTAGGATGACATGGTGCACTTGTGCATCTTACCAGGTTGCTTATCTGCTAAGCATTGATGTGGAAGAGTCCCTGGAAAAGTGCTGTGGGGAAGAGTCATCAGGACAATGACTAAAGTTGAGGACAGTCTTCAGTGTCAGTTTGAGCAGTAGGAGTTGTAAATTCTAACAATAAGCTTCCAGTCACACTTCTTCCCATTAGAAAGTTAAGTTAGTATATAAAGTAATACGTTTTGCTATGTAATTTTTAGAAAACATAAATGTCAGTCAGTATCTTTTGTTCTAGGTTGCCTCCTTCCTCCACAGCACTATTCCACAACACATTCATCTCTTTGGATAGCTTTTTATTTTAATGTGTTCTCATGGCCTCTTTTCTAATTTCATCATCTAACAAAGAAAACACACAGACACACACACACACAGACACACACACACTTAAGTTTAGATTTCACATATAAGAGAAAAATCAGTAATATATATTTGGTTTGTTTGTTTTTTTTAATTATTTATTTATTTATTTATTTATTTTTGGTTTTTTGAGACAGGGATTCTCTGTAGCTTTGGAGCCTGTCCTGGAATTCACCCTGTAGACCTGGCTGGCCTCAAACTCACAGAAATCTGCCTGCCTCTGCCTCCGAGTTCCAGGCTTAAAGACGTGAGCCACCACCGCATAGCAGTTTATTTTGTTTGTCACATTGCTTAGTTTCCAGGCAGAAAGTTGAAACATGTTCAGCTTTGTTCTAATATTATCATTGGAAAGTTCCTTTTATGGGTTAAAACATTCAAGCCAACATACACATGATTAAAAGAAATGACTTTATCATTGATGATTATAGAAGGTGTAATCATGCCACTTACACAGATTGGCAAAGGAGCAATACTACTACTCAAAAACTCATTATATAATGTGAAATTAACAGCATTATACACCTGATAATTCAGATGGATGCTCTGAGATCTACTGTAATCAGCAATGGCTTCCAAGACAGAAGAAATCTAACTAACTTAATATACTTTACATATTAATTAACATTATAATATAATAATTTGTATAGCTTTAAACAAAAGGTAAGAAAAAAATTCAGGCTACAAAGCCTCTTCCCATAAAATATATTAAAAATCATTTTTTTCTAAGTGAGTAAGTGTTTTATTTAGTCCCGCCTTCTGGCCACAAAATCATAAACCTTAGACTAGCCTTGAACTCTTGATCCACCTGTCTCCATTGCCAGAGTGTTGAGTTATAGGCTTCTGTTCATCTAGTTGTGCAATACTTTCACTGAGTATAACATTATTCCAAGTATGTCTGAAAATGTGTCCAAGTATGAAAAAGCTCCTCAAAATATTTGTTATTTTTTTACAGGTTCAACTATTATACCCGTGTAAAGATCTATGGACACTTAGGGAATTTATGCAGTCACTTACTAAGCAGAAAGGACATCCTGGATTCCTTAAAGAATAAGAATTTTGACCTACTTTTTTTTGATGTAACAGATCCTTGTGTTTTCTTGATTGCTGAGAAACTTGAGAAACAATTTGTGGCCTTTCTTCCCATGATATTTGGCATTATAGACTATGGGCTACTAAGGCCCTTGTCTTATGTTCAAGGATTTGGTTCCAGTTTAACTGATCAAATGGACTTCTGGGCCAGAGTGAAGAACGTCCTGATGTTTCTTGATTCATCCATGAAGCAAAGAGAAATATTTTCTCATTATGACAGCACTATCCAGGAGCATTTTGCAGAAGGCTCTCGGCCAGTTTTGTCTGACCTTCCACGGAAAGCAGAGTTGTGGTTTGTCAATTCTGACTTTGCCTTTCATTTTGCTCATCCCGTGCTTCCCAATATGGTCTATGTGGGAGGCTTAACAGACAAACCTGTTAGACCAATACCTCAAGTGAGTGAAACCTTAGCCCTCAGTTTATTTTTTATTCAGAGGCCTGCAGTGCTTAGATGGTGTCTTAGTTAGGGTGTCTATTGCTGTGAAGAGACATCAGAACCACAGAAACTTTAATAAAGGAAAACATTTAATTTTGGTTGGCTTCCAGTTTCAGAAGCTTAGTCCATTATTATCATGGTGGGAAACATGGTGCCATATAGAAAGACATGATGCTGGAGAAGGAGCTCAGAGTTGTACATCTAGATCCACAGGCAACAGGAAGTGAACTGTGACACCAGCCATGGCTGAGCATAGCAGACCTCAAAGTCTACTTCACAATGACACATTTCTTCCAACAAGGCTGCACCTACGCCAAACAGGCCATACCTCCTAATGGTGCCATTCCCCTTGGGAGCAGTTTTATTTCAAACCACCACAGGAGGAAATTGTCACTTGCCCGAGATGTACTGAAAGGAAGTACTCAAAGACAACAGAATTACCCAGAGCCTATATTTTTAGGGTTAGTGAAAGTACAGTGTTAGAATACCCCATGCTAAGTTTGAAGACCTGGTTAGATAGTACAAAATGTAAGTTTCTTTTGTCTCTCTCTATTCCTGGCTGTGGTGGAATAACTCCTTTAGTTTAGTATTTCCTTAATAACTTAATAACTCCTTAAGTATTAATATTTCCAATTGAATTTTGAGCTATCTGTATAATAAATACAGTGAATGTCAACATACTTAGTATGTGTTAAGGAGGCAGGTTCCTTATAATGAAACAGATTAATACTTTCAGAAGGCATGTACCTAGACAAAACTTAGTATGAGTAACAAGAAGAACTGCTTCTGTTATTCTGTGTCCCCAGCCTGTTGAGCACTTGGTACTCCATCCAGCTACTGTAAACCATCAAAGCTGTCATGTAGTTTGCATGTTCAGTGCAGGGTCTGAATTACTATCACTGACAATTATAAAGTGCAGAGATAAGGATGTTAGATTTCTGGTTCCCTGTCACTGTGGGGTTCCCTCACTCATGATGGGAGGAGGAATTATCCCCTTTGGACTTACATAGTTGTGGCCAAGATACTGAGTTGATGAAGGGGATGTTTCTCTTGCTTTCAGCTCAAAGCAGAGAGGGTATGGATTTGCTCTGGCTCTGTTGGGTATTACAGCGCCTACCCTTCCTTGCAGTTGGTGCAAATTAGTTTTTGGGGGAGTGATTAGTGAGTGAGAAATATTATCTATCTATCTATCTATCTATCTATCTATCTATCTATCTATCTATCTATCTATCTATCTATCTATCTCTATATATTTATATCTATATATATCTATATCACATCACTTACATCAGTAGAGTAGGGATACAGTATACAGATTTGCAGTTCCCTGACTGAATCTTTAAGTAGTAAAAGATATTTTACATTTATAAATCTAGATGTGAATGACAGAGCCCTCACCTTCTAGACAGAATGGTCAGATATTGGCACACAGAGAGATGAAGGGATTGTTAGAAAGTGGGAGGAAATGTTTGAAAATAATACATGACACAAGAGTCTGGAATCTACTTTATGGGTTATTCCAATACATGTTTTGTAAGAATTAAGTGAGAAGCAAATAGACTGTGGTGGTTGCCTACATAAGGAAAATCAGACTTTCTATCAAAACTCTCAAAGAAGTTTAAAGACTACATATATTTGAAACATAGTGTTTATCAAATATTGCAACTATAAAATATTACTTAAAATATGTGAAATAGTTAACTTACAGAGAGATATGTTATCTATGCACAAAATATGAAATAAAAAATAAGAAGAAAAATGTAAGAAATTTAACGAAGAAATAAATAACTTAAGACTTCAATTCTACAGTTTTAGAATTAGAAAACTATCCATACAAATTATCACCTTGAATAATACCATAGGCTAAATAGAATTATTAGAAATTATAGAGCATGCTTAAAATGTATTTGCAAGTGATTTTATATGCCTGACTGCTTGCCCTGCATGTATGTGTGTGCATCATGTTCCTGCAAGTGCCCAGATGAGGCCAGAAGAGGGCACTGGATCACCTAGAGCTAGAATTACAGAGAGTTGTGATTGCTCTGTGGGAACTGAACTGTGGTCCTCTGGAAGGAAATCTGCTGAACCTTCTCTCCAGTTCTGACTGTTCATTCCAACAACAGCAGAGCACATATTCTTCTCTAATGCACAAAACAAATTCCTTGGTTCATGTGTTAGCCCATGCCACCCTCCAACCCAAGCCTGAGATTTGCAAATTCTCAGATTAATGTAGATATTTCTTACCACAGTGGGGTGAATATAAAACAACATAATGTAAATTCCAAGGGAAAAATCAAGAGGAACATTTGAAAATATTATATACCAAGGAAAAGGAGACAAAAAAATGGAATGATGGAGTGAATTAAAAGCAAAACATAGGATATAATTCATAGCTATTATTATATCTATTAGTACAGCCAAGGTACTTGCAATTGATAATCTAATCCTTCAATATAAGGCAGAGATAATGAAGAGATGACTGAATAAGATGCTAGCAGAAAGAAGGGACATAAAAGAATCAGAGTGTAGATGATTGAAATAATGAATAGACAAATTTAGAATCAATAAAATCAAAAGAGTAGCATGCTGAAAAAGTGATAGAATCATTAAGAATATAAATAAGAAAGAACAACAAAATATTAAAGTCCTAAAGTAAAAAATTATCCACTCTTACTTAAAACAATAAAGATTATAAGGGAATTATAAAAACATGATATATCATCAAATTAGGTGATCTACATGAGTGGACATATTCCTTTGCAAGACTGTTACCATAACTGACTCAAGAAAAAATAGAAATTCTTAAAGTTATGGGATTAAATTAGACTGATCAATAACAAAGTCTTTCATTAAGAAAGTCTGATATAACATGGATTAACAGGTGAATTGAGTGAAACACTTAAGAATGAATGCCAGTTCCTGTATGATTATTTGTGGCACTTCCACAGGAAAGAATACTTCTCAAACCATTCTTTGAATCTATCATTATTCTGTAACCAAAGCTAGAAAACAACACCAGAGGTGGAGGCATTATACCACACAGCAAGTGAAGAAATTTTGTATACTGAATTTCTATCATGAGTATAAAATAATACAAATGATGTTCAAAAATAGGAAGGGCCGAAAGTTATTAAACCAAAAGAATGCCCTTAGCAATTAGATTACTCTGGAGCTTACTTTTTTTTTTTTTTTTTTTTACGAGACAGAGTTCTCTGTGTAGTTTTGCACCTTTCCTGGAACTTACTTTGTAGACCAGGCTAGCCTCGAACTCACAGAGATCTGACTGCCTCTGCCTCCTGAGTGCTGGGATTAAAGATGTGCCAGTAGAAAAATCTGGTGCTTGTATTTTCTTGGAAGAGCAATCCATAAGAGCCCAAAGGTGTAGTACAAATCTTTAAAAGGTATTATTAATAAAGACAAACCTGGAGCCAGGTATTGTGGTGAATGCTGAATGATCAGAGAAAAAGAACAATTCATCCAACCTCACCTTGCCAGTTTCCCAGCTCATCTTATTTCCTCAGACTGAAAACCTCTGAGTCCTCATCTGAATGGATCTCAGCTGAACTGCTGCTAAAAGCTAAATGCTTAAAAAGGCTCTAGTTCCTGGTCCTCACACCTTATATGCCTTTCTGATTCCTGGGATTAAATGCATGTGTCACTATGCCTGGCTGTTTCCAGTGAGGCTTTGAACTCACAGAGATTCAGGTGGATCTCTGCCTCTGGAATGCTAGGATTAAAGGCATGTGCTACCACTGCCTAAACCTATAATTAATATAGTGGTTGTTCTGTTCTCTGACCCCCAGATAAGTTTATTGGGGTGCACAATATATCAACCCCACACAGGTGAAGAGATGGCTGCTATTCAATGCAGTAACTACCCCCAGACACAGCTGTATAGGAATTATAAAAGGAGTTCTATCATATAGAACACAAGCAACCAAAGCATGGGTTTATTTAACAACTGGTCTTGTTTCATGTCATAGCTGCCTTGGGTTTAACAAACCACTTTTTGCACATTTCTTTATGTTTCTTCTAGGATTTAGAAGACTTTATCATTAAGTTCCGAGACTCAGGTTTTGTCCTTGTGGCACTGGGCTCCATAGCAACCCTGCATCAGACCAAACAACTTATTAAGGAGATGAACAGTGCCTTTGCTCACCTCCCTCAAGGAGTGCTGTGGACATGTAAGGATGCTCATTGGCCTAAAGATGTCAGTATGGCTCCTAATGTCAAAATCATGAATTGGCTTCCCCAGACTGACCTTTTGGGTAAGCACCTCCTAGACCTGTTACTTTATTTCCATTAATGTGCTTTTGGACTTAATAGATAACTGATGTCTGAGTGCTTGCAGTTGCAGAAAAAAGGCTGCTGATAGGTGAAGATATATGTCTAGCAGGCAGGTAGAAGCAGCTAAGGTTCTTGGGAGAATCAGTCTGTGCTCTAGACTTGACATAGCAGCAACTTCCTCATCCTTTTCAACATAGACAGATCACAATTCCCTAAATAGATATGTAGCCTTGACTTAAGAGTATTTACCGTTGATCACAACAACACAATCTTGACCAATATGTGGTCTACAACTATTCCTTGGGCAGTTGCCACCATTTGTTGCTGCTATTCTCACAGTGATGTGAGAAATCCTTGGTATTTTTAAACACACACACACACACACACATGAATGTAAGCATGCAGACACATCTTGGTTGTGAGAAAAGGGATAAAAACTCAGACACTTACAACATGGATGTTGTGTGGTTTAGGACATAGAGAGATATTTGTGTACCAACCCACATAAGATGACAGTATGATATGGAGACACTGATTTCTTGAGCAACAGAGAATTCCCTAAAGCTACCTCCCCTCAAAATTTTCATTTCTATGTGACTTTATGGATACCCAACTTTTCTACATTCAGTGGCAGAATCAGAGATTTGTACCTAAGACCGTGTCTCAAAAGAAGCTGGGAAATTTTTCACATAGATCTCTGTTCAGTAAAATCACAGGCTACACAACAGGAAAAAGACTTGCTTTCCAGGGAAAATGGGTAGATTTTGTGTGAGTTATAGTTTGGGATGATTTCTGTAGGATCATAAGAAATGTTTGGTTGCTTTCAATATGGAGCAACAGTCAAGACCTGTAAATGCAGAAGTTTCTGGTCTACCACCCCCTTCTGTAAGCTTCTCAAAACAGAGCAGATAACACCCATAATATAGACTTCATGTGAGATCAGACGTGAAAAGCAAGAGAAGGCCAAGGTTAGACAAGTGAAGAAGAAAGCATCAGTGGAGAAGATGAGGATGAGTAGAAGGACAAGGAAACTTCCCTCTCTTGTCACTGTCCTTGTAGCTGTGCCTGGGTTCTAGGTCTTAGATAGATTTTGACTGAAGTAAGGCATCTCTCTGCAGAGAGAAGGCTGGGTATCACATCCTGAAACATTGCAAATCTCTAAAGCACCATCAGTAAATTCATTCTCCCCAGCATATTGGCATTTCCTGGATCTGCTGCTTCACCTGGAATCTGAAACTTTGATAGTGACGTATTGGATGATCTTTCTCTTTTGCAACAGCTCATCCTAGAATTCATCTTTTTGTCACCCATGGGGGAATGAATAGCATAATGGAGGCCATCCAGCATGGAGTACCCATGGTGGGGATTCCCTTTTTAGCAGACCAGGGTGAAAACATGGTCCTAGTAGAAGCAAAGAAAATTGGTGTTTCTGTTCATCTAGAGACACTCAAGGCAGAGACATTTGCACGTACACTAAGAGAAGTCATAGAAGACAAGAGGTATGCAGCTCTATGGGGTTGGGGTCTCTTAGGCTGAATATAGGCTTAGTATTAATTGGACTGTGTAGTATGTTTATCAATGAAACAGAATTTTATGGGATGTGTTATAATACATGTGTGATACATGAAAGTCCTGCTTTTCCTTTGCTAATAATCCTAATTTTGGGTGAGGAGCTGAGAATATGCTTCTATCTGATGTGGTGCGATGACTTCTTATGGTCACATTATCTTTATGATCTTTCATATTTTGGGTACCTATAATAGAATTTCAGTTGAAGCAGGAGAGATCATTGGCATGTTCTTTACATGGCTAATCTCCCTGAATCATCAAATACCTAAAGAATTTCTATTGACTCAGAAGTTAATGATCTTAGTTACTATTGTATTACTGTGAAAAGGTACCATGACCAAGGCTACATGTAAGATAAAGCATTTATTTGGTTCTTGCTTACAGTTTCGGAGGGTTAGTCCATGATCATCATGGTGGTGACTGTGTGTGCAGGATGGTACTGGAGCAATAGAAGAGAGCTCACATCTTGATCTGCAGGCAGGAGGCAGAAAGAGCAAGAATGGGCCTGGCGAGGGCTTTTTTGATCCCCGCCAGTGAGACACCTCCTCCAATAAAGTCATAGTTCTTAATTCTTCCTTAACAGTCCACCAACTGATAAGTAAACATTCAAATATATATGACTATGGGAGCCATTCTCATTCAAACTACAACAAGGACAATTGCATGGCCTTAATGGGCTGACCTTCCCTCTTCAGGGTCTTTGTTGAACTCACAGAACCATCTCTCCACCGTTGTCCTTAGGAGAACATGTTTTTGGCTATTACTTTTTCTGTCCTTGAGGTCACTCATCATACACTACTTTCTCTTTAACACTTTGAAAGATTTGCAATATCTCCACCATGTGTGTCATTATTGTCTGTTCCACACTAGCACATATGAAGCACGTACCATGAGGAAGCAGTAGTATCAGTTTCTACTCTGTTCCTGGGGCTCAGAACAGGTCTGTTATAGTGGAACTTTTTACAAATCTAGCACAAATGCAATAGTAACAGAGACAAAAAGAGGTGACCCACATATTCCTTGCCCAACCAGCACAATTATTTCACAATCAAACACGACTAAATACTCAGGTTTCAATGTCTCAATCACTTAATCAGACAGACATCATGTCACACAGGTTCACATATATTTAATGTGAGCATACCTTCAGCACAATAGGTGAAATCCTTACAGACATTAAAAATGTTTCTCTTCAAGGGTTAATTTTGATCCTTCTTGTATTTAGGTTTTTCTTTTTAGCTTTTCATTGAATGTTTTTTAAATTAACCTTTTAGTTGGGACTCAGGTAGACAGTGTCAACAAAAATGTATGCTAACAATTTTGTTAAAGCTGACCTATGGAATTGTACTAGAAACAAAATGTGTGTGTGTGTGTGGGGGGCGTGTGTATACGTTTTAAAGTCCCAACTACTGGCACAGCACATTGGTAACACATTCTCTCTGTGTCTGCCCATAGGTTCAAGTCTGCAGCCATGGCTGCCAGGGCCATCAGGCGCTCTCACCCCCTGACACCTTCCCAGCGTCTGGTGGGCTGGATTGACCACATCCTACAAACAGGGGGAGGAGCACATCTCAAGCCCCAAGGCTTTCAACAGCCATGGCATGTGCAGAACCTGCTGGATGTCCTATTGTTCCTGTTGGGGCTCACTCTGGGCACCTTGTGGTTGTTGAAGAAAATGCTGGGCTTGTTGCTCAGGTCCCAGGGTGTGGTCAGGAAGGAAAAGAAGTCCTAATGTTAGGGTTGACCTGGGGGAGGATGTTCGGAACTCTGGCACTTTACATGCATCCCCCTTCCCTAGCACAAGGAACTCCCAGGGTTCTCGTCTTTCCCTCTTCCTGCTGAGGGACCTCCAGTTGTCCTCACTGTTTTCTGCCTCTTTCCTAACACTCATACAGTACATTGACTGGTGACTCCACTATCTGGATCGCCTGGCTCTAGTACAATCCTTCCTTTCCCAGCTGTTTCTTCTCTTCACACCTTTCTGCCATTGACAGTGTTATGACAGTTTCATCCTCTCTGTGACTTCTATTCTCTGACTCTAATTTCTCATATTATTTGAGATAAAACCCCAAATATTGGACAAATTCTAATTACTCCTTTATTTTTCTTATCTTATAATCTCTTTTAGAGTTCAGAATGCCTGGACTGCTCCATTCTACTCTTCCTGTTAGGAAGGAACAGCCTCTGCTAGCATGTAATATCTACCAATTTATCTGATAATTACAACATATGAATGCCATCAATTCATTTTTCTTGGTAGAATACAAAATAAAGTTCACAGAAAATTGAAGAGTTTGGAGAAATCATTTTTGATATGACTTATATGATAGGTTTATTTCCTTATGTGTAAAAAAATTAAATAAGTAAAGAAAAGAAACTACAGTCTATCCACTTATTGAAGTAACAGCTATGTGTCAAATTGGATAAGCCAGAGAGAATGAATTTCAATGCCATTAAGTAAGAAGATACAAAGAGAAGCAATATACATAGCATTCCTGTTGAGATGAACTGTAGCTCAGTAGCAGGACTAGAGGGAGATTCCGGGCTTTGAAGACTGTCTTTGGCCCTGTTCCCTGAAACTAGCAAACTGGGCAGAGGTTTGTTGAAGGAATGGACTGAACTGTGCCTCTGACAAGGGAACTGTACATATGGTGAGCCAACACCTGGTGACGCTGTGGTCACAGCGTTGGGAAGGAGTGCCTTCTTCTAAACAGAGTTAAACCTGACAGTTTATACTGTTGTGACCAAATGTCAGACACACTTTAACAGGAGTTGTGATGACAGTGAAATCATGACATCATATTTGGAATCTGTGGCTGGATGTGTTTTTAAACCTCAGAGCTCTGAGTATGTCTCGCCCTTCTTTATTAGAAATACGACTCTCTCCTACCTTCCTCTCAAACCTCAAGGTCTTGAAAAATTTATTTTTTCTCTTATGATTTAATATGAGTCTTCAGAGTTCAAATTAGTTTGAATGCCATCCTAGAGCTTGATTCTCTGAGTTACCCCTCACACTCCTAGCTTCTGTCCTAACATGGTACATTGAAAAGAGGACATAGTTAATATTGGCTTTGTGTTGTCAAATTGACTAAATGATGGTTAATGTGAGCATTCGAGTATCGTGCTTGACTGTAATTTTCCCCTGACTTTATCAAGTCATATCCAGAAGTATCTTCCTACAACAGCTCTGGTAGAATTGTTGTCAGGGGGAAAAGTGACTGAAGTCTGCATTCCCGTATCTGGTCTTCCCTAAGTCAAGTATTATTTTGCATGAGGAAGTGGCAAAAAAATACACTTTGAATTTCTTACCTATTGTTACCTACGGTAGAGGAGAAAGAATCCTGCTGGGACTCAAATGTCCAATGTCTGTTGTTTGTCAAGACTTATAGGAAAGCCATTGTACCAGTACATACTTACTTTCCTGCTGTGGTTTTAACGTGTCCTCCCAAATTCATATGTTAGAAACTCAGTTCCAAAATTTATATGTCAACAACACTTTCCAGTGGAAGGTTTTTGATATAATTAAAGTTAAAAGAAGTCCACAGGGTGGGCCCTCCAGGATGGCTACAGTGTGGCTTTACCAAAAGAGAAGAGGGCCTGGGGTTGACATGCTTGTTCTGGTTGGCATATGATGCCCTTTCTGACGGTTACAGTACAGTTTTACCAAAAGGGGACGGGGCTTGGGGATGATGCGCTTGTTCTGCTATGGCATGGGATGCTCTCATGACGCAGTATGAAGCCCCACACCAGGTGATGAGCAGATCCTCGTACCATGTGTTCTCATCTCTCCCGTCTACTGTCTTGTCTACATCTCTTTATCATAGGTAGTAGATAATGGAGCCTTTGAGCTCAAACTCATATTCGCCAGGGATGGGTTTGGAGAGGTAAGACCAAGGCCCAGGTTTGTAGGCTTTTATGTCTTGTGTTCTTCCCACTGAAATAAGAGATCTGAGAACCCAAGTCTGGACTGCCCAGATCACCTTCTCCCATTTCTGAATATTCTTACAGAAAGCATCAACTAGTGGAGGATAGGTGTGTATATGTTGTGTGTGTGTGTGTGTGTTTGTGAGAGAAGGGGGGAGAGAGAGAGAGAGAGAGAGAGAGAGAGAGAGAGAGAGAGAGAGAGAGAGAGAGAGAGAGAGAGAGAAAAGGAGAGGGAATTGTTTATCATTTCTTTCCTATAAAACTTGTTCAGTATTCAGGGGCATTAACCTATTAAAGAGTGTGTATGAGTTACTGGTAAGCATCTTTGACAATCATATTGAGAATCTCATTGAAGACAGAAGTAACAGAAACCAGCATTTAAACCACAGAGGAGAACATGAAATGTAGGATCAAAGGGATATAGGGCATTATATATAAATAACTATAGCTATAACTCTATGTATTACTGTTTATATATATATATATATATATATATATATATATACACACACATACATACATACATATACACATACGTCACAGAATTGGTTTCAGCAAGTGAGTACTGCTAAATTACTATTAATTCCTACTAATGATGCAGGCCTAATGTCTTTTCTCACTTCTATATACACACACATCCTAATTTGTTCAAATATATCATCCTTAGCAGCTTCTGAATGTGTCTTTTGTCCCTATCCCATTCTGCTACAAGAAGCTTTGCTAGAGAGGGTTGGGCAAGACACTGACCTATGAGTACAGTATACATGATTAGGAGCCATTTTACTGTATGTTCCTTTAACAGAATAATAGTATTGGGCTTTCCCCTAGACTCATGGCCAACCTAGTCTCAGGTTCTTGGGCACTTTAGCAGTGTCAAGTATGTGTTCCATCTCATGGTGTGGTACTTAGTCCCAAATGAAAACATAGTTGGTTACTCTCTATGGTGGTATTCTATTTGTACTGAAATGTGATTTTAATTGTATGTTAATAAATAAAGTTGCCGGGAGGGTCAGAGCTATTAGAGCCATAGAAAGAGTGTGGCAGTGGTGGTGCACACCTTTAATCCCTTAGATCTCTGTGTGTTCAGGGATACAGCCAGCATTGGAGACATACGCCTTTAAGACCTAGAGGGCTGTACTTACAGGCAGTGATGAGGCAGTCATGTGTTTGTGTAGCAGGAATCTTAAAAGTTCTTATTAATAAAATCAAACCCGAGGCCAATTATTGGGGTGAATACTGGAAGGTCAGAGAGACAGAACAAGCCAAAGTTATCTCACCTCACCAGTTCCTCAACTGGTCCTGTTTCCTCAGACTGGAAGCCTCTGAGTCCTCATCCAGAATGAATCCCAGCTGAACTGTGCTGCTTCAAAGCCTGAAAGCTTAACCAGCCACATGCTTAACCAGCCAAATGCTTAACCAGCCAAATGCTTCTAGTTTATGGGTCCTCATGCCTTATATACCTTTCTGCTTTCTACCATCACTCCCTAGGATTAAAGGCTCACTTTCTGGGATTAAAGGCATGAATCACCAAGCCTGGCTGTTTCCAATGTGGCCTTGAACTCACAGAGATCCCAGATGGATTTCTGCCTCTGGAATGCTAGGATTAAAGGCTTGTGCAATCACTGCCTAACTAGTGGCTTTTCTATTCTCTGACCCCAGATAAGTTTATTAAGGTACACAATATTTTGGGGAACACAATACCACCACATGTTTGGGTTTACAACCAATGAGAAGGCAGAACAGAAAGATTATTTAAAGACATACACACAGAAAATAGCTCTCTTTTGGGAAGCTAGAAGCACCGCAGGAGGAAGGGTAAGATTTTAGCTCTGAGCTCTGACCTTTTGGCTTTCTCTTTTACATTGGTTCTGTGTTTCTTATTTAATAAGATGGTTGGCCACATCTACAACTCTCTTATCAATTGTACCACTATTACACGAGTATAATTTTAGGCAAGCTGCTGCTGCAGGTCTCAGGTTTTGTAACTCGGTGATATTGATGAACTCCTTTCTCCTCTGGAAATGTGACATGAACTTTCACACACTATGCATGTTAGTCAAGGTGTGTGTGTGTGTGTGTGTGTGTGTGTGTGTGTGTGTGTGTGTGTGAGAGAGAGAGAGAGAGAGAGAGACAAACAGAGAGAGAGACACAGAGAGAGACAGAGAGAGAGAGACAGACAGAGAGAGAGAGAGAGGGAGAGGTCTATGTGTGTTTGTGTGCAGATATGAGTGTGACACTTCATACATACATATGTAAACATATATGTGGAAGGCAGAGGTTGACACTAGGTATTATTAGGTGTCTTCCTGTTTGTTGCTCTCCCTACTTTTGCGACATGGTATTTTACTGGACCTGGAGCTTGTCAAGCAATCTAGACTGTCAGGCCAGCAAGCCCAGGATGTACCTATCTCTACCTTCCTGGATCTGGGATTATAGTTGCCTATCTCTTTATATGAGTACTGAGTATCTGTACTCAGGTCCACAGGTGCTTCATGTACCTAACCATTTCCCCAGTCCTGAGGTCTGATATTGGAGGTGAGGTGAAGATGGGTATCTCAGCTGCAGAAGATGGAGGAAGAGAGAATCTACCTTTCAGTTGTAATTTTTTTTTTTTTTACTTCTAGGTCTCAGCAGATACGACAGTGCTCAGACCCTTTAGATGAAGATGGAATTTCTTTACTCTTTTCATTGATTCAAAAGCTACTGCCATGTGGAAGCAATCTCACACATGGCCAGAAATAAATCTTTTCCAGCTATCTGAGTATCCTTTAATCTAATGAAGTTAACAATGAAATTAACCATCACTTTAACACATTTGAGAAGTATGAGAACAATAGATTGGGTGGTGATTCATTGTGAAGAACAGCGCAGCCCCCTTCCTCACATTATTTCTCCCTTTTTTGTCTCTTCAGTTGTATGACTGTGAAAGAAGCGTGATTATATATGAATACAATGCTTAAACTCAGACACTGGTAACAACTTGTAGACACAAGGCACCATGTTGCAAAGCAGAATTCAAAGCTGTGTTCTTCTACATGCTTTGAAAGTAATGAAGCAGATTCTTTTTCTGCTTTGAGGCTGGGAAATATCACTAAATCTGTTTAGTGTTCAAATAGAATGTGAAGATGACTGCATAGGCAGTGTGCTCCTTCCTCTTGGGTTGATTGATAAGTGGCAGAATTGGAAGCAGTCCTGAGCTTGCCCTGGGGAAGATGGTGTAATACTTCCATTCTGTGTTATGATGTTCACCCAGAACTGCAGGTTCAGTTTTAATTGTTTTGACTAAATAGTTATGGTTTTCCTTAGTTACAATAAAAAGTAAATTTGGCATAAAACTTTAGAATCACTAAGATAAAATAGACAATACAATATTTTCTCTAAATTGTTAGATACAAATAAATGAACTGAATACTGTAAATGTAATTTTTACTTTAAATGTTTTTGTTGTATAGAGTTTTACTATGTTAAAGCCTTTCATTTTTGTTTATACAAAAACGGAGAAATGTAGAATATTAGTTGAAGAAGCATTACATTATTTTATGCTGTGAAATATTTGTTTAATGATGCAAAGATGTGTTGCATTCTTTTATGTTGCATTTGTTTAACTCTGTGAAGCTGTGTTCTTTGCCTGTCTAAACACCAGATTGAGCTCTTTATTAAGAGCCGAACAGCCAATAGCTAGGCAAGAGAAAGAATAGGCAGGGCTGGCAGGAAGAGATGACATAGGAGGAGAAATCAGGGAAGAAAGATGGGGAGCAAAAGGAGAAGGGGAGAATGATACCAGGGTCCAGTGTCCCAGCTAAACAGCAAGCCATGGAGTAAGAAGAAGAGAAAGGCTAATACGTTGTCTGTCAGGTAAAGTCCTGCAATTAGGCAATTAGCACATTTTCATGAATTTGTGAGTAGGGAGAGGCCTTGGGCAATAATCTTTGGTGTTTTTCTGAATCATTAGCTTACATTGACACTATAGGAGATTTTAAGACTGGCACCTGGCAAAATGGGTTGCAGATATGGCAATAGGATAAAAATAGAGAAATGACAGAGGAGACAGACTCTTATAAATTAGGGAATGGGCCTATAAAAGGTTCATGCTACATGTCACTTCAAGATGCTGTCATTGACAGGATTTCTCAGGGTTCCTTCATTCACAATTTAGAGAGTTATTTAGAGGCAGTAAAGAGGATATTGTGGCTAAAGGACAAGTTAAATATTAACTCAGCCCCTGATCCTGTATTGACTCTGGCTAAGAAGTTCAGTGTTCAATGGAAAGATACCAGAGCGACAAGGCAAAGAGCAAGATGACATTTAGAAGACCAGAATAAGTTCTCCCCTTTTACCTCATTTCAAGGCCACAGCCAGTGCTTTGTGACAGAGGCTCACAGGGTCCCTTAGTGGCACACACTTCTCAAGCTGTGCATCCTGTACCTGTGCTCCACTTGATTTACAGATGGCTGAGCATCGGATTGGGATTCTAGTGAGCTTATTTCTCCTTGAGGTTCTTCTTTTGGATGCTGCAAAAATCCTGACTATATCTACAATTGGTGAGTGCTTGCTGGGACTATAGTCTTGCGAGACCAGTATACTTGGGTTAACATGTCTCATGCAAATAGCATACAGTGGACCGACCATGCAGGAGATTTTCTAGCTAGGCTTAGATCAGACCTGGAGGAGGAAGGATGCATTGTGAAATATGGTGCTCAGAAGGGATTCTACCTAAGAGTGGGGGTAAATAATAGACTGAAATAGCATCCGATGTGGAAACATCAGCAGGAGACTGAGTGGTATTTTGTAAGGAAGATGAAAAAGGCTTCTCTAGTGGGACTTTAAATTGTGAGTTGATGGGAGGCATATAAGTCAAAGTGATCAGTCTATTTCTGCAAAAAAGGGAGCAATGAGCATTTCATGATTTTTCAGGGGTTTGGCTGACATTCATAAACATTTTTGGTTTCAAAAGGTTTTTTTTTTTCTCTACAAGCACCCAGTCACTGAATTTTCATGTCATCAGAGCATCATCTTATTGTAGGAACTGCTATGTTACTCTGAACACCACAAATGTTCTTGCTCCATTGTTTGGTCTGCAGCTCATGATAATTGGTTAGGCTTTATATACATGAATCAGTGATAAAAGTCAGGGTTGGGTAGGGGAAATACATATTAGTACCAAAGGCAACAGACCACATTAAACCCATATATAGACTGGTTTAAAATATTTTTTTCAAATTGTTAATGTGTTTTCATTCATAGTTGAATAGGACGTGACCCAAAGTTTAAGACAGGAAAGGACACAGATATAATAGGAAGGCATAGTTGATGAATGTGTTATGTTATTTTAATCCTAAATTGAATACCTATTGTTGTTGGCAAAGAGTCAAGATTTTAACAAAAGTAACCTTCAAGCTTCTGCTGAGAAGAAGGTGTATTCTTTTTTGTTAGGGTGTAATGTTCTGTAGATATTGATTAGTACATGTAGTCCATTTGAGTCATAACATCAGTTAAGTCCCTTACTTCTCTGTTAAGTTTCAATCTGGCAGATCTTTCCAGTGGTGAGAGTGGGGTGTTGAAGTCTCCCACTATTAATGTGTGGGGTTTGATGTTTGATTTACGCTTTAATTATGTTTATTTTACATATGTGGGTGCCTTTGTATTTGGGGCATAAATATTCAGAATTGAAACTTCATCTTGGTGGATCTTTCCTATGATGAGTATGTAATGTCCTTCTTGATCTCTTTTGATTGATTTTAGTTTGAGGTCTATTTTGTTGGATAGTGGGATAGCTACACCAGCTTTCTTCTTAAGACCATTTGACTGGAAAGACTATTCCCAGCCTTTTACTCTGAGGTAGTGGAGTTGAAGTGTGTTTCTTGTATGCAGCAGAAAGATGCGTCCTGCTTTCATTTCCATTCAGTAAGCCTATGTCTTTTTTATAGGTGAATTAAGTCCACTGGTATTAAGGGATATTAATGACCAGTGATTGTTAGTTCCTCTTATCCTTTGATGGTAGTGTGTGTGTATTTCTCTTCTTTGGGATTTACTGCTGTGGAATTATCTATTGCCTGTGTTTCATGGGTGTATCTGACTTCCTTAGGTTGAAACTTTCCTTCTAGTGCTTTCTGTCAGGCTAGATATATGGATAGGCATTGTTTTAATCTGTCTTTGTCTTGGAATGTCTTGTTCACTCCATCTACGGTGATTGAAAGTTTTGCTGGGTATATAAGTTTAGGCTGGCATCCATGATCTCTTAGTGTCTGCATTACATCTGTCCAAGTCCTTTTGGCTTCCAAAGTCTCCATTGAGAAGTCAGGTGTTATTCTGATGAGTCTGACTTTATAAGTCACTTGGCCTTTTCCTTTGCTGCTCTTAATATTCTTTCTTTATTCTGTATGTTTAATGGTTTAATTATTATGTAGCAAGGGGACTTTTTGTGGGAGTCTAGTCTGTTTGGTGTTCTATAGGCTTCTTGTATCTTCATAGATATTTCCTTCTTTAAGTTACAAAAGTTTTCTTATGTGATATTGTTGAATATATTTTCTGTGCCTTTGAGTTGGTATTCTTCTCCTTCTTCTATCCCTATTATTCTTAGGTTTGACCTTTTCATGGTGTCCCAGATTTTCTGGACATTTTGTGTTATAACTATTTTAGCTTTGGTGTTTTCTTTGACTGACCAATCTATTTTCTCTATTTTATCCTCCACACCAGAGATGCTCTCTTCCATCTCTTGTATTCTGTTGATTATGATTGCATCTGTGTTTTCTGCTCATTTACTCAGATTTTCTATTTCCAGCGTTCCCTTTGTTTGTGTCTTCTTCATTGTTTCTATTACACTTTTCAGGTCTTGAGCTTTTCCCCTCACATGTTTAATTACATGGTTTTCTTGGCTTTCTTTAAGGGATTTATTGATTTCTTCCAATTTTTTGCTTATCTTTTCCTCAATTTCTTTATTGATTTCTTCCATTTTTTGTTTGTCTTTTCCTCAATTTCTTTATTGATTTCTTCCAATCTTTTGTTTGTCTTTTCCTAAATCTCTTCAAGGGAATCCTTCATTTTTTTCTTGGTAGGCCTCTAGCATCTTCGTGAAGGTCGCTTTCTTCTGCTTCTTCTACATTGTGATGTTCAGGTCTTGCTGTTGGAGGAGGGCTAGGTTCTGGTGATGCCATATTGCTGTTTATGTTGTATGTATTTTTGCATTTACGTCTGTTCATTTCCTCTACTAATAGGTGCAAGAGCTGCCTGTGTCTGAGCGAGCTGGTATTGGTCCACTCTGTGCTTAGTGTGTCTGTGTCTCAAGGGCCCCCTCTAGGTCCAATCTTAGCCCTTGGTCTAATTGTAGCTGGCAGATTCTGTGTCTCAGGGAGCTGCTCTTGGCCCAATCCAAGCTAGCTGATTCTGTGACTCATGGGGCTGCTTTTGGTCTTCTCAGGGCTCTTGGTCCAGTCAGAGCAGACAGATTCTGTGTCTCAGAAAGCCTCTCTTGGTCCAATGAGAGGTGGCAGGTTCTGTGTCTCAGAAAGCCACCCTTGGTCCAATGAGGCCTGGTGGATTCCCTGTCTCAGGAGGTTACTCTTGGTCCAATGAAAGCTCTTGTTCCAATGAGAGCTGGCAGTTTGGTTTCCATGTCTCAGGAAGTTACTGGGGTCACAAGTGGATGGATATTGAGGCAAGGCATGGCACTTGTAGATTGCAGGGTCCAATGGAGGATTTTGGTGGTGGTGGTGGCTTCGTGCAGGAATTTTCCATACTGTCTGGCAACTGGAGCAGAGTTGGGGCAAGGGTTCTAGGAGACTGAAAATAAAACATTTTTTAAAAGTTAAACAAAAGCAAATGAAGCTGTCTGTCTTACTTCGATTTTTTATTTGGTAATTATAATGAAGAGTATTCATTCTGAAGGGACTATGATTCTGCTCTTACTGACTTCTGACATCTGAGCTTACTCTGGAACATCACTAAGGAGATTTTGCAAATTAAGATATTTTTGTCACTAACCCTCTTGTGCCTACAATTTGTGTATCTATCTGAAACTCTACTTCCTTTAGCTGTGGTAGTCATAAGGGAATGGTCATCTGTAAGCATTTCATTGTTGGTGCCTAGTGCTGCTTTATAGCAAAGCTACTGACATTATGCATTTAACAATGAATAGTTGTAATGATATATTTTGTTCCCTAATAAAATTTGCCTGAAGATCAGAATAGAACAAACTACTAGATTAAACATAGATGCCAGGCAGTGGTGGCACACACCTTTAATCCTAGCACTTAGGAGGCAGAGATCCATCTGGATCTCTGTGAGTTCAAAGCCACCTGGATTACATGAGATTGATTCAGTCTTGGAGAGAAACAGAGCCAGCCAGTGGTTGCACATGCCTTTAATCCCAGTACTTGGAAATCACATGTCTTTAATGTCAGCACTAGGAAGGAAGTAATATGGCTGGGTGGAGAAAGGTATATAAGGCATGAGGAGACAAGAACTAAGCCCATTTCAGCTGGAGACCTTTTGCCTGAGGACTCAGACATTCATTCAGTCAGAGGATTCATGGAGTTGGTGAGGTGACCTGTGGCTTGTTCCTTTGTCGCTCTGATCTCTCAGCATTTACCCCAAAATCTGGCCCTGTTTTTTTTTTAATGATCTTTAGAATTTGAGCAACAAATAGTAAGTTAGCTGTATCTGGATCTCTTCATTATCTATCATTATCCTGTCTCAGCAAGATGATGATAAAAAATATATTCTTACTTATGCTTATTGTAAGAATGTTATACCTGCATGTCTGTCTGTTTGCTACTTATGTGCCCAGGCCATGTGGGAGTTCCACAAAGGCATCAGGCTTTCTGAAACTGGAGTTACATGTGGCTATGAGCATCTATGAGGGTGCCTGGAATTGAACCAGGGTCCTCTGGAAGAAGATCCAGTACTTTAAACACAGAGCAAATTCACCAACCCTCCCCCTTTGTGGTCTTTTTGTTTTGTGCTTTTTTTCTTTTTATCTAATTTTGATAGAGATCTTCTCTATGTTGCCCTGGCTATCTGGTAACTTGCTCTGTAGACCAGGCTGGCCCCCAACTCATAGAGATATACCTGCATCTTCTTCCTGAGTGCTGGCATTAAAGGTGTGAGCTATCTCCACCTGGCAGATGATAATTATGTAAAGCAGATGTTTTCTTTCAGCTGTTGTAGAAGCAATCATTACACAGAACTGGGCACAAAAGTTTAGATGTACTCCTAAGCCCTGGAATCCCACAATTTCCTCAGTGCCAGGGGCAGAACATTCAGAGACTTTCCCTAAATTTCTAAGGTGCGAATATTAGGAATATTTTCTTCCAAGGTAAAACTGAAAAGATGACTTGATATCTCAAGGAGGACTCACTCTGCTTGCCCTGCTGTGTTTCATCTACCTTCTCAACATTTTTGAAGATAGATGGGTCTTAAAATTCTGTATTCTCTGGCTCAAATGGTATTTACTTTTTGTTTGTCTAGGATAATAGAATACAATAGTTTGGAGGTGTGCCAGTATAAAGGGATGATCTTATTCAACCTTTCACAAAGGACAGTGGGTTCCCCTTAGATCACTTTCAGAGATGGATCCTGAGTACCTCAGTGCTGGAGTGAAACACAGATTATAGACATGGGCTTGAACCTTCTGCTCTGTTCTTCCTAGAGGAAAAGAAGGGTGAAGGGACTGGGCTGCCTCTTGTAGGGCTAAAACTCACATTAGGTCGCAAAATGAATTCCTTTACATTTTCTAACGAGTATCATTACAGTGGGGACCTGCACACTCTTGTTAAAAATCATGACTCCATTTTTCACCTGCTTTTAAAATTATTTATTTTATTTTTTTGAAATTATAATGTCATTTCTTTTCTCTCTCCTCCCTCCAAACTCTCCCCAAATTATCTCCAAGTTCTCTTTCAAATTCATGCCCTCATTCTTCATCATTTGTTGTCACATGCATACATTCATGTGTATATACACATATACTACTAAGTATAACCTGCTCAGTCTGTATAATGTTACTAGAATATTGGGGGATATATTAAGGCAACTCCATGTAGTTAAAAGGGAATTTTATTTTGGGGTAATGTGCAGCAAGTAAAGAGATTGGTTACAGTATCTGGGAGAGGTGAAATGCAGTCCAGTGGTATTCTCTGGAGAGCTCTGATTGGTTTACCATCCAGCATCCAGAATCACCAGGAGCCCAGGCAGCAGACACATCCAGATCATGGGTCTTAAGGGATCCCATCTTGGCCCCACCTCAGGGTAGGGTCATAGGTAGGTGTGACAGTTACCATAAGACTCACTGGGGGTTAGTACTTTTCAGTCAAAGGTGGTATAGCTAGCTACCCACTACACTAGTATGTATGTTTTTAGGGAGGACAGGAAGCATTTATCTCAAATGTTCTATTATCAATAACAACTCTGGAGTCAGATATTGGGGTAAAACCCTGATAATTCAAGAAAGCTGCAATGGAAACCAGCTGACCCTCTCCATCCATATTTCCCAGACTGAAAGGGCCTACATATCTTTCTATGCTCTCTATTTCTTCCCATGTTCTCTATCATATCCTGGGTCCTAAAAATTCTCCATGGCTAATTCTGGCCATATAGTCATAGACACTGCCCCTTGATTCAAGGTTAACTTTGTTAACAGTCTTAGAGTGTCATAGTTTGATCTATTATATCAAAATCATGTCCATTTTGTATTGGATAATCAATTACTGTGGTCTTCCCTAGGTAAGATTGGTTCTGCCATTTTCAGCCTTTCTTATCTGTGTCTGTATTTTCATTGTTTCTTTTTGCTGTGTGTGTGTGAAGGGTTGAAGGATCTGTGCTTTCCTACAATAACTTCAGCATTTTTATGTTGTTCTTATTTAGCTTATGTCTTGCTGGTGAGACTTCATGAGCTTAGATTCTGATATTCCTAGGAGACACAATCTTACAGCCAACTCCATATTCTTCTGACTCTTAATCATTCTGTCCCCTCTTCTGAAATGATCTCTGAGCCTCAGGTGCAGAAGTTGTTTCATCCATCTGCTTTCGTGCTGGTATTTTTAATGTAATGAAGGTAAAGACACAACTCTTGATACTTCACTTTTTCCTGGCCTCACTGGCTCAGTTTGTGAAGTTTGTAATTCTCAGTTTTTCTGCAGGATGAACTCTTTTTTCATGAGCACTCATTAGAATGGCTATTTCCCTGGGCACCCCTTCTCAGTCTAATGAGAACAAGAGCAGGAAACTCAAGGTGTGATGGGCTTTCATCTGTGTTGTGTTATTTCAGACAACACAAATGTAAGTGAAAAGAGTGGTTCACACAACATATAGTTTTAACTTCCCTGACATTTCCAGCTCTGCTCCAATCATAGTGCTTTGATAACTTTTACCTCCCAGCTTTTGTTGCACAAATTCCATTTCTTTTCTTAATTTATCTTTCTCTGCTTTAGCTCTGGACTCAAACTAATGTTCTAAAGAAATTGTAGCCACAGAGAATCTATTGTTTGATGATACTTGTGGGATATTTATACACTGTGTGAAGATATATTGCTGTGATTGGTTTAATAAGGAGCTGAATTGGCAATAGTTAGGCAGGAAGTATAGGCAGGACTTATGGACACAGAGAGGAAGTGAAGGACATAATTGAGGAACAGAAGAGATGGCAAGGAGATGGGGGGAAATCAGACATACAGAATGGAAGAAAGATAAAAACCCACAAGGTAAAATGCAGATTAATATAAATGGCCTAATTTAAATTATAAGAGCAAGTGGGATAAGCCTGCTCCAAGGCCTAGTTTTAGGAATTCATATTAAGTTTCTGTGTCATTATTTGTGAGCTGCTGGCCCAAATAAAAATCCTTCTATAGCTACTTGTACCTTTCCCGAAGATCCCAGGATTTTTGGAGACTTTGTTGCCCCAGTTCCTTATGCATCTGATGTTCTTCATGAGCACCCCAGAATTATTGAGACCTCATGACGACCCTTAATGGCTTTATTCAAAATGGTAGAAACTTGGGTCTAAGAGGAGAAATTTCTTAAGGGCTCAATAGCCATCTGTCCCCACGAAATTTTTTCACTGAAAAAATATCAGCCATCCTAATGTGATATATTTTCTGTTATTGTGGTAATTTATTGACCCAAATGACTGAATGAAGCAACTTCTGTACCTGAGGCTCAGGGATCATTTCAGAGGAGGAGTCAGAATGATTAATGTGGTTATGGGAAGACACAGTGGTAAATATCCATGAACCACAGGATGAAGAGTGTCTAATGTCTGAGTAGAGTAGCTCATTAATCAAGATGAGAACCTTTAGATTTTTAAAAAAGATTTATTGTTATGTTTGTGTTTATGATTACTTTGCCTGCACATATAGTATATAAGTGTTTCATGTGCATGAAATGCCCATGGAGGCCAGAAGAGGGTGTTAGGTCTCCTGGAACTAAAGTTTCAGTTGGTTGTGAGTCGCCATGTGAGTGCTGGGAATTGAACCCAAGTCCTCTATGAGAGCAGCAAGTGCTTTTAACTGCTGAGCCATCTTTTCAGGCATGACCTTCCTATCTTTGGTTGAGGATTGCTATTGGTCAGAGCTCTGGGTTCATGTCCTGAATATTACCTAAAATGTAATTGAGGGCATGGAAGAGCTTATTTCTGTGTATGCATTATGAGGCTATCTACGTCTTTACACTTACTTTTGGATTTCTTTATGTCAGCTATTTATGGTAACCAGAAATCTTTTCATTAGTTTTCATAAAAATGAACTTATGTTTTATTTCTAGGTGGAAGCCACTATATGTTAATGAACCGTGTGTCACAAATTCTTCAAGACCATGGCCATAATGTGACCAGTCTGCTTAACGAAAAGCTTCTCTATCCAGGTACTTTTAAAATCAATTATTACATTAAGTCACTTTGAATAAAAAATAATAGCTTTTATATAGAACTGCTTGATATAAATACTGTATTTGATCTTATTTAGATATAAATTATGGTATGTATGTTTGTATATGTACGTGTTTTCTTATGTGTGTGAATGTGTGTATGTGTGGGTATATAAGTTTTATTGATCTCATTAGACTTTGTGGTCTTGGCCTCATATGATAAACTTCTGTATTTTATTTCCTGGTGTAGGCTGACTGTGATGGCCAGAACCAATGATATTGAACATTATTGATCCTTAAGTACTAGGCCTAGTAAAAGCTGGTTGGCCTATGAAGCTATACACTTGGAAAGGTATTACATTGTCCATCCATGGGTATATATATATATATATATATATATATATATATATATATATATATATATATATATTGACTCAGTGGGGTAGGTGTTTATGAAACAATGAAGCTTTCCTTCTCTGGCCTCTTTCTTCTCTTTTGTCATGTGGCTCAAGTGCTCACTATATATTAAACACATCATCTTCTGTGTTATGATGCAGTGACAAGGCATCCAGCAAATGCTCCACACAACAGCTCCACATAATCCTAGATTGTCAATATTTAAAACTATGAAATAAATAATTTTTTATATTTATATATATTTTCCTTGTTATATTTACATGTTATGGTGTGTATTTCTGCATATGAGTACAAGTGCCCAAGAGGGCCAACACAAGTGGTTGAATTACCTTGACCTGGAGTTAGCAAGCAGTTTGGAGCTGCCTGATATGGATTTTGGAAACCTAACATGGGTCCTCTGCAACAGTAGTATACACTTTAAATTGCTGAGCCATCTCATAAAATATTAACACTATAAATTAAATAACATCAGATATTTTGTTATGGCACTAAAAAGAGATAAATATCCCAGTACTTGTATGTCACTCACAGTCAAGACTACATATCATTATTGATAATTTTGAGTAATTTCATGTCAAGTATGTCTAAATGTATTATTGAACCGACAAATTCTGCCATATTTAGGATTTTAATTATCTAAGAATAGCTACACTCAGGGCTGCATGAATCAGTTTCTATTTTTAAAAGACTTACAATTTAAGAAATATTTTCTAGCAGTCTTTTTATTTATGCTCAGAGTTTAGGATGTGTGATTGAGAAAACCCCAGATTCTTGAAGAGTAACTGGCTCTCACAAAGCTTTGCAGAATGATATCAGAAGTTTTTATTTAGATTAGTGAGGACAGAGAATCTTAAGTAAACCAAAACCCACCATTCTCTGCTGATCGATTCGGGCACAGAAGCCCAGAAAACTTCAATTCTTTGTTTATTGGATCTATTTTTATACATTTAATTTGCCTTAATATTCTGGTTTCGTAACTGCAATTCATACTTATCCTCTTTTGCCTAGTCTCATAACCTTTGATACATTGCGCAAGCCTATACACTCTCTGATCTTTTAACAAGCTATGCACAAAAGGTCTGCAAAGAAATCCTCCATGTCTGTTGACCAATTGTCTTTAATACTTAGATGCATGTGTTGTTGACCTAAATTTTCTTTTGTCTTTTATTTTCTAATTCTTCTTTCTCCCTGCCACCATGCCCTGCTATTTCCCCCCTTGCTGTGTTCTCTTCTTTCTTTTCTTTTTCTTAGTTTTTCTGACACATGCCCAGGCTTCATGGAACATATTCATATACCCATGGTTGTTCTCAAACTCAGGGAATGCTCTTATCCTAGCTTCTCAACTTCTGGGTTCATAGGCATGAGTCACTAGTCCCAATTCAGAGGTCCTTTCTACTTCCGTAAACATTGGACATTTCAGATGTGATAATGGGTTAGACTTTCTTTTTGTTTCCTAGTAGAGTTTAAGTGGATTTGTGAATATAGAAACAATATTACTAGAGCATTTTTATCCAACCTTCAACTGAAACTCTGTATTAAAACATGTAAACATTAATTATTTGTCTGAATTACTTTTATTCTGTGGTTATTCAACTTGAAAAACTGACAGACAACTTGAGGAAGTAAAGGTATCTAGGGTTCACATGATTTGCAAGTATTTGATAGTGCCAGGAAGGAGAGTTTAATGGTTTGACCTTATAGTTCTTTCATTTCTATAACAAGCTTTCTTACACTTACTGTCAACCTTTGTTGACCTATGCAGATCTATTTTCAAGAACTTAAATTTGAAGAACTTAAGGAATGAGTTACACTACTGTCTATAATGTTACAGAAAATATTACTTCGGTTTCAATGTACTTTATACACAACTGTAACAATCAAAACAATGATTCAAGGAATGTTGTTGGGGTTCAGAAATACACGATCAGGAAAAACAAGGAAATACACACCAGTAATCACATATTAAATATTAACAGAGCAACCCTTTCCCAGAATTTACTCAGGACAGGTCAGTTTTAACATGTACTATAGATTTTATCAGGGAAAGCACAAAAGCACACTAGAAGCCATATCCAGATTCAGCATATCCTGAGGAGAGCGCTAGGAATATCCTTTTACCAGATTGCGTTCTATAGCTATGTTCTGACATGCAACAAAAATAACATGTCTTATAAATTGAATTTAAGTATCTGTTGCAGCAAGTATGAAATCATGTCCAAGAACAATCCAAGGAAAAAAATACACTTGAGGTAAAAGGTCCTCTCCTCTTTTCCCTCTAGCTTCTCTCACAGTTCCCCAAGGCCTTGTTCATAATGTGTCAATCTTTTGACCACATTTTAGCACTCACTGTAAAGAAATCTATGTAACCAGATGGTTCTCTCCTGCCTGACAATTCCTGAATATTCATTTAGAGATTTTATTAAACATAAATCCTTGGCGGAAGGCTCAGGCTTATTACCACCTAGTGCTTACATTTAAATTAATCCATATTTCTTATCTATGCTTTGCTATGTGGTTCATGGCTTGTCTCATTTTCTACACATCCTGCTTCCTTGGTAGCTGGCTGGCATCTGCCTTGACTATGGCCTTCTTCATCCCCATCTTAAGTTCAATTGTATCACTTAACTTTATTCTGCCTGGCCATTGGCCAAAACAGCTTTATTTATCAACCAATGAGAGCAACACATATTCAAAGCATACAGACAGACATCCCACAGCATATGTATGTATGTATGTATCTATATATGTATGTGTCTGTCTAACTGTCTACCTACATACCTATCTGTCTATTTATCATCTAGAGAAAGGTTTTCATGTATACCAGGCTGGCTTCAATATTGCTTTGTATTAAATAATACCTTGATTTTCTGGTCAAACTTCCTCTACTTTCTGAGTTTTGGGATAATTAATCTGCCATAAATTTTATGTATGGTTCTTGAGAACAAATGTAGGACTTTGTATATACTAGGCAGGTACTGTAACAACTGAGCCACATATAAATACCTGTCTACCCCACTTTTCACTAGGTATATATCTCAAGCTAAATGTTGCTTTTGTTTTGGGGGGACCAGTCCAATAACAGCAGAGATCCTCAGTGATTTGCTACAAATATTCAGGCCAGGACCTGTTTGTATACATGTTCTGCCTGACCAGCCAACCTTCATCCCTTCTAGTAGGCTGGTTCTTCTTTGTCATGGTAGTTAATTAAAAAAGCAGATAGAGCAGATATGATGATATCCCTACCTTAGAATTTAGTTTCAGATTAAAACACAGGCCTTTCTTTCTCTATCAGCTTATTGACTTTAGTCTATAGGAAGGAAATGCATGAAACTTTCATTCACTATGTAAGGTAAAATTGATTCAATACTGTTGGTTCTACCTCTTAAAACACACATTTATCCTTAAATACCAGAATTGTCAAGGTGACCAACAGTCAGTTAGACAGACAGTCACGCATGCACACACACACACACACACACACACACACACACACACACACACACACACACACAGTCTCTCTCTCATATACACAGGCAGAGAGAGAGACAGAGACAGAGACAGAGAGAGAGACAGAGACAGACTGAGACAGACAGAGACAGAGAGACAGAGAGAAACAGTGAGAGAAAGGGAGAGAGAAAGAGAGAGAGACAGAGAGAGAGATCATTTTCACAGGAGTCAGACTCACACTGTTATTTGTTTAGAGCCAATTGAAACCCTTCTATACATCAACAGTTGAATCAAGGACAATCGCATAGGGAGGGACCATGTGTGCCCTCTGTATAGCGCTCTACTTGACTATTTCTTAATCACTGCTGAACTGAGGAGGATTGGAAAGTTAGTATTGACCTGTTTCTAGGAAATCTCCAATGAAAGATTTTCTCCCTCTCACATAGCACTTTGTTCTCTCATGCCCACCTGTCTTCTGAGTCCTTACATTCCTGTAGCTGCTCAGACCCAAATGAACACACAGAGGCTTAATATAATGTATAACTGCATGATCATGGCTCAGGCTTCTCACTAGCTGGATCTTACATCTTAAATTAACCCATTTCTATAAATCTATATTTGCCACATGGCTCATGGCTTACTGGTATCTTTACATCTTGCTTCTCATGGTGGTGACTGGCAGTGTCTCCTCTGTTCTGCCTTTCTCCTTCCTCCTCTCTAGTTAGAATGTCCTGCCTAACCCTATTCTGCCTCAACATTGGCCAAACAGCTTTATTTATCAACCAATCAGAGTAACATATTTTCACAGCATACAAAAAGACAGTCCTCCATCACTTCCCCTTTTCTTTCTAAACAAAAGGATGGTTTTAACTTTAACCTAGTATAATTACATATATCAAGCAAAAATTACAGTTACAATATCTAGTCTATTTGTATTTTGTAAAATTAAAGAACATATTTTATCTATCCTATATTTGTGAGTCTAAAATATCATATCTAATTTATCTTTTATCATAACCAAGGAAAACCATAACTATAACTATCTAGTTTTCAACTACATCAATGACCTCAGAAGGATATAATATTACCTAAGTAAACAGGAAGAGCATTGTAAGCAACTTTCAATAATCTAGAATGACAGAGGCAGCTGGCTTCCTGGACAGTCATCCAAAGTTCCTCTGTAATGTTGGGGCATTCATCTTGAGCCTATAGGCTTAGTCTCTCAGTCACTTTTTCATGAGTCTTGTAGAATGTCTAGCAGTTTCTTCTGTGAAGCAGGAACCTGACGTACCATCTTGCCTTGCAAATTTCAGTGGTCACTTTTCTATGGGTCCTGCATGTCCAGTCAATACAGCATTTTATCTAGAAGTCCAGGCAAGAACAGTTTCTTTCCCAAATGGCTATTTTTGCCAAGAAGAAGATAAACTCCATATAGAGTGCCTTAAATGCCCATCTTCCTCTCTGAAGTAAATTGGTGCTGCCAGGAGCAAACATGTCTCATTGTCCAGAAATTCTAAATTTTTAAAACATTTTAAATGCCATATTCTGTAGGTCTTTGGAGTGTTTGAAGATTACCTACCTAACTGAGTTATATCTATGTATACCTAGAAAACTTATCATGACTATAAGTTTGACTCTCATAGAAGACCAATTATTAATCTGTATTTCTTAATTATCCATTATAATTTAAATGAGTTATGTAAGTGTAATACCTTAAATGAGAGTAGAAATATACATACAGTATAACAAAATTAACTTTAAATTTTTATCAATAAACTAAAATCCATAGCAATGTAAAACATTTTTAAACAAGTTGCTCTCTAAAAGTAGATTCAATAATCTGTCCTTTAATCATATCATATCCCCCTTTTTACCTTAGAAAGATATTGACTATGACCAATAACAATTTGTAACTAATAACCTAAACAAAGACAAATATCCATAATCCATTTCCTAGGAATGTGGGCATAGTTCTAGGCTACTTCTTGCTGATAAAGGGTGCTGTATTCTTATGGGGATCTTGAGAAACTTAAGAATTATGGTCAAGTTCTGACCTGCGTAGTCTGTGATGCTGTATTCTCTGAGCAGTTGCCTGGATGTTGGATCATCTGGGCCATGGTGTCATTGGAGAACTTTCAGGGGGTCTTGTCTGGTCAAACCTGATGTATCTTAATCTAGAACAAATCCATAGCCTCTTGCTTCCTGTGGAAACAAAAGCAGACCGTCCTTTCCAAAGCAATATATCCTTAAATCCAAATTTTGAATTCAAGATACCTTTTTTCCCCAAGCTTAATTCAGCAGCCTTTACAATCAAATGTCTTTCTGCAGTTAAAAATATCAAAGACAACATAACCCAGATTCTTTGTGTAATATCCATCTTTACATGGCTTATTTTTATACGATCGTTACTATCTCTTTAAAGAGTTTATTTTTTAAAACTATTTCATTATATAACTGCCTATATTCATATTCTTCCTTCTTCCAAGCCTACATGTACAGTTTTACACACACTGTAAACCATTTAAAGTATTGTTAGATCTGAATTACTGTGAATTTATTGCTTTAAACTGCAGCCTTACTAGGACTGAAATGGCAGCTTTGGCTGCTGGTTCTGCCCACCTCAGTTTTCCAACATGGTGGTGGTATAATGGTGCATTTATCATCATCTCTGGGTCTGGAGGCTATGTGTACCACCAACTATCAGAAGCAGTGGGTCTATACCTCCATTAAAGCAGTGTGTAGCCCAGAAAACTTTTATTTATTTATTTGTTTATTTTTTGGTCTGAACTAGCAAAGCCTAAATCCACCACACAGCACATTGTGTGGCTTGGAGACACCTCTGTGTACTATGGCAAGAATCCACAGCCATGCTGCAGATCAAGCCTGCATACCATGATCTCGCCATAGGGTAGCTGAAGCCCACAGGATGGCAGGCAGAGTCTCTGTGTGTTCAGATTAAGGGCATGTGCTACCACCGCCTGACTTCTATTTATGGTTGGCTATGACCTGTAATCTACAGGCAACTTTTATTATCATACAAATAAAATATAATCACACCCTATCTCTATTTAAAAATGTAGTTTGCAATGTTTTTTTTTTTATCTATAAAGAAAAGATGCCTGAAAGAATATTACTTCAAATGCTGGCATCATAATATAAGGGCACAGCATAGTACATGTCATAAGAACACATTTGTGTTGTGTGTGTGTGTGTGTGTGTGTGTGTGTGTGTGTGTGTGTGAATAAATATGCATGCACTTTGCAGAAGCATGTCAACACATACTCACTGCTGGTTTGTTTACCACTCTAGAGGCAGTAGGGCCTGATACAATGAAGTCAATAAATTAGGTAGACTAGTCTCATGCAATAGCTAGTTTTATTCAGAGCATCAGGCAATTTATACTCTGGGGGTTAAGAAGAGTCACCTGAGGAAAGTATCCAAGGGTCTTTGTAACCTTTGTTTTGTTATGCCTTAATGCCATTAATAATGTTTCTACTGGTACAGTTCCTCTGATTTTAATGCTAATTTTGAGATACAAAATGTAAGGAAAGTCCTTTGTAATTTTCTCTAAAATTATTATGTATGTTCTTTTATAACCCTTGACTCACACCCAATTCCTTCTTTTGATTGTTCCTTGACTTCCCTCAGTGATGATGGGTGTCATTCTAAGCTTCTCATATTTATAACTTCCTCCAGAGAGACCAAATCAGAATTGTCAAAGAGAGTGACAATTTTGAGAGGTCTAAGACTAAACTCAAGTTTGAAGTGAACCCTTGATTGTATTGTAATGACTCTGTGGGTGCTTTTCCATGTAACATCATTAATAGAATTTTTTAGCTATAGATATGGAATTGGTAGGGATATAAAGGGCATTTTCCGGGATCCTGTGTCATTGTTATTTGTGTTGTGTGGGTATAAACATTCAGTTGGATCTATTCAGCTGGATATTATGTCATACAGGGTAGCGATCCTAACTATTTACTATGAGCACTACTGCCTTGCAGACACAAAGGTAAGAGCCTTTCCACTTGGAGACACATTCATAGTGTGTGCTGCAATCTCCAATCGTGACTGAATCTCAGATTCTAAAATAAATTTGGGCTGAGACACATGATCCAGGAACAATGAAAAGGAAGTCCCAATCCTATAGTCTGTTTTCAAATAATAATTGAAACTCTCCAGTGAATATCATGTGAGGATTCTGTTTTTGACCTAATTGTCTTGATTTAAATTCTCATAAATAGCAACAATCGATGCCATGGCCACACAGTTTATAAGTAATATAAGCGTCTTTGTGTTTATTTTATAAATGTACTGTCAGACTGCCGGGGCTTGGCGGGACCTGGAGAGAGAGCTCTCCAGATACACACCACTTTGTCCTGGCACTGTTTATACTCCAAGTGCTTTGCAGCCTCAAGAAACAGGTTTGTGAGTTGAAAACCAATGTGGGCTACTAAACATAACCCTGCCACAAATCAAAGAAACGAACAATCAAACAAACAAACTCCAAACATGAAATGAACAGCAACAAAAAGGCAAACAAGCATATCAACACTTGGCATATTTCATTTTAATTTTTCTATGAAATGCAGGGACTCTGCAGTCAAACTGACTTGTAGTTAACTATAAACTCTAACTCACTATAGTGATAGTTAATGAATAATTTTAGACTGTTTTCCTTTATACTTTCTCACACATAAAATGAAAAATAATAGCTGTGTCTTTAAATGAAAGCTGTTGCTAGAATTTTACATTACTGTAGACTGTATAAATGTTCTTGTGTTATTGTAAAGTCTCAATAAATGTGGTGTCTTTTTTGTGCTCTAACAAATAAAGCTTGCCTGGAGATCAGAGTGTTGGGCTAGTCACTAGTTAACCATAGGCAGGTGGATACAGGAAGTGATATGGCTGGGTGGAGAGAGGAATATAAGGGAGGAGAAGAAAGGAGCTTGGCCCTTTCAGGCTGAGGAGTTGGCAAGGTAAGAGATGGCTGTGGCTTGCTCCTTTGTCTCTCTTATCTTTTACAATTTATTCTAGTATCCGGCTCCAGGATTTTTTTTATGATCAATTAGGATTTATACTACAAATAAATATTACCAGATTACAGAATTGAATGGATCAAAATAATGAAACCACTGAAGAAGAAAAATCAAATTTTTGCAAAGAAATAAAATAAAATTATTTTTATCCCCATAATAATGTGTGGTATATTATGATAAATCTAAATTTTACTCAATCCATGTTTTCTTAGATTTTAAAGAGGAGAAAATATCATACCAGGTTATAAACTGGCATCTATCTGAAGATAAGCAAAAGGAAATTGATAATAGAAGACAACTCCTTGCAGAGGAATTAGTTCATTACAGGTAATTTGTTTCAATTCTTGGAACCAACTTATTGCTAATCAAGTATTACAAATGGGGAGATGATGGTCACATGACACTTTGAGTGAATTTAAGAGCAATGATGACTGGGAGAACTGGTGGATGTGGGGATGGATTGTGTTTGAGTTGTGCACTGTGGATGACTGACAGCTCCATAAATGATGGGATAGTCTCTAGAAAGTGGAAGATGTGCCTTCTAGGCCTTGTTTGTTACTTGTCATCTGTGCATGTAATCTCAATGAAGCTGGTGCAGTCACTTCAACTTCTCTATTCAGGGAAAGAGGAGCCTCCTCGTTCCATGTACCTTGTCACCTTCTTACATAAGTTCCTTAATGGAGGAAGTTACTTTACATGGCTGTGCCTTGTCTTGGTCATTTCCTGTTAAACTAATTTAAAAGCTTTCCTTTCCCCCTTTTTATTCCAAACATGATATATCCTGATTGCAATTTCCCCTCCTTCTATCCTCCCAATAGCTCCCCACCTGTGCTCCCACACGGATCCACTCTATTTCTGTCACTCTGTCACTATTAGAAGCCAAACAATCTTCTAAAAGGTAATAAAATATAATAACATAAAGCAAAATATCACATCAGAGTTGCACAAGAAAAACAAAGAAAAGGAAAAGGGTGCAAGAGAAGGCACAAGAATCAGAGACCTGCTCTTGTACATAATCATAAATTTCATAACATCACTAAGATGGATGCGTGTGTGCGTGTTGTGTGTGTGTGAGCTGCCTCAGTCTCTCTGAGTTCATATTTGCTTTCCTCATGTTGTTTTAGAGGTCCTTGTTTTCTTCATGTGGCCTAAACCCTCTGACTCCTTCATGGCCTGCTATTTCTCTGGGATCCCTAACCCCCAAAGGGACATCCCAATTGGTGTTGAGTGTTCCAAGATCTCTCACACTTTGCATAAAATCTGGCTATGGGTTTCTATATTTGTTCCAATCTACTACAGCAGGAAGCTCCTGGGATTATGACTGTACAAGGCCTTTATCTAGGAGTATTGCAAAATGCCTTTAGAAGTCATTTCATTGCTACGTTTCTTGTCTTGTTTTTATAGACCAATATTATTTGGTTTTACCCTAGGTCCCTGGGCTATTTAGTCTCAGGTTCTTGATCACCCATGCAGTGTTTGGTATGTTTCATCTCATGGAGTGGATTTAAAGTCAGATCAGTTAGTGGCTGGTTACTCCTACAAGCTTTGTGCCTCCATTGGCCTAGCACATCTTGCAGGCAGGACACCATTGTAGATCACTGGTTTTGTGGCTGGCTTGGTGTTTATATTTCTATTTTGGTACTGTGCAGAGTATGTTTCTCTACCAAAGTTTCTAGAACCTCACTTTATATAGGCAACAGCTCACTTTCTCCACGTTCAGTGGTCTGTGTAGGTGTTGTCTTCAGCAAAAGAGCCTTGCTGTCAGTTTGTGGAGAGTAACCTATAGTTTTGGCAATTGTGTGGGTTGTTTGGGGAATTTCTGTGGGACCCCTTTGTCCATCATCTCAATTAGATTGACTCAATTATGATACTGCAAGATCATTTGCTGGCGAGAGATGGCGAGTTGGGACTCTGTCTCCCACATCATTTGGCATTTTTACTGAGATCACCTTCATATATATATATATATATATATATATATATATATATATATATATATATATGTATATACATATATACATATATATACATACATTTTAGCAAGTGTCTATTATGATAGGTTTCAATTCTATCCCTAAAATGTCCATTTATTTTATCTGTGTCTCCCTGTATTCCCTCCCTCATCACTCTCCTCCCACCCCACTTAACACCCCCATCCCAGACCCACACTTACAACAGTAACTATCTAGTCTAGTTTCCTTTCTTCATGAGCTCTCCCCATTCTTAGTGGTCCCTTACTATTCACCTAACCTTTGTGGTTCTATGAATTATAGCTTGGTTATCATTGACTTAATAGCTAATGGTTATTTGAGGTTAGTTTAAAATTTTTCAATGGCTAGGTAATACAGATGAGCCTGAGGCTTTTAGTCTTTGACTACAGAACCTCCTTTGTCTTCCACATGGACGACAAGTACAGATTTGTTTCCTCATTAATTTCATTGGTCTCACTCATCTCTGTCTGCAAAAATTCTACTGAATATTCCAGATGGTACTCACAGCACCATGATTCTTTCTGGAAATATTTCTCACTCACAGACTGAAAGATCACATATCTTTTGTCATATGTTTGAAAGAAGTCAACTTGCACCTTAGTCTAACATGGTTGTTATTTATTTACATTTTTGACATATATATTGTATTTTCTTTTCAAGCTTGAACTCTTGAAGTGTGGTTCAAATTACAAGTAAATTACAGTCAAGTTGATGAGAATAGGAACTTGTTGAGAATTTTATAATTGATTTACTTTAAAGGGATTATCATTCTACTACAGGTATTTAGGGATTATTATATAAAATATGTAAAAAATGAAATTTAGGTGATAAATATGAATTATGCCATGTATCAATCTGCATTCCATTGTTATAACAGAGTAACTCAATTTAGGTGAGTTTATAATGAAAAGAAGCTTATTCAGGTTATAGTTGTAGAGGTTCAACTCCTGGTGTCAACATCAGGCAGGTTGATTGAAAGCATCATGATAATGGCAACATAATGGCTAAAGAATGTGTGACTTGAAAAGTCAAGAGAAGAGAAAGAGGGCTGGAGAGATGGCTCAGCCGTTAAAGGCTAGGCTCACAACCAAAAAAAAAAAAAAAAAAAAAAAAGAGAAGAGAAAGAACAGGATTATGTCTCCCACAGAAGTTAACTCAAAGTCTAATGAGGACTATTTTAACCCTCTATAGGGTAAGGGTTTCTTATAACCTTCTACAAAGGTATCCTCCTAAAGATCCCACTACATCTACACAGCCATATTGGGCACCAACTCTCTGACAGGTGAACCTTTGAAGACAAATGAACAGAGAGCCAAAAGCATGTATATGTCAATATATGTCAATTTATTTGTGAGTGCTAAGGCAAAACAGACTCACATATACAGGACAAGGTAGATCCAGTTGCAGAATCCTTCTGTTTTGCCCATGGGAGAATTGAACCAGCCCTCTGGTCTCTGGCCACACCAAGAAAGAGAGAAAGTACACAGCCCCTGCTCAGTTAAATAGTCACATACCCAAAAAATCCATGCCTCTATCATGCCAGATATCCCAAGGTCATGAGCAGTGTGAATTCCCACAACAGACAAACCACAGCTCTTGTGACTTGAAATGGAGCTTAAAAGCGAGCAAAAATAAGCCAGACTCTGGGCTCTCATGTTGTGGATCTTTTAAGGAGTTGCAAATTCTAACAAAAAGCTTCCAATCACACTTCTTCTTCCCATTAGAAAGTTAAGTTTGTATATAAAGTAATAGGCTTTGCTATCTACTTTTTAGAAAACATAAATGTCAGTATCTTTTGTTCTGGGTTGCCACCTTCCTCCATAGCACTATTCCATGACATGTGTATCTCTTTTGATGAGTTTGAGTTTTTTATGTGATCTCATTGCCTCCTTTCTGATTTCATCATCAAAAAGGGAAACACACACACACACACACACACACACACACATACATTTAGGCTTCATATATAAGAGAAAAAAATCTGTGGGTTTTATATTTATTTTTCTAATTGCTTAGTTTCTAGACAAGAACTTGAATCATGATCTTCTTGTTCCGATATTATCATTGGAAAGTTCCCTTTGTGGGATAATATATTCAAGCCAAGATATGCAGAGTTAAAAGAAATTGTGGGAGGCCAGCTCCCACCTTTTAAAGGATTCCTATGAGGAGGAGAGAGGAATTAAACACATTTTAGATAGAAAGATAGCAAAGAGGAGAAAGACAGAAACACAGGATAGCTTTGGGAGGACCTGGATAAAAATCCAACAGCCCCTTCTACCTCTTCAAAGGCTCTTTTAATAACAATGTCAAGGATAAGAGAAAAGGACCTTCCCCTTGCCATCAAAGCACACTGCACAGTTAAGTGCAGACACTTCCAAACACCTGCTAACCACACTCAAGCATGGTCTGATTATTCCCTTATGCAGCCCTGCTGGGTAGAGCAAGCTCAGATCCCACTAGGAAACTTCTGTGGGTCTCCAAAACTCCCCCTTCTTAATATTTTAAACGGTCCCTCAGACTCCTCAGATATCCTTCCTTAGATCATTCTTCTTCCCTAGTCAGCCTTACCCTTCCTTGAGATACACTTTCCATCAAGCATACTCTGTCTTAGATTGCAAAGCAGCAAGAGGAATGTTACCCTTCCCTGACTACAGGCTTCTAGCAGGGGAAGTACAGAGCTTAACTCAGCTCTGAATCAGGTCTCTACTAAGAGCTTACAAATACTTGAAAAAAAAAACACAGGAATTCCTAGGGCTGCCACCCTTCCAAAGGAGTAGAGGATGACTAAGAGGGATATCCTTTTTGAATGTGTCTATAATGTCTATAACAGTCTTAATTTTGCCAAGCCCTTTTTTTACATCAATAAACTCTTGATGCAAACGCATTAAATAAACACATTAAATAAACAAACTAGTGATGTAACTGCATGAAACTTAAAGACTCCCTTAGCTTTACCAAATCATGGTTCATTATTATCACCAGGTTAACATAATTCTTGTCTGAATATTGCTATACATATTTACAACTAGCATGAATATTACTATGCATATTTACAACACTAACTTAAATTCAAAAGCAAACTCTCTACAGGACTACTTTGTAAACTTTAGCAAACATCTTAAAGAGATCTCTTAACAAAAATATTAATAATTTCTTCCAACAAGACAGAGGGTACATGAATCATGATTATCATAGTTACCATAGTGAATTCAAAACTGTTTCATATCTGAGGTTGCAAATGCTCAGAAATCAGTCCTAATCATAGTCTTAAAGTTCTCCTTAAAGTTTGAAACCAGAGCCTAATTCATTAGTGGCTCTAGAGTCTTTGCGTCCATTCTCTTGACCCCAGGGCAGGGCTAAAGATCTCCACTTTGCCCTCAAAGCACACTGCACAGCCAAGTGTTGACCCTTCCAAACACGTGGTAAGCATGCCTGTGGTCCAAGCATTCCCTTATGCAGCCTTACTGCCAGAGCAAACTCAGATCTCACTAGGAAACCTCTCTGGGTCTCTACAAGAAATGACTTTAACACTGATCATTATAGAAGCTGTAATCATGCAACTTATACAGATTGGCAATAGAGCAAGATTCTCAACAACAACAAAAAATCATTATACAATGTGAAGTAAACAGCATTATACACCTGCCCATGGAGACTGATACTCTGAGATCCACTATAATCATTGATGGCTTCTAAGACAGAAGAAAATAAATTAACACTGATGATGAATGGAAATAGACTCTTAGAGGAAATGTGATGGAAGAAGAAATAGTTTGGGAAGCAGAGCTATATCTATATCAGAATGACTAAAGCTGAAGATTTTGAACAACAGCTGTAATTCACATGGAAAGGTGGTGCAGCATTATCAACTAGAATATCCTCCCCAACTCTGATAAGCAAAAATCGTTAAGAAGAAAATAAATATCTCCTTGCGGTAAGGAGATGAATGGAAAATGAATTCCTATGGGCCTATTTATTTTTAATTAAAAATATTTTATTTTATGAAAAGCAATGTGTTTTACATATTAAGTAACACTATAATTTGTATAGCGTTAAACAGAAGGAAAAATTCAATCCTCAGAGCCTCTTCTCATGAAATATATTAAAAATAATTTATTCTAAGTGAGTTATGGTTTTATTTAGCCCAGCCTGCTGTCCTCAAGTCATAAGTCTGTGACAAGGCTTGAACTTCTGATACTTCTGACTCCCTTTCCAGAGTGTTGGATTATAGGTTTGTATTTGTCTAGCTGTGAAATACTTTGATTGAGTATAACAGTCTTCCAAATAGTATGAAATTGCTCCTCAAAATACTTTTTTTTTTTTTTTTTAAACAGGTCTACCCATCACACTGACATAAAGATCTTTGAACACTATGTGGACTTATGCAGTCACTTATTAAGCAAAAAGGACATCATGGACTCCTTAAGGAATAAGAAATTTGACCTGCTGTTTTTGGATGTAACAGATCCTTGTGTTTTCTTGATCGCTGAGAAACTTGGGAAACAATTTGTGGCCTTTCTTCCCATGATATTTACCATTATAGACTATGGGCTACCAAGGCCTTTGTCTTTTGTCCCAGGATTTGGTTCCAGTTTAACTGACCAAATGGACTTCTGGGCCAGAGTGAAGAACTTCCTGATGTTCCTTGATTCATCCATGAAGCAAAGAGAAATACTTTCTCAATATGACGGCATCATCCAGGAGCATTTTGCAGAAGGTTCTCGGCCAATTTTGTCTGAACTTCCACGGAAAGCCGAGTTGTGGTTTGTCAGCTCTGACTTTGCCTTGGATTTTCCTCATCCCATGTTTCCCAACATCATCTATGTGGGAGGCTTAACGGACAAACCTGTTAGACCAATACCTCAAGTGAGTGAAAGCTTAGCTTTCAGTTTATCTTTCATTCAGAGATCTGCGGTGCTTAGATGGTGTCTTAGTTAGGGTTTCTATTGCTGTAAAGAGACTCTATGACCACAGCAACACTGATAAAGGAAACATTTAATTTGGGTGGCTTCCAGTTTCAGAAGCTTATTCCATTATTATCATGGTGGGAAACATGGTGCCATGTAGGAAGACATGATGCTGGAGAAGGAGCTCAGAGTTCTACATCTTGATCCACAGGCAACAGGAAGTCAACTGTCACATCAGGCATAGTTGAGCAAAGGAGACCTTAAAGTCCACCCCTACAGTAACACACTTCCTTCAACAAGGGCATACTCAGTCCTACAAGGCCATACCTCCTAATGGCGCCAATCCTTTTGGGTGCCATTTTATTTCAAACCACCATAGGTGGAAATTATCCCTTAGGAAAGATGTCTTGAATGAAAGTACTCTAAGGCAACAGAAGAACTCTGAGTCTACATTTTTTGGATTGTGATAGCACAGTGTTAGAATACCCCATGCTAAGTTTGAATACCTGGTTAGATGGTACTAAATGTGAGTTTCTTTTGTCTCTATTCCTTGCTGTGATGGAAAAAATCTTTAGTTAGTATTGGTATTTCTATTTGAATATATATATATATATATATACATATATATTTGTAAGTATGTATGTATATATATATATATATATATATTAAATACAGTGAATGTCAAAACACTTAGAATGTGTTAAGGAGGTGGGTTCTTCATAATGAAACAGATAATGCTTTCAGAAGACATGTACCTAGACAGAACTTATCACTAGTGACAAGAACTGCTTCTGTTATTCTGTGTCCCCAGCCTGTTGAGCACTAGGTACTCCATCTAGCTACTGTAAACCATCAAAGCTGCCATGTAGTGTGCATTTCTATGAAGGCTCAGAATCACTATCACTGAAAATTTACAAGTACAGTGAGCTAAGGATGTTAGATTGCTTGTTCCCTGTCACTGTGGGGTTCCCTCACCCATGAAGGGAATATAAACCATGGTGGCCAAGATGCTGAAATGATGAAGATGATATTTGTCCTGTGTTCAGATCAAAGCAGAGAGGGTGTGGATTTGTTCTGGCTCTGTTGGGCACCACAGTGCCCATCCTTCCTTGCAGTTTGTGAGAACAAGTGTTTGGGGAGTGATCAGTGATATCTATCTATCTATCTATCTATCTATCTATCTATCTATCTATCTATCTATCTATCATCTATCTATCTATCTATCTATCTATCTATCTATCTATCTATCTGCTTTATATTAATCTTTACAAAGATCATTACATTGGTGTCATGGTTGGACCTGTAAAAAATAAACAACAAATATTTTGAGGAGCTTTTTCATACTGTTTGGAAGACTGTTATATATATATATATATATATATATATATATATATATACTTTTTGAAGGAGCTTTCGGATATGGGCTTTAGATAGAATCTCCTGAATACCCAAGTTGGTGAAATAGGGGTACAGTATACAGGTTTGGGGTTCTCTGACAGAATCTTTATGTGGTAGAAGATATCTTACATTTATAAATCCAGATGTGATTGCCAGAGCTTCCCCCTTCTGGACTGATGGGTCAGATATTGGCACACAGAGAGATGAAGGGATTGTTAGAAAGTGGGAGGAAATGTTTCAAAATAATACATGACACAAGAGTCTGGAATCACTTTATGGGGTATTCCAATACTTGTTTTGTAAGAATTAAGTGAGAAGCAAATAGACTGTGGTGGTTGCCAACATAAGGAAAATCAGACTTTATATCAAAACTCTCAAAGAATTTTAAAGACTACATATATTTGAAACTTTGTGTTTATCAAACATTGCAACCATAAAAATATTACTTAAAATATGTGAAATAGTTAACTTACAGGGAAATATGTCATCTATGCACAAACTATGAAATAAAGACTATGACGAAAAATGTAAGTAATTTAAAGAAGAAATGAATAATAACTTAAGACTTCAATTCTACAGTTTTAGAATTAGATGACTATCCATACAAATTATCACCTTTTATAATACCATAGGCCCAATAGAATTATTAGAAATATATAGATCATGCTTAAAATGTATTTGTAAGTGACTTTATGTGCCTGAGTACTTGCCCTGCATGTATGTGTGTGCATCATGTTCCTGCAAGTGCCCAGAAGAGGCCAGAAGAGGGTGATGGATCCCCTAGAACTAGAATTACAGAGAATTGTGATTGCTCTGTGGGAACTGATCTGTGGTCCTCTGGAAGGAAATCTGCTGAACCTTCTCTCCAGTTCTGAGTGTTCATTCCAACAACAGCAGAGCACATATTCTTCTCTAATGCACAAAACAAATTCTTTGGTTCGTGTGTTAGCCCATGCCACACCCCAACCCAACCCCAAGTTTTGCAAATTCTCAGGTTAATGTAAATATTTCTTACCACAGTGGGGTGAATAGAAAACAACATAATCTAAATTCAAAGAGAAAAATCAAGAGGAACATTTGAAAATATTATATACCAAGGATAAGGATACAAAACACAATGGAATGAGGGAGTGCAATAAAAACAAGACATAGGATATAATTCATAGCTATTATTATATTTATTAGTACAGCCAAGGTACTTGCAATTGATAATTTAACCCTTCAATATAAGGCAGAGATAATGAAGAGATGACTGAACAGGATGCTAGCAGAAAGAAGGGACATAAAAGAATCAGAGTGTAGAGCATTGAAATAATGAATAAACAAATTTAGAACCAATAAATTCAAAAGAGTAGTATGCTGAAAAGCAATAGGATCATTAAGAATATAAATAAGAAAGAACAACAAAATAATTAAGTTCTAAAGTAAAAAATTATCCACTATTAAAACAATAAAGATTATAATTGAATTATACAAACATGATATATCATCAAATTAGGTGATCTACATGAGTGGACATATTCCTATGCAAGGCTGTTAACATAACTGACTCAAGAGGAAAATAGAAAATCTTAAAGTTATGGGATTAAATTAGACTGATCAATAACAAAGTCTTTCATTAAGGAAGTCTGATATAACATGGATTAACAGGTGAATTAAGTGAAACACTTAAGAATGAATGCCAGTTCCTGTATAATTATTTGTGCCACCTCCACAGGAAGGAATACTTCTCAAGCCATTCTATGAATCTGTCATTACTAGGTAAGCAAAGCTAGAAAACAACACCAGAAGAGAGGACACGATGCCACACAGCAAGTGAAGAAATTTCATATACTGAATTTCTAGCATGAATATAAAATAATACAAATGATGTCAAAAATAGTTAGGAAGGGCCTCAAGTTATTAAACAAAAAAGAATGCCCTTAGCAATTAAATTACTCTGGAGATTACATTTTAAGCAGTAAAAGTCAGTTATTCAAATAAAATCTGGTGTATGTGTTTGCTTGGAAGAGCAAACCATAAGAGTCCAAAGGTGTAGCATGAATCTTACAAAGTCTTATTGATAAAGACAAACCTCTAGCCAGGTATTGAGGTGAATACTGAATGATCAGAGAAACAGAACAAATCATCCAACCTCACCTTGCCAATTCCTTACTTCACCTTGTTTCCTCAGACTGAAAGCCTCTGAATCCTCATCCGAATGGATCTCAACTGAACAGCTGCTAAAAGCTAAAAGCTTAAAAAGGCTCTAGATACTAGTCCTCATGCCTTATATACCTTTTTACTTCCTGCCATCACTTCTTGGGATTAAAGGCGTGTGTCACCATGCCTGCTATTTCCAGTGTGGATTTGAACTCACACAGATCCATATGGATCTCTGCCTCTGGAATGCTAGGATTAAATGTGTGTCTTACCCCTGCATAAAACTATATTGAATATACTGGATGTTCTGTTCTCTGACCTCCAAATAAGTTTATTGGGGTGCACAATATTTCAACCACACAAAGTTGAAGAGATGACTGCTGTTCAATGCAGTAACTACTCCAGACACAGCTATACAGGGACTCTGAAAGGAGTGTTATCATATAGAACACAAGCAAGCAAGGCATGGGTTTATTTAACAACTGGTCTTGTTTCATGTCACACCTGCGTTAACAAACCACTTTTTTCTAATTTCTTTATGTTTCTTCTAGGACTTGGAAGATTTTATCATTAAGTTTGGAGAATCGGGTTTTGTCCTTGTGGCACTGGGCTCCATAGCAACAATGTATCAGACCAAGGAACTTATTAAGGAGATGAACAGTGCCTTTGCTCACCTCCCTCAAGGAGTGCTGTGGGCATGTAAGGATGCTCATTGGCCCAAAGATGTCAGTATGGCTCCAAATGTCAAAATCATGAATTGGCTTCCCCAGACTGACCTCCTGGGTAAACATCTCCTTTAGACCTGTTACTTTATTTCTTTTAATGTGCTTTGGGACTTAACAGATAACTGATGTCAGAGTGCTTTGACTTGCAGAAGAAAAGGCTGCTGATGGGTGAAGATATATGTCCAGCAGGCAGGTAGAAGCAGCTAAGGTTCTTGGGAGAATCAGTCTGTGCTCTAGACTGGCCATAGCAACAACTTCCTCATCCTTTTCAACACAGACAGATTTCAGTTCCCTAAATAGATATGTAGCCTTGACTTAAGAGTATTTACCATTGATCACTCCAACACAGTCTTGACCAATATGTGAGCTATAACTACTCCTTTGGCAGTTGCCACCATTTGTTGCTGCTATTCTCACAGTGATGTGAGAAATCCTTGGTATTTATAAACACACACACACACACACACACACACGTAAGCATGCAGACACATCTTGGTTGTCAGCTGAGCTGAAAACTCAGACACTTACAACATGGATATTGTGGGATTGAGGACATAAGGAGATATTTGAGTACCACCACACATAAGCTCACAGTAATATATGGAGACAATGATTTCTTGAGCAACAGAGAATTCCCTAAAGCCACCTCCCCTCAAATTATTTGTTTCTGTGTGACTTTATGGATACACTTTTCTACACTCAGTGGCTGAATCAGAGATTTGTACTTAAAACTGTGACTCAAAAGAAGCTGGGAAATTTTTCACTTAGATCTCTGTTCAGTAAAATCACAGGCTACACAATAGGAAAAAGACTTGCTTTCCAGGGAAAATGGGTAGATTTTGAGTGAGGTATAGTTTGGGATGATTTCTGTATGATCATAAGAAATGTTTAGTAGCCTTTTTTTCAATATGGAGCAAGAGACACGACCCGTAAATACAGAAGTTTCTGGTCTGTCATCCCCTTCTGTAAACTTCCCCAAACAGAGCAGATAACACCCATAATATAGACTTCATGTGAGATCAGACGTAAAAAGCAAGAGAAGGCCAAGGTTAGACAAATGAAGAAGAAGGCATCAGTGGAGAAGATGAGGATGAATAGAAGGACAAAGAAACTTGCCTCACTTGTCACTGTCCTTGTAGCTGTCCCTGGCTCTAGATCTTAGATAGATTTTGACTGAAGTAAGGCATCTCTCTGCAGAGAGAAGGCTTGGTATTACATCCTGGAACATTGCAAATCTCTAAAGCAACATCAGTAAATTCATTCTCCCTAGCACATTGGTATTTCTTGGGTCTGCTGCTTTACCTGGTATCTGAACTTTGATAGTGACATACTGGATGATCTTTCTCTTTTGCAACAGCTCATCCTAGTATTCGTCTCTTTGTCACCCACGGGGGAATGAATAGCATAATGGAGGCCATCCAGCATGGAGTACCCATGGTGGGGATTCCCTTTTTAGCAGACCAACCTGAAAACATGGTCCTAGTAGAAGCAAAGAAAATTGGTGTTTCTGTTCATCTAGAGACACTCAAGGCAGAGACATTTGCACTTACACTGAAAAAAGTCATAGAAGACAAGAGGTATGCAGCTCTCTGGGATTGGGGTACCTTAGACTGAATACATGTTTTGTATAGTCTGTTTATCAATGAAACAGAATTTTGTGGGATGTGTTATAATACATGCGTGATCCCTGAAAGTCCTGATGCTCTTTTGTTATTAATTCTAATTTTAGATGTGGTACTGAGACTATGCCTCTACCTAATGTGGTGGGATGATTTCTTATACACACATTATCTTCATTTTTTTTCACTTTTTAAAATTTATTTTTCTATTATCAGCTTGATACAGTATAAATTCTTACCCTAATTGTGAAATGTTTCATTGCGGCTTGCCCAGTAATTGAGTAAAACCAAAACTTATTATAAGCCACAGTCATCCTAGGGTCCCCCCTGCTATATAGACTCCCGGGTTCTGTGGGTTGCAATCTGATTGTTCTTTGCTTTATATCTAAAATCCACTTATGAGTGAGTACATACCATGTTTGTCCTTCTGGGTTTGGGTTACCTCACTCAGGATAATTTTTTCTAGTTCCATCCATTTGTCTGCAAATTTCATGCTGTCATTGCTTTTCTTGCTGAGTAGTACTCCGTTGTGTATATGTACCACATTTTCTTAATCCATTCTTCAGTTGACAGGCATCAAGGTTGTTTCCAGGTTCTGACTATTACAAATAGTGCTGCTATGAACATAGCTGAGCATGTATCTTTGTGGTATGATTGAGCATTCCTTGGATATATGCCCAAGAGTGGTATAGCTGGGTCTTGAGGTAGATCGATCCCCAATTTTCTGAGAAACTGCCATACTGATTTCCACAGTGGTTGTACAAGTTTGCATTCCCACCAACAGTGGAGGAGTGTTCCCTTTGCTCCGCATCCTCTCCAACATTGACTATTATTAGTGTTTTTGATCATAGCCATTCTGACAGGTGTAATGTGGTATCTCAGAGTCGTTTTGATTTGCATTTCTCTGATGATTAAGGATGTTGAGCATTTCTTTAAACACCTTTCAGCCATGATCTCTTATATTTTGGATAGCTATAATAGAATTTCAATAGAGGCAGGAGAGATCATTTGCATGTTCTTTAGGTGGCTAATCTCCCTGACTCATCATATACCTATATAATTCGAATGGAATTAGAAGAGGACTGTCTTAATTACCATTGTATTGCTGTGAAAAGGTACCCTGACTAAGGCTACATGTAAGATAAAGCATTTATTTGGGTCTTGCTTACAGTTTCAGAGGTTAGTCCATGATCATCATGGATGTGACTGTGGCCACAGGCATCTGCTTATCCAGATGCATAAGAACTCACGTAAAGCAGTCATACACCATTATCATTAACATTCATGTGATAAAATACATACACAAATCTAACAAATGGCTAATACATAGTAAAGGCTAAGCATACTACTATGTAATATTATAAATAAATAACTTGGAGACTTTAGAGTACTATGTCATCTATTCATTTTTGAAAACATTCATTAAGATTTTAAATGCAAATTCATTCCTTAGAGTAAAACAAACTCTTCTATGTTATAACAAGTATTGGGTTATAAGTATTCAAATCTATTCACTAATTTACAAATAACCCAAAGAATTCTGTAATGTTCAATAGAAGTATGTAATAAAAACATTGCATATGTTCTATTGTGATGTCTTTAGCAATTGTTTACTGAAATAAAATGCAAACATCAATCTTTCAAAATAGGAGCAATAGGTGAGAACTTACACCTTGATCTGCAGGCAGGAGGCAGAAAGATCAAGACTATGCCTGGTGTAGGCTTTTTGAAACAACCCAGTGAGAAACCTCCTCCAATAAAGTCACAGTTCTTAATCCTTCCGTAACAGAGCACCAACTGATAAGCAAACATTCAAATATATGTGAGCAGGGGAGCCGTTCTCACTAAACTACGACAAGGACAATTGCATGTCCTTATTGGGTGACCTTCACTCTTCAGGGTCTTTGTGTTGAACTCACAGAACCATCTCTCCAACGTCATCCTCTTAGGAGAACATGTTTTTGGCTATTATTTCTTTCTGTGCTTGAGCTCACTCATCATACACTACTTTCTCTTTAACACTTTGAAATATTTGCAATATCTCTACCACGTGTGTCATATTTATCAATGGCCTGTGGAGAGCCTGCTCCAAGACCACCTCCATGGTAATGCAAGAAAATACACAAAGGCAGTAAAGACTAGGCCTTTTTGATCTGAGGGTATTTAGAAATCAGTTCTTATCTCTCCAGTAAAATAAGAAAACACACATACTTTCTGATGTTAACTGTCTCTTTTACTTCATCTTAACAATGGCCTCTGACTCTTTCTGTCTCTGCATTGCTACATATCTCCACACTGCTACCTTCTATATGGACAGCTACATGTCTATCTTTACATGCATATGGCCATACATCTCTATGCACAGTTATATCTGTTTTCACATGTCTACATATCTCCACACTGCTACCTTCTATTTGGACAGCTACATGTCTGTCTTTACATGCATATGGCCATACATCTCTATACACAGTTATATCTGTTTTCACATGTCTACATATCTCCACACTGCTACCTTCTATATGGACAGCTACCTGTCTGTCTTCACATGCATATGGCCATATATCTCTATACACAGTTATATCTGTTTTCACATGTCTACATATCATTCTTTTACAAACATTTCTCTTCTATATCTCTTTTCTATACAGTTTCATTTTCCTCTTCTCTACATAGCTACAAATCTCTTTGGCACAGTTACATCTGCACATTTCTTCTCTCTACTCTGTTACATTTTTTCACATATTATTACATCATTTTTTCACTCTTTACTCATTCATTCTTTCATTCATTAATTTTCTCATCTTAGTCTCACACTACTTCTTCTTATCTGCCCAACTTTGGACAATTATATGTTACATTTTTCTCTCTGCCCATTCAGCTACATTCCTCAGTTAGCACATGAATTTACAGACACTCACACACTCACTCTTACCCTCTGCCCAGCTCTTACACTGTTCATTAATATCATTTGCCCTCATTCATTCTCTTACATTACCTAATGCTTCTTATTCCTCATTTCTCACCCAGCATACACACACACTTCACTCACATTCTGCACAACTTCCTCCTCTACATTGCCACTTTCTTCATCTCTCACTCAGCACACACCAGCACCCACACCCACACACCCCCTGCACACACACAAACAATTCACTCACATTCTGTGTCAGTTCTCACATAAATCTATACATCTGTCTCTCTCCATACTCCCACTGCTCTCTTACAGCCAGCCAAACTCTTATAAGTTACATTTTCAGGACCCTACCCGTTCTCACAACACAAGGTAATTCACATAGATTCGTTTAGGCTAGCAATGTCACATTGATTGGTGCATGTAGCTCTAAGTTGGTGAGTTATCCCAGACAATAAGTAAACACTTGGCTGAACCTTGAGCCTATACTGAGGCTGGGACTGTGTGCAGAGGGCCAATAACTGAGAAATTTATGTCTAAAGTTGCTCAATCTCTGACCTCGAATAAGCAAAACAACACCTGGAAAAACAGCTTCAGGTATTTGTCTCTAGGGGCAAGCAGCCAGCTTTGAATCTGTTCTGAAGTCTAAAGTTAGCTGTCTGTATAAAAGGCTATCTTTGTGATTGATAATCCTATGTAAGTTTGAGTAATGTAAAATATCCTAGTATAGTTTCTATACATCAAAATAATACAGCTTAAGTAGAAATCAACTTCCTGACCATCCACCACTATATGTGTGCCAATAGATGGAATATATTCTAGAGATAAACACACAAGCAGTGGGAAAGCATCAATAGCTGTTCTTAGGAAAGAAATACAGTAGCACATGAGAAAAATGACAGGCAGGAGCAACTGGTCAGTAATAGTAACTCCAGGGCTTTGTCAAGTGGGGCTTCCTACAGGGAGTTATACATCTGTTGGGTTGACTTGTCAAACACTTGTAGACACATTTCTAAATTGTCTCATTAAATAAAAAACTCGGAGCCAAATACAGGCGTGAAAGCCTTAGAGAGATCAGGGAAATAAGGAAAGCCGCAGCAAACCTTACCTCACCTACTCTGCAGCTTCCAAATGCGAGTTGCTTCCTGTCTACCCATGTTTGTATGCCTTGCTGTTATGCCACATGATTTTCTCTTTCCGTTCAGCTACACCACTTCCTCTGCCTACACAGCTCTGTCACTTCCTGTCTGTACAGACTTCCAGATCTCCATGTTAAATTAGTTTTGGAATTTAAGGTGTGTGCTACCACACCTGGCCCTGTTTCCAGTGTGGCCTGAACACACAGAGATCCTGCCTGCCAAGTGATAGGATTAAGGGCAAGTGCTATTGTTGCCTGATTTCTTTGTTTACTTATAGTGGCTGACCTTTTCCTCTGATCTCCAGGCAAGCTTTATTTATTAAAGCACACATAAAATATCACCACATTTTAGCACAAATGAAATATCACCACAAACACTAGTTGTCACCTGCTATATACACCCACAGCCCTTGGCAATGTGTGTCTATTGCACACTAGCACATAGAAAGCATGCACCATGAGGATCAGTGGGTATCATTTTGCACTATGTTCCTAGGGCCCAGGACAGGCCTGATATAAAGGAAGTTTTCACAAACACAAAAACAGGTGATCCACATTTCCCTAGCCCATCTAGGACAATGATTTCACAACCAAACAGGACTGAATACTCAGGTTTCAATGTCCTAATCACTTAATCAGACAGACATCCTGTCACCTGTGTTCAAATATACTTAATGTGAGCACACCTTTAGTACCATAGGTCAATACTTACAAACATAGCCATTTTTAAAAATTTCCCTTCCAGGGTTAATTTTGATCCTTCTGTATAAGGTTTTCCTTTTTATATTTTTATTGAACTTTTAGCTGTCAAGTATATGCCAGCAATTTTGTTTGAAGCTGATCTGTGGGTCTATATTAGAAAATGATGTGGCTATTACAAAGCAGAACGCTAGAGAGGTCCCCAGGAACCCACAAAGATGACTTCACTATAGAATACTGGCAATGGTCGAGAGGGTGCCTGAGCGGTCGAGAGGGTGCCTGAGCTGATCTACTCTGGTGATCAGATGGCCAAACAGCCTAACTATTATGATAGAATCCTCATCCAGTGAGTGATGGAAGTAGATGCAGAGATCCACAGCCAAGTTCCAGGCAGAGCTCCAGGAGTCCAATCGAGGAGAGAGAGAAGGGGTTATATGAGCAAGAGATATGTATACCATGATTGGAAAAACTACAGAGACAACTAGCCAAACTAGTGAAAACACATGGACTATGAACCCAAAGCTGAGGAGTCCCCATGGTACTGGACTAGGCCCTCTGGATAAGTGAGACAGTTGTTTAGTTTGAACTGTTTAGTGGGCCCCCAAGCAGTGAGACCAGAACCTGTTCTTAGTGCATGATATGGTTTTTTGGAACCTAGTGCCTATGCTGAGACACTTTGCTCAGACTTTGTGCAGGGAGGAGGGGCTTGGACCCGCCTTAACTGAATGTACCAGGCTCTGCTGACTCCCTAGGAGAGACCTTGCCTTGGAGGAGTTAGGAATGGATGGTGTGTTGGGTGGGTGGGTGGGTGGGTGGGTGGGGGAGACTGAGGGGTGGGAGGAGGTAGGATAGGGAAATTGTGGTTGATACGTAAAATAAATAGAAAATCTCTATATAAAAAAAAGAAAAGAAAAAGATGTGTGTGTTGTGTGTGTGTGTGTGTGTGTGTGTGTGTGTGTGTGTGTGTGTTTGTGTGTTTTGTATGCCTGTTATAAGGTCTCAAGTACTATCATAGCACATTGGTAACACATTCTCTCTGTGTCTGCCCATAGGTTCAAGTCTGCAGCCATGGCTGCCAGGGCCATCAGGCGCTCTCACCCCATGACACCTTCCCAGCGTCTGGTGGGCTGGATTGACCACATCCTACAAACAGGGGGAGGAGCACATCTCAAGCCCCAAGGCTTTCAACAGCCATGGCATGTGCAGAACCTGCTGGATGTCCTATTGTTCCTGTTGGGGCTCACTCTGGGCACCTTGTGGTTGTTGAAGAAAATGCTGGGCTTGTTGCTCAGGTCCCAGGGTGTGGTCAGGAAGGAAAAGAAGTCCTAATGTTAGGGTTGACCTGGGGGAGGATGTTGGAAATCTGGCTCTTTAGAGGCCTCCCCCTTCCCTAACACAAGGAACTCCCAGGGTTCTCCTCTTTCCCTCTTCCTGCTGCTGGAAGTTGTCCTCACTATTTTCTGCCTCTTTCCTAACACTCATACAGTACGTTGACTGACTGGTGACTCCACTACCTGGATCGCCTGGCTCTAGTACAATCCTTCCTTTCCCAGCCATTTCTTCTCTTCACTCCTTTCTGCCATTGACAGTATTATGACAGTTTCATCCTCTCTGTGGCTTCTATCATCTCACTTTAATTTCTCATATCATTTGAGATAAAAATTAGACAAATTCTATTACTCTCTATTTTTCTTATCTTATAATCTCTCTTTAGAGTTCAGAATGCCTGTCCTGCTCCATTCTACACTTTCTGTTAGGCAGGAACAGTCACTCCTAGGATGTAATATGAACCAATTTGCCTGACAATGACAACATGAATGAAGTAACCTTATTTTTCTTGGTAGATATCAAAATTGTAGTTCATATACAGTTGGAGGGTTTGGAGAATCATTTTTGATATGACTGATATGATAGATTTATTTCCCTATGTCTGAGAAATTATAATAAGTAAGGAAAAGGAACTACGTTCTATCCACCTATTGGAGTAATAGCTAAAACAGAAATAACAGAATAGCAGTAAAACAGAATAAACTAGAGATTTATAAATTGATTCAACATCAACTTCAGTGATATTAAGTAAGAAGATAGAAAGAGAAGTGATAAATGTAGAATGTCCTATTTGATAGAAGTTCAGGGACAACAAGCAATGTGTGGCTATTCATAAAATATTATTTTTGAAACCAAGTGTACATGGGAAAATCCTATGATGGTATATCTGCAGTGTGTGGATGAGGATCACATATCACAGCTCATATTACACACAGCCTCTTGATTTGCAAGTTTGTTACTACTGTATATATAAAACATGTTAAAATAGAAAAATAGTTAAACCCTTAAAATAAAATATATACAGAAATGAATGCACTTCTTTCACCAGCATTTTTATAACTATACAAGTATGAAAAAAAAGCTATTACAATGACAGTTGAGAAAGTTTAATTTGCACATTAAATTCTCAGATTAAAGACAAAGATAATTGCAAATGACCTTGCAATTTATTGTTTGTATTTTATAGTTGTGTGGATTATTATATGAGAATGCATTATCTTTGCATAGGTTTAGAGAATAAGCAAATATTTGATGACATTTAAAGTTTCCAAAGCTACTAAAAGGAGATTGGAGAAATTATTTTGGCCACTCCATGTAGTTAAAAGGATATTTATTTAATGGCGTAACTCACAAATTAAGTGAAAGGTAGGTCACAAGGTCTGGGGAAGGTGTATTGCAATCCAGCGGTGTTCTCCGGAGCTCTGCACAATCCACCTTCACCGTTTCGCGTCCCGGCACAGAGAGCGCACAGAGAGAGCACTGGCCCATCCAGCTCTTGGGTCTCCAGGCGCCTCCCCTCTCCCAGCCTCGTAGGCGTAACAGTTGCCAGAGTCTCAATGGTGGTTGGAACTTCCAGATCCAAGCTGGAATGGCTACCCACTACAAAAGGAGAATTTTATTTTTTTATTTTTATTTTTATTTATTTATTTATTTTTGGTTTTTCGAGACAGGGTTTCTCTGTGTAGCTTTGCGCCTTTCCTGGGACTCACTTGTAGCCCAGGCTGGCCTCAGACTCACAGAGATCCGCCTGGCTCTGCCTCCCGAGTGCTGGGATTAAAGGCATATGTCACCACTGCCCGGTGTAAAAGGAGAATTTTAAATGGGGATTTGGAAAGAGTAGTGACATTACCATGTGGGCTTATATTTCACCTTAAGGGATGACCCCAAATTCATCATTTTATGTGCTAAAGATAGGAGGAGCTCAACACAGAGGTACAGATATGAGACTTTTATAGTCTTAATCAACCTGTTATTCCCTAAATCTGACCAATACAAAGATAAGAAAGAAAAGCAGCAGTCTTTCACTAGGAAGGAGTAGACCTCAGTAATATATTCTAGTCTCTAAATACCATTTCCCATGAAAAGGAATCCAGGTTCCTTGAAAATGTGTGGTTTGAAGAACCCATTTCCTGCGTACCAGGCCTGCTCCCTGTGTCTGCCTGATGTCATTCCACATAAGCCACACCCGACCTCCAGACCCCACCATTCTCTTGCCCAATCTGCTCTGCTCACATATAACACTGAATTGACAAAAAAAAAAAAAAGTCCCTGTGCTGGGATCCCATGACCAATTCCCAGGATATAAAAGATCAAGGCAGCATCTTACCCCTAAACCTATCAGGCCTATAGAAATATTTGCTGACAAGAAATCCCTGTATGAATCCCAGGATGCATAATCTAAAAGAAAATTATAAACTTCATCTAAATTCAAGGAGCTTAAAAGAAAATCAAAGAAACAAATAAAACTAAATTAACAAAGAAGAACTTGAGAAGAATAAACACCTGAGTGATGCCCATTAACAGCCTGGCATGGATGGAGGAGGGACTAGAGGGGACCTACTCCTCAATTGTGAGCTGTTTTCTGATGATACATCTTGGGAGAGGGGAGTGATTGTATTTAGTCATGAATCCACTGGTACTCCATCAGTGTTTTTTTAATTAATTAATTAATATTTTTTATTCATTTTACATATCAACCACAGCTCCCTCTCCCTCACCTGCTCCTGCTACCCCCCACCTCTCCCAACCCATGCCCATGGGCTTCTCAGAAAGGGTAAGGCCTCCCATGGGGAGTTAACAAGGCCTATAACATTTGGTTGAGGGAAGACAAGCCCCTCTCCCCACATCAAGGCTGAACAAGGCATCCCAGCATATGGAATGGATGCCAAAAAGCCAGCTCACACACCAGGGATAGATTCTGGTCCCACTGCCAGGGGTCCTACAAACAGACCAGGCTACAAAAATGTCACCCACATACAGAGGTCATAGTGTAGTCCAACGCAGTCTCCCCAGCTGTTGGTCTATAGTCTATGAGCTCCCACAAGTTCAGGTCATCCGTCTCTCTGGGTTTCCCCGTTATTATCTTGACCCCCACCCATTGCTCCTATAATCCCTCTTTCTCACTTTTACTGGACTCTTAGAGTTTGGCCTAGGGCTTGCATGTGGGTCTCTGCATCTGCTTCCATCAGTTACTGGGTGAAGGTTTTATGGTGACAGTTAAGGTAGTCACCTACCTCATTGTAGGAGAAGGACAGTTCCAGCATTATCTTCCCTATTGCCAGGGGTCTTAGCTGGGGTCATCCTTGTGGATTCCTAGGTATTTCCCTAGCATCAGGTTTCTCCCTAGTCTTGTAATGGCTCCTTTTCCTTGCTCTCTCCTCCTCCAACATGACCATCACACTCCCCAATGTTCTCATCCCCCATGCCCTCCCCTTTATCACACCCCAACTCCCAGTTTACCCAGAAGGACTCATCTATTTCCCCTTCCCAAGGTGATCCATGTATCCTTTTTAGGGTCCTCCTAAGTTATGAAGTTTCTCTGGAGCTGTATATTGTGATCTGATTATCCTTTACATCTGGTATTCACTTCTGAGTGAATACATACCATGTTTGTCTTTCTGGATCTGGGTTACTGTGCTCAGGATAATTTTTTCTAGTTCCATCCATTTGCCTGCAAATTTCATGAAGTCATTGTTTTTACAGGTGAGTAATACTCCATTGTGTAAATGTACCATATTTTCTTTATTCATTCCTTTTGAGGGGCATCTAGATTGTTTCCAGGTTCTGGCTATTATGAAAAAATGCTGCTATGAACACAGTTGTGTAAGTGTCCTTGTGGTATGATTGATCTTCCTTTGGGTATATGCCCAAGAGTGGTAATGCTGTGTCTCAAGGTAGATTGCTTTCCAAGGTAGATTGTTTTCTAAGAAACCCCCACACTGATTTCCAAAGTGGCTGTACTGCAAGTTATGTTCTGAACAAAACACCAGAGACTCAATCCAGTCCAGGAGGAGAGTCAGATGGAGGAGGTACAGCAATGAGAGTGCTCCCCTCATACATCTGAAATACTGCCTGCCAGTTCCTAAGGAGCTCAGTGTGACAAGATCTCAAGGTAACCTCTGTGTTTGACTAAGTCTGGATTTTTATTGCATGTGTAAGTCACAGGAGCCCTTGAGTGGCACACTGAACAGATTTCTCTCTCTCTCTCTCTCTCTCTCTCTCTCTCTCTCTCTCTCTCTCTCTCTCTCGTCAGAAATTCCAAAGAGGCTGATATCTAACAAGTAAATTCTATTGAGAGGAGAAATTTATAACGGACCCCCCCATCCTCCACTGCCACCTATTACAGGTGGAAGTTTATCCTCATAGCCTGTATAGTTGCTTCACTCAGATCAAGTTCATTATCTAGAATCAATTCAAATAAAGTTACTGCAGGAATAAGTATATGCCAGTTATGTCAAAGAAGAATCTTTTAGGTGAAAATATCAGAAGATCTGACTATCAATGGGATAAATAAACAATATAAATCACATGGCAGTTGTATTGAGTCAGGCTGTTGTTGACATCAGTTACAAGCTCTATTATGTCAGTCTTCTAAGATGTTGGTTAGCTTGTAAGCAAGCCTTTCGTACACTTTCTTGATTGATGGTTGATACAAGAGGACCCAGATTACTGTGGGCGGGTAACTTGGGCTGATGGTTGAAGGTGCTATAACAAAGTAGTTTGAGCAAGCCATGAGCAGCAAGCCAGTAAACAGCATTCCTCCATGGCTTCTGTATCAGCTCCTGCCTCCATGTTCCTGCACTGTGTGAGTTCTAACCCCGAATTCCCTTAGTGATGGACTGTGCTGTATACAGTAAAATGAAAAAACCCTTTCCTCCCATTGTTTTAGGCATGGTATCTTCTCACAGCAATACAAACTCTATCTAACGATAATTAGGAAATATGTCCAATTGCAAATATGGCGATCAGTACTTAATTTCATTGTAGTATTAATAGAAATAATAAAGAACAGACTTCTGAAGAACATAGAGCTCATAGCACCACACTGAAAGGGAAAAGATGTTCTCACCAGTCACTAACTGATAGTTTAGTGGTGGACTTCATCCCCTAGAACTCTAGGGAAAAATATCTTTTCTTTATAAATTATTTTTTGTTAAAGGGATGGAGAGGGTAAGGAAATGGGGGAGAGAGACCAGTAGCATATAAGGGACCCTATAGATTCGGATTTAGATCAAGCACTGAGCCAAATCAGCCATAAGAAGAGACACCTCTAAGCTCTTGTCTTTGATGTCAGCTTGAGCTATTTGGGTACAATGATTCCATCAGAGTGACTGAACTCTGCTTCTGGAATCAGAAAGCTAAACAAACCTAGATGAACATGTTTGTGAGGGCAGCATAGGTATGGCTACGCTCCTCAGGATGAAGTCTGAGGTAACAGAGACAGGAGAGGAAGAGGAGAGAAGGCAAGCATGCTTTCCTCCTCAAAATCGCTTCAAGTTCTCCCAGTTTAATCGGCAGCCCCATGCTCTGTAGATTGCTTTTCTTCTCTATTCTTTTTATACAGAACAATGCTTTAAAACGACAGGAATTATTACAGCAACACTACATCTTTTGTTTTTGAGAAAGTTGAATGTAACGACCTGGACACTTAACAATTACACAAATGCCTTAAATGGTACTTAAAATTATTGCTCAGTGTAGCAGAGGGGGAAATAGGCGTGACAACATTAAAAGGAGGGAATGCAATTGGCAAAATCAGTACAGCTCTTTGGGCACTTGCTGTTTTTAGCCATTGGCTGGGCTCCTGTGACTGCCACCCATTAGGATGGTTTCTATGCAGTGCACATTCTCTGTGACTCAGTACACCAAGCACTAGGAGGCAAAGGAAGACTGGCAGAAACCAAATGAGACCTAATCAGTCACTGTGGTGCACATCCCTGCTAGCCAGGAGAGCAGCCATCTCCCACCTTGGCATATATTCCCAGGATATCCTTTGCTCTGCCTTCCCTTATGTATTTTGGTCTTCTCCCCTCTGCATCTTCCCAGACTGACTCCTTTCTTATAGTTTTATATGAGCAGGCCAAAGCTGCTCCGGTTCTCTTGACTATTTGTTGGGGAAACCAAAGGCAGGATTTCATTTTTGAGGATGTGGTAAGACATTTCTTTGGACTAAATCATAACCTGGTTGTTGAAGAATTTGGTGTTTTAGCATATGTGGGTTAATATGCTAGAGAGCACATTGATGAATGTGTCTACTTTTATGTTTACAGGTTGTTTTCTTCGAGGTGGGAGAGGAAGGAATGGAGGGAGAAGGGGAGGAAGGGAGGGAGGGAGGGAGGGAGGGAGGGAGGGAGGGAGGGAGGGAGGGAGGGAGGGGTGATTATTCAATTTTCTGCAACCAGATAGCACTAAACACAACTCAATGAAATGTTGAAACAGAAGCGTAGGTTGGGGCCTGAGTGAATCTCTCTTTCCTAAGGCTCAGCCTAAACAGAACCTTAAGAAATATTCTCAGAAGCAGATCTCTATGTGTTTCCATGTTCTATCTGGCAAGAATGTTGGAAATCCAGGCTGAGAATTCTGACAGTGGCAGTCAGCTGTACATAAGAGAAGTGGAATGAGACAGCCTATACAGGACCAGTGCCATGAGTTTCCTTTCCGGGGTGGGGGGTGGGGGGTGGGGGGTGGGGGGTGGGGGTGGGGGTGGGGGGTGGGGTGGGGGTGGAGAGGCTGCTCTATTCATCCTCTGCCCCATATCTCCAAGTCCCTGCTTTTTGTTGCTCTGTGAATGTCCATTCATCTGCCATTTTGGGTGTGGGTTGGTAAATGTCAGGAAAGGCAGAGTTGACCAACATTACAGACATAGCCTTAGTCCTCCTTTCCCCTCAAACCTCAAGTTCAGTCACTTGGATTTTTAAATGGATCCATCATTGTCCACAGGGGCCAGGCAGCCTATTGGACAAAACAGGCTAATCCTAGCTGTGTCTTCCATCTTCTGTGACTTCTCACGCATGTGACATACATGTACGTAGACACACAAGTGCAAATGAAAAAAAAAAGTTGTATTTCTCTACTTTGGTTATTTACTTTTTTTTCCTTTGGCCAAAACATATGGCACGCCAGCCATCTAAAATATATAGTGGGAGACACAGACTCCATCTGCTCCAATTGGTTCAACTGGCAGGTCTTTGTTCTTCTAGCTGATCACTCCAGCCTATAAGCTTTGGCCCAGGGGCTCACACATGCCCCAATACCCCTACACATTGCAGCCCCACATGCAAGCCAGCAGGCAGGACTCCTGCAGGCAGGCTGGAGTACCATTATCCCCCACCAGACCCTGCAACCTACAAGCTCCACCCTGCCCCCAAACCCACCCATCCTCTGAGATCACATCTGCTCCCAGAGACACAGAGTACCCCAGCTGCAAGTAGTCCAAGAGTTCTGAATGGACCAAGAGCTCCCATTGGAATAAGAGCTCCCATTGGACCAAGAGTGCCAGTTACAGTTAAAGAGGCTCCCTAAGACACAGACACCATTTATACCAATTGGAGGAAGAAATGGGTAGATACCAGTGCAAAAATACATTCAACAACACAAAGAGCAATATGGCAAAACTAGAGCCTAGTGGTTCTACATCAGTGAGACTTGACCATCACAATACAGAAGAAACAGAAGAAATCAACTTTAAAAATGACTTTAAGAAGATGATAGAGGCCTTTAAAAGAGAGATGAAAAATTGCCTTAAAGAAATCGAAGAAAAGACAAACAAAAAAATTGGAAGAAATCAATAAGTCCTTTAAAGAAAGCCAAGAAAACCGAGAAAAAGCAATCAAACTGGTGAAGGAAACACTTCAAGACTTGAAAACTGAAATAGAGGCAATAAGGAAGACACAAACTGGGGGAATGCTGGAAATGGAAAATCTGGTAAATGAACAGGAACTACAGATGCAAGCATAACAAACAATGCAAGAGATGGCATTGAAGATAAGATAGAGGAAATAGATTGATTAGTCAAAGAAAACATTAAAGCCAACAAAGTCATACCACAAAACATCCAGGAAAACTGGGACACCAGGAAAAGACAAAACCTAAGAATAATAGGGAAAGAAGGAGAAGAATACCAGCTCAAAGACACAGAGAATATACTCAACAAAATCATAGAAGAAAACTTTCCCAGTATAATGAAAGAAAGCCTTTGAAAATACAAGAAGCTTACAGACCACCAACTAGACTGGACCCCCAAAAAAGTCCCCTCGACACATTGTAATCGGACCAGTAAACATACAGAATAAAGAAAAAAATTAATAGCTGCAAAGGAAAAAGGCCAAGTAACATATAATGGGTGACTTGTCAGAATAACACCTGATTCTCAGATTCTCAATGGAGACTCTGAAAGCCAGAAGGTCCTGGACAGACCTTATACACACACTAAGAGACCATGGATGCCAACCCAGACTATTATACCCAAAAAAACTGTCAATTGGCATAGACTAAGTAAACAAAATATTCCATAATAGAAACTGATTTCAACAATACTATCCACAAATCCAGCCCTACAGAAAGCAGTAGGAGGAAAAAACCAACCTAAGTCAGTTAGATACATCCATGAAAACACAGGCAATAGATAATTCCACAACAAAAAATACCAATGAAGGGAAACACACAACACTACAACCACAAAATAACAGGAATTAAAACCAGTGGTTATTAATATCCCTTAATATCAATGGACTCAATTTGCCTATAAAAAGACACAGGCTAACAGAATGGATATGAAAACAGGATCTATCCTTCAGCCTCATATAACAAACACACATCAACTTCAAAGGCAGATAGCATTTCAGAGTAAAAGGCTGGGAAAAGACTTTCCAATTAAATAGACCCAAGAAACAAGGTGGTGTAGCTATCATAATATCTAAGAAAAGAGACTTCAAACTAAAATCAATCAAAAGAGATCAAGAAGGATATTATATATTAATCACAGGAAAAAATCCACTAAATTAAGTCTCAATTCTGAACATTTATGTCCCCAATACAAGGGCACCCACATTTGTAAAAGAAACATTACTAAAGCTTAAATCGCACATCAAACTGCACACACTAGTAGTGAGAGACTTCAACACCCCACACTCACCAATGGACAGGTCTACCAGACAGAAACTTAGCAGTGATTAAGGGAGCTAACAGATATTATGACTCAAGTGGACTTAATAGATACTACAGAACATTCTACCCTAAAAGAAAAAAAACAATATACCATCTTCTCAGTACTCCATGGAAACTTCTCTAAAATCGACCACATATTTGGTCACAAAGCAAAACTCAACAGATAGAAAAAATTGGAATAAACTCCTGTATTCTATCAGACCACCATGGTTTAAAATTAGATTTCAACAACAACAAAAATTACAGAAAGCCTACAATCTCATGGAAACTGAATAATGCTCAACTGAATCACCAGTGGATCAAGGAAGAAATAAAGAAAGAAATTAAAGATTTCCTAGAATTCAATGAAAATGATTATACAACATACTCAAACATATGAGATACTATGAAAGCAGTGGTAAGAGGAAATTCATAGCATGAAATACCCACATAAAGAAGATGGAGAAATCTCACACTAGTGCCTTAACAGCACACCTGAAAGTTCTATAACAAAAATAGCAAACCCACACTGGAGGAATAAATGCCAGGAATTAATAAAAATGCAGATTGAAATCAATAAAATAGAAAAAAAGAAAACAATACAAAGAAACAAAGTGTTGGGTCTTTGAGAAAATCAACAAGATAGACAAGCCCTTATCCAGACTAACCAAAAGGTAGAGAGAGGGCATCCAAATTAACAAAATAAGAAATGAAAAGGGAGACATAACAACAGACAATGAGGAAATCCAGAGAATCATCATGTCATACTTCAAAACCTATACTGCACAAAATTGGAAAAATCTGAAAGAAATGGAAAATTTTCTGGATAGATACCTCATACCAAATTTAAATGAAGATCAGATAAACAATGTAAATAGACCAATAGCCCCTAAGGAAATAGAAACAGTCATTAAAAGTCTCCCAACCAAAGAAATCCCAGGACCAGATGGTTTCAGCACAGAATTCTACCATAATTTCAAAGAACTAATGTCAATACTCTTCAAATTTTTCCATACAATACAAACAGAAGGAACATTATCAAACTCTTTTTTTAATACTACAGTTACCCTGGTACCCAAATCATACAAAGGTGCAAGAAGAAAGAGAATTACAGACCAATCTCCCTCATGAACATTGATGCAGAAATACTGAATAAAATACTGTCAAACCAAACCCAAGAATACATAAAAAAAATATACACCATGGCCAAGCAGGCTTCATTCCAGAGACACAAGGATGGTGGGACATACGAAAATCTGTCAATGTAATATACCATATAAAAAAACTGAAAGAAAAAAAAAACATGATCATCTCATTAGATGCCAAAAAAGCCTTTGATAAAATCCAACATTCCTTCATGATAAAGATGTTGAGAGATCAGGAATACAAGGAACATACCTAAACATTACAAGGCAATTTACAGCAAGCCAACAGTCAATAACAAATTTAAGTGTAGAGAAACTCAAAGTGATTCCACCATGAAATTTGCAGGCAAACGGATGGAACTAGAAAATATCATCCTGAGTGAGGTACCCAGAAGGACAAACATGGTATGTACTTACTCATAAATGGATACTAGAAGTAAAGCAAAAGGGTAGCTAGACTAAAATTCACAGCCCCAGAAAAGCTAGCTTAAAAAGGAGAACCCTAAGAGGGACACATGGATTGCCCTGGCAAGGGGAAAAAGATGAGATCTCCATGAGTAAACTGGGGCTGGGAGGACAATGAATGGTAGTGGGTAGGGGATGAGAACATAAGGGAATGGAATGGTCGACTTGGAACAGAGACAGAGTGGGTGAACAAGGAAAGAGATACCATGATAGAGGAAGACATCATGGGAATAGAGAGAAACAGGGTGCTAGGGAAGTTACCAGGAATCCACAGGATGAACACACCTTAGGCTACTAGCAATAGTGGAGAGGTTGCCTGATCTGGCTTACCCTGTTAATCAGATTTGTCAATACCCTAACTGTCATCATAGAGCCTTCATTTAGTAACTCATGGAAGCAGATGCAGAGATCCACAGCCAAACACCAGGTCGAGCTCCAGGAGTGCAGTCAAAGAGAGAGAAGAAAGATTCTATAAGCCAGGGGCATCAAGATCATGATGGGGAAACCTACAGAGATAACCAAACCAGACTAGGGAACTTATGAACTGTGGACCAATAGCTGCTGAGCCTCCATATGACTGGACTATGTTCTCTGCACAGGAGAGACAGTTGTGTAGCTTGACCTGCTTAAAGGGCCCCCTGGCAGTGAGATCAGGATCTGTCCCTGGTACATCTGTGGGCCTTTTGGAGCCCAGTGCCTATGGTGGGACACCTTACACAGTCTTGGTGCAGGGAAAGATACTTGCACCTGCCTCAACTGAAGGTACCAGGCTCTGCTGACTCCCCATGTGAGGCCTTGGCTTGGAGGAGATGGAAATCGGGGATGTATTAGGAGGAAGGCTGAGGGGGGAGGAGAGAGGTATCTGTGGTTAGTATGTAAAATTAATAGAAAACTTCTTAATAATAAAAAAAGAAAAATAAAATATAAAATAAAAGATATAGTGTGTTTCTTTGTGGTACATTCACAGCCTTAGCACAGATTATTTTTGTCTTCTATTATGAGTAAAATGTAGGCATTATTTCCTCTCTGGTATCTCAGAAAGTTCCCATGCCAAAGCTGTGATACCTGTGCCTTTCCCTGGTGGGATGAACTGTAGCTCAGTAGCGGGACTAGAGGGAGATTCTGGGCTTTGAAGGCTATCTGTGCCTCTGTTGCCCCAAACTAGCAAACTGGGCAGAGGTTTGTTGAAGGAATGGACCGAACTGTGCCTCTGACAAGGGAACTGTACATATGATGAGCCAGCACCTGGTGGTGCTGTGGTCACAGCATTGGGGAGTTCCTCCTAAGCCTAGTTCCACCTGACAGATTATACTGCTATGGCCTAAGAGACAGAAGGGGCCTTAAGAGTCAGACACACATTAATTTGTACTGTGATACCAGTGAAATCATGACATCTTATTTAGAGACTATAGTCGGATGTGTTGGTCAAATCTCAGAGCTCCGAGATTGTCTTGCTCTTCTTTATTGGAAACTCAACTCTCTCTTGCCTTCCTCTCAAATCCCAAGTCTTTTTATGTTTTTTTAGCTGTAAATATATTTTATTTTATAATTATTAATAAAATTCATACAATTTCAATGATCTTTAACATTTTTTAAAATTTTTTATTCATTTTGCATACCAACCATAAATTCCCCTCTCATCCTTCCTCCCTCTCTTCCTTTTACCTTTCCACTCCCCAACTTACCCCTCATCCCTTGCTTCAACAAGGTAAGTTCTCCCATTGGGGGACAGCTAAGCCTGGTACATTCAGTTGAGGCAGGACCAAGCCCCTCCCTGTTGCATCAAGGCAGAGCAAGGTGTCCGACCACAGGTAATGGGTTCCAGAAAGCCAGCTCATGCACCAGGGATAGATCTTGATCCCACTGCCCCTCAAATAGACCCAGCTACACAGCTGTCTCCTATGTGCAGAGGGTCTAGTCTGGTCCCTTGCAGAGTGCTAGTAATAGTGGTGAGGGTTCCTGAACTGGCTTACACTAGTAATCAGATTGGTGAATACCCTAACTGTCATCATAGAGTCTTCATCCAGTAAGTGATGGAAGCAGGTGCAGAGAATTTATAGCCAACTACCAGGCTGAGCTCCAGGAGTCCAGTTAAAGAAATGGAAGAGGGATTATATGAGCTACGGAGGTCAAGATCATGAGGGGAAATCTGCAGAGACAACTGAACCAAGCTCAGAGAAACTTACAGATTTAGGCTGACAGCTGTGGAACCTGCATGGGGACTGACCAAACCCCAGGTCTTTCAAACTGTATTTTCCTGTTCTGCTTTAATAAGAGGCTTCAGAATTCAGTTCAAGATTCTATGCCATTCAAGAGCTTGATTGTCTCAGTCACCCCTCAGACTTCTAGCTTCTATCCTAGCATAGTACTTTGAAAAGAGGACATAGTTAATATTGGCTGTTTGTTGATGAATTAAGTGACTAAATGACGAGAGAAACAACGGTTAATATGGGCACCTCAAGTACCATGTGTGGCTGTAATTTTCCCCTGAATTTATCAAGTCATATCCACAAGAATCAAACTCCATCATTACCCCTGGTAGAACTGGTGTCAGAAGAAAAAGTGGCTGTTGTCTAGATTCAAGTGTCTGGTCTTCCTAATGTCTATTTTGATCTTGAATAAAGATGTGCCAGCAAACTATACTTTGAAATTCTTGTATTTTGGTACATTTGGTAAAGGAAAAAGAATCCTGCTGGGACTCAAAAGTCCAATGTCTGTTGTTGATAAAAAATATTAGTTAAAGATGTGTTATATTTGTTGATGCTGTGGAATATTTGTTTAATGATGCAAAGATGTGTTGCATCCTTTTATGTTGCATTTGTTTAACTCTGTGCAATTATGTTACTTTGCCTGTTTAAAACACCTGGTTGGTCTAATAAAGAGCTGAACAGCCAATAGCTAGGCATGTACAGAACAAGACAACAAGGACCATAAAAATACGGCTCCTGGATTATGTTCACGGTGTCAGAAAGGAAGACACTGGAGGAATGTATGCGAATCCAAGTTCCACAAAGATGGATGGAACTCCTTTAACAGGAGAAAAAGGGTTTTAAGAGCCCCCTTGATAAGAAGTAGATAAGGAACTAAAATGGGATAAAAAGATAATAATTATAAATAAGTTATGGGCCATAAAGAGTAAAAAAAAAGACTCTATAGATATAAAACAGAACTTTGTAAAAGGTATGGGACATAATGAGTCTAAATAAAAAAGATTCATTATAGATATAATACAACATATTAAAAAAGTTAAATTACCAGTTCAAGATACCAAAAAATTATGCTTTTGTTTCCACAGAAAAAGTAAAAATTTACATGAGTTTTGGTCATTTGAGTTCCATGGGTTACAAATATTTGTCATCATTTAAAAACATTGTTTTCAAATTATTGTTGGTTAAGATAAAAGTTTAAATAAATGATTTTTTTGGTTTAAAGAAGCAGTTTAAGATGTAAAAATTTAAAGGCTTAAACATGTCATGAGGGTTTAAGTACGTGATATTTTGGGTCTGAGTAAGTAATTTAAGATATAAAAATATGAAACTTTAAAGTCTGACTTGTAGTGGGTAGCCATTCCAGCTTTGATCTGGAAGTTCCAACCCCCATTGAGACTCTGGCAACTGTCATGCCTACCAGGCTGGGCCAGGGGAGGCGCCTGGAGACCCGAGATCTGGATGGGCCAGTGCTCTCTCTGTTCCGGGACCCTGAATGTTGGAGGTGGACTGAGCAGAACTCCAGAGAATACCGCTGGATGGCGATACACCTTCCCCAGACCCCGCAACCTACCTATCCCTTAATTTCTAAGTTACACCATTAAATAAATATCCTTTTAACTACGTGGAGTGGCCTTAATAATTTCACCAATACTAACTTTAAAGTTTAAGTAAGTTGTGAGGTTTGATATAAGTAAAGTTTATGTAGGGTCTAATATATAAAGGTTTTAAGTATGGAAATATAAAAAAATATGGAAAGTATCTAATGTAAAAACAACTTATAAAGGGCTGAGGATACAAAGGCTTAAATAATGATTTTAAAAAAATGCTTTAAGATGTATAAAAAATAAAACATGTTTCAGATTTCTCTCTTTTGCTATTCTACTGTTATATTGAGACTCCAAAGTTTCATAATTTTCCTCTAACAAAATACCATTTGGAATTTTTATCTCTTTAAGAAGGTTCTTACAGGCTTCAAGAGATCTAAATCCACCAATGCCCACAGGCAAAGACAGACTTCAAAAAATTACTATCAATCTATGGTTTGTTTCTCCAACTGCCTATTTCCTTGAGAGGCACATCTTTTTTCTCTCTCTGAATATTGGAACTCCTCTTTCTTTTCTGCCAAAACCAGGCACTTAAAATTTCCAAATGTACACCTAAAAAAATTCCCCTTTAAAATTTCTTAACTTCATGTTCTGTCCATTAATATATATTTGTTTAAACAGATTTCTAATCACTTAAAGGTTACAGACTATTCTAACTGCTGTCTGCATGTCCCTAGCCTCACATGATCCTACATCATCTGGACAACAAATAGAGCAGTCTACTCTTCCTGGACTTGGTCAAAATTCCAGCCTTTTCGGTCCCCAACTAAGCTCCAAATTTCAACAAAAAGTAGTAAGATGATTACATTGTCCCTTATCATTCATTTATTAACAAAGGGCTGGAACATTGATTTCCTAACCTGGGATATACGGCTGAGGTGCCTACTTAACATATGCTATCAAAAAAAATTACTAATGTTCTCAATAGGCTAAAAGATTTATTGCTACTTTAATTTTGGGCATCACTATACTCATTACTACTATGAAAACTGTTGCTGCATTAATTTTAGGCATATCTGCTTTAATAGTTATTATTACCACCTTTGCTGTAGCTACCACTGCCTTAGTGCAAGAAATCCATACTACTCATTTTGTTAGTGCATTAAATAAGAATGTTACCTTGGTTTTGTCAGAACAGTCCCTTATAGGTAAAAAATTAAAAACAAAGATTAATATATTAAAACAAAGGTACCAATCTTGGACAAGATTTGGCTAATATTCAAAATAGATTAGAGATTAGGTGTCATGCTACATATCAATATATTTGTGTCATTCCTCTGCCTTATAATGCTAGTCAAAGTTAAAAAAAGATAAAAAACATCTACAAAGAGTCTAAAAAGATTCAGATACCACTCATGACATAGAAGCTTTACAAAAAGTTATTAAGGCTATGAACAAAGCTCATTTCGAAAATGACTCTTTGGATGCCTTAGCTCATGAACTTGAGTCAAATGTCTTCTCTCTTAATCCTCTAGATTGGACACAATATTTTACATTCATTGGGATATTGATTCTTCTTCTTCTTCTTTTTTTTTTTTTTGGTTTTTCGAGACAGGGTTTCTCTATGTAGCTTTGCGCCTTTCCTGGAACTCACTCGGTAGCCCAGGCTGGCCTTGAACTCACAGAGATCTGCCTGCCTCTGCCTCCCAAGTGCTGGGATTAAAGGCGTGCACCACCACTGCCAGGCCAATTCTTATTTTTATCTTGGTTGTGCTATTATTTCCTTGTCTTTTCAAAATTATCCTACGTTCCCTACACACAGTGAGGCATGATCTGCAGGAGCTGCATCTTAAAAACAAAAAGCCGGGAAATGCCACACCAACTCCAGTGTCATCCATGTGACAATACTTGCCTGTGACCTGCTTCTAGGGCTGACCTGCCCCTGGGGCATGGCTGAGAGGGAGCCCCTTAAGACTCCAGGTGCATATGTGTTTGGCCTCTTCTGGATATCTCATGGTCCTGGAAGCTGGATGGGACACCAAGCCAGAATTCTCTGCTGGATGGCATCTCATCCCTCCTGGATCCTATAACCAACCCGCATTGGCTGTACATTATTTCAGAAATAAACCTCTTTGATTACCAGATAAATTACATGGAATTTCCTCATTAGTTACAGTAATAATGTGATACCCTCCATGATGTAGTATGACACCCTTCACTGAAAGCTGAGCGGATCCTCAGGTTGTGTGTTCTCTGGTCTCTGCTATCTACTGTTTATTCCACATCTCTACTGTCACAGGTAGTAGATAATGGAGGCATTGGGTCAAAGTCAAGTTCACCATGGATGGGTTTGGAGAGGTAAGACCAAATACTAAGTTTCTAGGCTTTTAGTCTTGGGCTCTTCCCACTAAAGTAAAAAATCTGAGAGCCCAAGTCTGGGTTACTGAGGTAACCTTCTCCTATTTCTGAATATTTTCTTACTGAAAAGTTCAACTAAGGGAGAAATGTAGGTGTGTGTGGAAAGAGAGAGAGAGAGAGAGAGAGAGAGAGAGAGAGAGAGAGAGAGAGAGAGAGAGAGAGAGAGAATTGGCTTTTCAATAAACCTTATTCAGTATTTCAGTATTTAGGGGCATTAACCTACTAAAGAGAGTATATGAGTTACTGGTAAGCATCTCTAACACTAATATTGATAATCTCAGTGAAGACAGAAGTAACAGAACCCAGGATTTAAACCACTAAATGTAGAATCAAGGGGATACTGGTCATTATAAATAAATTATAACTCTCTCTATATATATTAATTATATATCATAATTAGTTCAGACAAGTGAGTACTGAGACATTCACTATTAACTCCTCCTAATGTTTCAGACCAAATGGGTTTTATCACTTCTATATACACACACATTCTCATTTGTTCAAATTTAGCCCCCTTAGCAACTTCTGAATGCTTTCTTTTGTCCCTATCCCAATCTACTACAAGAAATTTTCTGAGGAGGGTTGAGCAAGGCACTAAGCACAGTATACATCATTAGCAGCCATTTTATTGTATGTTGTTTTAACAGAATAATAGTATTAGGCTTTCCCCTAGACCCATGGCTTACCTAGTCTCGGTTTCTTGGGTACTTTGTCAATGTCAGTTATGTATTCCTTCTCATGGTGTGGTACTTAAACCCAAATTAAATCATAGTTGGTTACTTTTTCAACATTGTACCACTGTTACAGAAGTATTATTTGTAGGCAGACTGCTGTTGCAGGTCTCAGGTTTTGTAACTGGGTGATATTGATGAATTCCTTTCTCCTCTGATAATGCTTAATGTATTTCAAGCACCATGAATGTTAGTAAAAGGTGTGTGTGTGTGTGTGTGTGTGTGTGTGTGTGTGTGTGTGTGTGAGAGAGAGAGAGAGAGAGAGAGAGAGAGAGAGAGAGAGAGAGAGAGAGAGAGAGAGAGGATCACAGGAGTCAGAATCACACTGTTAAGTGTATCAAGCCAACTGAAACTCTTCGGTAAATCAACAGTTGAATCAAGGGCAATTGCATAGAGAGGGGCCTTGTGTGTACTCTGTATATCATTCCACTTAATATTTCTTAATCATTGCTGAACTGAGGAAGGATTGGAATGTTAGGATTGACCTGTTTCATCTCCAATGAAGGACTTTGTCCCTCTCACATAGCACTCTGTTCTCTCATGCATCACTCTGTCCTTGGTGTTCTGTTCTGTAAATTCCAGCCAGATGTCATGTCCTTCCTAAAATCTGAATCCAGTTCTCTCACTCCGGGAGAAGGCCTGAACAGATTTGAATATTCCTCTATCATCTGAATTCTGAAAACTAAGTCCAGTTAGTACTGAGTGTTCTGTACTTCCTAATGAACAACGTGTGAATAACATTTTACCCAGATAGTTTTTCTAGTTTAGTTTTTAATCATTTCAAACAGAAAGCAGATCTACCTATTGCTTCCTTTTGGTCAAATTTCTTTTTGGAAAGTATTTTATTGGGTTACAAACTCAACATAATTAAAATAAATAATTATACACATATGGATGTTCATATTTGTCTATATTTTTATCTCTGATCACAATGAGGATTTGTCATCACAGAAGATTTCTCCTATATAACACTTCATAACTTTTGCTGCTGGCCATCTTATTTTCCAATTGCCATTTTTGGTCAATAAATATTTTTACTATGTTTGTTTTTATCTTCTGCACCATATATAAATTGGGATCTTAAATTAGATTTTCTATTATGGTATTGTTTTAAATGTAAGTTATTATGTTAAGATTCATTCATAATATTTGTGAGTAATTCATTGTGTTTCTTAGTCATAGTCTATTATATGCATTGTCACAGTTAATACATTTCTTTTTCTATTGATAGAATCTAGGCTATTTATAGTTTTGTCAGGTGAAAAAAATAGCCTATTGTAAATGTTTTGTACACATACATACACACACAGACACACTTATGCACACACACATTTCTGTATAAAAACTATTTTCTCTACCTTGGTGGATGGAAATGCAGTACCTGAATGTTTTTATGTGGAATTTCATACATATGAGTAATGCATTCTGGTCATAATTTCTCCTCCATTCTCTCTATCTCCTCATCTACTTCCTTTCCTCTTGAAGTCTCACTCCCATTCATATCTTTGTGCTTGTGTGTGTGTGTTTGTGTATGTGTGTGTATGTAACTGTGAGTGTTAGTGTGAGTGTGTGTGTGTTTGTATGTGTGTGAGAGAGAGAGAATAGGCATCTGTGTGTAATATGTGTGTGTTTGTGTGTATATGTGAGTGTGACACTTCATATATACATATGTGAACATGTATGTGGAAGCCAGAGGACACTAGGTGTCATTAGTTATCTTCCTTTATACTGCTCACCCTACTTATGAGACAGGGTCTTTTATTGGACCTGGAGCTTGTCAAGTAATCTAGACTGTCAGGCCAGCAAGCCCAGGATGTACCTATCTCTACCTTCCTGGATCTGGAATTATATTGCCTATCTTTTTATGTGAGTACTGGGTATCTGAACTCAGGTCCACAGGTGCTTCATGTACCTAACCAATTCCCCAGTCCTTGAGGTCTGATGTTGGTTGGTGAGGTGAAGATGGGTGTCTCAGCTCCAGAAGAGGGAGGAAGAGAGAATCTATATTTACTTTTTAATTTTTTTATTTCTAGTCATCAACAGATGTGACAGTGCTCAGACATTTGGTGAAAGTGGAATTTCTTTACTCTTTTCACTAATTCAAAAGCTACTCCCATATGGAAGTACACATGATCAGAAGTAAAGCCTTTCCATCTATCTGAGTATCTTCAGTTGCATGACTGTAAAATAAACATGATTATATACAAATGTATTTGTAGATAGAGTTTTCTCTCCAGGTCCCGCCAAGTCCCGGCAGTCCCTTAACCCACTTATAAAATAAACATATAGATGCTTATATTATTTAAACTGCTTTGCCATTAGCTCAGGCCTATCATTGTCTAGCTCTTACTCTTTTTTTTTTTTTTTTTTTTTTTTTTTTTTTTTTTGGTTTTTTCGAGACAGGGTTTCTCTGTGTAGCTTTGCGCCTTTCCTGGAGCTCACTTGGTAGCCCAGGCTGGCCTCGAAATCACAGCGATCCACCTGGCTCTGCCTCCCGAGTGCTGGGATTAAAGGCGTGCACCACCATCGCCCGGCTAGCTCTTACTCTTATATTCAGCCCATTTCTATTAATCTATACTTTGCCATGTGGCTCATGGCTCACTGGTACCTTACATCTTCCTTGTCCTGGTGGCTCCAAGCAGTCACTTCCTTCCCTTCCTGTCCTTTTTTTCCTTTTATTTTATTTTACAATAACATTCAGTTCTACATATCAGCCACAGATACCCTTGTTCTCCCCCCTCCTGCTCCTCCCCTTCCCCCCAGTCCACCTCCCAATCCCAACTCCACCCGGGCAAAGCCTCCCCTGAGGACTGAGATCAACCTGGTAGACTCAGTCTAGGCAGGTCCAGTTCCCTCCTCCCAGGTTGAGCCAAGTGTCCCTGCATAAGTCCCAGGTTTCAAACAGTCAACTCATGCAATGAGCCCAGGGCCTGGTACCACTGCCTAGATGCCTCCCAAACAGATCAAGCCAATCAACTGTCTCACTTATTCAGAGGGCCTGATCCAGTTGGGGGTCCCTCAGCCTTTGGTTCATAGTTCATGCGTTTATATTCATTTGGCTATTTGTCCCTGTGCTTTATCCAGGTTTCAACAATTCTCGCTCATATAAACCCTCCTCTTTCTCACTAATTAGACTCCCAGAGCTCCACCCGGGGCCTAGCTATGGATCTCTGCATCCAGATTCCTCAGTCCTTGGATGGGGTTTCTGGCACAACTATTAAGGTGTTTGGGTGTTTGGCCATCCCATCACCAGAGTAGGTCAGTCCTGGCTGTCTCTCGACCATTGCCAGCAGTCTATTGTGGGGGTATCTTTGTGGATTTCTGTGGGCCTCTTTAGCACTTTGCTTCTTCCTTTCCTCATGTGATCTTCATTTACCATAGTCTCCTATTCCTTGTTCTCCCTCTCTGTTCTTGATCCAGCTGGGATCTCCCGCTCCCACAGGCTCTCTTTCCCTCGACCCTTGCTGTTCATTACTCCCACTCATGTCCAGGTTGTTCATGTAGATCTCAGCCATTTCTCCATCATTGGGCAATCCTCGTTTCTTTCTTGGGGTCTTGTTTTCCAGGTAGCCTCCCTGGTTATGTGAGTAGCAGTCCAGTCATCCTTGTTCCACCTCTCGTATTCTCCTATGAGTGAGTACATACCATATTTGTCTTTCTGAGTTTGGGTTACTTCACTCAGGATGATATTTTCTAGATCTATCCATTTGCCTGCAAACCTCATGATGTCATTGTTTTTCTCTGCTGAGTAGTATTCCATTGTGTATATGTGCCACAATTTATTTATCCATTCTTCAGTTGAAGGGCATCTAGGTTGTTTCCAGGTTTTGGCTATTACCAACAATGCTGATATGAACATAGGTGAGCAAGTGCTCTTGTAGTATGATTGAGCATTTCTTGGGTATATGCCCAAGAATGGTATAGCTGGATCTTGGGGGAGATTGATTCCCAGTTTTCTAAGAAAGCACCATATTGATTTCCAAAGTGGTTGTACAAGCTTGCATTCCCACCAGCAGTGGAGGAGAGTTCCCCTAGTTCCACATCCTCTCCAGCATAAAGTGTCCTCAGTGTTTTTGATCTTAGCCATTCTGACAGGTGTAAGGTGGTATCTCAGAGTTGTTTTGACTTGCATTTCCCTGATGATTAGGGATGTTGAGCAATTCCTTAAATGTCTGTCAGCCATTTGAATTTCCTCTGTTGAGAATTCTTTGTTTAGTTCTATAGCCCATTTCTTAATTGGACTGTTGGTTGTTTTGATGTCTAATTTCTTGAGTTCCTTATATATTCTGGATATCAGTTCTCTGTCAGATGTGGGGTTGGTGAAGACCTTTTCCCATTCTGTAGGCTGTCGCTTTGCCTTGTTGACTGTATCCTTTGCTTTACAAAAGCTTCTCAGTTTTTAGAGGTCCCATTGATTGATTGTTTCTCTCAGTGTCTGTGCTACTGGTGTTATATTTAGAAAGTGATCTCCTATGTCAATGCATTCAAGACTACTTTCTATTTTCTCTTCTAGCAGGTTTAGAGTAGCTGGATTTATGTTGAGGTCCTTGATCCACTTGGACTTAAATTTTTTGCACTGTGACAGATATGGATCTATTTGCAGCCTTCTACACGTTGATATCCAGTTATGCCAGCACCGTTTATTGAAGATGCTTTCTTTTTTCCATTGTACACTTTTGGCTTCTTTGTCAAAAATTATATGTCCATAGGTGTGTGGGTTAATGTCAGGGTCTTCAATTCGATTCCATTGGTCCACATGTCGGTTTTTATGCCAATACCAAGCTGTTTTTACTACTGTAGCTCTATAGTAGAGCTTGAAGTCAGGGATTGTGATGCCTCTAGAGGTTGTTTTATTGTACAGGATTCTTTTGGCTATCCTGGGTTTTTTTGTTTTTCCATATGAAGTTGAGTATTATTCTTTCCAGGTCTGTGAAGAATTGTGTTGGTATATTGATGGGGATTGCATTGAATCTGTAGATTGCTTTTGGTAAAATTGCCATTTTTACTATGTTGGTCCTGCCTATCCATGAGCATGGGAGATCTTTCCATTTTCTGACATCTTCTTCAATTTCTTTTTTCAGGGACTTAAAGTTCTTGTCATATAGGTCCTTCACTTGTCTGGTTAGAGTTACCCCAAGGTATTTTATGTCATTTTTGGCTATTGTAAAGGGTTATGTATCTCTGATTTCCTTCTCAGCTTCTTTGTCCATTGTATATAGGAGGGCTACTGATTTTTTTGACTTGATCTTGTATCCTGCTATGTTGCTGAAGGTGTTTATAAGCTTTATCAGTTCCTTGGTGGAATCTTTGGGGTCACTCAAATATACTATCATGTCATCTGCAAAGAGGGAAAGCTTGCCTTCTTCCTTTCCAATTTGTATCCCCTTAATCTCCTTATGTTGTCTTATTGCTCTGGCTAGAACTTCAAGTACTATATTGAATAAGTATGGAGAGAGTAGACAGCCTTTCCTTGTTCCTGATTTTAGTGGAATTGCTTTGAGTTTCTCTCCATTTAATTTGATGTTGGCTATTGGCTTGCTGTAAATTGCCTTTATTATGTTTAGGTATGTTCCCTATATTCCTGATCGCTCCAAGACTTTTATCATGAAGGAGTGTTGGATTTTGTCAAATGCCTTTTCTGCATCTTGTGAGATGATTATGTGTTTTTTTTTCTTTGAGTTTATTTATATGGTGTATTACATTGACAGACTTTCGTATGTTGAACCACCCTTGCATCCCTGGGATGAAGCCTACTTGTTCACGGTGGATAATTGTTTTGATGTGTTCTTGGAGTCTGTTTTGCAGTATTTTATTGAGTATTTTTGCATCAATGGTCATGAGGGAGATTGGTCTGTATTTCTCTTTCTTTGTTGTATCTTTGTTTGGTTTAGGAATCAGGGTAATTGTAGCCTCATAGAAGGAGTTTGGTAATGTTCCTTCTGTTTCTATTGTGTGGAACAATTTAGAGAGTATTGGTATTAACTCTTCTTTGAAGATCTGGTAGAATTCTGCACCGAAACCATCTGGTCCTGGGCTTTTTTTGCTTGGGAGACTTTTAATGACTGTTTCTATTTCCTTAGGGGTTATTGGACAATTTAAATGGTTCATCTGGTCTTGATTTAACTTAGGTATGTGGTACCTATCCTGAAAAATTGTCCATTTCTTTTAGGTTTTCCAGTTTTGTGGAGTAGAGTTTTTGAAGTATGACCTGATGATTCTCTGGATTTCCTCAATGTCTGTTGTTATGTCCCCCTTTTCATTTCTGATTTTGTTGATTTGGATTCTCTCTCTCTCTCTGTCTTTTGGTTAGTTTGGATAAGGGCTTGTCTATCTTGTTGATTTTCTCAAAGAACCAACTCTTTGTTTCATTAATTTTTTGTATTGTTCTCTTAGTTTCTGTTTTATTGATTTCACCTCTCACTTTGATAATTTCTTGGCATCTATTCTTCCTGGGTGTCTTTGCTTCTTCTTGTTCTAGAGCTTTCAGGTGTGCTGCTAAGTCACTAGTGTGAGATTTCTCCAACTTCTTTATGTGGACATTTAGTGCTATGAATTTCCCTCTTAGCACTGCTTTCATAGTGTCCCATAAGTTTGGGTATGTGGTGCCTTCTTTTTTATTGATCTCTAGGAAGTCTTTAATTTCTTTTTTTATTTCTTCCTTAACCCATTGGTGATTCAGTTGAGCATTATTCAGTTTCTATGAGATTGTAGGTTTTCTGTAGTTTTTGTTGTTGTTGAAATCTAACTTTAAACCATGGTGGTCTGATAGAACACAGGGAGTTATTCCCATTATTTTGTGTCTGTTGAGATTTGCTTTGTGGCTAAGTATGTGTCAATTTTAAAGAAAGTTCCATGGGGTGCTGAGAAGAAGGTATATTCTTTTTTGTTAGGGTGGAAGGTTCTGTAGATATCTATTAGGTCCATTTGGGTCATGACATCAGTTAAGTCCTTTATTTCTCTGTTAAGTTTTGATTTGGGAGATCTGTCCAGTGGTGAAAGTGGGGTGTTGATATCTCCCACTATTAATGTGTGGGGTTTTATATGTGGTTTAAGCTTTAGTAATGTTTCTTTTACATATGTGGGTACCCTTGTGTTTGGGGCATAAATGTTCAGAATTGAAACTTCATCTTGGTGGATCTTTCCTGTGATGAGTATATAATGCTCTTCTTGATCTCTTTTGATTGATTTTAGTTTGAAGGCTATTTTGTTGGATATCAGCATGGCTACACCCGCTTGTTTCTTAAGACTGTTTGATTGAAAAGTCTTTTCCCAGCCTTTTATTCTTAGGTAGTGTCTGTCTTTGAATTTGAGATGTGTTTCTTGTATGCAGCAGAAAGATGGGTCCTGCTTTCATATCCATTCTGCAAGCCTATGTCTTTTTATAGGTGAATTAAGTCCATTGATATTAAGGGATATTAATGACCAGTGATTGTTCATCCCCATTATTTTGGTGGTAGTATGTGTGTACTTCTCTTCTTTGGGGTTTACTGCTGTGGCTTTATCTATTGCCTGTGTTTTTGAGTGTGTATCTGACTTCCTTAGGTTGGAATTTTCCTTCTAGTGCTTTCTGTAGGGCTGGGATTGTGGATAAGTATTGTTTAAATCTGGCTTTGTCTTGGAATGTCTTGTTCATTCCATCTATGATGGTTGAAAGTTTTACTGGGTATATTAGTCTGGGCTGACATCCATGGTCTCTTAGTGTCTGCATTACATCTGTCCAGGTCCTTCTGGCTTTCAAATCTCCATTGAGAAATCGGGTGTTATTCTGATGGGTTTGCCTTTATAGGTCACTTGGCCTTTTTCCTTTGCTGCTCTTAATATTCTTTCTTTATTCTGTATGTTTAGTTGTTTAATTATTTTGTGTCAAGGGGACTTTTTTGGGGGGTCTAGTTTGTTTGGTGTTCTATAGGCTTCTTGTATCTTCATAGGTATTTCCTTCTTTAAGTTGGGAGAGTTTTCTTCTATGATTTTGTTGAATATATTTTCTGTGCCTTTGAGTTGGTATTCTTCTCCTTCTTCTATCCCTATTATTCATAGGTTGGTCTTTTCATAGTGTCCCAAATTTCTTGGACATTTTGGTTCATGACTTTGTTGGCTTTAGTGTTTTCTTTGACTGAAGAATCTATCTCTTCTACTGTATCTTCAACACCAGAGATCCTCTCTTCCATCTCTTGCATTCTGTTGGTTATACTTGCATCTGAAGTTCCTAATCGTTTACTCAGATTTTCTATTTCCAGCATTCCCTCTGTTTATGTATTCTTCATTTTTTTCTATTTCCCTTTTTAGGTCTCAGACCATTTCCTTTATTTGTTTCATTGCTTTTTCATGGTTTTCTTTCAGTACTTTAATGTTTTCTTCCAGGACTTTATTGTTTTCTTCTAATTTGTTTGCCCTTTCCTCTAGTTGTTTATAGTGTTCTTCCCATTTTTTTTCTTTTCCTCTACACAAGCCTATACCTTCTTCATGATGTTATTCATAAGGCTGTTTTCTTCTGCTTCTTCCAATTTTTGATGATGAGGTCTAGATGTTGGAGGCAGGCTAGGTTCTGGTGATGCTGTATTGCTCTTCATTTTGTTGTATGTACTTCTGCCTTGACATCTGCCCATCTCCTTGTGGTTTGTTCTTGGTCTTATCAGCGCACTTGGTTCAGACAGAGCTGATAGATTCAGGAAGTCTCTCTCTCTCTTGTCCAGATGGGAGCTTTCTTGTCCAAATGGGAACTCCGGGGCAGGATGAAAGCTCTTATCTAGATGGGAAGTCCGGGGCAGGATGGGAGCTCTTGTCCAGACAGGAAGTCTGGGGCAGGATGGGAGCTCTTGTCCAGACAGGAAGTCTGGGGCAGGATGGGTGCTCTTGTCCAGAAGGGAAGTCTGGGGCAGGATGAGTGCTCTTGTCCTGAAGGGAAGTCTAGGTCAGGATGGGTGCTTTTGTCCACAAGGGATGTCCAGGGCAGGATGGGAGCTTTTTTCCACAAGGAAAGTCCAGGGCAGGATGGGAGTTGTTGTCCAGAAGGGAAGTCTGGGGCAGGATGGGAGTCCTCTCTGGTCCAGAAGGGAAGTCTGGGGCAGTATGGGAGTCCTCTCTGGTCCAGAAGGGAAGTCTGGGGTAGGATGAGAGTCCTCTCTGGTCCAGAAGGGAAGTCTGGGGCAGGATGGGAGCTCTCTCTCTCTGGTCCAGAAGGGAAGTCTGGGGCAGGATGGGAGCTCTCTCTCTCTGGTCCAGAAGGGAAGTCCGGGGGAAGGTTGGGTGCTGGGGGCCAGTCTCTAAGTCTCAGGAAGTGGCTGGGGTCTTGGGCAGATGGGCGTGGGGGCAGTGTGTGGAGATTGCAGGGTCTGCCGGGGGTCTTGGAGTAGGGGATCCTTCCTGGTGGCACTAGAAGGGAACCTGCTGCGTGGCCAGAACCTGGGGCCAAGTTGGGCAGGTCTTCCCGGAGTGGCTGGTGCCCAGGGATGGGGTCCGGGCTGAGCCAGGACACTCACCTCTGGTCCTGAAGGGAAGTCTGGGCCCCTTCCTGTTCTGTAGCTACAGTTTTCCTGCCTTGCCCACAGTCAGGACAAATTCTTGTCACCCGCCAGTCCCACAGCCGCTCAACCCAACCAAGTAAACACAGAGACTTACATTGCTTTATAAACTGTATGGTCATGGCAGGCTTCTTGCTAACTGTTCTTATAGCTTAAATTAATCCATTTCCACAAATCCATACCCTGCCACACAGCTCATGGCTTACTGGCATCTTTTCATGCTGCTTGTCAGGGTGGAGGCTTGCAGTGAGTCTTTCTGCCTTCCTGTTCTTTTATTTCTCCTCTCTGTTAGTCCCACCTATACTTCCTGCCTAGCCGCAGCCAATCAGGTTTTATTTATTGACCAATCAGAGTAACTTGACATCCCACAGCACGGCCAAGTGCAGACCATCTCAGACACCTGCACTCCGGCCCGTGGTCCTAATCATCCTCTATGTGGACCTGCTGGGTAAAGCCATGAGGAACCTGAGAACGGGCTCCCACAGGACATACAGAACATCCCACAGCACTGTTCCCTTAATTCTCTTCTCTGTTAGTCCTGCCTATACTTCCTGTCTGGCTATTAGCCAATCAGTGTTTTATTTATTAACATATTTACCATATAAAACATCCCACAGCATGTAATGTTTAAATTTGGACATAGATAAAGACTTGTAGACACAAAATACAATACTACACAGCAGAATTCAAGGCTGTATTCTTCTACATGCTTGGAAAGTGCTGAAGTAGATTCTCTTCTTTGTAGGTGGACTTTACTGTCCTACCAGCCATTTCCCAAATTAACTACACAGAGGCACATTAATTATAAATGCTCGGGCAATAGGTTATACTTGTTACTAACTAGCTCTTACAACTTAAATTAACCCAAATTTCTCATTTACTTATTCTCTGCCACATGGTGGTACCTTCTTGAGCATGGTCTGTTTATCTCTTGCTTCTTTTGTGTCTGGCTGGTAACCCTGACAGTACAACCTTCTTCTTCCCAGAATCCTCCTAGTCTTGCTCTCTCACTCACACTCTTTGTGCACAACTATTGGTCAGTCAGCTCTTTTATATAAAGCAATCAAGAGGTGCCTTGGCAAAGATACATCTTTACACTGTACAAAAGGATTATTCCACAGCATCTGTTTTGTGGCTACACTGGGAAACTTCACAAAACTGTTTAATGTTAGACTAGAATGTGAAGATGACAGTATAGGGCTGTATGGTCCTCTTCTTGGGTTGATTTACAAGTGGGCAGAATTTGATGGCACCTCCAACTTGCTCTTGGGAGGATTGTGCAATATTTCCATTCTGTTTTATGATGTTTATTCAGAACTGTAGGCTTCAATCTTAATTATTCTGTTGTTCTGGAATATTAGTTGTAGATGTGTTACATGTTTTTATGCTGTGGAAAATTTGTTTAATGATGTAAATATTTGTTGCATTCTATTATGTTGCATTTGTTTAACTCTGTAAAGCTGTTTTAATTTGCCTGTCTAAAACACCTGGTTTGTCTAAAAAAGATCTGAATGATCAATAGCTAGGCAGGAGAAAGAATAGGTAGGGCTGGCATGCAGAGAGAATAAATAAGAGGGGAAATCTGTGAAGAGAGATTGGGGTGCAAATGGAGAAAGAGAAGAGGACTCCAGAGTCCAGTCACCTAGCTAAAGAGCAAGCCACAGAGTAAGAAGTAAAGGAATGTATATAGAAAGTTAAAAGCCTGGAAGCAAAAGATAGTCTGGATAATTTCAGTTAAGAAAATTTGTCTAGAAACAAGCCAAGCTAGAGCCATTCATTTATAAGTAAGAATAAGATGCCGTGTAATTCTTTGGGTGCTGGATAGTGGGCCTCCAGCCCCCAAGGAAAAAAGAGGAAAAAGTGTAAAAACAAACAAGTATATTTTGGCATTCACTGTGGGTCTTAAATATTCCTATAGCCTGAGGAAACCAGAAAAAAAAAACCCACAAAAACCAAAATAAATACTACTCCATTAAGAAACTCTGTCTTGTTGCACAGCACTGAAACAGTCTATTTCTCACCAAATAGAAACCAAAAGCCAAGTAAATATGTCTGCCAAAGTGCAGGGCACCAACATTCCATAGTTTGGGAGTTGAAGGTACCTCTGATTAGGCAGTCTGACTGGGTCTTAAATTTTAGGGTTGGCTTTCATGACCAAGGACATGGGGTAAAGCCAGCCACCAAAGCATTAGCATAGGTCCTTCCACTTAGCAGTTTAAAGTTTGTTCACATTTCAAAAAAGACTAGAGATATGCAGTAAAGCAGGTTCACACAAGGAAAAAAAAAACCTCTAAATAGGTTCCACTGTGTTTTACAATGCATGAAAGTTTAAGAAAAAAGAAAAAAGGCTATTACCAGTCATAGAAAGAAATAAATTATTTAAAGAGAGAGTATAAATAATGTAAAAGAAAAAGACACATAGTGATGCAAAATACACAGGGAATCTGGATCCTGTATAGTATTGTGTTGATTTTAAATTTTTTGACTGATGAGGAGTAAATAACAGCTGCTATCAGACATGAACATGTGAACTGGACTGACAAATTGAGCCACCTAAATACTTTGGGGTTATCTTAACTTTAAAATAATGTCAAAAATACGTTACATTGGAGAAGAGGTTTTGCTTTTGTTTCCATAGGAAATGAGAGTCTGTATGTTCCTTCTGAGTTGATGTGGATCATGTTTGTTTGGTGAAGACCTCCTGAATCTTGACAGGTGATATATATCAATAAAGGAAACAGCTAGTCTTCCCATGACTTGGCTGTCACCTCATGTTTTCTCAGGGAATCCTAAAGATGCCTTTACCTACAGACAACAGGAAGCAGTCTGGAGTACATGATGCCTACATTCCCAAAAGATGGGGTAGGTAGTCTCTTGTTATTTGGTGAGTTATGTCTATTTTGTAACATTTACAGGAATATAGAAATATAGGGTAAAAAGACAACTCTCAATCTCATATGTTATGCATTGGAATGGGTTTTGACAAATTGATATAAATTTACAATTATTTTTGTTACATTGTGTATAAGCTTCTACTCATGTTTGGTGTATAGTGCTTATGTAGCTCATTTAAAAATGCAAAGTATAATTAAGAGTTGAGTTTAGTAGTTAATTTATAATAATCAAACATGTAGTCACATCTGGTATGTTTTCATGATTAAACAGGTATATTTTAGACAGATAGATGGTTTTCAAATACTTCAAAGACCTACAGAATATAGCATTTAAGAAGTTTAATAACCTAAGATTTTCATGACAATAAGACATAATCTGATCCTGGAAGCACTAATTTACTTCATAAAGGGATGATAGGCATCAGAGAAACTCCAGGTGGAGTTTATTTTCAATGTGGTAAGACTAACCATTTGGGCAAGAAACTGCTTTTGCCTTGAGTGTTGACAGACTGCACATGTAATACTCACAGGAAAGTCACTGCTGAACTTTGTCAAAACAAGGCTGGACAGTCTTTCAAAATTGTCACTTCACAGAGGAGTCTGTTAGATATTCTGCAGGATTCAGAGGAAAGCAACTGATGAACATTGCCAATACAAGGCAGGAGAGTCCTTCAAATTTCCTGATTCACTGAAAAGTCTGTCAGATATTGTAGGCCTGGGCTGAAGGTGCATGCCCCAATAATACAGAGGAATTTTAGGTGACTGTCCAAAAAGCCAGTTGTCTCTGCTCTTAGGTCATCCTTTATTCTGGGGTCTTTGGTGTTAAAGACTAAATAGTTACAGTTTTTCTTCAGTTATGTTAAAACAAACTAGTTATAAAACTTTAGAATCACTAAGATAAGATAGACAATGTAATATTTTCTTTAAATTGTAAAATACTCATGGACTGAATATTGTAAATGTAATTCTTACTTAATAACTGTTTTGTTGTGTATAATTTTACTATGTTAAGTTAAAACTTTTCATTTTTATTTACTTTTTTTTGTTTGTTTTTCAAGACAGAGTTTCTCTGTGTAGTTTTGTGCCTTTCCTGGAACTCACTTTGTAGACCAGGCTGGCCTTGAACTCACAGAGATCCGCTTGCCTCTGTCTGCCAGGTGTTGGGATTACAGGAATGCGCCACCACAGCTTGGCAAATCTTTTCATTTTTGCTTAGGCCAAAAGGGGGAAATGTTATGGAATATTAGTTAAAGATGTGTTACATTTGTTTATGCTGTGGAACACTTGCTTAATGATGCAAGGATATGTTGCATTTGCTTAACTCTGTGAAGCTGTGTTACTTTACCTGTCTAAAACATCTGATTTGTACAATAAAGAGTTGAATGACCAAAAGCAAGGCAAGAGAAAGTATAGATAGGACTGGCAGACTGAGAGATTAAATAGGAGGAGAAATCTGGGAAAAAAGAACAGGAAGTGAAAGGAGAAGGAGTAGAGGACTCTATGGTCCAGCCTCCCAGCTACACAACAAGCCACAGAGTAAGAAGTAAAGAAAGGTACGTATTTTATTTTGGGGGTAAAGTTCTGCACTTAGGCCACTAACACATGTTCATGAGTTTGTGTTCATGAGATCTTGAGCAATAATCTTAGGTGTTTTCCTGAATCATTAGCTTACATTGACACTATCGGAGATTTTAATACTGGCACCTGGCATAATGGGTTATAGATATGGCAATAGGATACAAATGACAAATGACAGGGGAGGCAGAGTCTTGTAAGTTAGGGGGGAATGGGCCTATAAAAGGTTCATGCTACATGTCACTTCAAGATGCTGTCATTGACAGGATTCCACAGGGTTCCTTGATTCACAATTTAGAGAGTTAGAGGCAGTAAAGAGGATATTTTGGCTAGAGGACAAGGTAAATATTAACTCAGCACCCGTTCCTCTATCAACTCTGGTGAAGGAGGGTGAAACAGAATGTCCAATGGAAAGAGACCAGCAGAGACAAGGCAAAGAGCAAGAAGACATTTGGAAGAGCAGAGTAAGATCTCATTTTACCTCATTTCAAGGGCACAGCCAGTGCTTTGTGACAGAGGCTCACAGGGTCCCTTAGTGGCACACAGTTCTCAAGCTGTGCATCCTGTGCCTGTGCTCCACTTGATTTACAAATGGCTGAGCATCGGATTGGGCTTCTAGTGAGCTTATTTCTTCTTGAGGTTCTTCTCTTGGATGCTGCAAAAATCCTGACTATATCTACAGTTGGTGAGTGCTTGTTGGCAAATTAGAGTCTTATGAGATCAGTATACCTGGGTTAACATGTCTCATGCAAACAGCATGCACTGGACAGACCATGCAAGAGATTTTCAAACTAGGCTTAGATCAAACCTGGGGGAGGAGGGATGCATTGTAAAATATGGTGCTCAGAAGTGATTCTACCAAAGAGTGGGGGTAAATAGTAGATGGAAATAGCATCTGATGTGGAAACAGTAGCGGAAGACTGAGTAGTGTATTGTAAGGAAGACAAGAAAGGCTTCTCTACTAGCAGTTTAGATTGTGAGTAGATGGGAGGCATATTAGTCAAAGTGATCAGTCTATTCTTCCAAAAAAGGGAGCAATGAGCCTTTATTGATTTTCAGGGGTTTGGCTATGTCCATAAATATTTTTGTTTCCAAAAGTATTTCTTGTTCTTCTGAATAAGCACACAGTCACTGAAGTTTGCATGTCATTAGGGTGTCATCTTATTGTAGGTACTTCTAAGTTACTCTGAACACCACAAATATCCATGCTCCGTTTTTTGGACTGAGGCTCATAATAATTGGGTAGGGCTTTATATGCATGAATCACTGATAAAAGTCAGGGTTGGGTAGGGGAAATACATACTAGTACCAAAGGCAACAAACAACATCAAACCCATATATAGGCTTTGTGAAAACCCCCCCTTTTTTTTTTTTTTTTTTTTTACAATTTTTAACCTGTTTGCATTCATAGCTGAATAGGATTTCCCAAGGATTAGGACAGGAAAGGACACAGATAGAATAAGAAAGCAGAATTGATGAATGCATTATGTTATTTTAATCCTAATTTGGATACCTAGTGTTTCTGGTAAAGAGTCAAGATTTTAACATAGGTAACCTTCAAGCTTCTGCAAAAAAGAACATAGACACTTAATTTGTAATGTGTGAACACAATACACTCATAATAGATATTACCCAAAGCCAAATTGTCAGCAAATAACTCACATGTTGTACTTTAGGACCTCTGAAATTAATGATTTTTAAAAGTTAACCAAAAGCGAATGAAGCTGGATGGCTTAGTTAGATTTTTTTGTTTATTATAAGGAAAAACATTCTGAAGGGACTATGATTCTGCTCTTACTGACTTCTGACATCTGAGCTTACTCTGTAGCATTACTAAGGAGCTTTTGCAAATTAAGATATCTTGTCACTAACCCTTTTGTGCCTACAATTTGTGTATCTATCTCAAACTCTACCTCCTTTAGCTGTCATTGTCATAAGGGAATGCTCGTCTATAAGCATTTCATCGTTGGCTTCTAATGCTACTTTAGAGCAAAGCTATTGACATTATGGATTCAACAATGAACAGTAAGTTAGCTGTATCTGGTCCTCTTCACTACTACTCACTATCTCAGCAAGATGATGATAAAAATATATTCCTATTTGTGCTTATTGTAGAAGTATTTTTACCTGCATGTCTGTCTGTTTGCTACTTATGTGCCCAGGCACTGTGGGGTTCCTGAGAAGGCATCAGATCTTCTGGACCTGGAGTTACATGTGACTAGGAGCCCCCTTGACAGTGCCTGGAATTGAACCTGGGTCCTCTGGAAGAAGATCCAGTACTTTAAACACAGAGCAAACTCTCCTGCTCTCCCCCTTTGCGGTCTTTTTGTTTTGTGCTTTTTTTCTTTTTCTTTTCTTTTGAGAGAGCTTCTTTATGTTGTCCTGGCTGTCTCATAACTCTCTCTGTAGACCACCTGGCCTCAAACTTATAGAGATCCACCTGCCTCTGCCTCCTGAGTGCTGGGATTAAAGGTGTGTGCCACCTCTGCCTGGCTGATGATAATTATGTAAAGCAGAAGTGTTCTTTCAGCTGCTGTAGAAGTAATCATTACACAGAACTGGGCACTAGAATTTAGATGTACTCCTAAACCCTAGAATAACAGTCTCCTCAGACAGATAAATGGACTGGGCTGCATCTGGCAAGGCTACAACTCACATTTATAATGTCCCATAATGAATTCATATACATTTTCTTTTTTTTTTTACAATAAAGATATATTTATTAGAAGAAAATATTAGCAATTAATTCATAAAACTGTGCTTTTAAAGTTTATCAGTATAGATATATTCTCGGTGATTTTACATTTCCTCTATGCCATATTTAATATTTTTTATTTTATAATTTAATCTAATTTTGCATACCTTTTTTTTTGTTTTTTTCGAGACAGGGTTGGTTTCTCTGTGTAGCTTTGCGCCTTTCCTGGAACTCACTTGGTAGCCCAGGCTGGCCTCGAACTCACAGAGATTCACCTGGCTCTGCCTCCCGAGTGCTGGGATTAAAGCCGTTAGCCACCACTGCCCGGCACATATCATTTTCTAATGAGTATTGTTACAGTGGGGATTTGAGCACTCTTGTTAAAAATCATGACTCCATTTTCCACCTGCTTTTAAAATTATTTCTTTTATTTTTTGAGATTATAATGATATCATTTCTTTTTCTCTTTCCTCCCTCCAAACCCTCTTCAAAATATCTCCATGTTCTCTTTCAAATTCACAGCCTCATTCATCATCATTTGTTGTCCCATGTATACATTCACGTGTATATACACATATACTACCGAGTATAACCTGCTCAGTGTGTATAGTGTTACTATATATACACATATACTACTAAATGTAACCTGCTCAATCTGTATAGTGTTACTATATAATAACATACACTACTAAATATAACCTGCTCAGTCTGTATAATATTATTAGTATGTATGTTTTTAGGGATGATATGAACCATTTATCTTAATTGTTCTATTATCAATAACAACTCTGGAGTCAGATACTGCGGTGAAAACCTGATAGATTGAGAAAGCAGCAAAGGAATGATCAGCTGACCCCCTCTTTCCATGTTTCCCAGATTGAAAGTCTCTGCAAATCTTTCTATCCCCTCTATTCCTTCCTGTCTTCTCTATCATATCCTGGGTCTTACAATTTCTCCATGGCTAATTCTCCATATAGTCACAGACATTGCCCACTGATTCAATGTTAACTTTGTTAACACTCTTGGAGTGTCACAGTTTGATCAAATATATCAACACAATGTCAAATTTGTATTGGATAAACAATTACTGTGGTCTTCACTAGGTAATACTGGTTCTCCTATTTTCACCATTTCTTAGTTGACTCTATTTGTGTTTGTTTTTGCTGTGTGTGTGTGAAGGGTTGAAGGATCTGTGCTTTCCTACATCAACTTTAGCATTTTTATGTTGTTCTTATTTGGTTCATTTCTTGCTGGTGAGACTTCATGAATATAGATTCTGATATTCTTAGGAGACACAATCTCACAGCAAACTCCATGTTCTTCTGACTCTTAATCATTCTGTCCCCTCTTCTGAAATGATCCCTGAGCCTCAGGTGCAGAAGTTGTTTCATCCATCTGCTTTTGTGCTGGTATTTTTAATGTAATGAAGGTGAAGACCCAATTCTTGAAACTTCACTTTTTTTCCTGGGCTCACTGGCTCAGTTTGTGCAGTTTGAAATTCTCAGATTTTCTCCAGGATGAGCTCTTTCTTGTGAGTACTCATTAGAATGGCTGATTCACTGGGCACCCCTTCTAAGTCTAATAAGAACAAGAACAGGAAAATCAGGGTGTAGTAGGCTTTTATCTGTGTTGTGTTATTTCAGACTACACAAATGTGAATGAAAAGAGTGATTCATACAATGTATAGATTCAACTTTCCTGACTTTTTCCTGCTCTGCCCCATTTTAATCATGGTGCTCTGAGTTCTCCCAATCACTTTGATCTCCCAGCTTTTATTGTACAAATTCCATTTCTCTTCTTAATTTATCATTCTCTGCTTCAGCTCTGGACTCAAACTATTGTTCTAAAGAAATTGTAGCCACAGAGAAGCTATTGTTTGATGATACTTGTGTAATATTTATACACTGTGTAAAGACATATCGCTGTGATAGGATTAATAAAGAGATAAATTGTCAATAACTAGGCAAGATGTAAAGGCAGGATTTCCAGACCTAGAGAGGAAATGGGGAACACAATCAAGGCACAGAAGAGATGGCAAGAAGATTGGGGGAAATCAGACATACAGAAAGGAAGAAAGATAAAAAGCCACAAGGTAAAATGTAGATTACTATAAATGGATTAATTTAAATTATAAGAGCTAGTGGGACAAGCCTAAGCTAGGGACTATCATTATTACTTGATAATAAGTTTCTGGGTCATTATTTGTGAGCCATTAGCCCAAGTAAAAATTCTTCTATAGATACTTGTACCTTTCCTGAAGATCCTAGGATTGTTGAAGAATTTGTTGCCCCAGTTCCTCATGCATCTGATGTTCTTCATGAGCACCCCAGAATTATTGAGACCTCATGATGACCCTTAATGGCTTTATTCAAAATGGTAGAAACTCAGGTCCAAGAAGAGAAATTTCTTAAGGGTTCAATAAGCATCTCTCCCCATGAAATTTCTTTCACTGAAAAAATATCAGCCATCTTATTGTGATGTATTTTCCATCTCTGGTAATTTATTGAACAAAATGACTGGATGAAGCAACTTCTGCACCTGAGGCTCAGGGATCATTTTAGAAGAAGAGGCAGAATGATTAATGTAGTTATGAGAAGACACAGTGGAAAATGTACATGGATCAAGGATAAAGATTGTCTATTGTCCAAGCAGAGAAGCTCGTTAATCAAGAACCGTTAGATTTTTTTTAAAATTTTATTTTAAAATACTATTCAGTTCTACATAATAGCCACAGATTCCCTTGTTCTCTCCCTTCCTGCCCCCTCCTCTTCCCCCCAGGCCACCCCCCATTCCTGGAGAGATGGCTCAGCCATTAAAGGCTAGGCTCACAACCAAAAATATAAGAACCTTCAGATTTTTAAAATAATTTATTTTTAAGTTTGTGATTATGAGTCCTTTGCCTACACATAAAATATATAAGTGCATCATGTGCATGAAATGACCATGGAGGCCAGAAGAAGGTGTTAGAAATCCTAGAAGTAGAGTTTCAGGTGGTTGTGAGGTATCATGTGAGCGCTTGGAATGGAACCTGAGTCCTATATGAGAGCAGTAACTGCTTTTAACTGCTGAGCCATCTTTTCAGGCATTACCTTCCTATCTTTGGTAGTCAGAGCTCTGGGTTCACATCCTGGATATCATCTAAAATGTAATTGAGGGCATGGAAGTTTTGGTTTCCATTTATTCATTATGAGGCTTTCTGTGTCTTTACACTTACTTTTGGATTTCTTTATGTCAGCTATTTATGGTAAGCAGAATTCTTTTCATTAGTCTTCACCAAAATGAACTTATGTTTTATTTCTAGGTGGAAGCCACTATGTGGTGATAAACCATGTGTCACAAATTCTTCAAGACCATGGACATAATGTGACTAATCTGCTTAATGAAAAGCTTATTATCCCAGGTACTTTTAAAATCAATTAATAAATTAAGTCACTTTAAATAAAAAATAATAGATTTTGTATAGAACTGTTTGATATAAGTTCTGTATTTGATCTTATTTAGATATAAATTGTGGTATGTGTGTTTGTGTGTGTGTATGTGTGTGTTTGTGTGTGTGTGTGTGTATGTGTGTGTGTGAAAGTATATATATATATGTGCATATATAAGTTTTGGAGATCTCATTAGACTTTGTGGTCTTGTCCTCATATGATATACTTCTGTATTTTACATAGTGGTGTAGGTTGACTGTGATTGCCAGAACCTTTGGTATTGAACATTAGTGATCCTTAAGTATTAGGCCTACTAAAAGCTGATTGGCCTATGAAGGTATACACTTGGAAAGGAATTACATTGTCCATCCATGGGTAGATATTTTTACTCAGTGGAGTAGGTGTTTATGAAAGAATGAGCCTTTTCTTCTCTGGCCTCTTTCTTCTCTTTTGTCGTGTGGCTCAAGTGCTCACTATATATTAAACACATCCCCTTCCGTATTATGATGCAGTGAAAAGGCATCCAGCCAAGGCTCCACACAATAATCATCCTGGAGTGTTAATCTTTAAAACTATGAGATAAATAATTTTTTATGTTTATGTTTATTTTCATTGTGTATATTTATGTGTTATGGTGTATATTTCTGCATATGGGTACAAGTGCCCAAGGAGGCCAACCCAAGTGGTTGAATCACCTGGACCTGGAGTTAGCCAGAAGATGGGAACTGCCTAATGTGGATTTTTGGAACTGAACATGGGTCCTCTGCAAGAGTAGTATACACTTTAAACTGCTGAGCCATCTCAGTAAAATATTAACATGATAAATTAACAAACATCAGATATTTTTATGGCATTAAAAACAGATTAAATAACCCATTACTTGAATATCACTCACAGTCAACACTACACATCATTATTGATCATTTTGAGAAATTTTATGTCAAGTATGTCTAAAAGTAGTGTTGATTAGACATATTCTGCCATATTTAGGATTTTAATTATCTAAGGATATCTATATTCAGTGCCACATAAATCTGTTTCTATCTTTAAAAGACCTAAAATTTAAGAAATATTTTTCTAATTATCTTTTTATTTATTCTCAAAGTTTAGGATGTGTGACTGAGAAAACTCCAGATTCTTGAAGAATAACTGGCTCCCCCAAAACTCTGCAGAATGATATTAGAAGTTCTTACCTAGCTTATTGAGTACAGAGAATCATAAGTAAACCAAAACCCACCAGTCTCTGCTGATAGATTCAGGCAGAAGCCCAGAAAAGTTCAATTCTTTGTTTATTGAATGTATTTTTTTTGAGACAGGGTTTCTGTGTGTAGTTTTGGTGCCTGTCCTGGATCTTGCTCTTTAGACCATGCTGGCTTTGAACTAACGGAGATCCACCTGGCTCTGCCTCCAGAGTGCTGAGATTAAAAGTCACCACCGCCTGGCTATTTGATGTATTTATATATTTAATTTGCCTTAATATTCTGGATTCATAAGTGGAGTTCATGTTTATCCTGTTTTGTCTAGTCTCATAACCTTTGACTATTGCTCAAAGCTATAGACTCTCTGATCTTTTAACAAGCTATGCACAAAAGGTCTGCAAAGAAATCCTCCATGTCTGTTGACCAATTGTCTTTAATTCTTAGATGCAATTGTCGTTGACCTAAATTTTCTTTTGTCTTTTATTTTCTTTTTCTTCTCTCTCCCTGTCACCATGCCCTGCTATTTGCCCCCCTTCCTGTGTTCTCTTCTTTCTTTTTCTTTTTCTTATTTTTTCTCAGACAGGCCCAAGCTTTCATGGAACATATTCATATACCCATGGTTGTTCTCAAACTCAAGGAATGCTCTTATCCTAGCTTCTCAACTTCTGCGTTTATAGGCATGAGTCACCAGTCCCAACTCAGAGGTCCTTTCTACTTCCATAAACATTGGACATTTCAGATGTGATAATGGGTTAGACTTTCTTTTTATTTCCCAGTAGACTTTAAGTGGATTTGTGATTAGTGGATTTAAGTGGATTAGTAACAACATTACTAGAGCATGTTTATCCAACCTTCAACTGAAACTCTGTATTGAAACATGTGAACATTAATTATTTGTCTGGATCACTTAATTCTGTGGTTATTCAACCTGAAAAACTGTATGACAGACAACTTGAAGAAATAAAGGTATTTGGCATTCACATGATTTGCAAATATTTGATAGTGCCAGGACGGAAGGGTGAATGGTTTGACCTTGTAGTTCTTTCGTTTCTATAACAAGCTTCCTTACACTTACTGTCAACCTTCATTGACCTATGCAGATCTATTTTCAAGAACTGGGATTTGAAGAACTTAAGGAATCAATTAGACTACTGTCTATAATGTTAACAGAAACATATTATTTCAATTTCAATGTACTTTATACACAACTGTAACAATCAATACAATGATCCAAGAAGGTTGTTTGAATTCAGAAATACATGATCAGGAAAAACAAGGAAATAGACACCAGTGATCATGTATTAAATTTAAGCAGAGTAACTGTTTCCTAGAACTCTCCCAGGACAGGTCAGTTTTATTTATTTATTTATTTATTTATTTATTTATTTATTTATTTATTTATTTATTTATTTATTTTTTTTTTGGTTTTTCGAGACAGGGTTTCTCTGTGTAGCTTTGCGCCTTTCCTAGAGCTCACTTGGTAGCCCAGGCTGGCCTCGAACTCACAGAGATCCGCCTGGCTCTGCCTCCCGAGTCCTGGGATTAAAGGCGTGCGCCACCAACGCCCGGCCATTAGGTCAGTTTTAACATGTACTATAGATTATACCTGGGAAAGCACAAAAGTACACCAAAAGGCCATATCCAGATTCAGGATACCCTGAGGAGAGCGCTAGGAATATCCTTTTACAAGATTGGGTTCTATAGCTATGTTCTATCATGCAACAAAAAATAACATATCTTATAAATTGAATTTAAGTATCTGTTGCAGCAAGTATGAAATCATGTCCAAGAACAATCCAAGGAAAAAAATATACTTGAGGTAAAAGGCCCTCTCCTCTATTCCCTGGAGCTTCTCTCACAGATCCCCAAGGCCTTATTCATAATGTGTTAATCTTTTGACCACATTAGCACTCACCATAAAGAAATCTATGTAACCAGATGGTTCTCTCCTGCCTGCCAGTACCTGATTATTCATTCAGAGACTTTTATTAGTCATAAATCCTTGGTCAACAGCTCAGGTTTATTACTAGCTAGCACTTACAATTAAATTAACTCATATTTCTTATCTATGCCTTGACATGTGGTTCGTGACTTGTTAACTCATTTTTCTACACATCCTGCTTCCTTGGCAGCTGGATGGCATCTGCCCCATCTCTGCCCTTCTTCATCCCCATCTTAATTTAATTGTATCACCTAACCTTATTCTGCCTGGCCATTGGCTAAAACAGTTTTATTCATCAACCAATTACAGCAACACATATTCACAGTGTACAGAAAGACATCTCACAGCATATGTATGTATGTATGTATCTGTCTGTCTATGTGTCTATCTATGTATCTAGATATCTACCTAACTGCCTACTTACCTATCTGTCTATCTATCATCTAGTGAAAGGTTTCCATGTATACCAGGCTGGCTTCACAACTGCTTTGTATTAAATGATAACCTTGATTTTGTGGTCAAACTTCCTTTACTTTCTGAGTTCTGGGATAATAGATGTATGCCATAAATTTTTGTATGGTTCTTGAGTACAAATACACTAGCCAGGCACTATAACAACTGAGCCACATATAAATACCTGTCTGCCCCAACTTTCAAAAGGAACATATATCAAGCTAAATGTTGTTTTTGTTTTGGGGCACCAGTCCAATAACAGCAGAGATCCTCGGTGATTTGCTACAAATATTCAAGCCAGGACTTGTTTGTATATATGTCCTGCCTGACCAGACAACCTTCATCCCTTCTAGTAGGCTGGTTCTTCTTTGTCATGGTAGTTAGTTAAAAAAGCAGATAGAGCAGATATGATGATATCCCTAACTTAGAATTTAGTTTCAGATTAGAACACAGGCATTTTGTTCTCTATCTGTTTATTGACTTTAGTCCATAGGAACACAATGTATGAAACTTTCATTCACTAAGTAAGGTGAAGTTGATTTAATACTTTTGGTTCTACATCTTAAAACATACCATTATCATTAAATATCAGAATTCTCAACCTGACAGACAGACAGACAGACACACACACAGAGAATCTCTCTCTCTCTCATATACACAGGCAGCGACAGAGAGGCAGACACACACACACACACACATACACACACACACACACACACACACACACACAGAGAGAGAGAGAGAGAGAGAGAGAGAGAGAGAGAGAGAGAGAGAGAGAGAGAGAGAGGATTCTCATAGTCAGAATAGCACTCTTAATTGTTCCAAGCCAGTTGAAACTCTTCTGTAAATTAAGAGTTGAATCAAGGACATTGACATAGAGAGGGATTGCTGTGGATATTATTCTGTATAAATAAAATGCTGATTGGCCAGTAGCCAGGCAGGAAGTACAGGTAGAACAAGGAGAGAGGAGAATTCTGGGAACAGGAAGGCTGAGGCAGAGAGACACTGCCAGCCACCTCCATGAGAAGATGTTAAGATACTGGTAAGCCACCAGCCATGTGGCAACTTATAGATTATTAGAAATGTGTTGATTTAAGATAAAAGAATAGTTAGCAAGAAGCCTGCCATGGCCATACAGTTTATAAGTAATATAAGTCTCTTTGTGTTTTCTTGGTTGGGTTTGAGCAGCTGTGGGACTGGCAGGTGAGAGAGATTTGTCCTAGCCATGGGCCAGGCAGGACTGGAGAAAACCCTAGCTACAAGGGACCATCTGTGCCTTCTGTATATCGTTCCATTGACTATTTCTTAATCATTGCTGAACTGAGGAGGGATTGGAATATTAGGATTGACCTGTTTCTTGAAAATCTCCAATGAAGGACTTCTTCCCTCTAACATAGCACTCTGTTCTCTCATGCATAACTCTATCCTTGCTGTTCTGTCCTGTAAATTCCAGCCAGATATCAGGTCCTTCCTAAAATCTGAATCCAGTCCTCTCACTCAGGAAGAAGGCCTGACCTAATTTGAATATTTTTCCATGAGTTGAGTTTTGAAAACTAAGTCCTATTAGTACTGAGTGTCCTGTACTTTCTAATGAACAAATGAATAACATTTTCCCCACATAGTGTTTCTAGTTTAGTTTTTTATCACTTAAAATACAAAGAACACCTATTATTTCTTTTTGGTCACATTTCACTTTGGAAAGTATTTTATTGGGTTACAATTGACAAAGTCATCATAATTACTATATATTTACACGTATATTTATATCTATACCTACCTATACTTAAATATCTGAACACATGTACATTTATCATCACAGAAGATTTCTCCTCCATGGCTCTTCATAATCCTTGCTGTTGGCCATATTACTTCTCAATAGCTATTGGTGGTCAACAACTAATATTACTATGTTAGTTTTTGTCTTCCTTGTTTTATATAAATTGGATTATAAGTTATATATACTTTTATTGTAGTGTTTTAAACAAAGTTGTTATATAAAGGTTCATTCATAGTGTCTGCAAATAATTCTTTGTGGTTTTTAGTCATATTCTATTGTGTGCATTGCCATAGTTAACTTATTTAGTTACTATTGATAGAGAACAGGCTACTTATAGCTTTGTGTGGTTAAAATTAACCTGTTGTGAATATTTTTATATACACATGCACACACACAGACACACACAAACACATTTCTATATACAAATTATTTTTTCTACATTGGTAGCTGGGAGTTCAGTGCCTGAAAGTTTTTTTTTTATATAATTTCATGCACATATGTAATGTATATTCTGATAAATACTTACTCCCCCATGTTTTCTATCTTTTTATCTAGTTCCCTATTTACTTCCCTTCCACTTGCAAATTTTCCTCCCATATTCTTGTCTTGGTGTGTGTGTGTGTGTGTGTGTGTGTGTGTGTGTGTGTGTGGTGTATGAGAAAGAATGTAGTGTGTGAGAGAGAGAGAAAAAGAGAGAGAGAGAGTGAGTGAGAGAGAGAGAGAGAGGAAGAGAGAGAGAGAGAGAGAGAGAGAGAGAGAGAGAGAGAGAGAGAGAGAGAGAGAAAGAGAGAGAATCCCACTGTATTTAATATTTAACCAGAACCACTGAATTTATTATTATCCAGAACCACTGTATTTAACCAGGGCAATCATTGAGTGAGCCTGGGTGTGGAGCTATCTTCTGGAGTTGGGTGACTCACTCGTGGCCCAACCACTGATGGCAATGTCCTTCCCTCCCCCAGTATCCATGGACAGTCAGCAGTTTTCCCCCATGAAGGGCAGAGTTGCATGGGTCATTCCTCATCCTGATTGAAAGTAAGATCCAGTGTAGGCAGACCAAGCTCCTGTGAGATCATGAATGCAACAGGCATGGCATGTTCAGAAGGAGAGTGTTTTATGACCCTTCTCCCCACCATCCAGCTCTTATCTTCTTTTTTCCCTTATTCTGCTGTGTTCCTTGAGTCCCAGAGGGAGGGATATAGATGCCCTTTTGAGGACCAAGTACTCAATAGTCATTTACTCTCAGTACATCAAACAGACATGAGTCTTTGCATTTACTGTATTTATTGTAATTGCTGTAAAAACAAGCTCTTAGATGAATGCTAGGAGCAACGCTTATAATACATGGGTATAATCATACATATCTGGAAGGTCATTTGAAATCTTGAACATTTAGTGAAACAATAGAAGTAGTTTCCTCTGTACGGTATAAGATCTCCTTTGTAATGGGCTTTTGATGAGGTTTACAGTGACAGGTGTGGTGATAATCTAATTGTACTGAATTATTATTTTGATTGTATGTTAATAAATAAAGTTGTCTGGGAGTCAGAGCTATTAGAGCCATAGCAAGAGTGTGGCAGTGCTGGCACACGCCTTTAATCCCATAGATATCTGTGTGTTCAGGGTCAGAGCTATTAGAGCCATAGCAAGAGTGTGGCGGTGGTGGCACACGCCTTTAATCCCATAAGATCTCTGTGTGTTCAGGGATACAGTCAGCATTGGAGACATATGCCTTTAAGACCTAGGGGGCTGTACATTCAGACAGTGATGAGGCAGTCATGTGTTTGGGTTTACAACCAATGAGAAGGCAGAACAACATACTTTAAAAAAACGAACAGGCAGGAAGTAGGTGGGACAAGGAAAGAGGAGAATTATGGGAAGCAGAAGGCTGAGGCGGAGGGACACTGCAGCCACCGCCAGGACAAGCAGCATGTAGAGACTCTGGTAAGCCACCAGCCACGTGGCAAGGTATAGATTTATAAAAATGGGTTAATTTAAGATAAAAGAACAGTTAACAAGAAGCCTGCCACAGCCATACAGTTTATAAGTGATATAAGTGTCTGAGTGATTATTTTATAAGTGGATTTTGGGACTGCGGGGCTTGGGGAACCTGGAGAGAAGCCCTCCAGCAACAAATGGCGCCCAACGTGGGGCAAGAGTTTCCACCTAAAACCTGAGAAAAGATTCTAAAACGGAGCTAAAAACAGCTTCCTAATTGTCTCTCTCAAATGAGCAGCAGCCTGCCGGTTTGAGCTACTGGCGGGTTCCTAGCGTGCAAGCTTGGTCTGCAGTATGGCGGGAATGAGGCCTCTGCAAGTGGCACATTAAGCTGCGTGGTGGATTTAGCCTTTGCTAGTACAAAACAAAAAAAAGAGGTTTCTGGGCTACACGCTGCTTTGATAAGAAGCATAGACCCACTATTTCCAAAATCCACTTATAAAATAATCACTCAGACACTTATATCACTTATAAACTGTATGGCCGTGGCAGGCTTCTTGTTAACTGTTCTTTTATCTTAAATTAACCCATTTTTATAAATCTATACCTTGCCACGTGGCTGGTGGCTTACCAGAGTCTCTACATGCTGCTTGTCCTGGCGGTGGCTGCAGTGTCCCTCCTCCTCAGCCTTCTGCTTCCCATAATTCTCCTCTTTCCTTGTCCCACCTACTTCCTGCCTGGCCACTGGCCAATCAGTGTTTTATTTATTGACCAATCAGAGCAATTTGACATACAGACCGTCCCACAGCACTTCCCCTTTCTTTTTTTTTTAAAAGGAAGGTTTTTAACTTTTACGCATCTCCAAAGTCAGCTTGGTATATTTGGGAATTTGGGCATAGCTTCTCTTACTACTTCCTGCTGGAGGGGGGTGCTGTATCTTATGGGGACACAAAGAAAATTTTAGGATCATGGAGTAGTCCGTGAGACTGTATTGTCTGAGCCAGTTGCCTTGAAACAATTCTGGATGTTGAATCATCTGGGTCATGGTGTCATCAGAGAACTTTCAGGTGGTCTTGGCTGGTCAAACCTGATGTATCTTAATCTGGAACAAATCCATAGCCTCTGGCTTTCTGTGGAAACAAAACCAGAGCCTCTTTTCCAGAGCAACATATCCTTATATCCAAATTTTGAAGTCAAGGTACCTTTAAAATACACATTTTTGCATAACTCAACAGCTTTTGCAATCAAATGTTTTTCTTCAGTTACAAATATCAAAGAGAACATAATCCAGATTCTCTGTGTGGTAGCCATCTTTACATGGCTTATTTTTTATATTACCTTGAGCCTATTGCTTTAAACTGCAGCCTTTTAAGCCTGAAACGGCGCTGCGGCTGCTGGCTCTGCCCACTTCAGCTTCCCAACATGGTGGTGGTACGTTTTCCGCCAGCTCTGGGAGCCATCAACTCTCGGAAATAGTGGGTCTATGCTTCTTATCAAAGCAGCGTGTAGCCCAGAAACCTCTTTTTTTTGTTTTGTACTAGCAAAGGCTAAATCCACCACGCAGCTTAATGTGCCACTTGCAGAGGCCTCATTCCCGCCATACTGCAGACCAAGCTTGCACGCTAGGAACCCGCCAGTAGCTCAAACCGGCAGGCTGCCGCTCATTTGAGAGAGACAATTAGGAAGCTGTTTTTAGCTCCGTTTTAGAATCTTTTCTCAGGTTTTAGGTGGAAACTCTTGCCCCACGTTGGGCGCCATTTGTTGCTGGAGGGCTTCTCTCCAGGTTCCCCAAGCCCCGCAGTCCCAAAATCCACTTATAAAATAATCACTCAGACACTTATATCACTTATAAACTGTATGGCCGTGGCAGGCTTCTTGTTAACTGTTCTTTTATCTTAAATTAACCCATTTTTATAAATCTATACCTTGCCACGTGGCTGGTGGCTTACCAGAGTCTCTACATGCTGCTTGTCCTGGCGGTGGCTGCAGTGTCCCTCCGCCTCAGCCTTCTGCTTCCCATAATTCTCCTCTTTCCTTGTCCCACCTACTTCCTGCCTGGCCACTGGCCAATCAGTATTTTATTTATTGACCAATCAGAGCAATTTGACATACAGACCGTCCCACAGCAGACAGGTCTTTTTTTCTCCTCTGTACAACAGGCTTGAAATTCAGTCACAAGGAGGGTGATTACCTCTCTAACAGCTCCACCACTATTACACCACTGGGTGCATTTTCCCTGTGTATTAGTGTTGTAACATGGAAGTTCAATTGTTAGATAAAAGCCCTGATTTTTCCACCTAGGCCAGTGTAGCACTGTGTGCCAATATGAAAGCTAGCCAACGTAGTGGAGATTTCAATCAATTCCTGCTTGATTTTCTTCTGCCTGATAACCACACTCTGTGGTGACTCTAGAAATACCATCTTCTGTTCTAGTTGGGCCATTAAGATCAATTGCAATGGCATATGGTATCTTGAGGGCTTATGGGCTTCCTGACCAACAAATCATAGGAACCTGTCCCATATCTGACACTGGAATTTTTGTTTGATCACCGTGGCTTCTGAGATCAGCATTATCTAAATAAGCATAACATCTCTATTTAAAAAAGTAAAAAGTTGTTGTATGAGTGTTCTTGACATTAAATTTGTGTACTTATTGTGTGTATGCATGCTCATGTGTGGACACATGTGAAGATCATGGGAAAACCTACTGGAGTTGAAACTCTCTTTCCAGTGTCTGAGTCTTAGGAATCAAACTAAGCCCATCAGGCTTGGCAGTGAGTGCCTTAACCTGATAAACTGTCTACTGGACCTTTGAGGTTTTATGTTTTTCTTTCAAAATTAGCTTTTAGACTAGCAGATTTCCATATGGTTTCTGTATAATCTTTAGTTTTGTGTAGTCCTTCTCCACATTTCCCCCAAATTTCTGCCCTCTTTACCATTGAAATTTTGCTATTCTCACAATTTTCTCTACTTCGCTTTTCAGATGTCCTACTGTCAGTACTATTTTTCAGGATTCCCCTCCCCAGCCATTTCCTCTTTACAGTCTCTACAAACATTTGAAGATTAGAAAGGACACATTGCTAGCATATCCCTAAAACAGGCAGTGAATCTTTTTCTCCCATTTCTAGTCATTTATTCATAGATATTTGAATCCTGACTATATGGGAAACATGATCATCTACAGATAAAGTTAAGAATACATATAGTAACATGAAGTACATTGTCCTAGACTCTCAATCTAGTTCTACCTTTCTGAATCTGTACACATGTGTTCAATTGCCATCTATTATTCTGTTGAATCAGTTTCTTCAAGATGGGGGCGAGCACGGTAAGAGAGTGCATTAACACAGAAAAGATTTCACTACAAATAAGCACCTTCTATGCTTTTACAAAGTCACTAAATATAAAGCTAGAGAAAAATAAAGATTGATCCCTCCTCAGTGAGACTAAGTATTCACAGTCTTAAGTATAAGGTAATTTCCCAAAACATCTCATGATGGGCTTGGTTGTGCAACTAATGAATACTAAAGTTCTTAGCACTTAGCTTAGTCAGTTTGACAAAAAAGTAGTGCTATGGATTCCCTATAACTCAGAATATTTAACAATGCTACCAAAAATGGAAGGAAACTGAGTCTTCAATGACTAGAATCTATCAGAAAATATCTTTTTAAACCAAAGATGTTTTGTCCACCCTATTATAGCTGAAAGTTTTCCTGTGTCTACCCGGCTCCCAAATCCTCACAGTCCTGTAGCTGCTCAGACCCAAATGAACACACAGAGGCTTAATATTATTTATAACTGCATGGCCATAGCTCAGTCTTTTCACTAGCTAGATCTTAAAATCTTAAATTAACCCATTTCTATAAATTTATACTTTGCCACATGGCTTGTTTATTACTGGTATCTTTACATCTTGTTTCTCATGGTGGCAGCTGGTAGACTCTCCTCTGTTTTGCCTTTCTCTTTCTTCCTCTCTAGTTAGAATGTCCCACCTAACCCTATTCTGCCTCACCATTGGACAAACATCTTTATTTATCAACCAATCAGAGCAACATGTTTTCACAGCATACAAAAGACAGTCCCCTATCACTTCCCCTTTTCTTTCTAAACAAAAGGAAGGTTTTAACTTTAACCGAGTATAATTACATATATCAAGCAAGAATTACAGTTACAATAGCTAGTCTATTTGTATTTTGTAAAATTAAAGAAAATATTTTATCTATTCTATATTTATGAGTCTAAATATTATATCTAATTTATCTTTTATTATAACCAAGGAAAACCATAATTGTAACTATCTAGTCTTCAACTACATCAATGATTTCAGAAGGATATAATATTACCTAAGAAAACAGGAAGAGCACTGTAAGCAACTTCCAAAAAATCTAGAATGACAGAGACAGCTGGCTGCCTGGACAGTCATCCAAAGTTCCTATGTAACATTTGGGCATCCATCTTAGGAATATAGGCCTAGTCTCTCAGTCATTTTTCATGAGTCTTGTAGAAGGTCTAGCAGTTTCTTCTGTGAAGCAGGAACCTGAAGGACCATCTTGCCTTGCAAAGATCAGCGGTCACCTTTCTATGGGTCCTGCATGTCCAGTCGATACAACATTTTGTCAAGCAGTCTAGGCAAGAACAGCTTCTTGCCCAAATGGCTATTTTTGCCAGGAAGATAAACTCCATATGGACTATATCCAATGCCCATTTTTCTCTTTGAAGTAAATAGGTGCTTCCAGGAGCAGAAGTAGTCTAAGTTTTTAAAACATTTTAAATGCCATATTCTATAGGTCTTTGAAGTTTTGAAGATTGCCTACCTAACTGAATTATATATATGTATACCTAGAAAAGTTAACATAACTATAAGTTTGACTATCATAGAAGACTAATTATTACTCTGTATTTCTTAATTATCCATTACAATTTAAATGAGTTATAGTATATATAAACATAATACTTTAAATGAGAGTAGAAATATACATACAGTATAACAAAATTAACTCTAAATTTGTATCAATAAACTAAAATCCATAGCAATGTAAAACATTTTTAAACAAGCTGCTCTTTAAAAGTAGATTCAATAATCTGTCCTTTCATGCTATCATATTTATATCATATCTCCCTTTTTTCCTTAGAAAGATATTGAGTATGAGCAATAACAATTTGTAACCAATAACTTAAACAAAGCCAAATATCCACAATCCATTTTTTTTGGGAATGTGGGCAAAGTTTTCTAGGCTACTTCATGCTGATAAAGGGCGCTATATTCTTATGGGGATCCTGAGAAAATTAAGAATTATGGTCAACTCCTGACTGGAGTGGTCTGTGACACTGTATTTCTGCGCCAGTAGCCTTGAAGCTGTTTTTGGATGTTGGATCATCTTGGCCATGGTGTCATTAGAGACCTTTCAGGGGGCCTTGGCTTGTCAAATCTGATGTATCTTAATCTAGAACAAATCCATAGCCTCTTGCTTCCTGTGGAAACAAAAGCAGACCCTCCTTTCCAAAGCAACATATCCTTAGATCCAAATTTGGAAGTCAAGTTACCTTTAAAATATGTATATTGGCTTAATTTAGCAGTCTTTACCATCAATGTCTTCCTGCAGTTTAAAATATCAAATACAACATAATCCGATTCTCTGTGTAATATCCATCTTTACATGGCTTATTTTTGTAGTACCTTTACCATCTCTTTAAAGACTTTATTTTTTAAAAAAAAAACTATTTCTTTATATAACTGTCTATATTCATTTTCTTCTCTCTTCCAAGCCTACATGTACATTTTTACACACACTATACACCATTTAAAGTCTTGTTCCATCTGAATCTGTCTTATTGTGAATCTATTGCTTTAAATTGCATCATTACTAGAACTGAAATGGAAGCTTTGGCTGCTGGCTCTGCCCACCTCAGTTTTCCAACAGGGTGGTGGTATGGTGGTACATCTACTGCCATCTCTGGGTCTGGAAGCCAAATGTACCATGACCTATCAGAAGCAGTGTGTAGTGAAGAAATCTTTCATGTGTTATTTTTTGTATGTACTAGCAAAGTCCAAATCTACAAAGCACCGCATTTTATGGCTTGGAGACACCTCTGTGTACTATGGCCGGAATCCGCAGCCATGCTGCAGATCAAGTCCACATGCCATGAACCCGTCATAGGGTAGCTGAAGCCTACAGGATGGCAGGCAGAGTCTCTATGTGTTCAGATTAAGGGCATGTGCTACCACCACCTGAGTTCTGTTTATGGCTGGCTATGACCTCTGATCTCCAGGCAAATTTTATTATCATACAAATAAAATATCACCACACCCTATCTCCATTTAAAAATAAAGTTTGCAGTATTTTTAGATTTATAAAGAAACAATTCCTGAAACAATATTGTTGCAACTGCTGGCATCATAATAATAAGGGCACGGTATAGTCCATATCATAAGAACACTTTTATAGAATAAATATTCATGTACTTTGCTTAAGCATGTCAATACGTACTCACTGCTGATGTGGTTACCACTCTAGAGGATGTAGGGTCTGGTATAATGAAGTCAATAATTAGGTAGACTAGTCTCATGCAATAGCCAGCTTTATTCAGAGCATCAGACAATTTAAACTCTAGGGGTTAAGAAGAGTCACCTGAGCAAAGTATCCAAGGGTCTTTGTAAACTTTGTTCTGATATGCCTTAATGCCATTAATAATGTTTCTACTGGTGCAATTCCTCTGATATTATTGCTAATTTAGAGATATGAAATGTAAGGAAATTCTTTTGTAATTTTCTCTAAAATTATTGTGTATGTTCATCTATAACCCTTGACGCACACCCAATTCCTTCTTTTGATTGTTTCTTGACTTCCCTCAGTGATGATGGGTGTCATTCTAACCTTCTCATATTTATAGCTTCCTCCAGAGAGACCTAACCAGAATTGTCAAAGAGAATGACAATTTTGAGAGGTCTAAGGCTAAAATCAAGCTCGAAGTGAACCTATGATTGTGTTGTAATGATTCTGTGGGTGCTTTTCCATGCAACATCATTAATAGCATTTTTTATCTGTAGATATGGAATCAGTAGGGATATAAAGGGCATTTTCCAGGATCCTTTGTCACTGTTATCTGTGTTGAGTGGGCATCAATATTCAGTTGGATCTATTAATTGGATATTATGTCGTACAGAGTAGTGATCCTAACTATTTACTATGAGCACTACTCCCTTGCAGACACAAAGGTGAGAGTCCTTCCACAGAGGACACACATTCATAGTGAATGCTGCAATCTACAATCATGACTGAGTCTGAGATTCTAATATGAGATTGGGTTGAGACACGTGATTCATCAACAATGCAAAGGAAATCCCAATCCTATATTCTGTCTTCAAATACTAATAGAAACTACAGGGAGTCTCATGTGAGGATACTGTTGTTGGCTTACTTGCCTTGATTTGAAATTCTTACCAACATCAAGAATGGATGCATTGAGATTTTTCCTGTAAATGAGAAATATAGATTGAAATTGTCAGGAGTTAAACTTCAATACTGCAATCAGACTTTTAATTAATACATGAGTAATAAGGACAAGTGCCAGAGTGGCCAGTTAAGGAATGGTGGCCTTTTTCTTTCTTTCTCTCTCTTTCTTTCTTTCTTTCTTTCTTTCTTTCTTTCTTTCTTTCTTTCTTTCTTTCTTTCTTTCTTTCTTTCTTTCTTTCTTTCCTTCTTTCTTTTTCTTTTCTCCTCTCCCTCCCTCCCTCCCTCCCTCCCTCCCTCCCTCCCTTCCTTTCTTTTTTTTGAACAAGCATTTTGCCAAAAGCTAGAACCCTTGAATTTTCAAACAAACCTCAAACAAACATGGAAACAACACTCTGTTCTGGCACCTGTTTATTCTCCAAGTGCTTGGCTGCCTCAAGAAACAGGTTTGTGAGTTGAAAGCCAATGGGGCCCCAAAACATGACCCAGCCGCAAATCAAAGAAACAAATAACCAAACTCCAAACATGAAATGAACAGCAACAAAAAGGCAAGCAAGCAAATCAACACTTTGCATATTTCATTTTAATTTTTGTATGAAATTCAGGGACTCTGCAGTCAAACTGACTTATAGTTAACTATAAACTCTAACCCACTATAGTGACAAAGTAATGAATAATTTAGACTGTTTTCCTTTATACTTTCTCACATGTAAAATGAAAAATGATAGCTGTGTCTTTAAATGAAAGTGGTTGCTAGAATTTTACATTACTGTAGACTATATAAATGCTCTTGTATTATTGTAAAGTCTCAATAAATGTGGTGATAATTTTTTGTGCTCTAACAAATAAAGTTTGCTGGAGATCAGTGTGTGGAGCTAGCCACTAGTTAACCACAGAAGCCAGCCGGTGGTGGCACACACCATTAACCCCAGCACTTGGGATCTCATGCCTTTGATCCTAGTACTTGGGATTCACATGCCTTTAATCCCAGTACTAGGGAGGTGGAGACAGGAAGTGATATGGCTGGGTGGAGAGAGGAATATAAGGGAGGAGAAGACAGGAGCTTGGCCCTTTCAGGCTGAGGAGCTGGCAAGGTAAGAGGTGGCTGTGGCTTGCTCCTTGTCTCTCTGATCATTCAGCATTTACCCCAGTATCTGGCTCCAGGTTTTTAGTCTGATCAGTTAATATTTATACTACAAATAAATATTGCTGGATTACAGAATTGAATGGATCAAAAGAACAAAATCACTGAAGAAGAAAAACCAAATTTCTGCACTGATATAAAATTAAATTAATTATATTTATCCCCATAATAATGTGTGGTATATTATGATAAATTTAAATTTTACTCAATTGATGTTTTCTTAGAATTTAAAGTGGAGAAAACATCATACCAGGTTATCAACTGGCATCTATCTGAAGATAAGCAAAAAGAAATTGATAATAGAAGACAACTCCTTGTAGAAGAATTAGTTCATTACAGGTAACTTGTTTCAATTCTTGGAACCAAATATTGCTAATCAAATATTATGCTCACATGATGCTTTGAGTGAATTTAAGAGAAATGATGACTGGGTGAATTGGTAGATGTGAGGATGGTTTTTGTTTGGTGGTGCATGGGGGATGACTGACAACTTGATAAATCATAGGATAATCCATAGAAAGTGGAAGATGAGCCGTCTAGGCCTTGTTTTTTACCTGTCATCTGTGCATGTAGTCTCAATGAAGTCAACTTCTCTATTCAGGGAAGGAGGAGCCACCTTCTTCCATCTACCTTGTCACCTTCTTACATAAGTTCCTTAATGGAGGAAGTCACTTGACATGACTGGACCATGCTTTGGTCCTTTTCCTGTTAAACTCATTTAAAAGCTTTCCTTCTTCCTTTTTATTGAAAGCAGTTCTTTTTATCATATGATATATCCTGATACCAGTTTCCCCTCCTTCTATCCTCCCAATTTCTCCCCACCATCCTCCCACCCAGATCCACTCAATTTCTGTCCCTGTGTCACTCTCAAAAACCTAACAATATTCTGAGGGATAATAATAAAATATAATAACATAAAAGCAAAAATATCTAGCCAGGCAGTGGTGGCACACGCCTTTAATCCCAGGAAATGAGTTCCAGGAAAGGCACAAAGGTACACAGAGAAACCCTGTCTCAAAAAACAAAAAACAAACAAACAAAGCAAAAATATCAAACCCTATTTGGACAAGAAAAAACAAAGAAAAGGAAAAGAGTGCAAGAGAAGGCACAAGAATCAGAGACCTACTCTTGTACATACTCATAAATCCTATAAAAATCACTAAATTTTCCTCATATTGATTTAGAGGTCCTTATTTTCTTGAGGTGGCCCATACCCTCTGGTTCTTTCACTGCCTCCTATTTCTCTGGGTTCCCTAACCACCAAAGGGAGAGAATTGATGGAGACATCCCAGTTAGAGTTGAGTGTTCCAAGATCTCTCATACTCTGCATAATATCTGGCTATGGGTCTCTATATTTGTTCCCATCTGTTATAGCAGGAAGCTTCTCTGATTATGTCTGAACAAGGCCCTTATCTACCAGTATTGCAAAATGCCTTTAGAAGTCATTTCATTGCTACATTTCTTGTCTTGTTTTTATAGACCAATATTATTTGGTTTTACCCTAGGTCCTTGGGCTATTTAGTTTCAGGTTCTTGATCACCCATGCAATGTTTGGTATGTTTCATCTCATGGAGTGTATTTAAAGTCAGATCAGTTAGTGGTTGGTTACTCCTACAAGCTTTGTGCCTCCATTGGCCTAGCACATCTTGCAGGCAGGACACCATTGTAGATCACTGGTTTTGTGACTGGCTTGGTGTTTATGTTTCTATTTTGGTACTGTGCAGATTATGTTTCTGTACCAAAGATGCTAGAACCTCAGCTCTATCTAGGCAACAGCTCACTTTCTCCATGTTCAATGGTCTGTGTATGTGTTGTATTCAGCAATAGAGTCTTGCTGTCAGTTTGTGGAGAGTAACCTATAGTTTTGGCAACTGCCTGTTGTTTTGCGGGGACTTCTGTGGGACCCCTTTGTCCAAATCTCAATTAGGCTGACTCAATTATGGTACTGGAAGTTCGTTTGGTGGCAGGAGATGGCGAGTTGGGACTCTGTCTTGTTCATCATTTGACAATTTTATTGAGATCACCTTCATATATGTATACATTTAGCAAGTGTCTATTATGATAGGTTTCCATTGTACCCCTAAAAGGTCCATTTATTTTATCTGTGTCTCCCTGTATTCCCTCCCTCATCACTCTCCTCCCATCCCACTTGATACACCCATCCCAGACCCTCTCTTCTATCCAATAACTATCTAGTCTATTTTCCTTTCTTAATGAGTTTCCCCATTCATGTGGCCCCTTACTCTACACCGAACCTCTGTGGTTCTATGAATTGTATCTTGCTTATCATTGACTTAACAGCTAATGGTCAGATGTTTGTTTAAAATATTTCAATGGCTAGGTCATACAGATGAGTCTGAGGCTTTTAGTCTTTGACTACAGAACCTCCTTTGTCTTCTATATGGATGACAAGTATAGATTTGTCTCTTAGTTAATGTCCTTTTGTCGCTAGAGTTTTCCTGCCTTGCCTACAGTCAGGACAAATCTCTGTCACCCGCCAGTCCCACAGCCGCTCAGACCCAACCAAGTAAACACAGAGACTTATATTGCTTACAAACTGTATGGCCGTGGCAGGCTTCTTGTTAACTATTCTTATATCTTAAAGTAACGCATTTCTAGAAATCTATACCTTGCCACGTGGCTCGTGGCTTACCAGCATCTTCACATGCTGCTTATCCTGGCGGTGGCTGGCAGCATCTCCTTCTGCCTTCCTGTTCTTTTATTTCTCCTCTCTGTTAGTCCCGCCTATACTTCCTGCCTAGCCACGACCAATCAGGTTTTATTTATTGACCAATCAGAGCAACTTGACATACAGACCATCCCCCAGTACAGCCAAGTGCAGACCATCTCAGACACCTGCACTCAGGCCCATGGTCCTAATCATCCTCTATGCAAACCTGCTGGGTAACGCCACAAGGAACCCAAGAAGGGCTCCCACAGGACATACATTAACATCCCACAGCATCCTTTTTTAATATTTAAAATTTTTTCTTTTCTTTTTATTAAGAGATTTTTCTATTCATTTTACATATCACCACAGATTCTCCTGTTCTTCCTCCTCCCAACTCCCAGCCTTCATCGCTCAACCTACCCCTCCTTCCCACCTCTTCCAAGGCAAGTTCTCCCCTGGGGAGTCAGCAGAGCCTGGTATCTTCAGTTCAGGCAGGTCCAGTCCCCTCCTCCCTGCACCAAGATTGAGCAAAGTGTCTCACTAGGTATCCAAAACCCAGCTCATGCAGTAAGGACAGGTCACTGTCTCACTGCCTGGGGGCCTCCTAAACAGTTCAATCTAAACAACTGTCTCACTTATCCAGAGGGCCTAGTCCGGTTCCATGCAGGTTCCTCAGCTATTGATTCTCGGTTCATGTGTTTCCACTAGATTGGCTAATTGTCTCTGTCCTTTTTCCAATCATGGTCTCGATATATCTTGCTCATATAATCCCTCTTCTCTCTCATCGATTGGAGTCCTGGTGCTTTGCCTGTGGCTTGCCCATGGATCTCTGCATCTGCTTCCATAAGTAACTGGATGACGGTTCTATCATGACAGTTAGGGTGTTTGGCCATTCAATCATCAGAGTAGATCAGCTCAGACACCATCTCGATGACCGTTGGTGGTCGTCTATAGTGGAGTCATCTTTTTTGGATTCCTGGCGACCTCTCTAGCACTCTGATTCTTCCTATTCCCATTTTGTTTTCATTTATCATGGTATTTCTTTCCTTGTTCTCCTACTTTGTTCCAGATCCAGCTAGGACATCATGCTTCCCAGAGATCTCTTTCCCCCAATCCTTGCCCTCCATTAACCCACCCCCTCACCCCAAGTTTGCTCATGTTGATCTCATCCCTTATTCTGTTGCTGGGTGATCCCTGTGTCTTTCCTAGGCTCTTCTTTATTAGGTAGCCTTCATGGTGCTGTGAGTTGTAGTCTGATTATCCTTTGCTTTACATCTAGTGTCCACTTATGAGTGAGTACATACCATGTTTGTCTTTCTGAGTATGGGTTTCCTCACTCAGGATGATATATTTTAGTTCCAACCATTTGCCCACAAACCACATGATGTCATTGCTTTTCTCTGCTGAGTAGTACTCTATTTTTTTTTTGTTTGTTTTTTTCGAGACAGAGTTTCTCTGTGTAGCTTTGCGCCTTTCCTGGAACTCGCTTTGGAGACCAGGCTGGCCTCGAACTCACAGAGATCCACCTGCCTCTGCCTCCCGAGTGCTGGGATTAAAGGCGTGCGCCACCACCGCCCGGCTGAGTAGTACTCTATTGAGTATATGTGCCACATTTTCTTTATCCATTCTTCAGTTGAAGGGCATCTAGTTTGTTTCCAGGTTCTGGCTATTACAAATAATGCTGCTATGAACATAGCTGAGCATGTGTCCTTGTGGTATGATTGAGTATTCCTCGGTTATGTGCCCAAGAGTGGTATAGCTGGATCTTGAGAGTGATTGATTCCCAATTTTCTTTTTTTTTAATAATTATTTTAGTTTTACATATCAGCCATGGATTGCCCTGTCCTCCCTCCTCCCACCCCCTACTTTTCTCCCCTGATCCTCCCCCATTCCCACCGCCTCCAAGGCAAGGTCTCCCCTGGGGATTCAGCTCAGCCTGGTAGATTCAGCTGAGGCAGGTCCAGTCCCCTCCATACTATACCAAGGCTAAGCAAAATGTCTCAGCATAGGCCCTAGGTTCCAGAAAGCCAGCTCATGCACTAAGGACAGATCCTGTCCCACTGCCTGAGGGCCTCCTAAATAGTTCAAGCTAATCAACTGTCTCACTTATTCAGAGGACCTGATCCAGTTTCATGGGGGCTCCTCAGCTATTGATTCATAGTTCATGTGTTTCCTCTAGTCTGGCCATTTGTTCCAGTGCTTTTTCCAATCATGGTCTCAATATCTCTTGCTCATATAATCCCTCCTCTCTCTTGCCAATTGGAATCCTCGAGCTCCATCTGGGGCTTGGCCATGGATCTCTGCATCTACTTCCATCAGTCACTGAATGAGGGTTCTATCATGACAATTGGGGTGTTCGGCCATCAGATCAACAGAGTAGGTCAGCTCAGGCTTTCTCTTGACCATTGCCAGTAGTCTATTGTGGAGGTATTTTTGTGGATTTCTGGGGACATCTCTAGCACTCTGATTCTTCCTATTCCCATGGGGTCTTCATTATCCCAGCACTTGGGAGGCAGAGGCATGTAGATTTCTGTGAGTTTTAGGCCAGCCTGGCCTACAGAATGAGATCCTTGACAGGCACCAAACCTACACAGAGAAACCCTGTCTCAAAAAACAAACAAACAAGCAAAAGGCTCTCTACATGAGCAACCTGGACATGGGGTCGGGGGTAATGGAGGGCAAGGGTCTGGGGAAAGAAAGCTTAGGGGAGCGGGATGTCCTAGCTGGATCAGAAACAGAGTGGGTGAATAAGGAAAGAGATTCCCAATTTTTTGAGAAAGTGCCATACTGATTTCCAAAGGGGCTGTACCAGTTTGTATTCTCACCAACAGCGTAGGAGTGTTCCCCTTGCTCCACATCCTCTTCAACATAAGTTGTCTTCAGTGATTTTGATCTTAGTCATTCTGATGCGTGTAAGGTGGTATCTCAGAGTTGTTTTGATTTGCATTTCCCTGATGACTAAGGATGTTGAGCAATTCCTTAAATGTCTTTCAGCCATTTGATCTTCTTCTGTTGAGATTACTATGTTTAGCTCTAGAGCCCATTTTTTAATTGGGCTGTTAGGTATTTTGATGTCTCAATTTTTGGGTTCTTTATATATTCTGGATATCAGCCCTCTGTCAGATGTGGGGTTGGTGAAGATATTTTCCCATTCTGTAGGCTGTTGTTTTGTATTATTGACTGAGTCTTTTGCTCTGCAAAAGCTTCTCAGTTTCAAGAGGTCCCATTTATTAATTGTTGCTCTCAGGGTCTGTGCTACAGGTGCTATATTTAGGAAGTAATCCCTGGTGCCAATGCATTCAAGACTACTTCCTACTTTCTCTTCTTTTTTATTTTATAATTTAATTTAATTTTATGTATCAGCCAGAGATTGCCTTGTTCTCCTCCCTCTAGCCCCCTCCCCCTGCACCTTACCCCAAGCCCACCCCCCATTCCCATCTCTTCCAGGGCAAAGACTCCCCTAAGGATTGAGTTCAACCTGGTAGATTCAGTTCAGGCAGGTCCAGTCCCCTCCTCCCAGGCTGTGCCAAGTGTCCCTGTATAAGCCCCAGGTTTCAAACAGTCAACTCATGCACTGAGTACAGGACCCGGTCCCATTGCCTGGATGCCTTTCTCTTCTTTCAGGATCCGAGTAACTGGATTTATGTTGAGATCTTTGACCTATTTGGACTTAAGTTTTGTGCACAATGACAGATATGAGTCTATTTGCAGTCTTCTACATATTGACATTTAGTTATGCCAGCACCATTTGTTGAAGATGCTTTTATTTTCCATTGTACAGTTTTGGCTTCTTTGTCAAAAATTAGGTGTTTATACATGCGGATTAATGTCAGGGTCCTCAATTCAGTTCCAGTGGTCTACATGTCAGTTTTATGCCAGTACCAAGCTGTTTTTATTACTGTAGCTCTATAGTAGAGCTTGAAGTCAGGGATCATGATGCCTCCAGAGTTTGCTTTATTGTACAGGATTCTTTTGGCTATCCTGGATTTTTTGTTTTTCCATATAAAGTTGAGTATTGTTCTTTCCAGGTCTGTGAAGAATTGTGTTGGGATTTTGATGGGGATTGCATTGAATCTGTAGATTGCTTTTGGTAAAGTTGCCATGTTTACTATGTTAATTCTACTTATCCATGAGCATGGGAGATCTTTGCATATTCTGACATCTTCTTCATTTTTTTTTTTCAGGGACTTAAAGTTCTTGTGATACAGGTCCTTTGCTTGCTTAGTTAGAGTTACCCCCAAGTTTTTTTTATATCATTAGTGGCTATTGTAAAGAGTGATGTTACTCTGATTTCTTTCTCAGCTCTTTTGTCATTTGAATGTAGGAGGGCTAAGGATTTTTTTTAGTTAATCTTGTAAATCACCACATTACTGAAGGTGTTTATCAGCTGTAAGAGTTCCTTGGTTGAATTTTTGGGGTCACTCATATATAATAACATGTCATCTGCAAATAGGGAAAGTTTGACTTCTTCCTTTCCAAGTCGTATCCCCTTGATCTCCTTATGTTGTCTTATTGCTATAGCTAGAACTTCAAGTACTATATTGAACAAATATGGGGAGAGTGGACAGCTTTGTCTTGTTCCTGATTTTATTGGAACCACTTTGAGTTTCTCTCCATTTACTTTGATGTTGGCTGTTGGCTTGCTGTAAATTGCCTTTATTTTGTTTAGGTATGTTCCCTCTACTCCTGATCTCTCCAAGATCTTTATCATGAAGGGGTGTTGGATTTTGTCAAATGCCTTTTCTGCATCTAGTGAGATGATCATGTGGTGTTTTTTATTGATTATATGGTGTATTACATTGACAGATTTTCTTATGTTGAACCATCCTTGAATGCCTGGGATGAAACCTGCTTGATCATGGTGGATAATTGTTTTGATGTGTTGTTGGAGTCTGTTTGCCAGTATTTCATTGAGTATTTTTGCATCTATGTTCATGAGGGAGATTGGTCTGTAGTTCTCTTTCATTGTTGCATCTTTGTTTGGCTTGGGAATCAGAGTAACTGTAGCCTCATAGAAGGAGTTTGGTAATGTTCCTTCTGTTTCTATTATGTGGAACAATTTAGAGAGTATTGGTATTAACTCTTCTTTGAAGATCTGCTAGTATTCTGCACTGAAATCATCTGCTCCTGTGCTTTTTTTGCTTGGGAGACTTTTAATGACTGATTCTATTTCCTTAGGGGGTTATTGGACAATTTAAATAGTTCATCTTGTCTTGACTAAATTTAGGTGTGTGGTACTTATTCAGAAAACTGTCCATTTCTTTTAGATTTTCCAGTTTTTTGGAGTAGAGGTTTTTTAAGTATGACCTGATGATTCTCTGGATTTCCTCAGTGTTCATTGTTATGTCTTTCTTTTTATTTCTGATTTTGCTAATTTGGATGCTCTCTCTCTCTCTGCCTTTTTTTAGTCTGGATAAGGGCTTGTTTATCTTGTTGATTTTCTCAAAGAAGCAACTCTTTGTTTCATTAATTATTTGTATAGTTCTTTGTTTCTATTTTATTGATTTCAGCTCTCAATTTGATTATATCATGGAGTCTGTTACTCCTGAGTGACTTTGCTTCTTCTTGTTCTAGAGCTTTCAGGTGTACTGTTAAGTCACTAGTGTGAGATTTCTCCCACTTCTTTATGCAAGCCTTTAATGCTATGAATTTTCCTCTTAGTACAGCTTTCATAGTGTCCCATAAGTGTGGTTATGTGGTATATTTGTTTTCATTGGTTTCTAGGAAGTCTTTAATTTCTTTCTTTATTTCTTCCTTGATCCATTGGTGATTCAGTTGAACATTATACAGTTTCCATGAGATTGTAGGATTGCTGTAGTTTTTGTTGTTGTTGAAATCTGATAGAATACAGGAGGTTATTCCAATTTTTTGTATCTGTTGAGATTTGCATTGTGGCCAAGTATGTGCTCCATTTTAGAGAAGTGCTGAGAAGAAGGTATATTCTTTTTTGTTAGGATGGAATGTTCTGTAGATATCAATTAAGTCCATTTGAGTCATAATATCAGTTATGCACCTTTTTCTCTGTTAAGTTTTGATTTGGCAGATCTGTTCAGTGGTGAGAGTGAGATGTTGAAATCTCCCACTATTAATGTGTGAGGTTATATGTGTGATTTAAGCTTTAGTAATGTTTCTTTTACATATGTGGGTGCCCTTGTGTTTGGCGCATAAATGTTCAGAATTGAAACTTCATCTTGGTGGATCTTTCCTGTATGTAATGCCCTTCTTGATCTCTTTTGATTGATTTTAGTTTGAAGTCTACTTTGCTGGATATTAGTATAGCTACACTAGTTTTCTTCTTAAGACCATTTGATTGGTAAGACTTTTCCCAGTCTTTTATTCTTAGGTAGTGTCTATATTTGAATTTGAGGTGTGTTTCTTGTATGCAGCAGAAAGATGGGTCCTGCTTTCGTTTCCATTCTGTAAGCCTATGTCTTTTTATAGGTGAATTAAGTCCATTGATATTAAGGGATATTAATGACCAGTGACTGTTAGTTCCTCTTATCCTTTGATGGTAGTGTGTGTGTATTTCTCTTCTTTGGGGTTTACTGCTGTGGAGTTATCTATTGCCTGTGTTTCTTTGGTGTATCTGACTTCCTTAGGTTAGTATTTTCCTTCTAGTGCTTTCTGTAGGGCTGGATATATGGATAGGCATTGTTTTAGTCTGTCTTTGTCTTGGAATGTCTTGTTTACTCCGTCTACGGTGATTGAAAGTTTTGCTGGGTATATAAGTTTAGGCTGGCATCCATGGTCTCTTAGTGTCTGCATTACATCTGTCCAAGTCCTTTTGGCTTTCAAAGTCTCCATTGAGAAATCAGGTGTTATTCTGATGAGTCTGACTTTATAAGTCACTTGGCCTTTTTCCTTTGCTGCTCTTAATATTCTTTCTTTATTCTGTATGTTTAATGGTTTAATTATTGTGTAGCAAGGGGACTTTTTGGGGGAGTCTAGTCTGTTTGGTGTCCTATAGGCTTCTTGTATCTTCACAGGTATTTCCTTCTTTAAATCGGGAAAGTTTTCTTCTATGATCTTCTTGAATATATTTTCTGTGCCTTTGAGTTGGTATTCTTCTCCTTCTGTCCTTATTATTCTTAGATTTGGCCTTTTCATGGTGTCCCAGATTTCCTGGATGTTTTGTGTTATGACTTTTGTGGCTTCAGTATTTTCTTTGATTGATGAATCTATTTCCCCTATTGTATCCTCTACACCAGAGATTCTCTCTTCTATCTTTTGTATTCTGTTGGTTATAGCTGCATCTGCATTTCCTGTTCGTTTACTCAGTTTTTCTATTTCCAGCGTTCCCTTTGTTTGTGTCTTCTTTATCGTTTCTATTTCATTTTTCAGGTCTTGAACTGTTTCCCTCACATGTTTAGTTGCTTTTTCATGGTTTTCTTGGCTTTCTTTAAGGGATTTATTGATTTCTTCCAATTTGTAATTTTTCTTTTCCTCTATTTCTTCATTGATTTCTTCCAATTTTTTTGTTGTCTTTTCGTCAATTTAAGTTTTCATTTTTTCTTAAAAGGCTTCTAGCATCTTCATGATGCTATACTTAGGGTCACTTTCTTCTACTTCTTTTACATTGTGATATTCAGGTCTTGCTGTTGGAGGATGTGTGGCTTCTGGTGATGCTGTATTGCTGTTAATGTTGTTGTATGTAATTTTGCATTGATGTCTGCCCATCTCCTCCTCTAATAGGTGTAAGTGGTGCCTGTGTCTGAGCAAGTTGCTATTGGTCCACTCTCTGCTTGTTGTGTGTGTGTCTCAGGGGCCCCCTCTGGTTCCAATCTTAGTTCTTGGTCTCATTGGAGCAGGCAGATTTTGTGTCTCCAGGAGCTGCTCTTAGGTCAACCCTAACTTGTTGGTTCTGTGACTCATGAGCCATTTTTGGTCTTATCAGGAACCTTGGTCCAGTCAGAGATGACAGACTCTGTGTTTCAGGAAGCCTTTCTTGGTCCAATGAGAGGTGGAAGATTCGACATCTCAGACAGCCACTCTTCCTCTAATGAGGGGTGGCAGATTCCCTGTCTCAGGAGGTTACTCTTGTTTCAATGAGAGCTCTTTGTCCTATGAGAGATGGCAGTTTGGTTTCTGTGCCTCGGGAAGTGGCTGGGGTCTCAGGCAGGTGGGTATGGGGGCAGGGTGTGTAGCTTGCAGGGTCGGGTGTGGGATCTTGATGAGGGGAGCCTTCTTGCAGGAGCCCTACCTGCTGGCCAGCAACTGGAACAGAGCTCCTCAGTGGTTCCTGGGGATGGGCTGTGTTCCAGGGATGGGTCCAAGGGGCAGGACTCTCTGGGTATGAGCAGAGTCACTCACCTCTTGGTCCAGTGAGAGCTGGTGGTTTGCTTTCTGTGCCTCAGGAGGTGGCTGGGTTCTCAGGCAGATGGGTATGGGGCCAGGGCATGGAGATTGCCGTGTCCAGTGGGGGGTCTTGGTGAGTCAGGGGGCCTTGCCTAGGTGCCTTGCCTTCTGGCCAGCAACTGGAACACAGCTGGGCAGGGGATCTGGGCAATGGGCTGTTTCTTAGCTAGTTTCATTGGTCTCACTCATCTCTCTCTTAGAAAATTCTACTTAATACTCAAGATGGTACTCACAGCATCATGATTGTTTTTAGAAATATTTCATACTCACAGAATTAAAGATCACATATCTTTTGTCATATATTTGAAAGAAATCAAATTTTACTTTAGGCTAACATGGTTGTTATTTATTTACATTTTTGACATATGTATTGTATTTTCTTTTCAAGCTTGAACTCTTAAGGTGTGGTTCAAATTACAGGCAAAATACAGTCAAGTTGATGAGAATAGTTACTTCTTGAGAATTTTTACTCCCAGCACTCTGAAGGCAGAGCCAGGAGGATCTTTGTGAGTTCAAGGCCAGCCTAGTCTACAGAGTGAGTTCCAGGAAAGGTGCAAAGCTACACAGAGAATCCCTGTGTCAAAAAGAAAAAAAAAACAAAAAAAGAGAGAATTTTTACAATTGATTTACTTTAAAGGGATTAACATTCTACTACAGGTATTTAGTGATTATTATATAAAATATGTAAAAATGGAATTTAGGTGATAAATATTAATTATGCCATATTTTGATCTACATTCCATTATTATAACAGAACAACTCAATTTGGGTGAGTTTATAATGAAAAGAAGCTTATTCAGGTTATTGTTGTGGAAGTTCAAACTCATGGTGTCAACATCAGTCAGGGTGATTGAAAGCATCATGACAATGGCAACATAATGGCTTAAGAATGTGTGACTTGAAAAGTCAAGAGAAGAGAAAGAACAGGTTTATGTCTCCCATAGAAGTTAACTCAAAGGACTATTTGTACCATCTATATGGTAAGGATTTCTAATAACCTTCTACAAAGATGTCTTCCTAAAGATCCCACTATATCTACACAGCCATATTGGGCACCAACTCTCTGACAGATGAACCTTTGAAGACAAATGATCAGAGAGCTAAAAGGGTATATATATGAATATATGTCAATTTATTCATGGATGCTAAGGGAAAACAGATGCACATATACAGGATAAGGTAGATCCAGTTGCAGAATCCTTCTGTTTTGCCCATGGATGAACAGCCCTCTAGTCTCTGGCCACACAAAGAGAGAGAAAGTACACACTCCCTCTTCAGTTTTAAACAGTCACATAACCAGAAAAAAATGCCTCTATCGGGCCAGATATCCCAAGGTCATTAGCAGTGTGAATTCCCACAACAGACAAACCACAGCTCTTTTAACTTGAAGTGGAGTTTAAAAGTGAGCAAAAGTAAGCCAGCCTGTGGGCTCCATCTTGTGGATCTTTTCACATAGGATGATATGGTTCACCCACCATATTGCTTATCTGCAAAGCATTGATGTGGAAAATTCCCGGGAAAAGTGCTGTAGGCAAGAGTCATCAGTACAATGACTAAAGTTGAAGACAGTCTTCAGTGTCAGTTTGATCAGTAGAAGTTGTAAATTCTAACAATAAGCTTCCAATCACATTTATCTGTCCCATTAGAAAGTTAAGTTTGTATATAAAGTAATAGGCTTTGCTATTGACTTTTTAGAAAACATAAATGCCAGTATCTTTTGTTCTTGGTTCCCTCCTTCCTCCATAGCACTATTCCATGATACATGTATCTCTTTTGATGACTTTGTTATGTACTCTCATTGCCTCCTTTCTAATTTCATCACCTAAAAAGGCACACACACACACACACACACACACACACACACACACACACGCACTCATGCACGCACGCATGCACGCGCGCGCACACACACACACACACACACACACACACTTATGTTTAGGTTTCATATATAAGAGAAAAATGTGTGGGCTTTATATTTTATTTTTCTAACTGCTTAGTTGCTAGGCAGCAACTTGAAACATGATCTTGTTATTCCAATATTATCATTGGAAAGTTCCTTTGTGGGATAAATCATTAATGCAAAGATACGCAGAATTAAAAGAAATTGTGGGAGGCCAGTTCCAACCTTTTAAAGGGATCCAATGAGGAGAAGAGAGGAATAAAAAAACATTTTAGATAGAAAGATATCAAAGAGGAGAAAGACAGAAACACCGGATAGCTTTGGGAGGACCTGGATCAAAATCCAGCAGCCCCTTCTGCCTCTTCAAAAAGGCTTTTTATAACAATGCCACGGGGCTGGGCAGAAGACCTCCTCCTTGCCATTAAAGCACACATCACAGTTAAGTGAGAAGCTTCCAAACACCTGGTAACCATGTCCATGGTCTGATCATTCCCTTATGCATCCCTGCTGGCTAGAGCAAGCTCAGATCCCACTAGGAAACTTCTGTGGGTCTCCAAAACTCTCCCTTCTTAATATTTTAGAGGGTCCCTCGGACTCCTCAGATAGACTTAGGTCTTTCTTCTCTAGTCAGCCTTACCCTTCCTTGAGATACACTTTCCATCAAGCATACTACCCTGTCTTAGGTTGGAAGCTAGCAAGAAGAATGTTACCTGTCCATGACTACCAGCCTCTGGCACGGGGGAAGTACAGAACTTAACTCAGCTTTAAATCAGGTCTCTAAGAGCTTGCAAATAGTTGAAAAAACCACAGCAATTCCTAGGGCTGCCACGCCCCCACCCCCAGTAAAGGAGTAGAGGATGACTAAGAGGAATATCCTTTTTGAATTGGTCTAAGATGTTTATAACAACCTTAACTTTGCCAAGCCCTTTTTATACATTAATAATCTCTTGATTCAAATGCATTAAACAAATCAATAAACTACTGATGAAACTGCATCAAACTTGGAGACTCACTTAGCTTCACCAAATCATGGTTCATTAATATCACCAGGTTAACTAGTGTGAATATTCTATACATTCTCGTCTGAATTTTACTAGTCTGAATATTACTATACATATTTACAACTAGCATGAATATTACTATACATATTTACAATTCAAACTTACATTCAAAAGCAAATTCTCTACAGGACTACTTTGCAAACTTTAGCAAACATCTAAAAGAGATGTCTTAATAGAACCATTACATTTTCTTCCAATAAGACAGAGGGTACATGAATCATGATTAGTTACCATAGTGAACTCAAAATTGTTTCATTTCTGAGGTTTGCAAAATCTCAGAAAAGTCAGTCCTAATAATAGACTTAAAGTTCTCCTGAAAGTTTGAAACCAGAGCCTAATTCATTAGCAACTCTAGAGTCTTTGTATCCATTCCCTTGACCCCAGGATTTGGTGAATGCTGTAACACTCAGTACAATGCCACTCCGCCTGAGACAACTTTCCACTGGACCTTCCTAGCCATTCCAGAACCAGTGAAAATGTGCCCAGCAGTGGATAGTCACTGGTAGTGGTGGTAGTGGTCCTTTTATCTAATTTCATTGCAATTCTCCTGAATGCAAGAATTCAACTAAGTTCAAACAAATGTTGCTGAAACTTCACTCCCAGCTACAGAAGCAATTTCAATTAGCTCTCCCTACAGTGAAGGTGGAATTAGCATACTGAGCTACATTTTTTTTCAGCTAGTAAGACTCAGAAACTGTTTCTTCAAGGATCCTCTCATTGTTTTACAGCTGGCAATCAGAAGTAGTGTGGCTCTGGGCTCTATTTCATTCCAGCTTTTACATTCTCAGTACTTGAACACCAAATAGTGACAAAACCTTTGTTCCAAACTTCCTCTCAGCAGTGGGAGGGGGGAGTGCTGTGGGATGGTCTGTATGTCAAATTGCTCTGATTGGTCAATAAATAAAACACTGATTGGCCAGTGGCCAGGCAGGAAGTAGGTGGGACAAGGAGAGAGGAGAGTTCTGGGAAGCAGAAGGTTGAGGAGAGACACTGCAGCCACCACCAGGATAAGCAGCATGTAAAGATGCCGGTAAGCCACCAGCCACATGGCAAGGTATAGATTTATGGAAATGGATTAATTTAAGCTATAAGAACAGTTAGCAAGAAGCCTGCCACGGCCATACAGTTTGTGAGCAATATAAGTCTCTGTGTTTACTTGGCTGGGTCTGAGCAACTGGGGGACTGGCAGGTGACAAAGATTTGTCCTGACTGTGGGCAAGGCAGGAAAACTCTAGCTACAAATAGCACCCAACGTGGGGCAAGAGTTTCCACCTAAAACCTGAGTAAAAAGATTCTAAAACGGAGCTAAAAACAGTTCCTAGTTGTCTCTTTCAAGTTAGCAGCAGCGTGAGTGTTTGAGCTAATAGCTACTATGGCGGGTTCCTGGTGTTTGCGCTCGACCTGCAGTGTGGCGGGAATGAGGCCTCTGCAAGTGGCACATTAAGCTGCTTGGTGGATTTAGCCTTTGCTAGTACAAAACAAAAAGAGGTTTCTGGGCTACACGCTGCCTTGATATAAGCATAGACCCACTATTTCTGAGAGTTGATGGCTCCCAGAGCTGTTGGAAAACATACCACCATCATGTTGGGAAGCTGAAGTGGGAGAAGCCAGCAGCCACAACGCCTTTTCAGCCTTAGAAGGCTGCTGTTTAAAGCAATAGGCTCAAGGTAATATAAAGCATAAGCCACATAAAGATGGCTACCACACAGAGAATCTGGATTATGTTCTCTTTGATATTTGTAACTGAAGAAAAACATTTTATTGCAAAAGCTGTTGAGTTATGCCAAAATGTATATTTTAAAGGTACCTTGACTTCAAAATTTGGATATAAGGATATGTTACTTTGGAAAAGAGGTTCTGCTTTTGTTTCCACAGAAAGCCAGAGGCTATGGATTTGTTTCAGATTAAGATACATCAGGTTTGGCCAGCCAAGACCACCTGAAAGGTCTCTGATGACACCATGACCCAGATGATTCAACATCCAGAATCGTTTCAAGGCAACTGGCTCAGATGATACAGCCTCATGGACTACTCCATGATCCTAAAATTTTCTTTGTATCCCCATAAGATACAGCGCCCCCCTCCAGCAGGAAGTAGTAAGAGAAGCTACGCCCAAATTCCTAAATATACCAAGCTGGCTTTGGAGATGTGTAAAAGTTAAAACCTTCCTTTTTAAAAAAAAAGAAAAGGGGAAGTGCTGTGGTATGGTCTGTATGTCAAATTGCTCTGATTGGTCAATAAATAAAAGACTGGCCAGTGGCCAGGCAGGAAGTAGGTGGGACAAGGAGAGAGGAGAGTTCTGGGAAGTGGAAGGCTGAGGAGAGACACTGCAGCCACCACCAGGACAAGCAGCATGTAAAGACGCCGGTAAGCCACCAGCCACGTGGCAAGGTATAGATTTATAGAAATGGGTTAATTTAAGCTATAAGAACAGTTAGCAAGAAGCCTGCCACGGCCATACAGTTTGTAAGCAATATAAGTCTCTGTGTTTACTTGGTTGGGTCTGAGCGGCTATGGGACTGGTGGGTGACAAAGATTTGTCCTGACTGTGGGCAAGGCAGGAAAACTCTAGCTACAGGGGAGGATTAGTCTCCTGCTTTCCCCAGACTGCAGGATGGAACATCAATGTCAGGAACATTGGTTCAGCTGCTCTCACTCCAACTCCTCTGGAGGAGCATCAGCAGCTAAGGTGTCATAAGAGCTGACATTCCTCTGTTCCACACAGTGCACCAAGTGCTCAGGCAGTCATAAAGCTTCATTTGGTGACTGAGGGTACAATACCTTCCTCTTTATTTTTTGAAGCTGCATCTTAAGACTGCCATGAGCTCTTTCCACTATGTCTTGTTCTTGATAGACTTTTATTAGCCCAATGTTTCCCTCACTTGCATCTCAGGCAAAACCCAGCTTCATTATGTGCCCTTAAGCTTTTTCTACACCCAAAGCAACTTCCTGGTGTTTGACAGTTCTGCCTTGCCATGAGCTTTAATTTTTAAAGGGTCTCAAAGCAGACTGACAAGTAGCATTAGCATTTTAATTGCCTCCCGACAGGCAAGCTATGATCATCTCTTTCCAGTCCACCACCTTAACCTTAATATAAAACTGGACATGTCTGACTGCTTCCATGGGGTTTTTCTACTCTCACTACCTCCCCACCCAAGTCCCTGTTTAGGCACCATCTGTGGGAGGCCAGCTCCCACCTTTTAAAAGGTTCCTATGAGGAGGAGAGAGGAATAAGAAACATTTTAGACAAAAAGACAGCAGAGAGGAGAAAGACAGAAACACAGGATAGCTTCTGAAATACCTGGATCAAAATCGAATGGCCCTTTATGACTCTTCCTAAGGGCTTTTTGTAAAAAAAGGGGCAGGGCAAAAGATCTCTCCATTGCCATCAAAGCACACTGCACAAGCAAGTGCAGACCCTTCCAAACATCTATTAACCATGCCCATGGTCCAGTCATTCCCTTATGTAGCACTGCTGGGAAGAGGAAGCTCAGATCTCAGTAGGAAACCTCTCTGGGTCTCCACGGAAAATGACTTTAACATTGATGACTATAAAAAGCTGTAATCATGCAACTTACACAGATTGGTTAAGAGAGCAAGATTCTCAACAACAACAACAAATCATTATATAATGTGAAGTAAACAGCATTATACACCAGCCCATGGAGACTGCTTCTTTGAGATCTATATCATTGATGGCTTCTACTTCTTTGAGATCTACTATAATCCTTGATGGCTTCTAAGGCAGAAGAAAATAAACCAACACCTATGATGGACAGGAATAGATCCTTAAAGGAAATGTGATTCAAGAAGAAATAGTTTGGGAAGCAGAGCTATATCTATAGCAGAATAACTAAAGCTGAAGATTTTGAACAACAGCTGTAATTCACATGGAAATGTGGTGCAGCATTATTACCTGGAATATCCTCCCCAACTCTGATAAGCAAATATCATTAGGAAGAAAATAAATATCTCCCTGTAGTAAGGAGAGGAATAGAAAATGAATTTGTATGGGCCTATTTATTTTTAATTAAGAATATTTTATTTTATGAAAAGCAATGTGTTTTACATATTAAGTAACACTATAATTTGTATAGTGTTAAACAGGAGGGAAAAAATTCAAGCCACAGAGCCTCTTCTCATGAAATATATTAAAAATAATTTATTCTAAGTGTGTTAGGGTTTTATTTAGCTCAGCCTGCAAGACTCAAAGTCATAAGTCTATGACAAGCTTTGAACTTTTGGTACTTCTGTCTCCATTTCCAGAGTGTTGGATTATAGGCTTGCATTTGTCTAGCTGTGAAATACTTACTTTGAATGTAATAGTTTTCCAAATAGTATTAAGAAGCTCTTCAAAATATTTGTTGTTATTTTTTTTATAGGTCTAACCATCACACCAATATAAAGATCTTTGAATATTTTGTGGACTTATGCAGTCACTTATTAAGCAGAAAGGACATCATGGACTCCTTAAGAAAGAAGAAATTTGACTTACTCTTTTTAGATGCAACAGATCCTTGTGTTTTCTTGATTGCTGAGAAACTTGGGAAACAATTTGTGGCCTTCCTTCCCGTGCTATTTAGCATTATAGACTACGGGGTACCAAACCCTTTGTCTTTTGTCCCAGGATTTGGTTCCAGTTTAACTGACCAAATGGACTTCTGGGCCAGAGTGAAGTACTTCCTGATGTTCCTTGATTCATCCATGAAGCAAAGAGAAATACTTTCTCAATATGACGGCATCATCCAGGAGCATTTTGCAGAAGGCTCTCGGCCAGTTTTGTCTGAACTCCCAAGGAAAGCAGAGTTGTGGTTTGTCAGCTCCGACTTTGCCTTGGATTTTGCTCATCCCATGTTTCCCAACATCATCTATGTGGGAGGCTTAACTGACAAACCTGTTAGACCAATACCTCCAGTGAGTGATAACTTATCCCTCAGTTTATCTTTTATTTGGAGGCCTGCAGTGCTTAGATGGTGTCTTAGTTAAGGTTTCTATTGCTGTAAGGAGACTCTATGACCACAGCAACACTGATACAGAAAAACATTTAAAATTTGGGTGTCTTACAGTTTCAGAAGCTTAATCCATTATTATCATGGTGGGAAACATGGTGCCATGTAGGAACAAATGATATTGGAGAGGGAGCTCAGAGTTCTACAACTTCATCCATAGGCAGCAGGAAGTGAACTGTGACATCAGGCATAGTTGAGTATAGGATACCTCAAAGCCTACCCCCACAGTGACTCACTTTCTTCAACAAATGCCACACTCACTCCTACAAGGCCATACCTATTAATGGAGCCACTCCCTTTGGGGGCCATTTTATTTCAAATCACCATAGAAGAAAATTGTCACTTTGTAAAGATGTCCTGGAAGGAAGGAAGTACTCTAAGGCAACAGAAGAATTCTGAGTCTACATTTTTAGGTTTGTGAAAGTACAATGTTAGAATACCCCATGCTAAGTTTGAATACTTGGTTAGATGGTACAAAATGTGAGTTTCTTTTGTCTCTCTCTATTCCTGGCTGTGGTAGAATAACTCCTTTAGTTATTATTGATATTTCCAATTGAATTTTTGTGGCTGTGATGGCTGCCAACATAAGGAAAATCAGACTTTATATCAAAACTCTCAAAGAAGTTTAAAGACTATATATATTGAAACTTTGTGTCTATCAAACATTGCAACTATAAAAATATTACTTCAAATGTGAAATAGTTAACTTACAGAGAAATATGTCATCTATGCACAAAATATGAAAATAAGAATATGAAGAAAATGTAAGGAATTTAAAGAAGAAATAAATAATAACTTAAGACTCAACTCTACAGTTTTAGAATTAGACAACTATCCAGAAAAATTATCACCTTGAATAATACTATAGACCCAATAGAATTATTAGAAATATATAGATCATGCTTAAAATGTATTTGTAAGTGATTTTTTGTGCGTGAGTGCTTGCCCTGCAGGTATGTGTGTGCATCACATTTGTGCAAGTGCCCAGAAGAGGCCAGAAGAGGTTACTGGATCTCTTAGAGCTAGAATTACAGAGATTTGTGGTTGCTCTGTGGGAACTGAACTGTGGTCCTCTGGAAGGACAGCCAATTCTCTCAGCTGCTGAACTATCTCTCCAGTTCCGAGTGTTCATTCCAACAATAGCAGAGCACAAAATCTTCTCTAATGCGCAAAACAAATTCCTTGGTTCATGTATTACCCTTCCCACCCCCCAAAACAACCCCACGATTTGCAAATTCTCAGATTAATGTAAACATCTCTTACCACAGTGGGATGAGTAGAAAACAACAATATGTAAAATCAAAGGGAAAAATCAAGAGGAACATTTGAAAATATTATATATAAAGGGAAAGGAGACAAAACACAATGGAAAAATGGAGTGCAATAAAAACAAGACATAGGATATAATTCATAGCTATTATTTTCTCTATTAGTACAGACAAGGTATTTGAAATTGATTATCTAACCCTATATTATAAGGCACAAATAATGATGAGATGACTAAACAGGACACTAGCAGAAAGAAGGGGCTTAAAATAATCAAAGTGTAGATGCTTGAAACAATGAATAGAAAACATTAGAATCAATAAAATCAAAAGAGTAGTATGCTGAAAAGCATTAGAGTCATTGAGAATATAAATAAGAAAGAACAACAAGATAAGTTCTAAATAAAAAAATTATCCACTATTATTTAAAACAATAAAGATTATAAGGGAATTATACAAACATGATATATCATCAAATTAGGTGATCTACATGAGTGGACATATTCCTATGCATGTGTGTTAACATAACAGACTCAAGAAAAAATAGAAATTCTTAAAGTTATGGGAATAAATTAGACTGACCAATAATAAATCTTTCATTAAGGAAGTCTGATAGAACATGGATTAACTGGTGAATTAAGTGAAACACTTAAGAATTAATGCCAGTTCCTCTATAAATATTTGTGGCACTTCCACAGGAAAGAATACTTCTCCAGCCATTCTATGAATCTATAATTACTCTGTAAGCAAAGATAGAAAACAACATCAGAGGAGAAGACATTATACCACACAGCAATTGAAGGAATTTTGTTTACTGAATTTCCAGCATGAACATAAAATAATACAAAGGATGTCAAAAATAGTTAGGAAGGATCTCAAATTATTAAAGAAAAGAATGCCCTTAGCAATTGTAAACTCTGAAGATTACATTTTAAGCAGTAGAAATCAGTTATTCAAATAATATCTCGTGTATGTATTTGCTTGAAAGAGTAATCTATAAGAGCTGAAAGGTGTAGCACGAATTTTAAAAGGTCTTATTGATAAACACAAATCTGGAGCCGGGTATTAGGGTGATCACTGAATGATCAGAGAAACAGAACAATTCATCAAACCTCATCTTTAAATTCCTCGGCTCATCTTGTTTACTCAGACTGAAAGCCTCTGAGTCCTCATCAAAATGGATCTCAGGTGAACTGCTACTAAGAGCTAAAAGCTTAAAAATGCTCTAGTTCCTGGTCCTCATGCGTTATATACCTTTTTGCTTCCTGCTATCACTTCCCGGGATTAAGGACATGTGTCACTAAGCCTGGCTGTTTCCAGTGTGGCTTTGAACTCACACAGATCCAGATGAATCTCTGCCTCCAGAATGCTAGGATTAAAAGAATGTGCTACAACTGCCTAAACCTATATTTAATATAGTGGCTGTTCTGTTCTCTGACCCCCAGATAAGTTTATTGGGGTGCACAATATATCAACCACACAAAGTTACTTCTATTCAATGCAGTAACTACCCCAGACACAGCCATACAGGGACGATGAAAGTAGTTTTATCATATAGAACACAAACAACCAAAGCATGGGTTTATTTAACAACTTGTCTTGTTTCATGTCATAACTGCTATAACAAACCATTTTTTTTCAAATTTCTTTATGTTTATTATAGGACTTGGAAGATTTTATCATTAAGTTTGGAGAATCGGGTTTTGTCCTTGTGGCACTGGGCTCCACAGCAACAATGTATCAGACCAAAGAACTTATTACAGAGATGAACAGTGCCTTTGCTCGCCTCTCTCAAGGAGTGCTGTGGACATGTAAGGATGCTCATTGGCCTAAAGATGTCAGAATGGCTCCAAATGTCAAAATCATGGATTGGCTTCCACAGACTGACCTTCTGGGTAAGAACTTCCTAGACTTCTTACTTTATTTCCATTAATATGCTTTGAGACTTAATAGATAACTGATGTCTGAGCACTTGCAGTTGCAGAAGAAAAGGCTGCTGATAGGTGAAGATATATGTCCAGCAGGCAGGTAGAAGGAGCTAGAGTACTTGGGAGAATCAGTCTGTGCTCTAGACTTGTCATAGCAACAACTTCCTCATCCTTTTCAACACAGACAGATCACAATTCCCTAAATAGATATGTAGTCTTGACTTAAGAGTATTTATCATTGATCACAACAACACAATCTTGACCAATATGTGATCTATAACTACTCCTTGGGCAGTTGCCACCATTTGTTGCTGCTATTCTCACAGTGATGTGAGAAATCCTTGGTATTTTTAAACACACACACATATAGGTGTAAGCATGAAGACACATCTTGGTTGTTAGAAAGGGGCTGAAAACTCAGACACTTACAACATGGATATTGTGGGGTTGAGAACATAGAGAGATATTTCAGTACCAACCAATGTAAGCCCACAATACAATATGAAGACACTGATTTCTATAGCAACAGAATTCCCTAGAGACACTTCCCTTCAAATTTTTTGTTTCTATGTGATTTTATGGATACCTATATTTTCTATACTCAGTGGCTGAATCAGAGGTTTGTACCTAAGACTGACTCCAAAGACGCTGGGAAATTTTTCACATAGGTCTCTGTTCAGTAAAATCATAGGTTATACAATAGGACTAAGACTTGCTTTCTAGGAAAAATGGGTAGATTTTTGTGTGAGGTATAGTTTGGGATGATTTCTTTATGATCATAAGAAATGTTTGGTAGCTTTCAATATGGAGCAACAGTCAAGACCTGTAAATGCAGAAGTTTCTGGTCTATGATCCCCTTCTGTAAGCTTCTCAAAACAGAGCCGATAACACCCATAATATAGACTTATGTGAGATCAGACGTAAAAAGTAAGAGAAGGCCAAGGTTAGACAAGTGAAGAAGAAAGCATCAGTGGAGAAGATGAGGATGAGCAGAAGGACAAAGAAACTTGCCTGGCTTGTCACTGTCCTTGTAGCTGTGCCTGGGTTCTAGGTCTTAGATAGATTTTGAATGAAGTAAGGCATCTCTCTGCAGAGAGAAGGCTGGGTATCACATGCTGGAACATTGCAAATCTCTAAAGCAACATCAGTAAATTCATTCTCCTCAGCACATTGTTATTTCTTGGGTCTGCTGCTTTACCTGGAATCTGAAACGTTGATAGTGACAGATTGGATGATCTTTCCCTTTTGCAACAGCTTATCCTAGAATTCGTCTTTTTGTCACTCACGGGGGGATGAATAGCATAATGGAGGCCATCCAGCATGGAGTACCCATGGTCGGGATTCCCTTTTTTGGAGACCAGGCTAAAAACATGGTTGTAATAGAAGCAAAGAAAATTGGTGTTTCTGTTCAGCTAGAGACACTCAAGGCAGAGACATTTGCACGTACACTAAAAGAAGTCATAGAAGACAAGAGGTATGCAGCTCTATGGGGTTGGGGTCTCTTAGGCTGAATATAGGCTTAGTATTAATTGGACTGTGTAGTCTGTTTATCAACGAAACAGAATTTTGTGAGATGTGTTATAATACATGTATGATACGTGAAAGTCCTGCTTTTCCTTTGCTAATAATCCTAATTTTGGGTGAGGAGCTGAGAATATGCTTCTACCTGATGTGGTGCGATGACTTCTTATGGTCACATTATTTTTTTGATCTTTCATATTTTGGGTACCTATAATAGAATTTCAGTTGAAGCAGGAGAGATCATTGGCATGTTCTTTACGTGGCCAATCTCCCTGAATCATCAAATACCTAAAGAATTTCTATTGACTCAGAAGTTAATGATCTTAGTTACTATTGTATTACTGTGAAAAGGTACTATGACCAAGGCTACATGTAAGATAAAGCATTTATTTGGTTCTTGCTTACAGTTTCAGAGGGTTAGTCCATGATCATCATGGTGGTGACTGTGTCTGCAGGATGGTACTGGAGCAATAGAAGAGAGCTCACATCTTGATCTGCAAACAGGAGGCAGAAAGAGCAAGAATGGGCCTGGTGAGGGCTTTTTGATCCCCGCCAGTTAGAAACCTCCTCCAATAAAGTCACAGTTCTTAATTCTTCCTTAACAGTCCACCAACTGATAAGTAAACATTCAAATATATATGACTATGGGAGCCATTCTCATTCAAACTACGACAAGGACAATTGCATGGCCTTAATGGGCTGAACTTCTCTCTTCAGGGTCTTTTTGTTGAACTCACAGAACCATCTCTCCAACGTTGTCCTTAGGAGAACATGTTTTTGGCTATTACTTTTTCTGTCCTTGAGGTCACTCATCATACACTACTTTCTTTTTAACACTTTGAAAGATTTGCAATATCTCCACCATGTGTGTCATTCTTGTCTGTTCCATACTAGCACATATGAAGCATGTACCATGAGGAAGCAGTGGTATCAGTTTCTACTCTGTTCCTGGGGCTCAGGACAGGTCTGTTATAATGGAACTTTTTACAAATCTAGCACAAATGCAATAGTAACAGAGACAAAAAGAGGTGACCCACATATTCCTTGCCCAACCAGCACAGTGATTTCATAATCAAACACGACTAAATACTCAGGTTTCAATGTCCCAATCACTTAATCAGACAGACATCATGTCACATAGGTTCACATATATTTAATGTGAGCATACCTTCAGCACAATAGGTGAAATCCTTACAGACATTAAAAATGTTTCTCTTCAAGGGTTAATTTTGATCCTTCTTGTATTAGGTTTTTCTGTTTATCTTTTCATTGAACATTTTTTAAATTGAACTTTTAGTTGGGACTCAGGTAGACAGTGTCAACAAAAATGTATGCTAACAATTTTGTTAAAGCTGACCTATGGAAATGTACTAGAAACAAAATGTGTGTGTGTGGGGGGGGGCATGTGTATATGTTATAAAGTCCCAACTACTGGCACAGCACATAGGTAACACATTCTCTCTGTGTCTGCCCATAGGTTCAAGTCTGCAGCCATGGCTGCCAGGGCCATCAGGCGCTCTCATCCCCTGACACCTTCCCAGCGTCTGGTGGGCTGGATTGACCACATCCTACAAACAGGGGGAGGAGCACATCTCAAGCCCCATGGCTTTCAACAGCCATGGCATGTGCAGAACCTGCTGGATGTCCTATTGTTCCTGTTGGGGCTCACTCTGGGCACCTTGTGGCTGTTGAAGAAAATGCTGGGCTTGTTGCTCAGGTCCCAGGGTGTGGTCAGGAAGGAAAAGAAGTCCTAATGTTAGGGTTGGCCTGGGGAAGGATGCTGGAAATCTGGCTTTTTACATGCCTGCCCCTTCCCTAGCACAAAGTACTCCCAGGATTCTCCTCTTTCCCTCTTCTTGCTGGGGGACCTCCAGTTGTCCTCACTGTTTTCGGCCTCTTTCCTAACACTCATACAATACACTAACTGACTGGTGACTCCACTACCTGGATTGCCTGGCTCTAGTACAATCCTTTCTTTCCCAACTGTTTCTTCTCTTCACACCTTTCTGCCATTGACAGTGTTATGACAGTTTCATCCTCTCTGTGACTTCTATTCTCTGACTCTAATTTCTCATATTATTTGAGATAAAAACCCCAAATATTGGACAAATTCTACTTACTCCTTTATTTTTCTTATCTTATAATCTCTTTTAGAGTTCAGAATGCCTGGACTACTCCATTCTACTCTTCCTGTTAGGAAGGAACAGCCTCTGCTAGCATGTAATATCTACCAATTTATCTGATAATGACAACATATGAATGCCATCAATTCATTTTTCTTGGTAGAATACAAAATAAAGTTCACAGAAAATTGAAGAGTTTGGAGAAATCATTTTTGATATGACTTACATGATAAGTTTATTTCCTTATGTGTAAAAAATTTAAATAAGTAAAGAAAAGAAAACACAGTCTATCCACTTATTGAAGTAACAGCTATGTGTCAAATCGGATAAGCCAGAGAGAATGAATTTCAATGCCATTAAGTAAGAAGATACAAAGAGAAGCGATATACATAGCATTCCTGTTGGGATGAACTGTAGCTCAGTAGCAGGTCTAGAGGGAGATTCCGGGCTTTGAAGACTGTCTTTGGCCCTGTTCCCTGAAACTAGCAAACTGGGCAGAGGTTTGTTGAAGGAATGGACTGTGCCTCTGACAAGGGAACTGTACATATGGTGAGCCAACACCTGGTGGCGCTGTGGTCACAGAGTTGGGAAGAAGTACCTTTTTTTTTTTTTTTTTTGTTTTTTTTTCGAGACAGGGTTTCTCTGCATAGCTTTGCGCCTTTCCTGGAGCTCTCTTGGTAGCCCAGGCTGGCCTAGAACTCACAGAGATCCGCCTGGCTCTGCCTCCCGAGTGCTGGGATTAAAGGCGTGCGCCACCACCGCCCGGCTTAGAAGTACCTTCTTGTAAACAGAGTTAAACCTGATAGTTTATACTGTTGTGACCAAATGTCAGACACACTTTAACAGGGGGTGGGACGTCAGTGAAATCATGACATCATATTTGGAATCTGCGGCTGGATGTGTTTTTCAAACCTTAGAGCTCTGAGTACGTCTCGCCCTTCTTTATTAGAAATACGACTCTCTCCTACCTTCCTCTCAAACCTCAAGGTCTTGCAAAATTTATTTCTTCTCTTATGATTTAATATGAGTCCTCAGAGTTCAAATTAAGTTTGAATGCCATCCTAGAGCTTGATTCTCTGAGTTACCCCTCACACTCCTAGCTTCTGTCCTAACATGGTACATTGAAAAGAGGACATAGTTAATACTGGCTTTGTGTTGACAAATTGACTAAATGATGGTTAATGTGAGCATTCGAGTATCGTGCTTGACTGTAATTTTCCCTCTGACTTTATCAAGTCATATCCAGAAGTATCTTCCTACATCAGCTCTGGTAGCATTGGTGTCAGAGGGAAAAGTGACTGAAGTCTGCATTCCTGTATCTGGTCTTCCCTAAGTCAAGTATGATTTTGCATGAGGAAGTGGCAGAAAAATACACTTTGAATTTCTTACCTATTGTTACCTATGGTAGAGGAGAAAGAATCCTGCTGGGACTCAAATCTCCAATGTCTGTTGTTTGTCAAGACTTATAGGAAAGCCATTGTACCAGTCCATACTTACTTTCCTGCTGTGGTTTTAACGTGTTCTCCCAAATTCATATGTTAGAAACTCAATTCCAAAGTTTATATGTCAACGACACTTTCCAGTAGAAGGTTTGTGATATAATTAAAGTTAAAAGAAGTCCACAGGGTGGGCCCTCCAGGATGGCTACAGTGTGGCTTTACCAAAAGAGAAGAGGGCCTGGGGTTGACATGCTTGTTCTGGTTGGCATATGATGCCCTTTCTGATGGTTACAGTACAGTTTTACCAAAAGGGGACGGGGCTTGGGACTGATGTGCTTGTTCTGCTATGGCATGGGATGCTCTTATGACGCAGTATGAAGCCCTACACCAGGTACTGAGCAGATCCTTGTACCATGTGTTCTCGTCTCTCCCGTCTACTATCTCGTCTACATCTCTATTATCATAGGTAGTAGATAATGGAGCCTTTGAGCTCAAACTCATAATCACCAGGGATGGGTTTGGAGAGGTAAGACCAAGGCCCAGGTTTGTAGGCTTTTTTTGTCTTATGATCTTCCCACTGAAATAAGAGATCTGAGAACCCAAGTCTGGACTGCCCAGGTCACCTTCTCCCTTTTCTGAATATTCTTACAGAAAATATCAACTAGTGGAGGATAGTTGTGTATATGGTGTGTGTGTGTTTGTGAGAGAAGAGGAAGAGAGAGAGAGTGAGAACGAGAGAGAGAGAGAGAGAGAGAGAGAGAAAGAGAGAGAGAGAGAGAGAGAGAGACAGACAGAGACAGAGACAGAGACAGAGACAGAGACAGAGAAAAGGAGAGGGAATTGTTTTATCATTTCTTTCCTATAAACCTTGTTCAGTATTCAGGGGCATTAGCCTACTAAAGCGTTTGTATGAGTGTATGAGTTACTGGTAAGCATCTTTGACAATCATATTCAGAATCTCATTGAAGACAGAAGTAATAGAATCCAGCATTTAAACCACAGAGGAGAACATGAAATGTAGGATCAAAGGGATATAGGGCATTATATATAAATAACTATAGCTATAACTCTATGTATTACTACACACACACACACACACACACACACACACACACACACATATATATATATATATATATATACATATACATATACATATACACATATATCACAGAATTGGTTTCAGCAAGTGAGTACTGCTAAATTACTATTAATTCCTACTAATGATCCAGGCCTAATGTCTTTTCTCGCTTCTATAAACACACAATACCTAATTTGTTCAAATATATCATCCTTAGCAGCTTCTGAATGTGTCTTTTGTCCCTATCCCATTCTGCTACAAGAAGCTTTGCTAGAGAGGGTTGGGCAAGACACTGACCTATGAGTACAGTATACATGATTAGGAGCCATTTTACTGTATGTTCCTTTAACAGAATAATAGTATTGGGCTTTCCCCTAGACCCATGGCCAACCTAGTCTCAGGTTCTTGGGCACTTTAGCAGTGTCAGGTATGTGTTGCATCTCATGGTGTGGTACTTAGTCCCAAATCAAAACATAGTTGGTTACTCTCTATGGTGGTATTCTATTTGTACTGAAATGTGGGTTTGATTGTATGTTAATAAATAAAGTTGCCTGGGGGTCAGAGCTATTAGAGCCATAGAAAGAGCATGGCGGTGGTGGTGCACGCCTTTAATCCCATAGATCTCTGTGTGTTCAGGGATACAGCTAGCATTGGAGACATATGCCTTTAAGACCTAGAGGGCTGTACTTACAGGCAGTGATGAGGCAGTCATGTGTTTGTGTAGCAGGAATCTTAAAAGTTCTTATTAATAAAATCAAACCCGAGGCCAGTTATTGGGGTGAATACTGGAAGGTCAGAGAGACAGAACAAGCCACAGCTATCTCACCTACCCGGATCCTCAGCTGGTCCTGTTTCCTCGGACTAGAAGCCTCTGAGTCCTCATCCAGAATGAATCCCAGCTGTACTGTGCTGCTTCAAAGCCTGAAAGCTTAACCAGCCAAATGCTTAACCAGCCAAATGCTTCTAGTTTCTGGTCTTCACGATTTATATACCTTTCTGCTTTCTACTATCACTCCCTAGGATTAAAGCCTCACTTTCTGGGATTAAAGGCATGAGTCACCATGCCTGGCTGTTTCCAGTGTGGCCTTGAACTCACAGAGATCCCAGATGGATTTCTGCCTCTGGAATGCTAGGATTAAAGGCGTGTGCAATCACTGCCTAACTAGTGGCTTTTCTGTTCTCTGACCCCAGATAAGTGTATTAAGGTACACAATATTTTGGGGAACACAATACCACCATATGTTTGGGTTTACAACCAATTATAAGGCAGAACAGAAAGATTATTTAAAGACATACACACAGGAAATAGCTCTCTTTTGGGAAGCTAGGAGCACTGCAGGAGGAAGGGTAAGATTTTAGCTCTGAGCTTTGACCTCTCGGCTTTCTCTTTTACATTGGTTCTGTGTTTCTTATTTAATAAGATGGTTGGTTACATCTACAACTCTCTTATCAATTGTACAACTATTACACAAGTATAATTTTAGGCAAGCTGCTGCTGCAGGTCTCAGGTTTTGTAACTCAGTGATATTAATGAACTCCTTTCTCCTCTGGAAATGTGACATGAACTTTCACACACTATGCATGTTAGTCAAGGTGTGTGTGAGTGTGTGTGTGTGTGTGTGTGTGTGTGTGTGTGTGTGTGTGTGTTGTGAGAGAGAGATAGACAGAGAGAGACAGAGAGACAGAGAGACAGAGAGAGACAGAGACAGAGACAGACAGAGACAGACAGACAGAGAGAGAGAAAGGGAGAGGTCTATGTGTGTTTCTGTGTAGATATGAGTGTGACATTTCATACATACATATGTAAACATATATGTGGAAGGCAGAGGTTGACACAAGGTATTATTAGGTGTCTTCCTGTTTGTTGCTCTCCCTACTTTTGAGACAAGGTCTTTCACTGGATCTGGAGCTTGTCAAGTAATCTAGACTGTTAGGCCAGCAAGCCCAGGATGTACCTATCTCTACCTTCCTGGATCTGGGATTATAGTTGCCTATTTCTTTATATGAGTACTGAGTATCTGTACTCAAGTCTACAGGTGCTTCATGTACCTAACCAATTCCGCAGTCCTGAGGTCTGATATTGGAGGTGAGGTGAAGATGTGTATCTCTGCTACAGAAAAGGGAGGAAGAGAGAATCTACCTTTCTGTTGTATTTTTTTTTTTTTTACTTCTAGGCCTCAGCAGATGTGACAGTGCCGAGACCCTTTGGATGAAGATGGAATTTCCTTACTCTTTTCATTGATTCAAAAGCTACTGCCATGTGGAAGCAATCTCACACATGGCCAGAAATAAATCTTTCCCAGCTATCTGAGTATCCTTGAATCTAATGAAGTTAACAATGAAATTAACCATCACATTAACACATTTGAGAAGTATGGGAACAATAGATTGGGTGGTGATTTGTTGTGAAGAACAGTACAGCCCCCTTTCTCACATTATTTCTCCTTTTTGTCTCTTCAGTTGTATGACTGTGAAAGGAGCGTGATTATATATGAATACAATGCTTAAACTCAGACACTGGTAACGACTTGTAGACACAAGACACCATGTTGCAAAGCGGAATTCAAAGCTGTGTTCTTCTACATGCTTTGAAAGTAATGAAGCAGATTCTTTTTCTGCTTTGAGGCTGGGAAATGTCACTAAATCTGTTTAGTGTTCAAATAGAATGTGAAGATGACTGCATAGGCAGTGTGCTCCTTTCTCTTGGGATGACTGATAAGTGGCAGAATGCGAAGCAGTCCTGAGCTTGCCCTGGGGAAGATGGTGTAATACTTCCATTCTGTGTTATGATGTTCACCCAGAACTGCAGGTTCAATTTTAATTGTTTTGACTAAATAGTTATGACTTTCCTTAGTTACGATAAAAAGTAAATTTGGTATAAAACTTTAGAATCACTAAAATAAGATAGACAATGCAATATTTTCTCTAAATTGTTAAATACAAATAAATGAACTGAATACTGTAAATGTTATTTTTTACTTTAAGTGTTTTTGTTGTATATAGATTTACTATGTTAAAGTTAAAGCCTTTCATTTTTGTTTATACAAAAACGGGGGGATGTAGAATATTAGTTGAAGAAGGGTTACATTATTTTATACTGTGTAATATTTGTTTAATGATGCAAAGATGTGTTGCATTCTTTTATGTTGCATTTGTTTAACTCTGTGAAGCTGTGTACTTTGCCTGTCTAAACACCAGATTGAGCTCTTTATTAAGATCTGAACAGCCAATAGCTAGGCAGGAGAAAGAATAGGCAGGGCTGGCAGGAAGAGATGACATAGGAGGAGAAATCAGGGAAGAAAGATGGGGAGCAAAAGGAGAAGCGGAGAATGACACCAGGGTCCAGTGTCCCAGCCAAACAGCAAGCCATGGAGTAAGAAGATGAGAAAGGCTAATACTTTGTCTCTCAGGTAAAGTCCTGCAATTAGGCCATTAGCACATTTTCATGAATTTGTGAGTAGGGGGAGGCCTTGGGCAATAATCTTAGGTGTTTTACTGAATCATTAGCTTACATTGACACTATTGGAGATTTTAAGACTGGCACCTGGCAAAATGGGTTGCAGATATGGCAATAGGATAAAAATAGAGAAATGACAGAGGAGGCAGAGTCTTGTAACTTGGGGAATGGACCTATAAATGGTTCATGGTACATGTCACTTCAAGATGCTGTCATTGACAGCATTTCTCAGGGTTCCTTCATTCACAATTTAGAGAGTTATTTAGAGGCAGTAAAGAGGATATTGTGGCTAAAGGACAAGTTAAATATTAACTCAGCCCCTGATCCTCTATTGATTCTGGCTAAGAAGTTCAGTGTTTAATGGAAAGAGACCACAGCGACAAGGCAAAGAGCAAGAGGACATTTAGAAGACCAGAATAAGTTCTCCCCTTTTACCTCATTTCAAGGCCACAGCCAGTGCTTTGTGACAGAGGCTCACAGGGTCCCTTAGTGGCACACAGTTCTCAAGCTGAGCATCCTGTACCTGTGCTCCACTTGATTTACAGATGGCTGAGCATTGGATTGGGATTCTAGTGAGCTTATTTCTCCTTGAGGTTCTTCTTTTGGATGCTGCAAAAATCCTGACTATATCTACAATTGGTGAGTGCTTGCTGGGAATATAGTCTTGTGAGACCAGTATACTTGGGTTAACATGTCTCATGCAAATAGCATACAGTGGACCGACCATGCAGGAGATTTTCTAGCTAGGCTTAGATCAGACCTGGAGGAGGAAGGATGCATTGTGAAATATGGTGCTCAGAAGGGATTCTACCTAAGAGTGGGGGTAAATAATAGACTGAAATAGCATCTGATGTGGAAACATCACCAGGAGACTGAGTGGTATTTTGTAAGGAAGATGAAAAAGGCTTCTCTAGTGGGACTTTAAATTGTGAGTTGATGGGAGGCATATAAGTCAAAGTGATCAGTCTATTTCTGCAAAAAAGGGAGCAATGAGCATTTCATGATTTTTCAGGGGTTTGGCTGACATTCATAAACATTTTTGGTTTCAAAAGATTTTTTTTCTCTACAAGCACCCACTCACTGAATTTTCATGTCATCAGAGCATCATCTTATTGTAGGAACTGCTATGTTTACTCTGAACACCACAAATGTTCTTGCTCCATTGTTTGGTCTGCAGCTCATGATAATTGGTTAGGCTTTATATACATGAATCAGTGATAAAAGTCAGGGTTGGGTAGGGGAAATACATATTAGTACCAAAGGCAACAGACCACATTAAACCCATATATAGACTGTTTTAAAATATTTTTTTCAAATTGTTAATGTGTTTGCATTCATAGTTGAATAGGACGTGACCCAAAGTTTAAGGCAGGAAAGGACACAGATATAATAGGAAGGCATAGTTGATGAATGTGTTATGTTATTTTAATCCTAAATTGAATACCTATTGTTGTTGGCAAAGAGTCAAGATTTTAACAAAAGTAACCTTCAAGCTTCTGCTGAGAAGAAGGTGTATTCTTTTTTGTTAGGGTGTAATGTTCTGTAGATATTGATTAGTATATGTAGTCCATTTGAGTCATAACATCAGTTAAGTCCCTTACTTCTCTGTTAAGTTTCGATCTGGCAGATCTTTCCAGTGGTAAGAGTGGGGTGTTGAAGTCTCCCACTATTAATGTGTGGGGTTTGATGTTTGATTTACGCTTTAATTATGTTTATTTTACATATGTGGGTGCCTTTGTATTTGGGGCATAAATATTCAGAATTGAAACTTCATCTTGGTGGATCTTTCCTATGATGAGTATGTAATGTCCTTCTTGATCTCTTTTGATTGATTTTAGTTTGAGGTCTATTTTGTTGGATAGTGGGATAGCTACACCAGCTTTCTTCTTAAGACCATTTGACTGGAAAGACTATTCACAGCCTTTTACTGTGAGGTAGTGGAGTTGAAGTGTGTTTCTTGTATGCAGCAGAAAGATGTGTCCTGCTTTCATTTCCATTCAGTATGCCTATGTCTTTTTTATAGGTGAATTAAGTCCACTGATATTAAGGGATATTAATGACCAGTGATTGTTAGTTCCTCTTATCCTTTGATGGTAGTGTGTGTGTATTTCTCTTCTTTGGGATTTACTGCTGTGGAATTTTCTATTGCCTGTGTTTCATGGGTGTATCTGACTTCCTTAGGTTGAAACTTTCCTTCTAGTGCTTTCTGTCGGGCTAGATATATGGATAGGCATTGTTTTAATCTGGCTTTGTCTTGGAATGTCTTGTTCACTCCGTCTACGGTGATTGAAAGTTTTGCTGGGTATATAAGTTTAGGCTGGCATCCATGATCTCTTAGTGTCTGCATTACATCTGTCCAAGTCCTTTTGGCTTCCAAAGTCTCCATTGAGAAGTCAGGTGTTATTCTGATGAGTCTGACTTTATTAGTCACTTGGCCTTTTTCCTTTGCTGCTCTTAATATTCTTTCTTTATTCTGTATGTTTAATGGTTTAATTATTATGTAGCAAGGGGACTTTTTGTGGGAGTCTAGTCTGTTTGATGTTCTATAGGCTTCTTGTATCTTCATTGATATTTCCTTCTTTAAGTTAGAAAAGTTTTCTTATGTGATATTGTTGAATATATTTTCTGTGCCTTTGAGTTGGTATTCTTCTCCTTCTTCTATCCCTATTATTCTTAGGTTTGACCTTTTCATGGTGTCCCAGATTTTCTGGACGTTTTGTGTTATAACTATTTTAGCTTTGGTGTTTTCTTTGACTGACCAATCTATTTTCTCTGTTTTATCCTCCACACCAGAGATGCTCTCTTCCATCTCTTGTATTCTGTTGATTATGATTACATCTGTGTTTCCTGCTCATTTACTCAGATTTTCTATTTCCAGCGTTCCCTTTGTTTGTGTCTTCTTCATTGTTTCTATTACACTTTTCAGGTCTTGAGCTTTTCCCCTCACATGTTTAATTACATGGTTTTCTTGGCTTTCTTTAAGGGATTTATTGATTTCTTCCAATTTTTTGCTTATCTTTTCCTCAATTTCTTTATTGATTTCTTCCATTTTTGTTTGTCTTTTCCTCAATTTCTTTATTGATTTCTTCCATTTTTTGTTTGTCTTTTCCTCAATTTCTTTATTGATTTCTTCCAATCTTTTGTTTGTCTTTTCCTAAATCTCTTCAAGGGAATTCTTCATTTTTTTCTTGGTAGGCCTCTAGCATCTTCATGAAGGTCGCTTTCTTCTGCTTCTTCTACATTGTGATGTTCAGGTCTTGCTGTTGGAGGAGGGCTAGGTTCTGGTGATACCATATTGCTGTTTATGTTGTATGTATTTTTGCATTTACGTCTGTTCATTTCCTCTACTAATAGGTGCAAGAGCTGCCTGTGTCTGAGCGAGCTGGTATTGGTCCACTCTGTGCTTAGTGTGTCTGTGTCTCAAGGGCCCCCTCTAGGTCCAATCTTAGCTCTTGGTCTAATTGTAGCTGGCAGATTCTGTGTCTCAGGGAGCTGCTCTTGGCCCAATCCAAGCTAGCTGATTCTGTGACTCATGGGGCTGCTCTTGGTCTTCTCAGGGCTCTTGGTCCAGTCAGAGCAGACAGATTCTGTGTCTCAGAAAGCCTCTCTTGGTCCAATGAGAGGTGGCAGGTTCTGTGTCTCAGAAAGCCACCCTTGGTCCAATGAGGCCTGGTGGATTCCCTGTGTCAGGAGGTTACTCTTGGTCCAATGAAAGCTCTTGTTCCAATGAGAGCTGGCAGTTTGGTTTCCATGTCTCAGGAAGTTACTGGGGTCACAAGTGGATGGATATTGAGGCAAGGCGTGGCACTTGTAGATTGCAGGGTCCAATGGGGGATTTTGGTGGTGGTGGTGGCTTCGTGCAGGAATTTTCCATACTGTCTGGCAACTGGAGCTGAGTTGGGGCAAGGGTTCTAGGAGACTGAAAATTAAACATTTTTTAAAAGTTAAACAAAAGCAAATGAAGCTGTCTGGCTTACTTCGATTTTTTATTTGGTAATTATAATGAAGAGTATTCATTCTGAAGGGACTATGATTCTGCTCTTACTGACTTCTGACATCTGAGCTTACTCTGGAACATCACTAAGGAGTTTTTGCAAATTAAGATATTTTTGTCACTAACCCTCTTGTGCCTACAATTTGTGTATCTATCTGAAACTCTACCTCCTTTAGCTGTGGTAGTCATAAGGGAAAGCTCATCTGTAAGCATTTCATTGTTGGTGCCTAGTGCTGCTTTATAGCGAAGCTACTGACATTATGCATTTAACAATGAATAGTTGTAATGATATATTTTGTTCCCTAATAAAATTTGCCTGGAGATCAGAATAGAACAAACTACTAGATTAAACATAGATGCCAGGCAGTGGTGGCACACACCTTTAATCCTAGCACTTAGGAGGCAGAGATCCATCTGGATCTCTGTGAGTTCAAAGCCACCTGGATTACATGAGATTGATTCAGTCTTGGAGAGAAACAGAGACAGCCAGTGGTGGCACATGCCTTTAATCCCAGTACTTGGAAATCACATGTCTTTAATGTCAGCACTAGGAAGGAAGTAATATGGCTGGGTGGAGAAAGGTATATAAGGCACGAGGAGACAAGAACTAAGCCCATTTCAGCTGGAGACCTTTTGCCTGAGGACTCAGACATTCAGTCAGTCAGAGGATTCATGGAGTTGGTGAGGTGACCTGTGGCTTGTTCCTTTGTCACTCTGATCTCTCAGCATTTACCCCAAAATCTGGCCCTTTTTTTATGATCTTTAGAATTTGAGCAACAAATAGTAAGTTAGCTGTATCTGGATCTCTTCATTATCTATCATTATCCTGTCTCAGCAAGATGATGATAAAAAATATATTCTTACTTATGCTTATTGTAAGAATGTTATACCTGCATGTCTGTCTGTTTGCTACTTATGTGCCCAGGCCATGTGGGAGTTCCACAAAGGCATCAGGCTTTCTGAAACTGGAGTTACATGTGGCTATGAGCCTCTATGAGGGTGCCTGGAATTGAACCAGGGTCCTCTGGAAGAAGATCCAGTACTTTAAACACAGAGCAAACTCTCCAACCCTCCCCCTTTGTGGTCTTTTTGTTTTGTGCTTTTTTTCTTTTTATCTAATTTTGATAGAGATCTTCTCTATGTTGCCCTGGCTATCTGGTAACTTGCTCTGTAGACCAGGCTGGCCCCCAACTCATAGAGATATACCTGCATCTTCTTCCTGAGTGCTGGGATTAAAGGTGTGAGCTATCTCCACCTGGCAGATGATAACTATGTAAAACAGAAGTGTTCTTTCAGCTGCTGTAGAAGCAATCATTACACAGAACTGGGCACAAAAGTTTAGATGTACTCCTAAACCCTAGAATCCCACAATTTCCTCAGTGCCAGGGGCAGAACATTCAGAGACTTTCCCTAAATTTCTAAGGTGTGAATATTAGGAATATTTTCTTCCAAGGTAAAACTGAAAAGATGACTTGATATCTCAAGGAGTACTCACTCTGCTTGCCCTGCTGTGTTTCATCTACCTTCTCAACATTTTTTGAAGAAAGATGGGTCTTCAAATTCTGTATTCTCTGGCTCAAATGGTATTTACTTTTTGTTTGTCTAGGATAATAGAATACAATAGTTTGGAGGTGTGCCAGTATAAAGGGATTATTTTATTCAACCTTTCACAAAGGACAGTGGGTTCCACTTAGATCACTTTCAGAGATGGATCCTGAGTACCTCAGTGCTGGAGTGAAACACAGATTATAGACATGGGCTTGAACCTTCTGCTCTGTTCTTCCTAGAGGAAAAGAAGGGTGAAGGGACTGGGCTGCCTTTTGTAGGACTGAAACTCACATTATGTCCAAAATGAATTCCTTTATATTTTCTAATGAGAATCATTACAGTGGGGACCTGCACACTCTTGTTAAAAATAGTGACTCCATTTTCCACCTGCTTTCAAAATTATTAATTTATTTTTTGAAATTATAATGTCATTTCTTTTTCTCTTTTCTCCCTCCAAACTCTCCCCAAAATATCTCCCTGTTCTCTTTCAAATTCATGCCCTCATTCTTCATCATTTGTTGTCACACGCACACATTCATGTGTATATACACATAGACTACTAAGTATAACCTGCTCAGTCTGTATAGTGCTACTAGAATATTGGGGGATATATTAAGGCAACTCCATGTAGATAAAAGGGAGGTTTTTTTGGGGGTAATGTGCAGCAAGTAAAGAGATTGGTTACAGTATCTGGGAGAGGTGAAATGCAGTCCAGTGGTATTCTCTGGAGAGCTCTGATTGGTTTACCATCCAGCATCCAGAATCACCAGAAACCAAGAGAGTAGGCACATCCAGATCATGGGTCTTAAGGGATCCCGTCTTGGCCCCACCTCAGGGTAGGGTCATAGGTAGGTGTGACAGCTACCAGAAGACTCACTGGGGGTAGTACTTTCCAGTCAAAGCTGGTACATCTAGCTACCTACTACACTAGTATGTATGTTTTTAGGGAGGTCAGGAAGCATTTATCTGAATTGTTCTATTATCAATAACAATTCTGGAGTCAGATATTGGGGTAAAACCCTGATAATTCAAGAAAGCTGCAATGGAAACCAGCTGACCCTCTCCATCCATATTTCCCAGACTGAAAGGACCTACATATCTTTGTATGCTCTCTATTTCTTCCCATGTTCTCTATCATATCCTGGGTCCTAAAAATTTTCCATGGCTAATTCTGGCCATATAGTCATAGACACTGCCCCCTGATTCAAGGTTAACTTTGTTAACAGTCTTAGAGTGTCATAGTTTGATCTATGATATCAAAACCATGTCCATTTTGTATTGGATAAGCAATTACTGTGGTCTTTCCTAGGTAAGATTCGTTCTGCCATTTTCAGCCTTTCTTACCTGTGTCTATATTTTTGTTGTTTCTTTTTGTTGTATATGTGAAGGGTTGAAGGCTTCTGTGCTTTCCTACATCAACTTTAGCATTTTTATGTTGTTCTTATTTAGCTTATGTCTTGCTGGTGAGACTTCATGAGTTTAGATTCTGATATTCCTAGGAGACAAAATCTCACAGCCAACTCCATGTTCTTCTGACTCTTAATCATTCTGTCCCCTCTTCTGAAATGATCCCTGAGCCTCAGGTGCAGAAGTTGTTTCATCCATCTGCTTTTGTGCTAGTATTTTTAATGTAATGAAGGTAAAGACACAACTCTTGAAACTTCACTTTTTCCCAGCCTCACTGGCTCAGTTTGTGCAGTTTGAAATTCTCAGTTTTTCTGCAGGATGAACTCTTTTTCATGAGCACTCATTAGAATGGCTGTTTCTCTGGGCACTCCTTCTCAGTCTAACGAGAACAAGAGAAGGAAACTCAAGGTGCAATGGGCTTTCATCTGTGTTGTGTTATTACAGACAACACAAATGTAAGTGAAAAGAGTGGTTCACACAACATATAGTTTTAACTTCCCTGACTTCTCCAGCTCTGCCCCAATCATGGTGCTTTGATAACTTTGACCTCCCAGCTTTTGTTGCACAAATTCCACTTCTTTTCTTAATTTATCTTTCTCTGCTTCAGCTCTGGACTCTAATGTTCTAAAGAAATTGTAGCCACAAAGAATCTATTGTTTGATGATACTTGTGGGATATTTATACACTGTGTGAAGATATATTGCTGTGATTGGATAAGGAGCTGAATTGTCAATAGTTAGGCAGGAAGTATAGGCAGGACTTATGGACACAGAGAGGGAGTGAAGGATATAATTGAGGAACAGAAGAGATGGTAAGGAGATGGGGGGAAATCAGACATACAGAATGGAAGAAAGATAAAAAGCCACAATTTAAAATGTAGATTAATATAAATGGCCTAATTTAAATTATAAGAGCAAGTGGGGTAAGCCTGCTCTAAGGCCTAGTTTTAAGAATTCATATTAAGTTTCTGTGTCATTATTTGTGAGCTGGTGGCCCAAATAAAAATCCTTCTATAGCTACTTGTACATTTCCTGAAGATCCCAGGATTTTTGGAGAATTTGTTGCCCCAGTTCCTCATGCATCTGATGTTCTTCATGAGCACCCCAGAATTATTGAGATCTCATGATGACCCTTAATGGCTTTATTCAAAATGGTAGAAACTTGGGTCTAAGAAAAGATATTTCATAAGGGCTCAATAGCCATCTGTCCCCATGAAATTTTTTCACTGAAAAAATATCAGCCATCTTAATGTCATATATTTTCTGTTTTTGTGGTAATTTATTGACCCAAATGACTGAATGAAGCAACTTCTGCACCTGAGGCTCAGGGATCATTTCAGAAGAGGAGCCAGAATGATTAATGTAGTTATGGAAAGACACAGTGGGAAATATCCATGAACCACAGGATGAAGAGTGTCTAATGTTTGAGCAGAGTAGCTCATTAATCAAGATGGGAACCTTTAGAGTTTTGAAAAAGATTTATTGTTATGCTTGTGTTTATGAGTGCTTTGCCTGCACATATAGTATGTAAGTGTAGCATGTGCATGAAATGCCCATGGAGGCCAGAAGAGGGTGTTAGATCTCCTGGAACTAAAGTTTCAGGTGGTTGTGAGTCACCATGTGAGTGCTGGGAATTGAACCCAAGTCCTCTATGAGAGCAGCAACTGCTTTTAACTGCTGAGCCATCTTTTCAGGCATGACCTTCCTATCTTGGTTGAGGATTGCTATTGGTCAGAGCTCTGGGTTCATGTCCTGGATATTACCTAAAATGTAATTGAGGGCATGGAAGAGCTTATTTCTGTTTATGCATTATGAGGCTATCTACGTCTTTACACTTACTTTTGGATTTCTTTGTGTCAGCTTTTTATAGTAACCAGAAATCTTTTCATTAGTTTTCACAAAAATGAACTTATGTTTTATTTCTAGGTGGAAGCCACTATATGTTAATGAACCGTGTGTCACAAATTCTTCAAGACCATGGCCATAATGTGACCAGTCTGCTTAATGAAAAGCTTCTCTATCCAGGTACTTTTGAAATCAATTATTACATCAAGTCACTTTGAATAAAAAATAATGGCTTTTGTATAGAACTGCTTGATATAAGTACTGTATTTGATCTTATTTAGATATAAATCATGGTACAGGTGTTTGTGTGTGTTTGTGTTTTTTTATGTGTCTGAATGTGTATGTGTGGGTATATAAGTTTTATAGACCTCATATGATAAACTTCTGTATTTTACTTCCTGATGTAGACTGACTGTGATGGCCAGAACCAATGATATTGAGCATTATTGATCCTTAAGTACTAGGCCTAGTAAAAGCTGATTGGCTTATGAAGGTATACACTTGGAAATGAATTACATTGTCCATCCATGGGTAGATATTTTTACTCAGTGGGTTAGGTGTTTATGGAAGAAAGAACCTTCCCTTCTCTGGCCTCTTTCTTTCTTTTGTCATGTGGCTCAAGTGCTCACTATACATTAAACACATCATCTTCTGTGTTATGATGCAGTGAAAAGGCATCCAGCAAAGGCTCCACACAACAGCTCCACATAATCCTGGATTGTCAATATTTAAAACTATGAAATAAATAATTTTTTATGTTTATATATATTTTCCTCGTTATATTTACATGTTATGGTGTGTATTTCTGCATATGAGTACAAGTGCCTAAGAGGGCCAACACAGGTGGTTGAATTACCTTGACCTGGAGTTAGCAGGCAGTTGGGAGCTGCCTGATGTGGATTTTGGGAACTGAACATGGGTCCTCTGCAACAGTAGTATACACTTTAAACTGCTGAGCCATCTCATAAAATATTAACACTATAAATTAAATAATATCAGATATTTTGTTATGGCACTAAAAAGAGATTAACTATCCCAATACTTGTATGCCACTCACAGTCAATACTACACATCATTATTGATCATTTTGAGTAATTTCATGTCAAGTATGTCTAAATGTATTGTTGAACCAACATATTCTGCCATATTTAGGATTTTAATTATCTAAGGATAGTTACACTCAGTGCTGCATGAATCAGTTTCTATTTTTAAAAGCCTTACAATTTAAGAAATATTTTCTAGCAATCTTTTTATTTATGCTCAGTTTTAGGATGTGTGATTGAGAAAACCCCAGATTCTTGAAGAATAACTGGCTCTCACAAAGCTTTGCAGAATGATATCAGAAGATTTTATTTAGCTTAGTGAGTACAGAGAATCAGAAGCAAATCAAAGACTGATATCATTCTGCAAAGCTTTGAAGATTCTCTTAAGTAAACCAAAACCCACCAGTCTCTGCTGATCGATTTGGTCACAGAAACCCAGAAAACTTCAATTCTTTGTTTATTGGATCTATTTTTATACATTTAATTTGCCTTAATATTCTGGTTTCATAACTGCAATTCATGCTTATCCTCTTTTGCCTAGTCTCATAACCTTTGATACATTGCTCAGGCCTATAGACTCTGTGATCTTTTAACAAGCTATGCACTAAAGGTCTGCAAAGAAATCCTGCATGTCTGTTGACCAATTGTCTTTAATTCTTAGATGAAAGTGCTGTTGACCTAAATTTTCTTTTGTCTTTTATTTTCTTTTTCTTCTCTCTCCCTGGCACTATGCACTGCTATTTGCCCCCTTCCTTTGTTCTCTTCTTTCTTTTCTTTTTATTAGTTTTTCTGACACAGGCCCAGGCTTTCATGGAACATATTCATATACCCATGGTTGGTCTCAAACTCAGGGAATGCTCTTATCCTAGCTTCTCAAAGTCAGGGTTCATAGGCATGAGTCACCACTCCCAACTCAGAGGTCCTTTCTACTTCCATAAACATTGGACATTTCAGATGTGATAATGGGTTAGACTTTCTTTTTATTTCCTAGTAGAGGTTAAGTGGATTAGTGAATAGAGAAACAACATTACTAGAGCTTTTTTTTTTTTTTTTTTTTTGGGTTTTTCGAGACAGGGTTTCTCTGTGTAGCTTTGCGCCTTTTCCTGGAACTCACTTGGTAGTCCAGGCTGGCCTCGAACTCACAGAGATCTGCCTGGCTCTGCCTCCCGAGTGCTGGGATTAAAGGCGTGCGCCACCAACGCCCGGCTTACTAGAGCATTTTTATCCAACCTTCAACTGAAACTATGTATTAAAACATGTAAACATTAATTATTTGTCTGAATTACTTTTATTCTGTGGTTATTCAACCTGAAAAACTGACAGACAACTTGAAGAAATAAAGTATCTAGGGTTCACATGATTTTCAGGTATTTGATAGTGCCAGGATAGAAGGGTTAATGGTTTGACCTTACAGTTCTTTCGTTTTATAACTCGCTTCCTTACACTTACTGTCAACCTTCGTTGACCTATGCAGATCTATTTTCAAGAATTGGGATTTGAAGAACTTAAGGAATGAGTTACACTACTGTCAATAATGTTACAGAAAAATATTACTTCAGTTTCAATGTACTTTATACACAACTGGAACGATCAAAACAATGATTCAAGGAAGGTTGTTGGGGTTCAGAAATACACGATCAGGTAAAACAAGGAAATACACACCAGTAATTACATATTAAATATTAACAGAGCAACCCTTTCCCAGAATTTACTCAGGACAGGTCAGTTTTAACATGTACTATAGATTTTATCAGGGAAAGCACAAAGGAGTGCCAGAAGGCCATATCCAGATTCAGCATACCCTGAGGAGAGCCCTAGGAATATCCTTTTACCAGATTGCATTCTATAGCTATGTTCTGACATGCAACAAAAAAAAAACATGTCTTATAAATTGAATTTAAGTGTTTGTTGCAGGAAGTATGAAATCATGTCCAATAACAATCCCAGGAAAAAAATACACTTGAGGTAAAAGGCCCTCTCCTCTTTTCAATGGAGCTTCTTTCACAGTTCCCCAAGGCCTTGTTCATAATGTGTCAATCTTTTGACCACATTAGCACTCACCATAAAGAAATCTATGTAACCAGATGGTTCTCTCCTGCCTGCCAATTCCTGAATATTCATTTAGAGATTTTATTAAACATAAATCCTTGGTGGAAGGCTCAGGCTTATTACTACCTAGTGCTTACATTTAAATTAATCCATATTTCTTATCTATGCTTTGCCATGTGGTTCGTGGCTTGTTGTCTCATTTTCTACACATCCTGCTTCCTTGGCAGCTGGCTTGTATCTGCCGTGACGCTGCCCTTCTTCATCCCCTTCTTAAGTACAATTGTATCACTTAACATTATTCTGCCTGGCCATTGGCCAAAACAGCTTTATTTATCAACCAATGAGAGCAACACATATTCACAGCATACAGACAGACATCCCACAGCATATGTATGTATGTATGTATGTATGTATGTATGTATGTATCCATGTATGTATGTGTCTATCTGTCTACCTACATACCTATCTTTCTGTTTATCATCTAGAGAAAGGTTTTCATGTATACCAGGCTGGCTTCAATATTGCTTTGTAGTAAATGATACCTTGATTTTCTGGTCAAACTTCCTCTACTTTCTCAGTTCTGGGATAATAAATGTCTGCCTTAAATTTTATGTATGGTTCTTGAGAACAAATGTAGAACTTTGTGTACACTAGGCAGGCACTGTAACAACTGAGCCACATATAAATACCTGTCTACCCCACTTTTCACTAGGTATATATCTCAAGCTAAATGTTGCTTTTGTTTTGGGGGGACCAGTCCAATAACAGCAGAGATCCTCAGTGATTTGCTACAAATATTCAGGCCAGGACCTGTTTGTATACATGTTCTGCCTGACCAGCCAACCTTCATCCCTTCTAGTAGGCTGGTTCTTCTTTGTCATGGTAGTTAGTTAAAAAAGCAGATAGAGCAGATATGATGATATCCCTAACTTAGAATTTAGTTTCAGATTAGAACATAGGCCTTTCTTTCTCTATCAGCTTATTGACTTTAGTCTATAGGAATGAAATGTATGAAACTTTCATTCACTATGTAAGGTGAAGTTGATTCAGTACTGTTGGTTCTACATCTTAAAACACACATTTATCCTTAAATACCAGAATTGTCAAGGTTACGAACAGTCAGTCAGACAGATAAACAGACAAGCACGCACGTACGCACGCACGCTCGTACGCGCGCACGCACGCACGCGCGCACGCACGCACGCGCGCACGCACACACATACACACACACACACACACACACACACACACACACACACACACCTCGAATCTCTCTCTCATATACACAGGCAGAGAGAGAGACAGAGACAGAGACAGAGAGAGACAGAGAGACAGAGAGACTGAGAGAGAGAGAGAGAGAGAGAGAGAGAGAGAGAGAGAGAGAGAGAGAGAGATCATTCTCACAGGAGTCAGAATCACACTGTTATTTGTTTTGAGACAATTGAAACCCTTCTATAAATCAACAGTTGAATCAAGGACAATGGCATAGAGAGGGAACATGTGTGCCCTCTGTATAGCATTCTACTTGACTATTTCTTAATCACTGCTGAACTGAGGAGGATTGGAATGTTAGGATTGACCTGAAAGACTTTCTCCCTCTCACATAGCACTTTGTTCTCTCATGTCCACCCGTCTTCTGAGTTCTCGCAGTCCTGTAGCTACTCAGATCCAAATGAACACACAGAGAATATAATGTGTAACTGCATTATGGCTCAGGCTTCTCACTAGCTAGATCTTACATCTTAAATTAACCCATTTCTATAAATCTATATTTGCCACATGGCTCATGGCTTACTGGTATCTTTACATTTTGCTTCTCCTGGTGGCGACTGGCAGCCTCTCCTCTGTTCTGCCTTTCTCCTTCCTCCTCTCTAGTTAGAATGTCTCACCTAACCCTATTCTGCCTCAACATTGGCCAAACAGCTTTATTTATCAACCAATCAGAGTAACATGTTTTCACAGCATACAAAAAGACAGTCCCCTATCACTTCTCCTTTTCTTTCTAAACAAAAGCATGGTTTTAACTTTAACCTAGTATAATTACATATATCAAGCAAAAATTATAGTTACAATATCTAGTCTATTTGTATTTTGTAAAATTAAAGAACATATTTTATCTATCCTATATTTGTGAGTCTAAAATATCATATCTAATTTATCTTTTATCATAACCAAGGAAAACCATAACTATAACTATCTAGTTTTCAACTACATAAATGACCTCAGAAGGATATAATATTACCTAAGTAAACAGGAAGAGCATTGTAAGCAACTTTCAAAAATCTAGAATGACAGAGACAGCTGGCTGCCTGGACAGTCATCCAAAGTTCCTCTGTAATGTTGGGGCATCCATCTTGAGCCTATAGGCTTAGTCTCTCAGTCACTTTTTCATGAGTCTTGTACAATGTCTATCAGTTTCTTCTGTGAAGCAGGAACCTGAAGTACCATCTTGCCTTGCAAATTTCAGTGGTCACCTTTCTATGGGTCCTACATGTCCAGTCGATACAGCATTTTGTCAAGCAGTCCAGGCAAGAACAGTTTCCTCCCCAAATGGCTATTTTTACCAAGAAGAAGATAACTCCATATAGAGTGCCTTAAATGCCCATCTTCCTCTCTGAAGTAAATTGGTGCTGCCAGGAGCAGACGTGTCTCATTGTCCAGAAATTCTAAATTTTTAAAACATTTTTTTTTTTTTGGTTTTTCGAGACAGGGTTTCTCTGTGTAGCTTTGCGCCTTTCCTGGGACTCACTTGGTAGCCCAGGCTGGCCTCGAACTCACAGAGATCCGCCTGCCTCTGCCTCCCGAGTGCTGGGATTAAAGGCGTGCGCCACCACCGCCCGGCTTAAAACATTTTAAATGCCATATTTTGTAGGTTTTTGAAGTGTTTGAAGATTACCTACCTAACTGAATTATATCTATGTATACCTAGAAAACTTGACATGACTATAAGTTTGACTATCACAGAAGACCAATTATTGATCTGTATTTCTTAACTATCCATTATGATTTAAATGAGTTATGTAAATGTAATACCTTTAAATTTGTATCAATAAACTAAAATCCATAGCAATGTAAAACATTTTTTAAACCAGTTGCTCTTTAAAAGTAGATTCAATCATCTGTCCTTTCATCATATCATATCCCCCTTTTTACCTTAGAAAGGTATTGACTATGACCAATAACAATTTGTAACTAATAACCTAAACAAACACAAATATCCATAATCCATTTTCTAGGAATGCGGGCATAGTTTTCTAGGCTACTTCTTGCTAATAAAGGGCACTGTATTCTTATGGGGATCTTGAGAAACTTAAGAATTATGGTCAAGTTCTGACTGGCATAGTCTGTGATGCTGTATTCTCTGAGCAGTTGCCTGGATGTTGGATCATCTGGGCTATGGTGTCATTGGAGAACTTTCAGGGGGTCTTGTCTGGTCAAACCTGATGTATCTTAATCTAGAACAAATCCATAGCCTCTTGCTTCCTGTGGAAACAAAAGCAGACCGTCCTTTCCAAAGCAACATATCCTTAAATCCAAATTTTGAAGTCAAGATACCTTTTTTTCAAGTTTAATTCAGCAGCCTTTACAATCAAATGTCTTCCTGCAGTTAAAAATATCAAAGACAATATAACCCAGATTCTTTGTGTAATATCCATCTCTACATGGCTTATTTTTATACGATCGTTACTGTCTCTTTAAAGAGTTTATTTTTTAAAACTATTTCATTATATAACTGTCTATATACATATTCTTCCTTCTTCCAAGCCTACATGTACATTTTTACACACACTGTAAACCATTTAAAGTATTGTTAGATCTGAATTATTGTGAATTTATTGCTTTAAACTGCAGCATTACTAGGACTGAAATGGCAGCTTTGGCTGCTGGCTCTGCCCACCTCAGTTTTCCAACATGGTGATGGTATGGTGGTACATTTATCACCATCTCTGGGTCTGGAGGCTATGTGTACCACCAACTATCAGAAGCAGTGGGTCTATGCCTCCAATAAAGCAGTGTGTAGCCCAGAAAACTTTTATTTATTTATTTATTTATTTATTTATTTATTTATTTATTTATTTATTTATTTATTGGTCTGAACTAGCAAATGCTAAATCCACCACATAGTACATTGTGTGGCTTGGAGACACCTCTGTGTACTATGGCAGGAATCCACAGCCATGCTGCAGATCAAGCCTGCATACCATGATCTTGCCATAGGGTAGCTGAAGCCCACAGGATGGCAGGCAGAGTCTCTGTGTGTTCAGATTAAGGGCATGTGCTACCACCGCCTGACTTCTGTTTATGGTGGGCTATGACCTCTGATCTACAGCAAATTTTATTATCATACAAATAAAATATAATCACACCCTATCTCTATTTAAAAATGCAGTTTGCAATGTTTTTTGATCTATAAAGAAAAGATGCCTGAAAGAATATTACTTCAAATGCTGGCATCATAATATAAGGGCACAGCATAGTCCATGTCAAAAGAACACATTTGTGTTTTTTTTGTGTGTGTGTGTGTGTGAATAAATATGCATGCACTTTGCAGAAGCATGTCAATACATACTCACTGCTGATTTGTTTACCACTCTAGAGGCAGTAGGGCCTAATATAATGAAGTCAATAAATTAGGTAGACTAGTCTCATGCAATAGCTAGTTTTATTCAGAGCATCAGGCAATTTATACTCTGGGGGTTAAGAAGAGTCACCTGAGGAAAGTATCCAAGGGTCTTTGTAACCTTTGTTTTGATATGCCTTAATGTCAATAATAATGTTTCTACTGGTACAGTTCCTCTGATTTTAATGCTAATTTTGAGATACAAAATGTAAGGAAAGTCCTTTGTAATTTTCTCTAAAATTATTATGTATGTTCTTTTATAACCCTTGACTCACACCCAATTCCTTCTTTTGATTGTTCCTTGACTTCCCTCAGTGATGGTGGGTGTCATTCTAAGCTTCTCATATTTACAACTTCCTCCAGAGAGACCTAACCAGAATTGTCAAAGAGAATGACAATTTTGAAAGGTCTAAGGCTAAAATCAAGCTCGAAGTGAACCGTTGATTGTATTGTAACGATTCTGTGGGTGCTTTTCCATGTAACATCATTAATAGCATTTTTTTTAGCTATAGATATGGAATTGGTAGGGATATAAAGGGCATTTTCCGGGATCCTGTGTCATTGTTATTTGTGTTGTGTGGGTATAAACATTCAGTTGGATCTATTCAGCTGGATATTATGTCATACAGGGTAGCGATCCTAACTATTTACTATGAGCACTACTGCCTTGCAGACACAAAGGTAAGAGCCTTTCCACTTGGAGACACATTCATAGTGTGTGCTGCAATCTACAATCGTGACTGAATCTCAGATTCTAAAATAAATTTGGGCTGAGACACATGATTCAGGGACAATGAAAAGGAAGTCCCAATCCTATAGTCTGTCTTCAAATAATAATTGAAACTCTCCAGTGAATCTCATGTGAGGATTCTGTTTTTTACCTAATTGTCTTGATTTAAATTCTCATAAATAGCAAGAATCAATGGTTTGAGGATTTTTTTTTTCTGTAAATGAGAGATATAGGTCGAAATTGTCAGGAGTTAAACTTCAAAATTGCAAACAGACTGTTAATTAACACGTGAGAAATGAGAAGTGCTAGAGTGGCCAGTGAAGGCATGGCAGCCTTTTTTTCTTTCCTGATTTCTTTCTTTCTTTCTTTCTTTCTTTCTTTCTTTCTTTCTTTCTTTCTTTCTTTCTTTCTTTCTTTCTTTCTTTCTTTCTTTCTCTCTCTCTCTCTCTCTCTCTCTCTCTCTCTCTCTCTCTCTCTCTCTCTATCTCTCTCTCTCCCTTCCTTTTCTTTTTGAATAAGCATTTAAACTAAAGTCAGAACCCTTGAATTTGATCAAACAAACCACAGACAAACATGGAAACACCACTGCTGTGGATATTGCTCTGTACAAATAAAATGGTGATTGGCCAGTAGCCAGGCAGAAATCATAGGCAGGACAAACAAGAAAGAAAATTCTGGGAAGTGAAAGGCTTAGGCAGAGAGACCTGCCAGCCACTGCCATGACAAACAAGATGTAAGGTATCGGTAAGCCACGAGCCCCATGGCAACTTATAGATTAATAGAAATGGGTTAATTTAAGATAAAAGAAATAGATAACAAGAAGCCTGCCATGGCCACATAGTTTATAAGTAATATAAGCGTCTGTGTGTTTATTTTATAAGTGTACTGTCAGACTGCCGGGGCTTGGCTGGGGACCTGGAGAGAGAGCTCTCCAGATTCACACCACTTTGTCCTGGCGCTGTATATACTCCAAGTGCTTTGCAGCCTCAAGAAACAGGTTTGTGAGTTGAAAGGCAATGTGGGCTACTAAACATAACCCTGCCACAAATCAAAGAAACGAACAATCAAACAAACAAACTCCAAACATGAAATGAACAGCAACAAAAAGGCAAACAAGCAAATCAACACTTGGCATATTTCATTTTAATTTTTCTATGAAAAGCAGGGACTCTGCAGTCAAACTGACTTGTAGTTAACTATAAACTCTAACTCATTATAGTGACAGTTAATGAATAATTTTATACTGTTTTCCTTTATACTTTCTCACACATAAAATGAAAAATAATAGCTGTGTCTTTAAATGAAAGCTGTTGCTAGAATTTTACATTACTGTAGACTGTATAAATGTTCTTGTATTATTGTAAAGTCTCAATAAATGTGGTGTCTTTTTTGTGCTCTAACAAAGAAAGCTTGCCTGGAGATCAAAGTGTTGGGCTAGTCACTAGTTAACCATAGGCAGGCAGTGGTGGCACACACCTTTAATTGTAGCCCTTGGCATCTCATGTCTTTGATCCTAGTACTTGGGAGGCACATGCCTTAAATCACAGTGCTAGGGAGGTGGATACAGGAAGTGATATGGCTGGGTGGAGAGAGGAATATAAGGGAGGAGAAGAAAGGAGCTTGCCCCTTTCAGACTGAGGAGTTGGCAAGGTAAGAGATGGCTGTGGCTTGCTCCTTTGTCTTTCTTATCTTTTACAATTTACTCTAGTATCTGGCTCCAGGATTTTTTTTTATGATCAATTAGGATTTATACTACAAATAAATATTCCCAGATTACAGAATTGAATGGATCAAAATAATGAAACCACTGAAGAAGAAAAATCAAATTTTTGCAAAGAAATAAAATAAAATTATTTTTATCCCCATAATAATGTGTGGTATATTATGATAAATCTAAATTTTACTCAATCCATGTTTTCTAAGATTTTAAAGAGGAGAAAATATCATACCAAGTTATAAACTGGCATCTACCTGAAGATAAGCAAAAGGAAATTGATAATAGAAGACAACTCCTTGCAGAGGAATTAGTTCATTACAGGTAATTTGTTTCAATTCTTGGAACCAACTTATTGCTAATCAAGTATTACAAATGGGGAGATGATGGTCACATGATGCTTTGAGTGAATTTAAGAGAAATGATGACTGGGAGCACTGGTGGATGTGGGGATGGATTGTGTTTGAGTTGTGCACTGTGGATGACTGACAGCTCAATAAATGATGGGATAGTCTCTACAAAGTGGAAGATGTGCCTTCTAGGCCTTGTTTTTACTTGTCATCTGTACATGTAGTCTCAATTAATCTGGTGCAGTCACTTCAACTTCTCTATTCAAGGCAAGAGGAGCCTCCTTCTTTCATGTACCTTGTTACCTTCTTACATAAGTCCCTTAATGGAGGAAGTCACTTTACATGGCTGTGCTTGCCTTGGTCATTTCCTGTTAAACTAATTTAAAAGCTTTCCTTTCCCCCTTTTTATTCCAAACATGATATATCCTGATTGCAGTTTCCCTTCATTCTATCCTCCTAATAGCTCCCCACCTGTGCTCCCACACGGATCCACTCTATTTCTGTCACTCTGTCATTATTAGAAGCCAAACAATCTTCTAAAAGATAATAAAATATAATAACATAAAGCAAAATATCACATCAGAGTTGCACAAGAAAAACAAAGAAAAGGAAAAGGGTGCAAGAGAAGGCACAAGAATCAGAGACCTGCTCTTGTACATAATCATAAAACCCATAACATCACTAAAATGGATGTGTGTGTGAGTGTGTGTGTATGTGTGTGTGTGTGTGTGTGTGTGTGTGTGTGTGTGTGAGAGAGAGAGAGAGAGAGAGAGAGAGAGAGAGAGAGAGAGAGCTGCCTCAGTCTCTCTGAGTTATATTTGCTTTTCTCATGTTGATTTAGAGGTTCTTGTTTTCTTCATGTGGCCTAAACCCTCTGACTCCTTCACGGCCTGCTATTTCTCTGGGATCCCTAACCCCCAAAGGGGGAGAATTGATGGAAACATGCCAATTGGTGTTGAGTGTTCCAAGATCTTTCACACTTTGCATAAAATATGGCTATGGCTTTCTATATTTGTTCCAATCTACTACAGCAGGAAGCTCCTGGGATTATGACTGTACAAGGCCTTTATCTAGGAGTATTGCAAAATGCCTTTGGAAGTAATTTCATTGCTTCATTTCTTGTCTTGTTTTTATAGACTGATATTATTTGGTTTTACCCTAGGTCCCTGGGCTATTTAGTCTCAGGTTCTTGATTACCCATGCAGTGTTTGGTATGTTTCATCTCACAGAGTGGATTTAAAGTCAGATCAGTTAGTGGCTGGTTACTCCTACAAGCTTTGTGCCTCCATTGGCCTAGCATATCTTGCAAGCAGGACAACATTGTAGATCACTGGTTTTGTGACTTGCTTGGTGTTTATATTTCTATTTTGGTACTGTGTACAGTATGTTTCTGTACCAAAGATGCTAGAACCTTACTTTATATAGGCAACAGCTCACTTTCTCCATGTTCAATGGTCTGTGTAGGTGTTGTCTTCAGCAAGAGAGCCTTGTTGTCAGTTTGTGGACAGCAACCTATAGTTTTGGCAATTGCATGGGTTGTCTGGGGAATTTCTGTGGGACCCCTTTGTGTAGCAGGAATCTTCAAAGTTCTTATTAATAAAATCAAACCTGAGGCCAGTTATTGGGGTCAATGCTAGTAGATCAGAGAGACAGAACAGGCCACAGCTATCTCATCTTGCCATTTCCTCAGCTGGTCCTGTTTCCTCAGACTGGAAGCCTCTTAGTCCTCATCCAGAATGGGTCTCAGCTGAATTACTGCTCAAAAGCCTGAATGCTTAACCAGCCAAAATCTTAACCAGCCAAATGCCTCTAGTTTCTGGTTCTCCCGCCTTATATATCTTTTTGCTTTCTACCACCACTCCCTGGGATTAAAGGCTGGCTTTCTGGGATTAAAGGTGTGTGTCACCATGCTTGGCTCTTTCCAATGTGGTCTTGAACTCACAGAGATCCAGAGGGATTTCTGTCTCTGGAATGCTAGGATTAAAGGCGTATGCTATCACTGCCTAACTAGTGGCTTGTCTGTTCTCTGACCCCAGGTAAGTTTATTAAGGTACACAATATTTTGGGGAACACAATACCACCACACCTTTGTCCAACATCTCAATTAGATTGACTCAATTATGATACTGCAAGATCATTTGGTGGCTAGATATTGCAAGTTGTGACTCTGTCTCCCACATCATTTGGCAATTTTACTGAGATCACCTTCATATATATATATATATATATATATATATATATATATATATACATACACATATATATGTGTATATATACACATTTTAGCAAGTGTCTATTATGATAGGTTTCAATTCTATCCCTAAAATGTCCATTTATTTTATCTGTGTCTCCCTGTATTCCCTCCCTCATCACTCTCCTCCCACCCCACTTAACACCCCCATCCCAGACCCGCACTTACACCAGTAACTATCTAGTCTATTTTCCTTTCTTCATGAGCTCTCCCCATTCTCAGTGGTCCCTTACTATTCACCTAACCTCTGTGGTTCTATGAATTATAGCTTGGTTATCATTGACTTAACAGCTAATGGCCAGAGGTTAGTTTAAAACTTTTCAATGGCTAGGTAATACAGATGAGCCTGAGGCTTTTAGTCTTTGACTACAGAACCTCCTTTGCCTTCCACATGGATGACAAGTACGGATTTGTTTCCTGGTTAACTTCATTGGTCTTACTCATCTCTGTCCGAGAAAATTCTACTGAATATTCCAGATGGTACTCAGAGCACCATGATTCTTTCTGGAAATATTTCTCACTCACAGACTGAAAGATCACATATCTTTTGTCATATGTTTGAAAGAAGTCAACTTGCACCTTAGTCTAACATGGTTGTTATTTATTTACATTTTTGACATATATATATTGTATTTTCTTTTCAAGCTTGAACTCTTGAAGTGTGGTTCAAATTACAAGTAAATTACAGTCAAGTTGATGGGAATAGGAACTTGTTGAGAATTTTATAATTGATATACTTTAAAGGGATTATCATTCTACTACAGGTATTTAGGGATTATTATATAAAATATGTAAAAATGAAATTTAGGTGATAAATATGAATTATGCCATGTATCAATCTGCATTCCATTGTTATAACAGAGTAACTCAATTTAGGTGAATTTATAATGAAAAGAAGCTTATTCAGGTTACAGTTGTAGAGGTTCAACTCCTGGTGTCAACATCAGGCAGGTTGATTGAAAGCATCATGATAATGGCAACATAATGGCTAAAGAATGTGTGACTTGAAAAGTCAAGAGAAGAGAAAGAGGGCTGGAGAGATGGCTCAGCCGTTAAAGGCTAGGCTCACAACCAAAAAAAAAAAAAAGAGAGAGAGAGAAGAGAAAGAACAGGATTATGTCTCCCACAGAAGTTAACTCAAAGTCTAATGAGGACTATTTTAACCCTCTATAGGGTAAGGGTTTCTTATAACCTTCTACAAAGGTATGCTCCTAAAGATCCCACTACATCTACACAGCCATATTGGGCACCAACTCTCTGACAGGTGAACCTTTGAAGACAAATGAACAGAGAGCCAAAAGCATGTATATGTCAATATATGTCAATTTATTTGTGAGTGCTAAGGCAAAACAGACTCACATATACAGGACAAGGTAGATCCAGTTGCAGAATACTTCTGTTTTGCCCATGGGAGAATTGAACCAGCCCTCTAGTCTCTGGCCACACCAAGAAAGAGAGAAAGTACACAGCCCCTGCTCAGTTAAATAGTCACATACCCAAAAAATCCATGCCTCTATTATGCCAGATATCCCAAGGTCATTAGCAGTGTGAATTCCCACAACAGACAAACCACAGCTCTTGTGACTTGAAATGGAGCTTAAAAGTGAGCAAAAATAAGCCAGACTCTGGGCTCTCATGTTGTGGATCTTTTAATGTCAGATGGCATGGTGCACTTGTGAATCTTACCAGGTTGCTTATCTGCTAAGCATTGATGTGAAAGGGTTCCTGGAAAAGTGCTGTGTGGAAGAGTCATCAGTACAATTACTAAAGTTGAGGACAGTCTTCAGTGTCAGTTTGAGCAGTAGAAGTTGTAAATTCTAAAAATAGGCTTCCAATCATACTTCTTCTTCCCATTAGAAAGTTAAGTTTGTATATAAAGTAATAGGCTTTGCTATCTACTTTTTAGAAAACATAGATGCCAGTATCTTTTCTTCTAGGTTGCCCCCTTCCTCCATAGCACTATTCCATTACACATGTATCTCTTTTGATGACTTTGTTATCTGCTCTCATTGCCTCCTTTCTAATTTCATCATCAAAAAGGGAAATAAACACACACACACACACACACACACACACACACACACACACACACACACACACAAATTTAGGCTTCATATATAAGAGAAAAAATCTGTGGGTTTTATATTTATTTTTCTAATTGCTTAGTTTCTAGGCAGGAACTTGAATCATGATCTCCTTGTTCCAATATTATCATTGGAAAGTTCCTTTTGTGGGATAATATATTCAAGCCAAGATATGCAGGATTAAAAGAAATTGAGGGATGCCAGCTCCCACCTTTTAAAGGATTCCTATGAAAAGGAGAGAGGAATTAGACACATTTTAGATAGAAAGATAGCAAAAAGGAGAAAGACAGAAACACAGGATAGCTTTGGGAGGACCTGGATAAAAATCCAACAGCCCCTTCTACCTCTTCAAAGGCTCTTTTAATAACAATGTCAAGGGTAAGAGAAAAAGACCTTCCCCTTGCCATCAAAGCACACTGCACAGTTAAGTGCAGACACTTCCAAACACCTGCTAACCACACTCAATCATGGTCTGATTATTCCCTTATGCAGCCCTGCTGGGTAGAGCAAGCTCAGATCCCACTAGGAAACTTCTGTGGGTCTCCAAAACTCCCCCTTCTTAATATTTTAAACGGTCCCTCAGACTCCTCAGATATCCTTCCTTAGATCATTCTTCTTCCCTAGTCAGCCTTACCCTTCCTTGAGATACACTTTCCATCAAGCATACTCTGCCTTAGATTGCAAAGCAGCAAGAAGAATGTTACCCTTCCCTGACTACAGGCTTCTAGCAGTGGAAGTACAGAGCTTAACTCAGCTCTGAATCAGGTCTCTACTAAGAGCTTACAAATACTTGAAAAAAAAAAAAAACCACAGGAATTCCTAGGGCTGCCACCCTTCCAAAGGAGTAGAGGATGACTAAGAGGGATATCCTTTTTGAATGTGTCTGTAATGTCTATAACAGTCTTAATTTTGCCAAGGCCTTTTTTTACATCAATAAACTCTTGATGCAAACGCATTAAATAAACACATTAAATAAACAAACTAGTGATGTAACTGCATGAAACTTAAAGACTCCCTTAGCTTTACCAAATCATGGTTCATTATTATCACCAGGTTAACATAATTCTTGTCTGAATGTTACTATACATATTTACAACTAGCATGAATATTACTATGCATATTTACAACACTAACTTACATTCAAAAGCAAACTCTCTACAGGACTACTTTGTAAACTTTAGCAAACATCTTAAAGAGATCTCTTAACAGAAATATTAATAATTTCTTCCAACAAGACAGAGGGTACATGAATCATGATTATCATAGTTACCATAGTGAATTCAAAACTGTTTCATATCTGAGGTTGCAAATGCTCAGAAATCAGTCCTAATCATAGTCTTAAAGTTCTCCTTAAAGTTTGAAACCAGAGCCTAATTCATTAGTGGCTCTAGAGTCTTTGTGTCCATTCTCTTGACCCCAGGGCAGGGCAAAAGATCTCCCCTTTGCCCTCAAAGCACACTGCACAGCCAAGTGTTGACCCTTCCAAACACATGGTAAGCATGCCTGTGGTCCAAGCATTCCCTTATGCAGCCTTACTGCCAGAGCAAACTCAGATCTCACTAGGAAACCTCTCTGGGTCTCTACAAGAAATGACTTTAACACTGATCATTATAGAAGCTGTAATCATGCAACTTATACAGATTGGCAATAGAGCAAGATTCTCAACAACAACAACAAAAAATCATTATACAATGTGAAGTAAATAGCATTATACACCTGCCCATGGAGACTGATACTCTGAGATCCACTATAATCATTGATGGCTTCTAAGACAGAAGAAAATAAATTAACACTGATGATGAATGGAAATAGACTCTTAGAGGAAATGTGATGGAAGAAGAAATAGTTTGGGAAGCAGAGCTATATCTATATCAGAATGACTAAAGCTGAAGATTTTGAACAACAGCTGTAATTCACATGGAAAGGTGGTGCAGCATTATCAACTTGAATATCCTCCCCAACTCTGATAAGCAAAAATCGTTAAGAAGAAAATAAATATCTCCCTGTAGTAAGGAGATGAATGGAAAATTATTTCCTATGGGCCTATTTATTTTTAATTAAGAATATTTTATTTTATGGAAAGCAATGTGTTTTACATATTAAGTAACACTATAATTTGTATAGCGTTAAACAGAAGGAAAAAATTCAAGCCACAGAGCCTTTTCTTATAAAATATATTAAAAATGAATTCATTCTAAGTGAGTTATGGTTTTATTTAGTCCAGCCTGCTGTCCTCAAGTCATAAGTCTGTGACAAGTCTTGATCTCCTGATACTTCTGACTCCGTTTCCAGAGTGTTGGATTATAGGTTTGTATTTGTCTAGCTGTGAAATACTTTGATTGAGTATAACAGTCTTCCAAATAGTATGAAATTGCTCCTCAAAATATTTGTTTTTTTTTTTTTTAAACAGGTCTACCCATCACACTAACATAAAGATCTTTGAACACTATGTGGACTTATGCAGTCACTTATTAAGCAGAAAGGACATCATGGACTCCTTAAGGAATAAGAATTTTGACCTGTTATTTTTAGATGCAGCAGATCCTTGTGTTTTCTTGATCGCTGAGAAACTTGGGAAACAATTTGTGGCCTTTCTTCCCATGCTATTTAGCATTATAGACTATGGGCTACCAAGGCCTTTGTCTTTTGTCCCAGGATTTGGTTCCATTTTAACTGACCAAATGGACTTCTGGGCCAGAGTGAAGAACTTCCTGATGTTCCTTGATTCATCCATGAAGCAAAGAGAAATACTTTCTCAATATGACAGCATCATCCAGGAGCATTTTGCAGAAGGTTCTCGGCCAATTTTGTCTGAACTTCCATGGAAAGCCGAGTTGTGGTTTGTCAGCTCTGACTTTGCCTTGGATTTTCCTCATCCCATGTTTCCCAACATCATCTATGTGGGAGGCTTAACGGACAAACCTGTTAGACCAATACCTCAAGTGAGTGAAAGCTTAGCTTTCAGTTTATCTTTCATTCAGAGGTCTGCGGTGCTTAGATGGTGTCTTAGTTAGGGTTTCTATTGCTGTAAAGAGACTCTATGACCACAGCAACACTGATAAAGGAAACATTTAATTTGGGTGGCTTCCAGTTTCAGAAGCTTAGTCCATTATTATCATGGTGGGAAACATGGTGCCATGTAGGAAGACATGATGCTGGAGAAGGAGCTCAGAGTTCTACATCTTGATCCACAGGCAACAGGAAGTCAACTGTCACATCAGGCATAGCAGAGCAAAGGAGACCTCAAAGTCCACCCCTACAGTAACACACTTCCTTCAACAAGGGCATACTCAGTCCTACAAGGCCATACCTCCTAATGGCACCAATCCTTTTGGGTGCCATTTTATTTCAAACCACCATAGGTGGAAATTGTCCCTTAGAAAAGATGTCTTGAATGAAAGTACTCTAAGGCAACAGAAGAACTCTGAGTCTAGATTTTTTGGATTGTGATAGCACAGTGTTAGAATACCCCATGCTAAGTTTGAATACCTGGGTAGATGGTACAAAATGTGAGTTTCTTTTGTCTCTATTCCTTGCTGTGATGGAAAAAATCTTTAGTTAGTATTGGTATTTCTATTTGAATATATATATATATATACATATATATTTGTAAGTATATATATATATATGTATATATATATATATTAAATACAGTGAATGTCAAAACACTTAGAATGTGTTAAGGAGGTGGGTTCTTCATAATGAAACAGATAATACTTTCAGAAGACATGTACCTAGACAGAACTTATCACTAGTGACAAGAACTGCTTCTGTTATTCTGTGTCCCCAGCCTGTTGAGCACTAGGTACTCCATCTAGCTACTGTAAACCATCAAAGCTGCCATGTAGTGTGCATTTCTATGAAGGCTCAGAATCACTATCACTGAAAATTTATAAGTACAGTGAGCTAAGGATGTTAGATTGCTTGTTCCCTGTCACTGTGGGGTTCCCTCACCCATGAAGGGAATATAAACCATGGTGGCCAAGATGCTGAAATGATGAAGATGATATTTGTCCTGTGTTCAGATCAAAGCAGAGAGGGTATGGATTTGTTCTGGCTCTGTTGGGCACCACAGTGCCCATCCTTCCTTGCAGTTTGTGAGAACAAGTGTTTGGGGAGTGATCAGTGATATCTATCATCTATCTATCTATCTATCTATCTATCTATCTATCTATCTATCTATCTATCTGCTTTACATTAATCTTTACAAAGATCATTACATTGGTGTCATGGTTGGACCTGTAAAAAATTAACAACAAATATTTTGAGGAGCTTTTTCATACTGTTTGGAAGACTGTTTTATATATATATATATATATATATATATATATATATATATATATATATATATATATATATATATATATATATAAACTTTTTGAAGGAGCTTTCGGATATGGGCTTTAGATAGAATCTCCTGAATACCCAAGTTGGTGAAATAGGAGTACAGTATACAGGTTTGGGGTTCTCTGACAGAATCTTTATGTGGTAGAAGATATCTTACATTTATAAATCCAGATGTGATTGCCAGAGCTCCCCCCTTCTGGACTGATGGGTCAGATATTGGCACACAGAGAGATGAAGGGATTGTTACAAAGTGGGAGGAAATGTTTCAAAATAATACATGACACAAGAGTCTGGAATCACTTTATGGGGTATTCCAATACTTGTTTTGTAAGAATTAAGTGAGAAGCAAATAGACTGTGGTGGTTGCCAACATAAGGAAAATCAGACTTTATATCAAAACTCTCAAAGAATTTTAAAGACTACATATATTTGAAACTTTGTGTTTATCAAACATTGCAACCATAAAAATATTACTTAAAATATGTGAAATAGTTAACTTACAGGGAAATATGTCATCTATGCACAAACTATGAAATAAAGACTATGAAGAAAAATGTAAGTAATTTAAAGAAGAAATGAATAATAACTTAAGACTTCAATTCTACAGTTTTAGAATTAGATGACTATCCATACAAATTATCACCTTTTATAATACTATAGGCCCAATAGAATTATTAGAAATATATAGATCATGCTTAAAATGTATTTGTAAGTGACTTTATGTGCCTGAGTATTTGCCCTGCATGTATGTGTGTGCATCATGTTCCTGCAAGTGCCCAGAAGAGGCCAGAAGAGGGTGATGGATCCCCTAGAACTAGAATTACAGAGAATTGTGATTGCTCTGTGGGAACTGAACTGTGGTCCTCTGGAAGGAAATCTACTGAACCTTCTCTCCAGTTCTGAGTGTTCATTCCAACAACAGCAGAGCACATATTCTTCTCTAATGCACAAAACAAATTCCTTTGTTCGTGTGTTAGCCCATGCCACACCCCAACCCAACCCCAAGTTTTGCAAATTCTCTGGTTAATGTAAATATTTCTTACCACAGTGGGGTGAATAGAAAACAACATAATGTAAATTCAAAGAGAAAAATCAAGAGGAACATTTGAAAATATTATATACCAAGGATAAGGATACAAAACACAATGGAATGAGGGAGTGCAATAAAAACAAGACATAGGATATAATTCATAGCTATTATTATATTTATTAGTACAGCCAAGGTACTTGCAATTGATAATTTAACCCTTCAATATAAGGCAGAGATAATGAAGAGATGACTGAACAGGATGCTAGCAGAAAGAAGGGACATAAAAGAATCAGAGTGTAGAGCATTGAAATAATGAATAAACAAATTTAGAACCAATAAATTCAAAAGAGTAGTATGCTGAAAAGCAATAGGATCATTAAGAATATAAATAAGAAAGAACAACAAAATAATTAAGTTCTAAAGTAAAAAATTATCCACTATTAAAACAATAAAGATTATAATTGAATTATACAAACATGATATATCATCAAATTAGGTGATCTACATGAGTGGACATATTCCTATGCAAGGCTGTTAACATAATTGACTCAAGAGGAAAATAGAACATCTTAAAGTTATGGGATTAAATTAGACTGATCAATAACAAAGTCTTTCATTAAGGAAGTCTGATATAACATGGATTAACAGGTGAATTAAGTGAAACACTTAAGAATGAATGCCAGTTCCTGTATAATTATTTGTGCCACCTCCACAGGAAGGAATACTTCTCAAGCCATTCTATGAATCTGTCATTACTAGGTAAGCAAAGGTAGAAAACAACACCAGAAGAGAGGACACGATGCCACACAGCAAGTGAAGAAATTTCGTATACTGAATTTCTAGCATGAATATAAAATAATACAAATGATGTCAAAAATAGTTAGGAAGGGCCTCAAGTTATTAAGCAAAAAGAATGCCCTTAGCAATTAAATTACTCTGGAGCTTACATTTTAGGCAGTAAAAGTCAGTTATTCAAATAAAATCTGGTGTATGTGTTTGCTTGGAAGAGCAAACCATGAGAGTCCAAAGGTGTAGCACGAATCTTAAAAAGTCTTATTGATAAAGACAAACCTCTAGCCAGGTATTGAGGTGAATACTGAATGATCAGAGAAACAGAACAAATTATCCAACCTCACCTTGCCAATTCCTTACTTCACCTTGTTTCCTCAGACTGAAAGCCTCCGAATCCTCATCCGAATGGATCTCAACTGAACAGCTGCTAAAAGCTAAAAGCTTAAAAAGGCTCTAGTTACTGGTCCTCATGCCTCATATACCTTTTTACTTCCTGCCATCACTTCTTGGGATTAAAGGCGTGTGTCACCATGCCTGCTATTTCCAGTGTGGATTTGAACTCACACAGATCCATATGGATCTCTGCCTCTGGAATGCTAGGATTAAATGTGTGTCTGACCACTGCATAAAACTATATTGAATATACTGGATGTTCTGTTCTCTGACCTCCAAATAAGTTTATTGGGGTGCACAATATTTCAACTACACAAAGTTGAAGAGATGACTGCTGTTCAATGCAGTAACTACTCCAGACACAGCTATACAGGGACTCTGAAAGGAGTGTTATCATATAGAACACAAGCAAGCAAGGCATGGGTTTATTTAACAACTGGTCTTGTTTCATGTCACACCTGTGTTAACAAACCACTTTTTTCTAATTTCTTTATGTTTCTTCTAGGACTTGGAAGATTTTATCATTAAGTTTGGAGAATCGGGTTTTGTCCTTGTGACACTGGGCTCCATAGCAACAATGTATCAGACCAAGGAACTTATTAAGGAGATGAACAGTGCCTTTGCTCACCTCCCTCAAGGAGTGCTGTGGGCATGTAAGGATGCTCATTGGCCCAAAGATGTCAGTATGGCTCCAAATGTCAAAATCATGAATTGGCTTCCCCAGACTGACCTCCTGGGTAAACATCTCCTAGACCTGTTACTTTATTTCTTTTAATGTGCTTTGGGACTTAACAGATAACTGATGTCAGAGTGCTTTGACTTGCAGAAGAAAAGGCTGCTGATGGGTGAAGATATATGTCCAGCAGGCAGGTAGAAGCAGCTAAGGTTCTTGGGAGAATCAGTCTGTGCTCTAGACTGGCCATAGCAACAACTTCCTCATCCTTTTCAACACAGACAGATTTCAGTTCCCTAAATAGATATGTAGCCTTGACTTGAGTATTTACCATTGATCACTCCAACACAGTCTTGACCAATATGTGAGCTATAACTACTCCTTTGGCAGTTGCCACCATTTGTTGCTGCTATTCTCACAGTGATGTGAGAAATCCTTGGTATTTATAAACACACACACACACACACACACACACACACACACACACACACACACACGTAAGCATGCAGACACATCTTGGTTGTCAGCTGAGCTGAAAACTCAGACACTTACAACATGGATATTGTGGGATTGAGGACATAAGGAGATATTTGAGTACCACCACACATAAGCTCACAGTAATATATGGAGACAATGACTTCTTGAGCAACAGAGAATTCCCTAAAGCCACCTCCCCTCAAATTATTTGTTTCTGTGTGACTTTATGGATACACTTTTCTACACTCAGTGGCTGAATCAGAGATTTGTACTTAAAACTGTGACTCAAAAGAAGCTGGGAAATTTTTCACTTAGATCTCTGTTCAGTAAAATCACAGGCTACACAATAGGAAAAAGACTTGCTTTCCAGGGAAAATGGGTAGATTTTGAGTGAGGTATAGTTTGGGATGATTTCTGTATGATCATAAGAAATGTTTAGTAGCCTTTTTTTCAATATGGAGCAAGAGACACGACCCGTAAATACAGAAGTTTCTGGTCTATCATCCCCTTCTGTAAACTTCCCCAAACAGAGCAGATAACACCCATAATATAGACTTCATGTGAGATCAGACGTAAAAAAGCAAGAGAAGGCCAAGGTTAGACAAATGAAGAAGAAGGCATCAGTGGAGAAGATGAGGATGAATAGAAGGACAAAGAAACTTGCCTCACTTGTCACTGTCCTTGTAGCTGTCCCTGGCTCTAGATCTTAGATAGATTTTGACTGAAGTAAGGCATCTCTCTGCAGAGAGAAGGCTTGGTATTACATCCTGGAACATTGCAAATCTCTAAAGCAACATCAGTAAATTCATTCTCCCTAGCACATTGGTATTTCTTGGGTCTGCTGCTTTACCTGGTATCTGAACTTTGATAGTGACATACTGGATGATCTTTCTCTTTTGCAACAGCTCATCCTAGTATTCGTCTCTTTGTCACCCACGGGGGAATGAATAGCATAATGGAGGCCATCCAGCATGGAGTACCCATGGTGGGGATTCCCTTTTTAGCAGACCAACCTGAAAACATGGTCCTAGTAGAAGCAAAGAAAATTGGTGTTTCTGTTCATCTAGAGACACTCAAGGCAGAGACATTTGCACTTACACTGAAAAAAGTCATAGAAGACAAGAGGTATGCAGCTCTCTGGGATTGGGGTACCTTAGACTGAATACATGTTTTGTATAGTCTGTTTATCAATGAAACAGAATTTTGTGGGATGTGTTATAATACATGCGTGATTCCCTGAAAGTCCTGATGCTCTTTTGTTATTAATTCTAATTTTAGGTGTGGTACTGAGACTATGCCTCTACCTAATGTGGTGGGATGATTTCTTATACACACATTATCTTCATTTTTTTTCACTTTTTAAAATTTATTTTTCTATTATCAGCTTGATACAGTATAAATTCTTACCCTAATTGTGAAATGTTTCATTGCGGCTTGCCCAGTAATTGAGTAAAACCAAAACTTATTATAAGCCACAGTCATCCTAGGGTCCCCCCTGCTATATAGACTCCCGGGTTCTGTGGGTTGCAATCTGATTGTTCTTTGCTTTATATCTAAAATCCACTTATGAGTGAGTACATACCATGTTTGTCCTTCTGGGTTTGGGTTACCTCACTCAGGATAATTTTTTCTAGTTCCATCCATTTGTCTGCAAATTTCATGCTGTCATTGCTTTTCTTGCTGAGTAGTACTCCGTTGTGTATATGTACCACATTTTCTTAATCCATTCTTCAGTTGACAGGCATCAAGGTTGTTTCCAGGTTCTGACTATTACAAATAGTGCTGCTATGAACATAGCTGAGCATGTATCTTTGTGGTATGATTGAGCATTCCTTGGATATATGCCCAAGAGTGGTATAGCTGGGTCTTGAGGTAGATCGATTCCCAATTTTCTGAGAAACTGCCATACTGATTTCCACAGTGGTTGTACAAGTTTGCATTCCCACCAACAGTGGAGGAGTGTTCCCTTTGCTCCGCATCCTCTCCAACATTGACTATTATTAGTGTTTTTGATCATAGCCATTCTGACAGGTGTAATGTGGTATCTCAGAGTCGTTTTGATTTGCATTTCTCTGATGATTAAGGATGTTGAGCATTTCTTTAAACACCTTTCAGCCATGATCTCTTATATTTTGGATAGCTATAATAGAATTTCAATAGAGGCAGGAGAGATCATTTGCATGTTCTTTAGGTGGCTAATCTCCCTGACTCATCATATACCTATATAATTCGAATGGAATTAGAAGAGGACTGTCTTAATTACCATTGTATTGCTGTGAAAAGGTACCCTGACTAAGGCTACATGTAAGATAAAGCATTTATTTGGGTCTTGCTTACAGTTTCAGAGGTTAGTCCATGATCATCATGGATGTGACTGTGGCCACAGGCATCTGCTTATCCAGATGCATAAGAACTCACGTAAAGCAGTCATACACCATTATCATTAACATTCATGTGATAAAATACATACACAAATCTAACAAATGGCTAATACATAGTAAAGGCTAAGCATACTACTATGTAATATTATAAATAAATAACTTGGAGACTTTAGAGTACTATGTCATCTATTCATTTATGAAAACATTCATTAAGATTTTAAATGCAAATTCATTCCTTAGAGTAAAACAAACTCTTCTATGTTATAACAAGTATTGGGTCATAAGTATTCAAATCTATTCATTAATTTACAAATAACCCAAAGAATTCTGTAATGTTCAATAGAAGTATGTAATAAAAACATTGCATATGTTCTATTGTGATGTCTTTAGCAATTGTTTACTGAAATAAAACGCAAACATCAATCTTTCAAAATAGGAGCAATAGGTGAGAACTTACACCTTGATCTGCAGGCAGGAGGCAGAAAGATCAAGACTATGCCTGGTGTAGGCTTTTTGAAACAACCCAGTGAGAAACCTCCTCCAATAAAGTCACAGTTCTTAATCCTTCCGTAACAGAGCACCAACTGATAAGCAACCATTCAAATATATGTGACCACGGGAGCCGTTCTCACTAAACTACGACAAGGACAATTGCATGTCCTTAATGGGTGACCTTCCCTCTTCAGGGTCTTTGTGTTGAACTCACAGAACCATCTCTCCAACGTCATACTCTTAGGAGAACATGTTTTTGGCTATTATTTCTTTCTGTGCTTGAGCTCACTCATCATACACTACTTTCTCTTTAACACTTTGAAATATTTGCAATTTCTCTACCATGTGTGTCATATTTATCAATGGCCTATGGAGAGCCTGCTCCAAGACCACCTCCATGGTAATGCAAGAAAATACACAAAGGCAGTAAAGACTAGGCCTTTTCGATCTGAGGGTATTTAGAAATCAGTTCTTATCTCTCCAGTAAAATAAGAAAACACACATACTTTCTGATGTTAACTGTCTCTTTTACTTCATCTTAACAATGGCCTCTGACTCTTTCTGTCTCTGCATTGCTACATATCTCCACACTGCTACCTTCTATATGGACAGCTACCTGTCTATCTTTACATGCATATGGCCATACATCTCTATACACAGTTATATCTGTTTTCACATGTCTACATATCTCCACACTGCTACCTTCTATATGGACAGCTACCTGTCTGTCTTTACATGCATATGGCCATATATCTCTATACACAGTTATATCTGTTTTCACATGTCTACATATCATTCTTTTACAAACATTTCTCTTCTATATCTCTTTTCTATACAGTTTCATTTTCCTCTTCTCCACATAGCTACAAATCTCTTTGGCACAGTTACATCTGCACATTTCTTCTCTCTACTCTGTTACATTTTTCACATATTATTACATCATTTTTTCACTCTTTACTCATTCATTCTTTCATTCATTAATTTTCTCATCTTAGTCTCACACTACTTCTTCTTATCTGCCCAACTTTGGGCAATTACATGTTACATTTTTCTCTCTGCCCATTCAGCTACATTCCTCAGTTAGCACATGAATTTACAGACACTCACACACTCACTCTTACCCTCTGCCCAGCTCTTAAACTGTTCATTAATATCATTTGCCCTCATTCATTCTCTTACATTACCTAATGCTTCTTATTCCTCATTTCTCACCCAGCATTCACACACACTTCACTCACATTCTGCACAACTTCCTCCTCTACATTGCCACTTTCTTCATCTCTCACTCAGCACACACCAGCACCCAAACCCACACACCCCCTGCACACACACAAACAATTCACTCACATTCTGTGTCAGTTCTCACATAAATCTACACATCTGTCTCTCTCCATACTGCCACTGCTCTCTTACAGCCAGCCAAACTCTTATAAGTTACATTTTCAGGACCCTACCCGTTCTCACAACACAAGGTAATTCACATAGATTCTTTTAGGCTAGCAATGTCACATTGATTCGTGCATGTAGCTCTAAGTTGGTGAGTTATCCCAGACAATAAGTAAACACTTGGCTGAACCTTGAGCCTATACTGAGGCTGGGACTGTGTGCAGAGGGCCAATAACTGAGAAAATTATGTCTAAAGTTGCTCAATCTCTGACCTCGAATAAGCAAAACAACACCTGGAAAAACGGCTTCAGGTATTTGTCTCTAGAGGCAAGCAGCCAGCTTTGAATCTGTTCTGAAGTCTAAAGTTAGCTGTCTGTATAAAAGGCTATCTTTGTGATTGATAATCCTATGTCAGTTTGAGTAATGTAAAATATCCTAGTATAGTTTCTATACATCAAAATAATACAGCTTAAGTAGAAATCAGCTTCCTGACCATTCACCACTATATATGTGCCAATAGATGGAATATATTCTAGAGATAAACACACAAGCAGTGGGAAAGCATCAATAGCTGTTCTTAGGAAAGAAATACAGTAGCACATGAGAAAAATGACAGGCAGGAGCAACTGGTCAGTAATAGTAACTCCAGGGCTTTGTCAAGTGGGGCTTTCTGCTAGGGAGTTATACGTCTGTTGGTCGACTTGTCAAACACTTGTAGACACATTTCTAAATTGTCTCATTAAATAAAAAACTCAGAGCCAAATACAGGCATGAAAGCCTTAGAGAGATCAGGGAAATAAGGAAAGCCGCAGCAAACCTTACCTCACCTACTCTGCAGCTTCCAAATGCGAGTTGCTTCCTGTCCACCCATGTTTGTATGCCTTGCTGTTATGCCATATGATTTTCTCTCTCAGTTCAGATACACCACTTCCTCTGCCTACACAGCTCTGTCACTTCCTGTCTGTACAGACTTCCAGATCTCCATGTTAAATTAGTTTTGGAATTTAAGGTGTGTGCTACCACACCTGGCCCTGTTTCCAGTGTGGCCTGAACACACAGAGATCCTGCCTGCCAAGTGATAGGATTAAGGGCAAGTGCTATTGTTGCCTGATTTCTTTGTTTACTTATAGTGGCTGACCTTTTCCTCTGATCTCCAGGCAAGCTTTATTTATTAAAGCACACATAAAATATCACCACATTTCAGCACAAATGAAATATCACCACAAACACTAGTTGTCACCTGCTATATACACCCACAGCCCTTGGCAATGTGTGTCTATTGCACACTAGCACATAGAAAGCATGCACCATGAGGATCAGTGGGTATCATTTTGCACTATGTTCCTAGGGCCCAGGACAGGCCTGATATAAAGGAAGTTTTCACAAACACAAAAACAGGTGATCCACATTTCCCTAGCCCATCTAGGACAATGATTTCACAACCAAACAGGACTGAATACTCAGGTTTCAATGTCCTAATCACTTAATCAGACAGACATCCTGTCACCTGTGTTCAAATATACTTAATGTGAGCACACCTTTAGTACCATAGGTCAATACTTACAAACATAGCCATTTTTAAAAATTTCCCTTCCAGGGTTAATTTTGATCCTTCTGTATAAGGTTTTCCTTTTTATCTTTTTATTGAACTTTTAGCTGTCAAGTATATGCCAGCAATTTTGTTTGAAGCTGATCTGTGGGTCTATATTAGAAAATGATGTGGCTATTACAAAGCAGAATGCTAGAGAGGTCCCCAGGAACCCACAAAGATGACTTCACTATAGAATACTGGCAATGGTCGAGAGGGTGCCTGAGCGGTCGAGAGGGTGCCTGAGCTGATCTACTCTGGTGATCAGATGGCCAAACAGCCTAACTATTATGATAGAATCCTCATCCAGTGAGTGATGGAAGTAGATGCAGAGATCCACAGCCAAGTTCCAGGCAGAGCTCCAGGAGTCCAATCGAGGAGAGAGAGAAGGGATTATATGAGCAAGAGATATGTATACCATGATTGGAAAAAATACAGAGACAACTAGCCAAACTAGTGAAAACACATGGACTATGAACCCAAAGCTGAGGAGCCCCCATGGTACTGGACTAGGCTCTCTGGATAAGTGAGACAGTTGTTTAGTTTGAACTGTTTAGTGGGCCCCCAGGCAGTGAGACCAGAACCTGTTCTTAGTGCATGATATGGTTTTTTGGAACCTAGTGCCTATGCTGAGACACTTTGCTCAGACTTTGTGCAGGGAGGAGGGGCTTGGACCCGCCTTAACTGAATGTACCAGGCTCTGCTGACTCCCTAGGAGAGACCTTGCCTTGGAGGAGTTAGGAATGGATGGTGTGTTGGGTGGGTGGGTGGGTGGGTGGGGGAGACTGAGGGGTGGGAGGAGGTAGGATAGGGAAATTGTGGTTGATATGTAAAATAAATAGAAAATCTCTATATAAAAAAAAAAGAAAAAGATGTGTGTGTGTGTGTGTGTGTGTGTGTGTGTGTGTGTGTGTGTGTGTGTTTGTGTGTTTTGTATGCCTGTTATAAGGTCTCAAGTACTATCATAGCACATTGGTAACACATTATCTCTGTGTCTGCCCATAGGTTCAAGTCTGCAGCCATGGCTGCCAGGGCCATCAGGCGCTCTCACCCCCTGACACCTTCCCAGCGTCTGGTGGGCTGGATTGACCACATCCTACAAACAGGGGGAGGAGCACATCTCAAGCCCCAAGGCTTTCAACAGCCATGGCATGTGCAGAACCTGCTGGATGTCCTATTGTTCCTGTTGGGGCTCACTCTGGGCACCTTGTGGCTGTTGACGAAAATGCTGGGCTTGTTGCTCAGGTCCCAGGGTGTGGTCAGGAAGGAAAAGAAGTCCTAATGTTAGGTTGACCTGGGGGAGGATGTTGGAAATCTGGCTCTTTAGAGGCCTCCCCCTTCCCTAACACAAGGAACTCCCAGGGTTCTCCTCTTTCCCTCTTCCTGCTGCTGGACCTCCAGTTGTCCTCACTGTTTTCTGCCTCTTTCCTAACACTCATACAGTACATTGACTGGTGACTCCACTACCTGGATCGCCTGGCTCTAGTACAATCCTTCCTTTCCCAGCCATTTCTTCTCTTCACTCCTTTCTGCCATTGACAGTATTATGACAGTTTCATCCTCTCTGTGGCTTCTATCATCTCACTTTAATTTCTCATATCATTTGAGATAAAAATAGACAAATTCGATTACTCCTCTATTTTTCTTATCTTATAATCTCTCTTTAGAGTTCAGAATGCCTGTCCTGCTCCATTCTACACTTTCTGTTAGGCAGGAACACTCACTCCTAGGATGTAATATGAACCAATTTGCCTGACAATGACAACATGAATGAAGTAACCTTATTTTTCTTGGTAGACATCAAAATTATAGTTCATATACAGTTGGAGGGTTTGGAGAATCATTTTTGATATGACTGATATGATAGATTTATTTCCCTATGTCTGAGAAATTATAATAAGTAAGGAAAAGGAACTACGTTCTATCCACCTATTGGAGTAACAGCTAAAACAGAAATAACAGAATAGCAGTAAAACAGAATAAACTAGAGATTTATAAATTGATTCAACATCAACTTCAGTGATATTAAGTAAGAAGATAGAAAGAGAAGTGATAAATGTAGAATGTCCTATTTGATAGAAGTTCAGGGACAACAAGCAATGTGTGGCTATTCATAAAATATTATTTTTGAAACCAAGTGTACATGGGAAAATCCTATGATGGTATATCTGCAGTGTGTGGATGAGGATCACATATCACAGCTCATATTACACACAGCCTCTTGATTTGCAAGTTTGTTACTACTGTATATATAAAACATGTTAAAATAGAAAAATAGTTAAACCCTTAAAATAAAATATATACAGAAATGAATGCACTTCTTTCACCAGCATTTTTATAACTATACAAGTATGAAAAAAAGCTATTACAATGACAGTTGAGAAAGTTTAATTTGCACATTAAATTCTCAGATTAAAGACAAAGATAATTGCAAATGACCTTGCAATTTATTGTTTGTATTTTATAGTTGTGTGGATTATTATATGAGAATGCATTATCTTTGCATAGGTTTAGAGAATAAGCAAATATTTGATGACATTTAAAGTTTCCAAAGCTACTAAAAGGAGATTGGAGAAATTATTTTGGCCACTCCATGTAGTTAAAAGGATATTTATTTAATGGCGTAACTCACAAATTAAGTGAAAGGTAGGTCACAAGGTCTGGGGAAGGTGTATTGCAATCCAGCGGTGTTCTCCGGAGCTCTGCACAATCCACCTTCACCGTTTCGCGTCCCGGCACAGAGAGCGCACAGAGAGAGCACTGGCCCATCCAGCTCTTGGGTCTCCAGGCGCCTCCCCTCTCCCAGCCTCGTAGGCGTAACAGTTGCCAGAGTCTCAATGGTGGTTGGAACTTCCAGATCCAAGCTGGAATGGCTACCCACTACAAAAGGAGAATTTTATTTTTTTATTTTTATTTTTATTTATTTATTTATTTTTGGTTTTTCGAGACAGGGTTTCTCTGTGTAGCTTTGCGCCTTTCCTGGGACTCACTTGTAGCCCAGGCTGGCCTCAGACTCACAGAGATCCGCCTGGCTCTGCCTCCCGAGTGCTGGGATTAAAGGCATATGTCACCACTGCCCGGTGTAAAAGGAGAATTTTAAATGGGGATTTGGAAAGAGTAGTGACATTACCATGTGGGCTTATATTTCACCTTAAGGGATGACCCCAAATTCATCATTTTATGTGCTAAAGATAGGAGGAGCTCAACACAGAGGTACAGATATGAGACTTTTATAGTCTTAATCAACCTGTTATTCCCTAAATCTGACCAATACAAAGATAAGAAAGAAAAGCAGCAGTCTTTCACTAGGAAGGAGTAGACCTCAGTAATATATTCTAGTCTCTAAATACCATTTCCCATGAAAAGGAATCCAGGTTCCTTGAAAATGTGTGGTTTGAAGAACCCATTTCCTGCGTACCAGGCCTGCTCCCTGTGTCTGCCTGATGTCATTCCACATAAGCCACACCCGACCTCCAGACCCCACCATTTTCTTGCCCAATCTGCTCTGCTCACATATAACACTGAATTGACAAAAAAAAAAAAAAAAAAAAAGTCCCTGTGCTGGGATCCCATGACCAATTCCCAGGATATAAAAGATCAAGGCAGCATCTTACCCCTAAACCTATCAGGCCTATAGAAATATTTGCTGACAAGAAATCCCTGTATGAATCCCAGGATGCATAATCTAAAAGAAAATTATAAACTTCATCTAAATTCAAGGAGCTTAAAAGAAAATCAAAGAAACAAATAAAACTAAATTAACAAAGAAGAACTTGAGAAGAATAAACACCTGAGTGATGCCCATTAACAGCCTGGCATGGATGGAGGAGGGACTAGAGGGGACCTACTCCTCAATTGTGAGCTGTTTTCTGATGATACATCTTGGGAGAGGGGAGTGATTGTATTTAGTCATGAATCCACTGGTACTCCATCAGTGTTTTTTTAATTAATTAATTAATATTTTTTATTCATTTTACATATCAACCACAGCTCCCTCTCCCTCACCTGCTCCTGCTACCCCCCACCTCTCCCAACCCATGCCCATGGGCTTCTCAGAAAGGGTAAGGCCTCCCATGGGGAGTTAACAAGGCCTATAACATTTGGTTGAGGGAAGACAAGCCCTCTCCCCACATCAAGGCTGAACAAGGCATCCCAGCATATGGAATGGATGCCAAAAAGCCAGCTCACACACCAGGGATAGATTCTGGTCCCACTGCCAGGGGTCCTACAAACAGACCAGGCTACAAAAATGTCACCCACATACAGAGGTCATAGTGTAGTCCAACGCAGTCTCCCCAGCTGTTGGTCTATAGTCTATGAGCTCCCACAAGTTCAGGTCATCCGTCTCTCTGGGTTTCCCCGTTATTATCTTGACCCCCACCCATTGCTCCTATAATCCCTCTTTCTCACTTTTACTGGACTCTTAGAGTTTGGCCTAGGGCTTGCATGTGGGTCTCTGCATCTGCTTCCATCAGTTACTGGGTGAAGGTTTTATGGTGACAGTTAAGGTAGTCACCTACCTCATTGTAGGAGAAGGACAGTTCCAGCATTATCTTCCCTATTGCCAGGGGTCTTAGCTGGGGTCATCCTTGTGGATTCCTAGGTATTTCCCTAGCATTAGGTTTCTCCCTAGTCTTATAATGGCTCCTTTTCCTTGCTCTCTCCTCCTCCAACATGACCATCACACTCCCCAATGATCTCATCCCCCATGCCCTCCCCTTTATCACACCCCAACTCCCAGTTTACCCAGAAGGACTCATCTATTTCCCCTTCCCAAGGTGATCCATGTATCCTTTTTAGGGTCCTCCTAAGTTATGAAGTTTCTCTGGAGCTGTATATTGTGATCTGATTATCCTTTACATCTGGTATTCACTTCTGAGTGAATACATACCATGTTTGTCTTTCTGGATCTGGGTTACTGTGCTCAGGATAATTTTTTCTAGTTCCATCCATTTGCCTGCAAATTTCATGAAGTCATTGTTTTTACAGGTGAGTAATACTCCATTATGTAAATGTACCATATTTTCTTTATTCATTCCTTTTGAGGGGCATCTAGATTGTTTCCAGGTTCTGGCTATTATGAAAAAATGCTGCTATGAACACAGTTGTGCAAGTGTCCTTGTGGTATGATTGATCTTCCTTTGGGTATATGCCCAAGAGTGGTAATGCTGTGTCTCAAGGTAGATTGCTTTCCAAGGTAGATTGTTTTCTAAGAAAGCCCCACACTGATTTCCAAAGTGGCTGTACTGCAAGTTATGTTCTGAACAAAACACCAGAGACTCAATCCAGTCCAGGAGGAGAGTCAGATGGAGGAGGTACAGCAATGAGAGTGCTCCCCTCATACATCTGAAACACTGTCTGCCAGTCCCTAAGGAGCTCAGTGTGACAAGATCTCAAGGTAACCTCTGTGTTTGACTAAGTCTGGATTTTTATTGCATGTGTAAGTCACAGGAACCCTTGAATGGCACACTGAACAGATTTCTCTCTCTCTCTCTCTCTCTCTCTCTCTCTCTCTCTCTCTCTCTCTCTCTCTCTCTCGTCAGAAAATCCAAAGAGGCTGATATCTAACAAGTATATTCTATTGAGAGGAGAAATTTATAACGGACCCCCCATCCTCCACTGCCACCTATTACAGATGGAAGTTTATCCTCATAGCCTGTATAGTTGCTTCACTCAGATCAAGTTCATTATCTAGAATCAATTCAAATAAAGTTACTGCAGGAATAAGTATATGCCAGTTATGTCAAAGAAGAATCTTTTAGGTGAAAATATCAGAAGATCTGACTATCAATGGGTTAAATAAACAATAGACATCACATGGCAGTTGTATTGAGTCAGGCTGTTGTTGACATCGGTTAGAAGTTCTATTATGTCAGTCTTCTAAGATGTTGGTTAGCTTGTAAGCAAGCCTTTGGTACACTTTCTTGATTGATGGTTGATACAAGAGGACCCAGATTACTGTGGGCAGGTAACTTGGGCTGATGGTTGAAGGTGCTATAACAAAGTAGTTTGAGCAAGCCATGAGCAGCAAGCCAGTAAATAGCATTCCTCCATGGCTTCTGTATCAGCTCCTGCCTCCATGTTCCTGCACTGTGTGAGTTCTAACCCTGAATTCCCTTAGTGATGGACTGTGCTGTATACAGTAAGATGAAAAAACCCTTTCCTCCCATTGTTTTAGGCATGGTATCTTCTCACAGCAATACAAACTCTATCTAATGATAATTAGGAAATATGTCCAATTGCAAACATGGGGATCAGTACTTAATTTCATTGTAGTATTAATAGAAATAATAAAGAACAGACTTCTGAAGAACATAGAGCTCATAGCACCACACTGAAAGGGAAAAAGAAGTTCTCACCAGCCACTAACTGATAGCTTAGTGGCGGAATTCATCCCCTAGAACTCTAGGGAAAAATATCTTTTCTTTATAAATTATTTTTTTGTTAAAGGGACGGAGAGGGTAAGGAAGTGGGGGAGAGAGACCAGTAACATATAAGGGACCCTATAGATTCAGATTTAGATCAAGCACTGAGCCAAATCAGCCATAAGAAGAGACATCTCTAAGCTCTTGTCTTTGATGTCAGCTTCAGTTATTTGGGTACAATGATTCCATCAGAGTGACTGAACTCTGCTTCTGGAATCAGAAAGCTAAACAAACCTAGATGAACATGTTTGTGAGGGCAGCATAGGTATGGCTACGCTCCTCAGGATGAAGTCTGAGGTAACAGAGACAGGAGAGGAAGAGGAGAGAAGGCAAGCATGCTTTCCTCCTCAAAATCGCTTCAAGTTCTCCCAGTTTAATCGGCAGCCCCATGCTCTGTAGATTGCTTTTCTTCTCTATTCTTTTTATACAGAACAATGCTTTAAAACGACAGGAATTATTACAGTAACACTACATCTTTTGTTTTTGAGAAAGTTGAATGTAACGACCTGGACACTTAACAATTACACAAATGCCTTAAATGGTACTTAAAATTATTGCTCAGTGTAGCAGAGGGGGAAATAGGCGTGACAACATTAAAAGGAGGTAATGCAATTGGCAAAATCAGTACAGCTCTTTGGGCACTTGCTGTTTTTAGCAATTGGCTGGGCTCCTGTGACTGCCACCCATTAGGATGGTTTCTATGTAGTGCACATTCTCTGTGACTCAGTACACCAAGCACTAGGAGGCAAAGGAAGACTGGCAGAAACCAAATGAGACCTAATCAGTCACTGTGGTGCACATCCCTGCTAGCCAGGAGAGCAGCCATCTCCCACCTTGGCACATATTCCCCGGATATCCTTTGCTCTGCCTTCCCTTATGTATTTTGGTCTTCTCCCCTCTGCATCTTCCCAGACTGACTCCTTTCTTATAGTTTTATATGAGCAGGCCAAAGCTGCTCCAGTTCTCTTGACTATTTGTTGGGGAAACCAAAGGCAGGATTTCATTTTTGAGGATGTGGTAAGACATTTCTTTGGACTAAATCATAAGCTGGTTGTTGAAGAATTTGGTGTTTTAGCATATGTGGGTTAATATGCTAGAGAGCACATTGATGAATGTGTCTACTTTTATGTTTACAGGTTGTTTTCTTCGAGGTGGGAGAGGAAGGAATGGAGGGAGAAGGGGAGGAAGGGAGGGAGGGAGGGAGGGAGGGAGGGAGGGGTGATTATTCAATTTTCTGCAACCAGATAACACTAAACACAACTCAATGAAATGTTGAAGCAGAAGCGTAGGTTGGGGCCTGAGTGAATCTCTCTTTCCTAAGGCTCAGCCTAAACAGAACCTTAAGAAATATTCTCAGAAGCAGATCTCTATGTGTTTCCATGTTCTATCTGGCAAGAATGTTGGAAATCCAGGCTGAGAATTCTGACAGTGGCAGTCAGCTGTACATAAGAGAAGTGGAATGAGACAGCCTATACAGGACCAGTGCCATGAGTCTCCTTTCCGGGGTGGGGGGTGGGGGGTGGGGGGTGGGGGTGGGGGGTGGGGTGGGGGTGGAGAGGCTGCTCTATTCATCCTCTGCCCCATATCTCCAAGTCCCTGCTTTTTGTTGCTCTGTGAATGTCCATTCATCTGCCATTTTGGGTGTGGGTTGGTAAATGTCAGGAAAGGCAGAGTTGACCAACATTACAGACATAGCCTTAGTCCTCCTTTCCCCTCAAACCTCAAGTTCAGTCACTTGGATTTTTAAATGGATCCATCATTGTCCACAGGGGCCAGGCAGTCTATTGGACAAAACAGGCTAATCCTAGCTGTGTTTTCCATCTTCTGTGACTTCTCACGCATGTGACATACATGTACGTAGACACACAAGTGCAAATGAAAAAAAAAAGTTGTATTTCTCTACTTTGGTTATTTACTTTTTTTTCCTTTGGCCAAAACATATGGCACGCCAGCCATCTAAAATATATAGTGGGAGACACAGACTCCATCTGCTCCAATTGGTTCAACTGGCAGGTCTTTGTTCTTCTAGCTGATCACTCCAGCCTATAAGCTTTGGCCCAGGGGCTCACACATGCCCCAATACCCCTACACATTGCAGCCCCACATGCAAGCCAGCAGGCAGGACTCCTGCAGGCAGGCTGGAGTACCATTATCCCCCACCAGACCCTGCACCCTACAAGCTCCACCCTGCCCCCAAACCCACCCATCCTCTGAGATCACATCTGCTCCCAGAGACACAGAGTACCCCAGCTGCAAGTAGTCCAAGAGTTCTGAATGGACCAAGAGCTCCCATTGGAATAAGAGCTCCCATTGGACCAAGAGTGCCAGTTACAGTTAAAGAGGCTCCCTAAGACACAGACACCATTTATACCAATTGGAGGAAGAAATGGGTAGATACCAGTGCAAAAATACATTCAACAACACAAAGAGCAATATGGCAAAACTAGAGCCTAGTGGTTCTACATCAGTGAGACTTGACCATCACAATACAGAAGAAACAGAAGAAATCAACTTTAAAAATGACTTTAAGAAGATGATAGAGGCCTTTAAAAGAGAGATGAAAAATTGCCTTAAAGAAATCGAAGAAAAGACAAACAAAAAAATTGGAAGAAATCAATAAGTCCTTTAAAGAAAGCCAAGAAAACCGAGAAAAAACAATCAAACTGGTGAAGGAAACACTTCAAGACTTGAAAACTGAAATAGAGGCAATAAGGAAGACACAAACTGGGGGAATGCTGGAAATGGAAAATCTGAGTATATGAACAGGAACTACAGATGCAAACATAACAAACAATGCAAGAGATGGCATTGAAGATAAGATAGAGGAAATAGATTGATTAGTCAAAGAAAACATTAAAGCCAACAAAGTCATACCACAAAACATCCAGGAAAACTGGGACACCAGGAAAAGACAAAACCTAAGAATAATAGGGAAAGAAGGAGAAGAATACCAGCTCAAAGACACAGAGAATATACTCAACAAAATCATAGAAGAAAACTTTCCCAGTATAATGAAAGAAAGCCTTTGAAAATACAAGAAGCTTACAGACCACCAACTAGACTGGACCCCCAAAAAAGTCCCCTCGACACATTGTAATCAGACCAGTAAACATACAGAATAAAGAAAAAAATTAATAGCTGCAAAGGAAAAAGGCCAAGTAACATATAATGGGTGACTTGTCAGAATAACACCTGATTCTCAGATTCTCAATGGAGACTCTGAAAGCCAGAAGGTCCTGGACAGACCTTATACACACACTAAGAGACCATGGATGCCAACCCAGACTATTATACCCAAAAAAACTGTCAATTGGCATAGACTAAGTAAACAAAATATTCCATAATAGAAACTGATTTCAACAATACTATCCACAAATCCAGCCCTACAGAAAGCAGTAGGAGGAAAAAACCAACCTAAGTCAGTTAGATACATCCATGAAAACACAGGCAATAGATAATTCCACAACAAAAAATACCAATGAAGGGAAACACACAACACTACAACCACAAAATAACAGGAATTAAAACCAGTGGTTATTAATATCCCTTAATATCAATGGACTCAATTTGCCTATAAAAAGACACAGGCTAACAGAATGGATATGAAAACAGGATCTATCCTTCAGCCTCATATAACAAACACACATCAACTTCAAAGGCAGATAGCATTTCAGAGTAAAAGGCTGGGAAAAGACTTTCCAATTAAATAGACCCAAGAAACAAGGTGGTGTAGCTATCATAATATCTAAGAAAAGAGACTTCAAACTAAAATCAATCAAAAGAGATCAAGAAGGATATTATATATTAATCACAGGAAAAAATCCACTAAATTAAGTCTCAATTCTGAACATTTATGTCCCCAATACAAGGGCACCCACATTTGTAAAAGAAACATTACTAAAGCTTAAATCGCACATCAAACTGCACACACTAGTAGTGAGAGACTTCAACACCCCACACTCACCAATGGACAGGTCTACCAGACAGAAACTTAGCAGTGATTAAGGGAGCTAACAGATATTATGACTCAAGTGGACTTAATAGATACTACAGAACATTCTACCCTAAAAGAAAAAAAACAATATACCATCTTCTCAGTACTCCATGGAAACTTCTCTAAAATCGACCACATATTTGGTCACAAAGCAAAACTCAACAGATAGAAAAAATTGGAATAAACTCCTGTATTCTATCAGACCACCATGGTTTAAAATTAGATTTCAACAACAACAAAAGCCTACAATCTCATGGAAACTGAATAATGCTCAACTGAATCACCAGTGGATCAAGGAAGAAATAAAGAAAGAAATTAAAGATTTCCTAGAATTCAATGAAAATGATTATACAACATACTCAAACATATGAGATACTATGAAAGCAGTGGTAAGAGGAAATTCATAGCATGAAATACCCACATAAAGAAGATGGAGAAATCTCACACTAGTGCCTTAACAGCACACCTGAAAGTTCTATAACAAAAATAGCAAACCCACACTGGAGGAATAAATGCCAGGAATTAATAAAAATGCAGATTGAAATCAATAAAATAGAAAAAAAGAAAACAATACAAAGAAACAAAGTGTTGGGTCTTTGAGAAAATCAACAAGATAGACAAGCCCTTATCCAGACTAACCAAAAGGTAGAGAGAGGGCATCCAAATTAACAAAATAAGAAATGAAAAGGGAGACATAACAACAGACAATGAGGAAATCCAGAGAATCATCATGTCATACTTCAAAACCTATACTGCACAAAATTGGAAAAATCTGAAAGAAATGGAAAATTTTCTGGATAGATACCTCATACCAAATTTAAATGAAGATCAGATAAACAATGTAAATAGACCAATAGCCCCTAAGGAAATAGAAACAGTCATTAAAAGTCTCCCAACCAAAGAAATCCCAGGACCAGATGGTTTCAGCACAGAATTCTACCATAATTTCAAAGAACTAATGTCAATACTCTTCAAATTTTTCCATACAATACAAACAGAAGGAACATTATCAAACTCTTTTTTTAATACTACAGTTACCCTGGTACCCAAATCATACAAAGGTGCAAGAAGAAAGAGAATTACAGACCAATCTCCCTCATGAACATTGATGCAGAAATACTGAATAAAATACTGTCAAACCAAACCCAAGAATACATAAAAAAAATATACACCATGGCCAAGCAGGCTTCATTCCAGAGACACAAGGATGGTGGGACATACGAAAATCTGTCAATGTAATATACCATATAAAAAAACTGAAAGAAAAAAAAAACATGATCATCTCATTAGATGCCAAAAAAGCCTTTGATAAAATCCAACATTCCTTCATGATAAAGATGTTGAGAGATCAGGAATACAAGGAACATACCTAAACATTACAAGGCAATTTACAGCAAGCCAACAGTCAATAACAAATTTAAGTGTAGAGAAACTCAAAGTGATTCCACCATGAAATTTGCAGGCAAACGGATGGAACTAGAAAATATCATCCTGAGTGAGGTACCCAGAAGGACAAACATGGTATGTACTCACTCATAAATGGATACTAGAAGTAAAGCAAAAGGGTAGCTAGACTAAAATTCACAGCCCCAGAAAAGCTAGCTTAAAAAGGAGAACCCTAAGAGGGACACATGGATTGCCTGGCAAGGGGAAAAAGATGAGATCTCCATGAGTAAACTGGGGCTGGGAGGACAATGAATGGTAGGGGGTAGGGGATGAGAACATAAGGGAATGGAATGGTCGACTTGGAACAGAGACAGAGTGGGTGAACAAGGAAAGAGATACCATGATAGAGGAAGACATCATGGGAATAGAGAGAAACAGGGTGCTAGGGAAGTTACCAGGAATCCACAGGATGAACACACCTTAGGCTACTAGCAATAGTGGAGAGGTTGCCTGATCTGGCTTACCCTGTTAATCAGATTTGTCAATACCCTAACTGTCATCATAGAGCCTTCATTTAGTAACTGATGGAAGCAGATGCAGAGATCCACAACCAAGCACCAGGTCGAGCTCCAGGAATGCAGTCAGAGAGAGAAGAAAGATTCTATAAGCCAGGGGCATCAAGATCATGATGGGGAAACCTTCAGAGACAACCAAACCAGACTAGGGAACTTATGAACTGTGGACCAATAGCTGCTGAGCCTCCATATGACTGGACTATGTTCTCTGCACAGGAGAGACAGTTGTGTAGCTTGACCTGCTTAAAGGGCCCCCTGGCAGTGAGATCAGGATCTGTCCCTGGTACATGTGTGGGGCTTTTGGAGCCCAGTGCCTATGATGGAACACCTTACACAGTCGTAGTGCAGGGAAGATACTTGCACCTGCCTCAACTGAAGGTACCAGGCTCTGCTGACTCCCCACGTGAGGCCTTGGCTTGGAGGAGATGGAAATCGGGGATGTATTAGGAGGAAGGCTGAGGTGGGAGGAGAGAGGTATCTGTGGTTAGTATGTAAAATTAATAGAAAACTTCTTAATAATAAAAAAAGAAAAATAAAATATAAAATAAAAGATATAGTGTGTTTCTTTGTGGTACATTCACAGCCTTAGCACAGATTATTTTTGTCTTCTATTATGAGTAAAATGTAGGCATTATTTCCTCTCTGGTATCTCAGAAAGTTCCCATGCCAAAGCTGTGATACCTGTGCCTTTCCCTCGTGGGATGAACTGTAGCTCAGTAGCAGGACTAGAGGGAGATTCTGGGCTTTGAAGGCTGTCTGTGCCTCTGTTGCCCCAAACTAGCAAACTGGGCAGAGGTTTGTTGAAGGAATGGACCGAACTGTGCCTCTGACAAGGGAACTGTACATATGGTGAGCCAACACCTGGTGGTGCTGTGGTCACAGCGTTGGGGAGTGCTTCCTACGCCTAGTTCCACCTGACAGATTATACTGCTATGGCTTAAGAATCAGAAAGAGACTTAAGAGTCAGACACACATTAATTGGGCTGATATCAGTGAAATCATGACATCTTATTCAGAGACTGTAGTTGGATGTGTTGGTCAAATCTCAGAGCCCCGAGATTGTCTTGCTCTTCTTTATTGGAAACTCAACTCTCTCTTGCCTTCCTCTCAAATCCCAAGTCTTTTTATGTTTTTTAGCTGTAAATATATTTTATTTTATAATTATTAATAAAATTCATACAATTTCAATGATCTTTAACATTTTTTAAAATTTTTTATTCATTTTGCATACCAACCATAAATTCCCCTCTCATCCTTCCTCCCTCTCTTCCTTTTACCTTTCCACTCCCCAACTTACCCCTCATCCCTTGCTTCAACAAGGTAAGTTCTCCCATTGGGGGACAGCTAAGCCTGGTACATTCAGTTGAGGCAGGACCAAGCCCCTCCCTGTTGCATCAAGGCAGAGCAAGGTGTCCGACCACAGGTAATGGGTTCCAGAAAGCCAGCTCATGCACCAGGGATAGATCTTGATCCCACTGCCCCTCAAATAGACCCAGCTACACAGCTGTCTCCTATGTGCAGAGGGTCTAGTCTGGTCCCTTGCAGAGTGCTAGTAATAGTGGTGAGGGTTCCTGAACTGGCTTACACTAGTAATCAGATTGGTGAATACCCTAACTGTCATCATAGAGTCTTCATCCAGTAAGTGATGGAAGCAGGTGCAGAGAATTTATAGCCAACTACCAGGCTGAGCTCCAGGAGTCCAGTTAAAGAAATGGAAGAGGGATTATATGAGCTACAGAGGTCAAGATCATGAGGGGAAATCTGCAGAGACAACTGAACCAAGCTCAGAGAAACTTACAGATTTAGGCTGACAGCTGTGGAACCTGCATGGGGACTGACCAAACCCCAGGTCTTTCAAACTGTATTTTCCTGTTCTGCTTTAATAAGAGGCTTCAGAATTCAGTTCAAGATTCTATGCCATTCAAGAGCTTGATTGTCTCAGTCACCCCTCAGACTTCTAGCTTCTATCCTAGCATAGTACTTTGAAAAGAGGACATAGTTAATATTGGCTGTTTGTTGATGAATTAAGTGACTAAATGACGAGAGAAACAACGGTTAATATGGGCACCTCAAGTACCATGTGTGGCTGTAATTTTCCCCTGAATTTATCAAGTCATATCCACAAGAATCAAACTCCATCATTACCCCTGGTAGAACTGGTGTCAGAAGAAAAAGTGGCTGTTGTCTAGATTCAAGTGTCTGGTCTTCCTAATGTCTATTTTGATCTTGAATAAAGATGTGCCAGCAAACTATACTTTGAAATTCTTGTATTTTGGTACATTTGGTAGAGGAAAAAGAATCCTGCTGGGACTCAAAAGTCCAATGTCTGTTGTTGATAAAAAATATTAGTTAAAGATGTGTTATATTTGTTGATGCTGTGGAATATTTGTTTAATGATGCAAAGATGTGTTGCATCCTTTTATGTTGCATTTGTTTAACTCTGTGCAATTATGTTACTTTGCCTGTTTAAAACACCTGGTTGGTCTAATAAAGAGCTGAACAGCCAATAGCTAGGCATGTACAGAACAAGACAACAAGGACCATAAAAATACGGCTCCTGGATTACGTTCACGGTGTCAGAAAGGAAGACACTGGAGGAATGTATGCGAATCCAAGTTCCACAAAGATGGATGGAACTCCTTTAACAGGAGAAAAAGGGTTTTAAGAGCCCCCTTGATAAGAAGTAGATAAGGAACTAAAATGGGATAAAAAGATAATAATTATAAATAAGTTATGGGCCATAAAGAGTAAAAAAAAAGACTCTATAGATATAAAACAGAACTTTGTAAAAGGTATGGGACATAATGAGTCTAAATAAAAAAGATTCATTATAGATATAATACAACATATTAAAAAAGTTAAATTACCAGTTCAAGATACCAAAAAATTATGCTTTTGTTTCCACAGAAAAAGTAAAAATTTACATGAGTTTTGGTCATTTGAGTTCCATGGGTTACAAATATTTGTCATCATTTAAAAACATTGTTTTCAAATTATTGTTGGTTAAGATAAAAGTTTAAATAAATGATTTTTTTGGTTTAAAGAAGCAGTTTAAGATGTAAAAATTTAAAGGCTTAAACATGTCATGAGGGTTTAAGTACGTGATATTTTGGGTCTGAGTAAGTAATTTAAGATATAAAAATATGAAACTTTAAAGTCTGACTTGTAGTGGGTAGCCATTCCAGCTTTGATCTGGAAGTTCCAACCCCCATTGAGACTCGGGCAACTGTCATGCCTACCAGGCTGGGCCAGGGAAGGGGCCTGGAGACCCGAGATCTGGATGGGCCAGTGCTCTCTCTGTTCCGGGACCCTGAATGTTGGAGGTGGACTGAGCAGAACTCCAGAGAACACCGCTGGACGGCGATACACCTTCCCCAGACCCCGCAACCTACTATCCCTTAATTTGTAAGTTACACCATTAAATAAATATCCTTTTAACTACGTGGAGTGGCCTTAATAATTTCACCAATACTAACTTTAAAGTTTAAGTAAGTTGTGAGGTTTGATATAAGTAAAGTTTATGTAGGGTCTAAGATATAAAGGTTTTAAGTATGGAAATATAAAAAAATATGGAAAGTATGTAATGTAAAAACAACTTATAAAGGGCTGAGGATACAAAGGCTTAAATAATGATTTTAAAAAAATGCTTTAAGATGTATAAAAAATAAAACATGTTTCAGATTTCTCTCTTTTGCTATTCTACTGTTATATTGAGACTCCAGAGTTTCATAATTTTCCTCTAACAAAATACCATTTGGAATTTTTATCTCTTTAAGAAGGTTCTTACAGGCTTCAAGAGATCTAAATCCACCAATGCCCACAGGCAAAGACAGACTTCAAAAAATTACTATCAATCTATGGTTTGTTTCTCCAACTGCCTATTTCCTTGAGAGGCACATCTTTTTTCTCTCTCTGAATATTGGAACTCCTCTTTCTTTTCTGCCAAAACCAGGCACTTAAAATTTCCAAATGTACACCTAAAAAAATTCCCCTTTAAAATTTCTTAACTTCATGTTCTGTCCATTAATATATATTTGTTTAAACAGATTTCTAATCACTTAAAGGTTACAGACTATTCTAACTGCTGTCTGCATGTCCCTAGCCTCACATGATCCTACATCACCTGGACAACAAATAGAGCAGTCTACTCTTCCTGGACTTGGTCAAAATTCCAGCCTTTTCGGTCCCCAACTAAGCTCCAAATTTCAACAAAAAGTAGTAAGATGATTACATTGTCCCTTATCATTCATTTATTAACAAAGGGCTGGAACATTGATTTCCTAACCTGGGATATACGGCTGAGGTGCCTACTTAACATATGCTATCAAAAAAAATTACTAATGTTCTCAATAGGCTAAAAGATTTATTGCTACTTTAATTTTGGGCATCACTATACTCATTACTACTATGAAAACTGTTGCTGCATTAATTTTAGGCATATCTGCTTTAATAGTTATTATTACCACCTTTGCTGTAGCTACCACTGCCTTAGTGCAAGAAATCCATACTACTCATTTTGTTAATGCATTAAATAAGAATGTTACCTTGGTTTTGTCAGAACAGTCCCTTATAGGTAAAAAATTAAAAACAAAGATTAATATATTAAAACAATGGTACCAATCTTGGACAAGATTTGGCTAATATTCAAAATAGATTAGAGATTAGGTGTCATGCTACATATCAATATATTTGTGTCATTCCTCTGCCTTATAATGCTAGTCAAAGTTAAAAAAAGATAAAAAAACATCTACAAAGAGTCTAAAAAGATTCAGATACCACTCATGACATAGAAGCTTTACAAAAAGTTATTAAGGCTATGAACAAAGCTCATTTCGAAAATGACTCTTTGGATGCCTTAGCTCATGAACTTGAGTCAAATGTCTTCTCTCTTAATCCTCTAGATTGGACACAATATTTTACATTCATTGGGATATTGATTCTTCTTCTTCTTCTTTTTTTTTTCGGTTTTTCGAGACAGGGTTTCTCTATGTAGCTTTGCGCCTTTCCTGGAACTCACTCGGTAGCCCAGGCTGGCCTTGAACTCACAGAGATCTGCCTGCCTCTGCCTCCCAAGTGCTGGGATTAAAGGCGTGCGCCACCACTGCCAGGCCAATTCTTATTTTTATCTTGGTTGTGCTATTATTTCCTTGTCTTTTCAAAATTATCCTACGTTCCCTACACACAGTGAGGCATGATCTGCAGGAGCTGCATCTTAAAAACAAAAAGCCGGGAAATGCCACACCAACTCCAGTGTCATCCATGTGACAATACTTGCCTGTGACCTGCTTCTAGGGCTGACCTGCCCCTGGGGCATGGCTGAGAGGGAGCCCCTTAAGACTCCAGGTGCATATGTGTTTGGCCTCTTCTGGATATCTCATGGTCCTGGAAGCTGGATGGGACACCAAGCCAGAATTCTCTGCTGGATGGCATCTCATCCCTCCTGGATCCTATAACCAACCCGCATTGGCTGTACATTATTTCAGAAATAAACCTCTTTGATTACCAGATAAATTACATGGAATTTCCTCATTAGTTACAGTAATAATGTGATACCCTCCATGATGTAGTATGACACCCTTCACTGAAAGCTGAGCGGATCCTCAGGTTGTGTGTTCTCTGGTCTCTGCTATCTACTGTTTATTCCACATCTCTACTGTCACAGGTAGTAGATAATGGAGGCATTGGGTCAAAGTCAAGTTCACCATGGATGGGTTTGGAGAGGTAAGACCAAATACTAAGTTTCTAGGCTTTTAGTCTTGGGCTCTTCCCACTAAAGTAAAAAATCTGAGAGCCCAAGTCTGGGTTACTGAGGTAACCTTCTCCTATTTCTGAATATTTTCTTACTGAAAAGTTCAACTAAGGGAGAAATGTAGGTGTGTGTGGAAAGAGAGAGAGAGAGAGAGAGAGAGAGAGAGAGAGAGAGAGAGAGAGAGAGAGAGAGAGAGAGAGAGAATTGGCTTTTCAATAAACCTTATTCAGTATTTCAGTATTTAGGGGCATTAACCTACTAAAGAGAGTATATGAGTTACTGGTAAGCATCTCTAACACTAATATTGATAATCTCAGTGAAGACAGAAGTAACAGAACCCAGGATTTAAACCACTAAATGTAGAATCAAGGGGATACTGGTCATTATAAATAAATTATAACTCTCTCTATATATATTAATTATATATCATAATTAGTTCAGACAAGTGAGTACTGAGACATTCACTATTAACTCCTCCTAATGTTTCAGACCAAATGGGTTTTATCACTTCTATATACACACACATTCTCATTTGTTCAAATTTAGCCCCCTTAGCAACTTCTGAATGCTTTCTTTTGTCCCTATCCCAATCTACTACAAGAAATTTTCTGAGGAGGGTTGAGCAAGGCACTAAGCACAGTATACATCATTAGCAGCCATTTTATTGTATGTTGTTTTAACAGAATAATAGTATTAGGCTTTCCCCTAGACCCATGGCTTACCTAGTCTCGGTTTCTTGGGTACTTTGTCAATGTCAGTTATGTATTCCTTCTCATGGTGTGGTACTTAAACCCAAATTAAATCATAATTGGTTACTTTTTCAACATTGTACCACTGTTACAGAAGTATTATTTGTAGGCAGACTGCTGTTGCAGGTCTCAGGTTTTGTAACTGGGTGATATTGATGAATTCCTTTCTCCTCTGATAATGCTTAATGTATTTCAAGCACCATGAATGTTAGTAAAAGGTGTGTGTGTGTGTGTGTGTGTGTGTGTGTGTGTGTGTGTGTGTGTGAGAGAGAGAGAGAGAGAGAGAGAGAGAGAGAGAGAGAGAGAGAGAGAGAGAGAGAGAGAGAGGATCACAGGAGTCAGAATCACACTGTTAAGTGTATCAAGCCAACTGAAACTCTTCGGTAAATCAACAGTTGAATCAAGGGCAATTGCATAGAGAGGGGCCTTGTGTGTACTCTGTATATCATTCCACTTAATATTTCTTAATCATTGCTGAACTGAGGAAGGATTGGAATGTTAGGATTGACCTGTTTCATCTCCAATGAAGGACTTTGTCCCTCTCACATAGCACTCTGTTCTCTCATGCATCACTCTGTCCTTGGTGTTCTGTTCTGTAAATTCCAGCCAGATGTCATGTCCTTCCTAAAATCTGAATCCAGTTCTCTCACTCCGGGAGAAGGCCTGAACAGATTTGAATATTCCTCTATCATCTGAATTCTGAAAACTAAGTCCAGTTAGTACTGAGTGTTCTGTACTTCCTAATGAACAACGTGTGAATAACATTTTACCCAGATAGTTTTTCTAGTTTAGTTTTTAATCATTTCAAACAGAAAGCAGATCTACCTATTGCTTCCTTTTGGTCAAATTTCTTTTTGGAAAGTATTTTATTGGGTTACAAACTCAACATAATTAAAATAAATAATTATACACATATGGATGTTCATATTTGTCTATATTTTTATCTCTGATCACAATGAGGATTTGTCATCACAGAAGATTTCTCCTATATAACACTTCATAACTTTTGCTGCTGGCCATCTTATTTTCCAATTGCCATTTTTGGTCAATAAATATTTTTACTATGTTTGTTTTTATCTTCTGCACCATATATAAATTGGGATCTTAAATTAGATTTTCTATTATGGTATTGTTTTAAATGTAAGTTATTATGTTAAGATTCATTCATAATATTTGTGAGTAATTCATTGTGTTTCTTAGTCATAGTCTATTATATGCATTGTCACAGTTAATACATTTCTTTTTCTATTGATAGAATCTAGGCTATTTATAGTTTTGTCAGGTGAAAAAAGTAGCCTATTGTAAATGTTTTGTACACATACATACACACACAGACACACTTATGCACACACACATTTCTGTATAAAAACTATTTTCTCTACCTTGGTGGATGGAAATGCAGTACCTGAATGTTTTTATGTGGAATTTCATACATATGAGTAATGCATTCTGGTCATAATTTCTCCTCCATTCTCTCTATCTCCTCATCTACTTCCTTTCCTCTTGAAGTCTCACTCCCATTCATATCTTTGTGCTTGTGTGTGTGTGTTTGTGTATGTGTGTGTATGTAACTGTGAGTGTTAGTGTGAGTGTGTGTGTGTTTGTATGTGTGTGAGAGAGAGAGAATAGGCATCTGTGTGTAATATGTGTGTGTTTGTGTGTATATGTGAGTGTGACACTTCATATATACATATGTGAACATGTATGTGGAAGCCAGAGGACACTAGGTGTCATTAGTTATCTTCCTTTATACTGCTCACCCTACTTATGAGACAGGGTCTTTTATTGGACCTGGAGCTTGTCAAGTAATCTAGACTGTCAGGCCAGCAAGCCCAGGATGTACCTATCTCTACCTTCCTGGATCTGGAATTATATTGCCTATCTTTTTATGTGAGTACTGGGTATCTGAACTCAGGTCCACAGGTGCTTCATGTACCTAACCAATTCCCCAGTCCTTGAGGTCTGATGTTGGTTGGTGAGGTGAAGATGGGTGTCTCAGCTCCAGAAGAGGGAGGAAGAGAGAATCTATATTTACTTTTTAATTTTTTTATTTCTAGTCATCAACAGATGTGACAGTGCTCAGACATTTGGTGAAAGTGGAATTTCTTTACTCTTTTCACTAATTCAAAAGCTACTCCCATATGGAAGTACACATGATCAGAAGTAAAGCCTTTCCATCTATCTGAGTATCTTCAGTTGCATGACTGTAAAATAAACATGATTATATACAAATGTATTTGTAGATAGAGTTTTCTCTCCAGGTCCCGACAAGTCCCGGCAGTCCCTTAACCCACTTATAAAATAAACATATAGATGCTTATATTATTTAAACTGCTTTGCCATTAGCTCAGGCCTATCATTGTCTAGCCCTTACTCTTATATTCAGCCCATTTCTATTAATCTATACTTTGCCATGTGGCTCATGGCTCACTGGTACCTTACATCTTCCTTGTCCTGGTGGCTCCAGGCAGTCACTTCCTTCCCTTCCTGTCCTTTTTTTTCCTTTTATTTTATTTTACAATAACATTCAGTTCTACATATCAGCCACAGATACCCTTGTTCTCCCCCCTCCTGCTCCTCCCCTTCCCCCCAGTCCACCTCCCAATCCCAACTCCACCCGGGCAAAGCCTCCCCTGAGGACTGAGATCAACCTGGTAGACTCAGTCTAGGCAGGTCCAGTTCCCTCCTCCCAGGTTGAGCCAAGTGTCCCTGCATAAGTCCCAGGTTTCAAACAGTCAACTCATGCAATGAGCCCAGGGCCTGGTACCACTGCCTAGATGCCTCCCAAACAGATCAAGCCAATCAACTGTCTCACTTATTCAGAGGGCCTGATCCAGTTGGGGGTCCCTCAGCCTTTGGTTCATAGTTCATGCGTTTATATTCATTTGGCTATTTGTCCCTGTGCTTTATCCAGGTTTCAACAATTCTCACTCATATAAACCCTCCTCTTTCTCACTAATTAGACTCCCAGAGCTCCACCCGGGGCCTAGCTATGGATCTCTGCATCCAGATTCCTCAGTCCTTGGATGGGGTTTCTGGCACAACTATTAAGGTGTTTGGGTGTTTGGCCATCCCATCACCAGAGTAGGTCAGTCCTGGCTGTCTCTCGACCATTGCCAGCAGTCTATTGTGGGGGTATCTTTGTGGATTTCTGTGGGCCTCTTTAGCACTTTGCTTCTTCCTTTCCTCATGTGATCTTCATTTACCATAGTCTCCTATTCCTTGTTCTCCCTCTCTGTTCTTGATCCAGCTGGGATCTCCCGCTCCCACAGGCTCTCTTTCCCTCGACCCTTGCTGTTCATTACTCCCACTCATGTCCAGGTTGTTCATGTAGATCTCAGCCATTTCTCCATCATTGGGCAATCCTCGTTTCTTTCTTGGGGTCTTGTTTTCCAGGTAGCCTCCCTGGTTATGTGAGTAGCAGTCCAGTCATCCTTGTTCCACCTCTCGTATTCTCCTATGAGTGAGTACATACCATATTTGTCTTTCTGAGTTTGGGTTACTTCACTCAGGATGATATTTTCTAGATCTATCCATTTGCCTGCAAACCTCATGATGTCATTGTTTTTCTCTGCTGAGTAGTATTCCATTGTGTATATGTGCCACAATTTATTTATCCATTCTTCAGTTGAAGGGCATCTAGGTTGTTTCCAGGTTTTGGCTATTACCAACAATGCTGATATGAACATAGGTGAGCAAGTGCTCTTGTAGTATGATTGAGCATTTCTTGGGTATATGCCCAAGAATGGTATAGCTGAATCTTGGGGGAGATTGATTCCCAGTTTTCTAAGAAAGCACCATATTGATTTCCAAAGTGGTTGTACAAGCTTGCATTCCCACCAGCAGTGGAGGAGAGTTCCCCTAGTTCCACATCCTCTCCAGCATAAAGTGTCCTCAGTGTTTTTGATCTTAGCCATTCTGACAGGTGTAAGGTGGTATCTCAGAGTTGTTTTGACTTGCATTTCCCTGATGATTAGGGATGTTGAGCAATTCCTTAAATGTCTGTCAGCCATTTGAATTTCCTCTGTTGAGAATTCTTTGTTTAGTTCTATAGCCCATTTCTTAATTGGACTGTTGGTTGTTTTGATGTCTAATTTCTTGAGTTCCTTATATATTCTGGATATCAGTTCTCTGTCAGATGTGGGGTTGGTGAAGATCTTTTCCCATTCTGTAGGCTGTCGCTTTGCCTTGTTGACTGTATCCTTTGCTTTACAAAAGCTTCTCAGTTTTTAGAGGTCCCATTGATTGATTGTTTCTCTCAGTGTCTGTGCTACTGGTGTTATATTTAGAAAGTGATCTCCTATGTCAATGCATTCAAGACTACTTTCTATTTTCTCTTCTAGCAGGTTTAGAGTAGCTGGATTTATGTTGAGGTCCTTGATCCACTTGGACTTAAATTTTTTGCACTGTGACAGATATGGATCTATTTGCAGCCTTCTACACGTTGATATCCAGTTATGCCAGCACCGTTTATTGAAGATGCTTTCTTTTTTCCATTGTACACTTTTGGCTTCTTTGTCAAAAATTATATGTCCATAGGTGTGTGGGTTAATGTCAGGGTCTTCAATTCGATTCCATTGGTCCACATGTCGGTTTTTATGCCAATACCAAGCTGTTTTTACTACTGTAGCTCTATAGTAGAGCTTGAAGTCAGGGATTGTGATGCCTCTAGAGGTTGTTTTATTGTACAGGATTCTTTTGGCTATCCTGGGTTTTTTTGTTTTTCCATATGAAGTTGAGTATTATTCTTTCCAGGTCTGTGAAGAATTGTGTTGGTATATTGATGGGGATTGCATTGAATCTGTAGATTGCTTTTGGTAAAATTGCCATTTTTACTATGTTGGTCCTGCCTATCCATGAGCATGGGAGATCTTTCCATTTTCTGACATCTTCTTCAATTTCTTTTTTCAGGGACTTAAAGTTCTTGTCATATAGGTCCTTCACTTGTCTGGTTAGAGTTACCCCAAGGTATTTTATGTCATTTTTGGCTATTGTAAAGGGTTATGTATCTCTGATTTCCTTCTCAGCTTCTTTGTCCATTGTATATAGGAGGGCTACTGATTTTTTTGACTTGATCTTGTATCCTGCTATGTTGCTGAAGGTGTTTATAAGCTTTATCAGTTCCTTGGTGGAATCTTTGGGGTCACTCAAATATACTATCATGTCATCTGCAAAGAGGGAAAGCTTGCCTTCTTCCTTTCCAATTTGTATCCCCTTAATCTCCTTATGTTGTCTTATTGCTCTGGCTAGAACTTCAAGTACTATATTGAATAAGTATGGAGAGAGTAGACAGCCTTTCCTTGTTCCTGATTTTAGTGGAATTGCTTTGAGTTTCTCTCCATTTAATTTGATGTTGGCTATTGGCTTGCTGTAAATTGCCTTTATTATGTTTAGGTATGTTCCCTATATTCCTGATCGCTCCAAGACTTTTATCATGAAGGAGTGTTGGATTTTGTCAAATGCCTTTTCTGCATCTTGTGAGATGATTATGTGTTTTTTTTTCTTTGAGTTTATTTATATGGTGTATTACATTGACAGACTTTCGTATGTTGAACCACCCTTGCATCCCTGGGATGAAGCCTACTTGTTCACGGTGGATAATTGTTTTGATGTGTTCTTGGAGTCTGTTTTGCAGTATTTTATTGAGTATTTTTGCATCAATGGTCATGAGGGAGATTGGTCTGTATTTCTCTTTCTTTGTTGTATCTTTGTTTGGTTTAGGAATCAGGGTAATTGTAGCCTCATAGAAGGAGTTTGGTAATGTTCCTTCTGTTTCTATTGTGTGGAACAATTTAGAGAGTATTGGTATTAACTCTTCTTTGAAGATCTGGTAGAATTCTGCACCGAAACCATCTGGTCCTGGGCTTTTTTTGCTTGGGAGACTTTTAATGACTGTTTCTATTTCCTTACGGGTTATTGGACAATTTAAATGGTTCATCTGGTCTTGATTTAACTTAGGTATGTGGTACCTATCCTGAAAAATTGTCCATTTCTTTTAGGTTTTCCAGTTTTGTGGAGTAGAGTTTTTGAAGTATGACCTGATGATTCTCTGGATTTCCTCAATGTCTGTTGTTATGTCCCCCTTTTCATTTCTGATTTTGTTGATTTGGATTCTCTCTCTCTCTGTCTTTTGGTTAGTTTGGATAAGGGCTTGTCTATCTTGTTGATTTTCTCAAAGAACCAACTCTTTGTTTCATTAATTTTTTGTATTGTTCTCTTAGTTTCTGTTTTATTGATTTCACCTCTCACTTTGATAATTTCTTGGCATCTATTCTTCCTGGGTGTCTTTGCTTCTTCTTGTTCTAGAGCTTTCAGGTGTGCTGCTAAGTCACTAGTGTGAGATTTCTCCAACTTCTTTATGTGGACATTTAGTGCTATGAATTTCCCTCTTAGCACTGCTTTCATAGTGTCCCATAAGTTTGGGTATGTGGTGCCTTCTTTTTTATTGATCTCTAGGAAGTCTTTAATTTCTTTTTTTATTTCTTCCTTAACCCATTGGTGATTCAGTTGAGCATTATTCAGTTTCTATGAGATTGTAGGTTTTCTGTAGTTTTTGTTGTTGTTGAAATCTAACTTTAAACCATGGTGGTCTGATAGAACACAGGGAGTTATTCCCATTATTTTGTGTCTGTTGAGATTTGCTTTGTGGCTAAGTATGTGTCAATTTTAAAGAAAGTTCCATGGGGTGCTGAGAAGAAGGTATATTCTTTTTTGTTAGGGTGGAAGGTTCTGTAGATATCTATTAGGTCCATTTGGGTCATGACATCAGTTAAGTCCTTTATTTCTCTGTTAAGTTTTGATTTGGGAGATCTGTCCAGTGGTGAAAGTGGGGTGTTGATATCTCCCACTATTAATGTGTGGGGTTTTATATGTGGTTTAAGCTTTAGTAATGTTTCTTTTACATATGTGGGTACCCTTGTGTTTGGGGCATAAATGTTCAGAATTGAAACTTCATCTTGGTGGATCTTTCCTGTGATGAGTATATAATGCTCTTCTTGATCTCTTTTGATTGATTTTAGTTTGAAGGCTATTTTGTTGGATATCAGCATGGCTACACCCGCTTGTTTCTTAAGACTGTTTGATTGAAAAGTCTTTTCCCAGCCTTTTATTCTTAGGTAGTGTCTGTCTTTGAATTTGAGATGTGTTTCTTGTATGCAGCAGAAAGATGGGTCCTGCTTTCATATCCATTCTGCAAGCCTATGTCTTTTTATAGGTGAATTAAGTCCATTGATATTAAGGGATATTAATGACCAGTGATTGTTCATCCCCATTATTTTGGTGGTAGTATGTGTGTACTTCTCTTCTTTGGGGTTTACTGCTGTGGCTTTATCTATTGCCTGTGTTTTTGAGTGTGTATCTGACTTCCTTAGGTTGGAATTTTCCTTCTAGTGCTTTCTGTAGGGCTGGGATTGTGGATAAGTATTGTTTAAATCTGGCTTTGTCTTGGAATGTCTTGTTCATTCCATCTATGATGGTTGAAAGTTTTACTGGGTATATTAGTCTGGGCTGACATCCATGGTCTCTTAGTGTCTGCATTACATCTGTCCAGGTCCTTCTGGCTTTCAAATCTCCATTGAGAAATCGGGTGTTATTCTGATGGGTTTGCCTTTATAGGTCACTTGGCCTTTTTCCTTTGCTGCTCTTAATATTCTTTCTTTATTCTGTATGTTTAGTTGTTTAATTATTTTGTGTCAAGGGGACTTTTTTGGGGGGTCTAGTTTGTTTGGTGTTCTATAGGCTTCTTGTATCTTCATAGGTATTTCCTTCTTTAAGTTGGGAGAGTTTTCTTCTATGATTTTGTTGAATATATTTTCTGTGCCTTTGAGTTGGTATTCTTCTCCTTCTTCTATCCCTATTATTCATAGGTTGGTCTTTTCATAGTGTCCCAAATTTCTTGGACAGTTTGGTTCATGACTTTGTTGGCTTTAGTATTTTCTTTGACTGAAGAATCTATCTCTTCTACTGTATCTTCAACACCAGAGATCCTCTCTTCCATCTCTTGCATTCTGTTGGTTATACTTGCATCTAAAGTTCCTAATCGTTTACTCAGATTTTCTATTTCCAGCATTCCCTCTGTTTATGTATTCTTCATTTTTTTTCTATTTCCCTTTTTAGGTCTCAGACCATTTCCTTTATTTGTTTCATTGCCTTTTCATGGTTTTCTTTCAGTACTTTAATGTTTTCTTCCAGGACTTTATTGTTTTCTTCTAATTTGTTTGCCCTTTCCTCTAGTTGTTTATAGTGTTCTTCCCATTTTTTTTCTTTTCCTCTACACAAGCCTATACCTTCTTCATGATGTTATTCATAAGGCTGTTTTCTTCTGCTTCTTCCAATTTTTGATGATGAGGTCTAGATGTTGGAGGCAGGCTAGGTTCTGGTGATGCTGTATTGCTCTTCATTTTGTTGTATGTACTTCTGCCTTGACATCTGCCCATCTCCTTGTGGTTTGTTCTTGGTCTTATCAGCGCACTTGGTTCAGACAGAGCTGATAGATTCAGGAAGTCTCTCTCTCTCTTGTCCAGATGGGAGCTTTCTTGTCCAAATGGGAACTCCGGGGCAGGATGAAAGCTCTTATCTAGATGGGAAGTCCGGGGCAGGATGGGAGCTCTTGTCCAGACAGGAAGTCCGGGGCAGGATGGGAGCTCTTGTCCAGACAGGAAGTCTGGGGCAGGATGGGTGCTCTTGTCCAGAAGGGAAGTCTGGGGCAGGATGAGTGCTCTTGTCCTGAAGGGAAGTCTAGGTCAGGATGGGTGCTTTTGTCCACAAGGGATGTCCAGGGCAGGATGGGAGCTTTTTTCCACAAGGAAAGTCCAGGGCAGGATGGGAGTTGTTGTCCAGAAGGGAAGTCTGGGGCAGGATGGGAGTCCTCTCTGGTCCAGAAGGGAAGTCTGGGGCAGGATGGGAGCTCTCTCTCTCTGGTCCAGAAGGGAAGTCTGGGGCAGGATGGGAGCTCTCTCTCTCTGGTCCAGAAGGGAAGTCTGGGGCAGGATGGGAGCTCTCTCTCTCTGGTCCAGAAGGGAAGTCCGGGGGAAGGTTGGGTGCTGGGGGCCAGTCTCTAAGTCTCAGGAAGTGGCTGGGGTCTTGGGCAGATGGGCGTGGGGGCAGTATGTGGAGATTGCAGGGTCTGCCGGGGGTCTTGGAGTAGGGGATCCTTCCTGGTGGCACTAGAAGGGAACCTGCTGCGTGGCCAGAACCTGGGGCCAAGTTGGGCAGGTCTTCCCGGAGTGGCTGGTGCCCAGGGATGGGGTCCGGGCTGAGCCAGGACACTCACCTCTGGTCCTGAAGGGAAGTCTGGGCCCCTTCCTGTTCTGTAGCTACAGTTTTCCTGCCTTGCCCACAGTCAGGACAAATTCTTGTCACCCGCCAGTCCCACAGCCGCTCAACCCAACCAAGTAAACACAGAGACTTACATTGCTTTATAAACTGTATGGTCATGGCAGGCTTCTTGCTAACTGTTCTTATAGCTTAAATTAATCCATTTCCACAAATCCATACCCTGCCACACAGCTCATGGCTTACTGGCATCTTTTCATGCTGCTTGTCAGGGTGGAGGCTTGCAGTGAGTCTTTCTGCCTTCCTGTTCTTTTATTTCTCCTCTCTGTTAGTCCCGCCTATACTTCCTGCCTAGCCGCAGCCAATCAGGTTTTATTTATTGACCAATCAGAGCAACTTGACATCCCACAGCACGGCCAAGTGCAGACCATCTCAGACACCTGCACTCCGGCCCGTGGTCCTAATCATCCTCTATGTGGACCTGCTGGGTAAAGCCATGAGGAACCTGAGAACAGGCTCCCACAGGACATACAGAACATCCCACAGCACTGTTCCCTTAATTCTCTTCTCTGTTAGTCCTGCCTATACTTCCTGTCTGGCTATTAGCCAATCAGTGTTTTATTTATTAACATATTTACCATATAAAACATCCCACAGCATGTAATGTTTAAATTTGGACATAGATAAAGACTTGTAGACACAAAATACAATACTACACAGCAGAATTCAAGGCTGTATTCTTCTACATGCTTGGAAAGTGCTGAAGTAGATTCTCTTCTTTGTAGGTGGACTTTACTGTCCTACCAGCCATTTCCCAAATTAACTACACAGAGGCACATTAATTATAAATGCTCGGGCAATAGGTTATACTTGTTACTAACTAGCTCTTACAACTTAAATTAACCCAAATTTCTCATTTACTTATTCTCTGCCACATGGTGGTACCTTCTTGAGCATGGTCTGTTTATCTCTTGCTTCTTTTGTGTCTGGCTGGTAACCCTGACAGTACAACCTTCTTCTTCCCAGAATCCTCCTAGTCTTGCTCTCTCACTCACACTCTTTGTGCACAACTATTGGTCAGTCAGCTCTTTTATATAAAGCAATCAAGAGGTGCCTTGGCAAAGATACATCTTTACACTGTACAAAAGGATTATTCCACAGCATCTGTTTTGTGGCTACACTGGGAAACTTCACAAAACTGTTTAATGTTAGACTAGAATGTGAAGATGACAGTATAGGGCTGTATGGTCCTCTTCTTGGGTTGATTTACAAGTGGGCAGAATTTGATGGCACCTCCAACTTGCTCTTGGGAGGATTGTGCAATATTTCCATTCTGTTTTATGATGTTTATTCAGAACTGTAGGCTTCAATCTTAATTATTCTGTTGTTCTGGAATATTAGTTGTAGATGTGTTACATGTTTTTATGCTGTGGAAAATTTGTTTAATGATGTAAATATTTGTTGCATTCTATTATGTTGCATTTGTTTAACTCTGTAAAGCTGTTTTAATTTGCCTGTCTAAAACACCTGGTTTGTCTAAAAAAGATCTGAATGATCAATAGCTAGGCAGGAGAAAGAATAGGTAGGGCTGGCATGCAGAGAGAATAAATAAGAGGGGAAATCTGTGAAGAGAGATTGGGGTGCAAATGGAGAAAGAGAAGAGCACTCCAGAGTCCAGTCACCTAGCTAAAGAGCAAGCCACAGAGTAAGAAGTAAAGGAATGTATATAGAAAGTTAAAAGCCTGGAAGCAAAAGATAGTCTGGATAATTTCAGTTAAGAAAATTTGTCTAGAAACAAGCCAAGCTAGAGCCATTCATTTATAAGTAAGAATAAGATGCCGTGTAATTCTTTGGGTGCTGGATAGTGGGCCTCCAGCCCCCAAGGAAAAAAGAGGAAAAAGTGTAAAAACAAACAAGTATATTTTGGCATTCACTGTGGGTCTTAAATATTCCTATAGCCTGAGGAAACCAGAAAAAAAAACCCACAAAAACCAAAATAAGTACTACTCCATTAAGAAACTCTGTCTTGTTGCACAGCACTGAAACAGTCTATTTCTCACCAAATAGAAACCAAAAGCCAAGTAAATATGTCTGCCAAAGTGCAGGGCACCAACATTCCATAGTTTGGGAGTTGAAGGTACCTCTGATTAGGCAGTCTGACTGGGTCTTAAATTTTAGGGTTGGCTTTCATGACCAAGGACATGGGGTAAAGCCAGCCACCAAAGCATTAGCATAGGTCCTTCCACTTAGCAGTTTAAAGTTTGTTCACATTTCAAAAAAGACTAGAGATATGCAGTAAAGCAGGTTCACACAAGGAAAAAAAAAACCTCTAAATAGGTTCCACTGTGTTTTACAATGCATGAAAGTTTAAGAAAAAAGAAAAAAGGCTATTACCAGTCATAGAAAGAAATAAATTATTTAAAGAGAGAGTATAAATAATGTAAAAGAAAAAGACACATAGTGATGCAAAATACACAGGGAATCTGGATCCTGTATACTATTGTGTTGATTTTGAATTTTTTGACTGATGAGGAGTAAATAACAGCTGCTATCAGACATGAACATGTGAACTGGACTGACAAATTGAGCCACCTAAATACTTTGGGGTTATCTTAACTTTAAAATAATGTCAAAAATACGTTACATTGGAGAAGAGGTTTTGCTTTTGTTTCCATAGGAAATGAGAGTCTGTATGTTCCTTCTGAGTTGATGTGGATCATGTTTGTTTGGTGAAGACCTCCTGAATCTTGACAGGTGATATATATCAATAAAGGAAACAGCTAGTCTTCCCATGACTTGGCTGTCACCTCATGTTTTCTCAGGGAATCCTAAAGATGCCTTTACCTACAGACAACAGGAAGCAGTCTGGAGTACATGATGCCTACATTCCCAAAAGATGGGGTAGGTAGTCTCTTGTTATTTGGTGAGTTATGTCTATTTTGTAACATTTACAGGAATATAGAAATATAGGGTAAAAAGACAACTCTCAATCTCATATGTTATGCATTGGAATGGGTTTTGACAAATTGATATAAATTTACAATTATTTTTGTTACATTGTGTATAAGCTTCTACTCATGTTTGGTGTATAGTGCTTATGTAGCTCATTTAAAAATGCAAAGTATAATTAAGAGTTGAGTTTAGTAGTTAATTTATAATAATCAAACATGTAGTCACATCTGGTATGTTTTCATGATTAAACAGGTATATTTTAGACAGATAGATGGTTTTCAAATACTTCAAAGACCTACAGAATATAGCATTTAAGAAGTTTAATAACCTAAGATTTTCATGACAATAAGACATAATCTGATCCTGGAAGCACTAATTTACTTCATAAAGGGATGATAGGCATCAGAGAAACTCCAGGTGGAGTTTATTTTCAATGTGGTAAGACTAACCATTTGGGCAAGAAACTGCTTTTGCCTTGAGTGTTGACAGACTGCACATGTAATACTCACAGGAAAGTCACTGCTGAACTTTGTCAAAACAAGGCTGGACAGTCTTTCAAAATTGTCACTTCACAGAGGAGTCTGTTAGATATTCTGCAGGATTCAGAGGAAAGCAACTGATGAACATTGCCAATACAAGGCAGGAGAGTCCTTCAAATTTCCTGATTCACTGAAAAGTCTGTCAGATATTGTAGGCCTGGGCTGAAGGTGCATGCCCCAATAATACAGAGGAATTTTAGGTGACTGTCCAAAAAGCCAGTTGTCTCTGCTCTTAGGTCATCCTTTATTCTGGGGTCTTTGGTGTTAAAGACTAAATAGTTACAGTTTTTCTTCAGTTATGTTAAAACAAACTAGTTATAAAACTTTAGAATCACTAAGATAAGATAGACAATGTAATATTTTCTTTAAATTGTAAAATACTCATGGACTGAATATTGTAAATGTAATTCTTACTTAATAACTGTTTTGTTGTGTATAATTTTACTATGTTAAGTTAAAACTTTTCATTTTTATTTACTTTTTTTTGTTTGTTTTTCAAGACAGAGTTTCTCTGTGTAGTTTTGTGCCTTTCCTGGAACTCACTTTGTAGACCAGGCTGGCCTTGAACTCACAGAGATCCGCTTGCCTCTGTCTGCCAGGTGTTGGGATTACAGGAATGCGCCACCACAGCCTGGCAAATCTTTTCATTTTTGCTTAGGCCAAAAGGGGGAAATGTTATGGAATATTAGTTAAAGATGTGTTACATTTGTTTATGCTGTGGAACACTTGCTTAATGATGCAAGGATATGTTGCATTTGCTTAACTCTGTGAAGCTGTGTTACTTTACCTGTCTAAAACATCTGATTTGTACAATAAAGAGTTGAATGACCAAAAGCAAGGCAAGAGAAAGTATAGATAGGACTGGCAGACTGAGAGATTAAATAGGAGGAGAAATCTGGGAAAAAAGAACAGGAAGTGAATGGAGAAGGAGTAGAGGACTCTATGGTCCAGCCTCCCAGCTACACAACAAGCCACAGAGTAAGAAGTAAAGAAAGGTACGTATTTTATTTTGGGGGTAAAGTTCTGCACTTAGGCCACTAACACATGTTCATGAGTTTGTGTTCATGAGATCTTGAGCAATAATCTTAGGTGTTTTCCTGAATCATTAGCTTACATTGACACTATCGGAGATTTTAATACTGGCACCTGGCATAATGGGTTATAGATATGGCAATAGGATACAAATGACAAATGACAGGGGAGGCAGAGTCTTGTAAGTTAGGGGGGAATGGGCCTATAAAAGGTTCATGCTACATGTCACTTCAAGATGCTGTCATTGACAGGATTCCACAGGGTTCCTTGATTCACAATTTAGAGAGTTAGAGGCAGTAAAGAGGATATTTTGGCTAGAGGACAAGGTAAATATTAACTCAGCACCCGTTCCTCTATCAACTCTGGTGAAGGAGGGTGAAACAGAATGTCCAATGGAAAGAGACCAGCAGAGACAAGGCAAAGAGCAAGAAGACATTTGGAAGAGCAGAGTAAGATCTCATTTTACCTCATTTCAAGGGCACAACCAGTGCTTTGTGACAGAGGCTCACAGGGTCCCTTAGTGGCACACAGTTCTCAAGCTGTGCATCCTGTGCCTGTGCTCCACTTGATTTACAAATGGCTGAGCATCGGATTGGGCTTCTAGTGAGCTTATTTCTTCTTGAGGTTCTTCTCTTGGATGCTGCAAAAATCCTGACTATTTCTACAGTTGGTGAGTGCTTGTTGGCAAATTAGAGTCTTATGAGATCAGTATACCTGGGTTAACATGTCTCATGCAAACAGCATGCACTGGACAGACCATGCAAGAGATTTTCAAACTAGGCTTAGATCAAACCTGGGGGAGGAGGGATGCATTGTAAAATATGGTGCTCAGAAGTGATTCTACCAAAGAGTGGGGGTAAATAGTAGATGGAAATAGCATCTGATGTGGAAACAGTAGCGGAAGACTGAGTAGTGTATTGTAAGGAAGACAAGAAAGGCTTCTCTACTAGCAGTTTAGATTGTGAGTAGATGGGAGGCATATTAGTCAAAGTGATCAGTCTATTCTTCCAAAAAAGGGAGCAATGAGCCTTTATTGATTTTCAGGGGTTTGGCTATGTCCATAAATATTTTTGTTTCCAAAAGTATTTCTTGTTCTTCTGAATAAGCACACAGTCACTGAAGTTTGCATGTCATTAGGGTGTCATCTTATTGTAGGTACTTCTAAGTTACTCTGAACACCACAAATATCCATGCTCCGATTTTTGGACTGAGGCTCATAATAATTGGGTAGGGCTTTATATGCATGAATCACTGATAAAAGTCAGGGTTGGGTAGGGGAAATACATACTAGTACCAAAGGCAACAAACAACATCAAACCCATATATAGGCTTTGTGAAAACCCTTTTTTTTTTTTTTTTTTTTTTTTTTTTACAATTTTTAACCTGTTTGCATTCATAGCTGAATAGGATTTCCCAAGGATTAGGACAGGAAAGGACACAGATAGAATAAGAAAGCAGAATTGATGAATGCATTATGTTATTTTAATCCTAATTTGGATACCTAGTGTTTCTGGTAAAGAGTCAAGATTTTAACATAGGTAACCTTCAAGCTTCTGCAAAAAAGAACATAGACACTTAATTTGTAATGTGTGAACACAATACACTCATAATAGATATTACCCAAAGCCAAATTGTCAGCAAATAACTCACATGTTGTACTTTAGGACCTCTGAAATTAATGATTTTTAAAAGTTAACCAAAAGCGAATGAAGCTGGATGGCTTAGTTAGATTTTTTTGTTTATTATAAGGAAAAACATTCTGAAGGGACTATGATTCTGCTCTTACTGACTTCTGACATCTGAGCTTACTCTGTAGCATTACTAAGGAGCTTTTGCAAATTAAGATATCTTGTCACTAACCCTTTTGTGCCTACAATTTGTGTATCTATCTCAAACTCTACCTCCTTTAGCTGTCATTGTCATAAGGGAATGCTCGTCTATAAGCATTTCATCGTTGGCTTCTAATGCTACTTTAGAGCAAAGCTATTGACATTATGGATTCAACAATGAACAGTAAGTTAGCTGTATCTGGTCCTCTTCACTACTACTCACTATCTCAGCAAGATGATGATAAAAATATATTCCTATTTGTGCTTATTGTAGAAGTATTTTTACCTGCATGTCTATCTGTTTGCTACTTATGTGCCCAGGCACTGTGGGGTTCCTGAGAAGGCATCAGATCTTCTGGACCTGGAGTTACATGTGACTAGGAGCCCCCTTGACAGTGCCTGGAATTGAACCTGGGTCCTCTGGAAGAAGATCCAGTACTTTAAACACAGAGCAAACTCTCCTGCTCTCCCCCTTTGCGGTCTTTTTGTTTTGTGCTTTTTTTCTTTTTCTTTTCTTTTGAGAGAGCTTCTTTATGTTGTCCTGGCTGTCTCATAACTCTCTCTGTAGACCACCTGGCCTCAAACTTATAGAGATCCACCTGCCTCTGCCTCCTGAGTGCTGGGATTAAAGGTGTGTGCCACCTCTGCCTGGCTGATGATAATTATGTAAAGCAGGAGTTTTCTTTCAGCTGCTGTAGAAGTAACCATTACACAGAACTGGGCACTAGAATTTAGATGTACTCCTAAACCCTAGAATAACACAGTCTCCTCAGACGGATAAAGGGACTGGGCTGCATCTGGCAAGGCTACAACTCACATTTATAATGTCCCATAATGAATTCATATACATTTTCTTTTTTTTTACAATAAAGATATATTTATTAGCCGGGCGGTGGTGGCGCACGCCTTTAATCCCAGCACTCGGGAGGCAGAGCCAGGCGGATCTCTGTGAGTTCGAGGCCAGCCTGGGCTACCAAGTGAGCTCCAGGAAAGGCGCAAAGCTACACAGAGAAACCCTGTCTCGAAAAACCAAAAAAAAAAAAAAAAAAAAAAAAAAAAAAAAAAAAAAAAAGATATATTTATTAGAAGAAAATATTAGCAATTAATTCATAAAACTGTGCTTTTAAAGTTTATCAGTATAGATATATTCTTGGTGATTTTACATTTCCTCTATGCCATATTTAATATTTTTTATTTTATAATTTAATCTAATTTTGCATACCATTTTTTTTTGTTTTTTTCGAGACAGGGTTGGTTTCTCTGTGTAGCTTTGCGCCTTTCCTGGAACTCACTTGGTAGCCCAGGCTGGCCTCGAACTCACAGAGATTCACCTGGCTCTGCCTCCCGAGTGCTGGGATTAAAGCCGTTAGCCACCACTGCCCGGCACATATCATTTTCTAATGAGTATTGTTACAGTGGGGATTTGAGCACTCTTGTTAAAAATCATGACTCCATTTTCCACCTGCTTTTAAAATTATTTCTTTTATTTTTTGAGATTATAATGATATCATTTCTTTTTCTCTTTCCTCCCTCCAAACCCTCTTCAAAATATCTCCATGTTCTCTTTCAAATTCACAGCCTCATTCATCATCATTTGTTGTCCCATGTATACATTCACGTGTATATACACATATACTACCGAGTATAACCTGCTCAGTGTGTATAGTGTTACTATATATACACATATACTACTAAATGTAACCTGCTCAATCTGTATAGTGTTACTATATAATAACATACACTACTAAATATAACCTGCTCAGTCTGTATAATATTATTAGTATGTATGTTTTTAGGGATGATATGAACCATTTATCTTAATTGTTCTATTATCAATAACAACTCTGGAGTCAGATACTGCGGTGAAAACCTGATAGATTGAGAAAGCAGCAAAGGAATGATCAGCTGACCCCCTCTTTCCATGTTTCCCAGATTGAAAGTCTCTGCAAATCTTTCTATCCCCTCTATTCCTTCCTGTCTTCTCTATCATATCCTGGGTCTTACAATTTCTCCATGGCTAATTCTCCATATAGTCACAGACATTGCCCACTGATTCAATGTTAACTTTGTTAACACTCTTGGAGTGTCACAGTTTGATCAAATATATCAACACAATGTCAAATTTGTATTGGATAAACAATTACTGTGGTCTTCACTAGGTAATACTGGTTCTCCTATTTTCACCATTTCTTAGTTGACTCTGTATTTGTGTTTGTTTTTGCTGTGTGTGTGTGAAGGGTTGAAGGATCTGTGCTTTCCTACATCAACTTTAGCATTTTTATGTTGTTCTTGTTTGGTTCATGTCTTGCTGGTGAGACTTCATGAATATAGATTCTGATATTCTTAGGAGACACAATCTCACAGCAAACTCCATGTTCTTCTGATTCTTAATCATTCTGTCCCCTCTTCTGAAATGATCCCTGAGCCTCAGGTGCAGAAGTTGTTTCATCCATCTGCTTTTGTGCTGGTATTTTTAATGTAATGAAGGTGAAGACCCAATTCTTGAAACTTCACTTTTTTTCCTGGGCTCACTGGCTCAGTTTGTGCAGTTTGAAATTCTCAGATTTTCTCCAGGATGAGCTCTTTCTTGTGAGTACTCATTAGAATGGCTGATTCACTGGGCACCCCTTCTAAGTCTAATAAGAACAAGAACAGGAAAATCAGGGTGTAGTAGGCTTTTATCTGTGTTGTGTTATTTCAGACTACACAAATGTGAATGAAAAGAGTGATTCATACAATGTATAGATTCAACTTTCCTGACTTTTTCCTGCTCTGCCCCATTTTAATCATGGTGCTCTGAGTTCTCCCAATCACTTTGATCTCCCAGCTTTTATTGTACAAATTCCATTTCTCTTCTTAATTTATCATTCTCTGCTTCAGCTCTGGACTCAAACAATTGTTCTAAAGAAATTGTAGCCACAGAGAAGCTATTGTTTGATGATACTTGTGTAATATTTATACACTGTGTAAAGACATATCGCTGTGATAGGATTAATAAAGAGATAAATTGTCAATAACTAGGCAAGATGTAAAGGCAGGATTTCCAGACCTAGAGAGGAAATGGGGAACACAATCAAGGCACAGAAGAGATGGCAAGAAGATTGGGGGAAATCAGACATACAGAATGGAAGAAAGATAAAAAGCCATAAGGTAAAATGTAGATTACTATAAATGGATTAATTTAAATTATAAGAGCTAGTGGGACAAGCCTAAGCTAGGGACTATCATTATTACTTGATAATAAGTTTCTGGGTCATTATTTGTGAGCCATTAGCCCAAGTAAAAATCCTTCTATAGATACTTGTACCTTTCCTGAAGATCCTAGGATTGTTGAAGAATTTGTTGCCCCAGTTCCTCATGCATCTGATGTTCTTCATGAGCACCCCAGAATTATTGAGACCTCATGATGACCCTTAATGGCTTTATTCAAAATGGTAGAAACTCAGGTCCAAGAAGAGAAATTTCTTAAGGGTTCAATAAGCATCTCTCCCCATGAAATTTCTTTCACTGAAAAATATCAGCCATCTTATTGTGATGTATTTTCCATCTCTGGTAATTTATTGAATAAAATGAAGCAACTTCTGCACCTGAGGCTCAGGGATCATTTTAGAAGAGGAGGCAGAATGATTAATGTAGTTATGAGAAGACACAGTGGAAAATGTACATGGATCAAGGATAAAGATTGTCTATTGTCCAAGCAGAGAAGCTCGTTAATCAAGAACCGTTAGATTTTTTTTTAAATTTTATTTTAAAATACTATTCATTTCTACATAATAGCCACAGATTCCCTTGTTCTCTCCCTTCCTGCCCCCTCCTCTTCCCCCCAGGCCACCCCCCATTCCTGGAGAGATGGCTCAGCCATTAAAGGCTAGGCTCACAACCAAAAATATAAGAACCTTCAGATTTTTAAAATAATTTATTTTTAAGTTTGTGATTATGAGTCCTTTGCCTACACATAAAATATATAAGTGCATCATGTGCATGAAATGACCATGGAGGCCAGAAGAAGGTGTTAGAAATCCTAGAAGTAGAGTTTCAGGTGGTTGTGAGGTATCATGTGAGCGCTTGGAATGGAACCTGAGTCCTATATGAGAGCAGTAACTGCTTTTAACTGCTGAGCCATCTTTTCAGGCATTACCTTCCTATCTTTGGTAGTCAGAGCTCTGGGTTCACATCCTGGATATCATCTAAAATGTAATTGAGGGCATGGAAGTTTTGGTTTCCATTTATTCATTATGAGGCTTTCTGTGTCTTTACACTTACTTTTGGATTTCTTTATGTCAGCTATTTATGGTAAGCAGAATTCTTTTCATTAGTCTTCACCAAAATGAACTTATGTTTTATTTCTAGGTGGAAGCCACTATGTGGTGATAAACCATGTGTCACAAATTCTTCAAGACCATGGACATAATGTGACTAATCTGCTTAATGAAAAGCTTATTATCCCAGGTACTTTTAAAATCAATTAATAAATTAAGTCACTTTAAATAAAAAATAATAGATTTTGTATAGAACTGTTTGATATAAGTTCTGTATTTGATCTTATTTAGATATAAATTGTGGTATGTGTGTTTGTGTGTGTGTATGTGTGTGTTTGTGTGTGTGTGTATGTGTGTGTTTGTGTGTGTGTGTGTATGTGTGTGTGAAAGTATATATATATGTGCATATATAAGTTTTGGAGATCTCATTAGACTTTGTGGTCTTGTCCTCATATGATATACTTCTGTATTTTACATAGTGGTGTAGGTTGACTGTGATTGCCAGAACCTTTGGTATTGAACATTAGTGATCCTTAAGTATTAGGCCTACTAAAAGCTGATTGGCCTATGAAGGTATACACTTGGAAAGGAATTACATTGTCCATCCATGGGTAGATATTTTTACTCAGTAGAGTAGGTGTTTATGAAAGAATGAGCCTTTTCTTCTCTGGCCTCTTTCTTCTCTTTTGTCGTGTGGCTCAAGTGCTCACTATATATTAAACACATCCCCTTCCGTATTATGATGCAGTGAAAAGGCATCCAGCCAAGGCTCCACACAATAATCATCCTGGAGTGTTAATCTTTAAAACTATGAGATAAATAATTTTTTATGTTTATGTTTATTTTCATTGTGTATATTTATGTGTTATGGTGTATATTTCTGCATATGGGTACAAGTGCCCAAGGAGGCCAACCCAAGTGGTTGAATCACCTGGACCTGGAGTTAGCCAGAAGATGGGAACTGCCTAATGTGGATTTTTGGAACTGAACATGGGTCCTCTGCAAGAGTAGTATACACTTTAAACTGCTGAGCCATCTCAGTAAAATATTAACATGATAAATTAACAAACATCAGATATTTTTATGGCATTAAAAACAGATTAAATAACCCATTACTTGAATATCACTCACAGTCAACACTACACATCATTATTGATCATTTTGAGAAATTTTATGTCAAGTATGTCTAAAAGTAGTGTTGATTAGACATATTCTGCCATATTTAGGATTTTAATTATCTAAGGATATCTATATTCAGTGCCACATAAATCTGTTTCTATCTTTAAAAGACCTAAAATTTAAGAAATATTTTTCTAATTATCTTTTTATTTATGCTCAAAGTTTAGGATGTGTGACTGAGAAAACTCCAGATTCTTGAAGAATAACTGGCTCCCCCAAAACTCTGCAGAATGATATTAGAAGTTCTTACCTAGCTTATTGAGTACAGAGAATCATAAGTAAACCAAAACCCACCAGTCTCTGCTGATAGATTCAGGCAGAAGCCCAGAAAACTTCAATTCTTTGTTTATTGAATGTATTTTTTTTGAGACAGGGTTTCTGTGTGTAGTTTTGGTGCCTGTCCTGGATCTTGCTCTTTAGACCATGCTGGCTTTGAACTAACGGAGATCCACCTGGCTCTGCCTCCAGAGTGCTGAGATTAAAAGTCACCACCGCCTGGCTATTTGATGTATTTATATATTTAATTTGCCTTAATATTCTGGGTTCATAAGTGGAGTTCATGTTTATCCTGTTTTGTCTAGTCTCATAACCTTTGACTATTGCTCAAAGCTATAGACTCTCTGATCTTTTAACAAGCTATGCACAAAATGTCTGCAAAGAAATCCTCCATGTCTGTTGACCAATTGTCTTTAATTCTTAGATGCAATTGTCGTTGACCTAAATTTTCTTTTGTCTTTTATTTTCTTTTTCTTCTCTCTCCCTGTCACCATGCCCTGCTATTTGCCCCCCTTCCTGTGTTCTCTTCTTTCTTTTTCTTTTTCTTATTTTTTCTCAGACAGGCCCAAGCTTTCATGGAACATATTCATATACCCATGGTTGTTCTCAAACTCAAGGAATGCTCTTATCCTAGCTTCTCAACTTCTGGGTTTATAGGCATGAGTCACCAGTCCCAACTCAGAGGTCCTTTCTACTTCCATAAACATTGGACATTTCAGATGTGATAATGGGTTAGACTTTCTTTTTATTTCCCAGTAGACTTTAAGTGGATTTGTGATTAGTGGATTTAAGTGGATTAGTAACAACATTACTAGAGCATGTTTATCCAACCTTCAACTGAAACTCTGTATTGAAACATGTGAACATTAATTATTTGTCTGGATCACTTAATTCTGTGGTTATTCAACCTGAAAAACTGTATGACAGACAACTTGAAGAAATAAAGGTATTTGGCATTCACATGATTTGCAAATATTTGATAGTGCCAGGACGGAAGGGTGAATGGTTTGACCTTGTAGTTCTTTCGTTTCTATAACAAGCTTCCTTACACTTACTGTCAACCTTCATTGACCTATGCAGATCTGTCTTCAAGACCTGGAATTTGAAGAACTTAAGGAATCAATTAGACTACTGTCTATAATGTTAACAGAAACATATTATTTCAATTTCAATGTACTTTATACACAACTGTAACAATCAATACAATGATCCAAGAAGGTTGTTTGAATTCAGAAATACATGATCAGGAAAAACAAGGAAATAGACACCAGTGATCATGTATTAAATTTAAGCAGAGTAACTGTTTCCTAGAACTCTCCCAGGACAGGTCAGTTTTAACATGTACTATAGATTATACCTGGGAAAGCACAAAAGTACACCAAAAGGCCATATCCAGATTCAGGATACCCTGAGGAGAGCGCTAGGAATATCCTTTTACAAGATTGGGTTCTATAGCTATGTTCTATCATGCAACAAAAAATAACATATCTTATAAATTGAATTTAAGTATCTGTTGCAGCAAGTATGAAATCATGTCCAAGAACAATCCAAGGAAAAAAATACACTTGAGGTAAAAGGCCCTCTCCTCTATTCCCTGGAGCTTCTCTCACAGATTCCCAAGGCCTTATTCATAATGTGTTAATCTTTTGACCACATTAGCACTCACCATAAAGAAATCTATGTAACCAGATGGTTCTCTCCTGCCTGCCAGTACCTGATTATTCATTCAGAGACTTTTATTAGTCATAAATCCTTGGTCAACAGCTCAGGCTTATTACTAGCTAGCACTTACAATTAAATTAACTCATATTTCTTATCTATGCCTTGACATGTGGTTCGTGACTTGTTAACTCATTTTTCTACACATCCTGCTTCCTTGGCAGCTGGATGGCATCTGCCCCATCTCTGCACTTCTTCATCCCCATCTTAATTTAATTGTATCACCTAACCTTATTCTGCCTGGCCATTGGCTAAAACAGTTTTATTCATCAACCAATTACAGCAACACATATTCACAGTGTACAGAAAGACATCCCACAGCATATGTATGTATGTACGTATCTGTCTGTCTATGTATCTATCTATGTATCTAGATATCTACCTAACTGCCTACTTACCTATCTGTCTATCTATCATCTAGTGAAAGGTTTCCATGTATACCAGGCTGGCTTCACAACTGCTTTGTATTAAATGATAACCTTGATTTTGTGGTCAAACTTCCTTTACTTTCTGAGTTCTGGGATAATAGATGTATGCCATAAATTTTTGTATGGTTCTTGAGTACAAATACACTAGCCAGGCACTATAACAACTGAGCCACATATAAATACCTGTGTGCCCCAACTTTCAAAAGGAGCATATATCAAGCTAAATGTTGTTTTTGTTTTGGGGCACCAGTCCAATAACAGCAGAGATCATCGGTGATTTGCTACAAATATTCAAGCCAGGACTTGTTTGTATATATGTCCTGCCTGACCAGACAACCTTCATCCCTTCTAGTAGGCTGGTTCTTCTTTGTCATGGTAGTTAGTTAAAAAAGCAGATAGAGCAGATATGATGATATCCCTAACTTAGAATTTAGTTTCAGATTAGAACACAGGCATTTTGTTCTCTATCTGTTTATTGACTTTAGTCCATAGGAACACAATGTATGAAACTTTCATTCACTATGTAAGGTGAAGTTGATTTAATACTTTTGGTTCTACATCTTAAAACATACCATTATCATTAAATATCAGAATTCTCAACCTGACAGACAGACAGACAGACAGACACACACACAGAGAATCTCTCTCTCTCTCATATACACAGGCAGCGACAGAGAGGCAGACACACACACACACACACACACACACACACACACACACACACACACACACACACAGAGAGAGAGAGAGAGAGAGAGAGAGAGAGAGAGAGAGAGAGAGAGAGAGAGAGAGAGAGGATTCTCATAGTCAGAATAGCACTCTTAATTGTTCCAAGCCAGTTGAAACTCTTCTGTAAATTAAGAGTTGAATCAAGGACATTGACATAGAGAGGGATTGCTGTGGATATTATTCTGTATAAATAAAATGCTGATTGGCCAGCAGCCAGGCAGGAAGTATAGGTGGAACAAGGAGAGAGGAGAATTCTGGGAACAGGAAGGCTGAGGCAGAGAGACACTGCCAGCCACCTCCATGAGAAGATGTTAAGATACTGGTAAGCCACCAGCCATGTGGCAACTTATAGATTATTAGAAATGTGTTTATTTAAGATAAAAGAATAGTTAGCAAGAAGCCTGCCATGGCCATACAGTTTATAAGTAATATAAGTCTCTTTGTGTTTTCTTGGTTGGGTTTGAGCAGCTGTGGGACTGGCAGGTGAGAGAGATTTGTCCTAGCCATGGGCCAGGCAGGACTGGAGAAAACCCTAGCTACAAGGGACCATCTGTGCCTTCTGTATATCGTTCCATTGACTATTTCTTAATCATTGCTGAACTGAGGAGGGATTGGAATATTAGGATTGACCTGTTTCTTGAAAATCTCCAATGAAGGACTTCTTCCCTCTAACATAGCACTCTGTTCTCTCATGCATAACTCTATCCTTGCTGTTCTGTTCTGTAAATTCCAGCCAGATGTCAGGTCCTTCCTAAAATCTGAATCCAGTCCTCTCACTCAGGAAGAAGGCCTGACCTAATTTGAATATTTTTCCATGAGTTGAGTTTTGAAAACTAAGTCCTATTAGTACTGAGTGTCCCGTACTTTCTAATGAACAAATGAATAACATTTTCCCCACATAGTGTTTCTAGTTTAGTTTTTAATCACTTAAAATACAAAGAACACCTATTATTTCTTTTTGGTCACATTTCACTTTGGAAAGTATTTTATTGGGTTACAATTGACAAAGTCATCATAATTACTATATATTTACACGTATATTTATATCTATACCTACCTATACTTAAATATCTGAACACATGTACATTTATCATCACAGAAGATTTCTCCTCCATGGCTCTTCATAATCTTTGCTGTTGGCCATATTACTTCTCAATAGCTACTGGTGGTCAACAACTAATATTACTATGTTAGTTTTTGTCTTCCTTGTTTTATATAAATTGGATTATAAGTTATATATACTTTTATTGTAGTGTTTTAAACAAAGTTGTTATATAAAGGTTCATTCATAGTGTCTGCAAATAATTCTTTGTGGTTTTTAGTCATATTCTATTGTGTGCATTGCCATAGTTAACTTATTTAGTTACTATTGATAGAGAACAGGCTACTTATAGCTTTGTGTGGTTAAAATTAACCTGTTGTGAATATTTTTATATACACATGCACACACACAGACACACACAAACACATTTCTATATACAAATTATTTTTTCTACATTGGTAGCTGGGAGTTCAGTGCCTGAAAGTTTTTTTTTTATATAATTTCATGCACATATGTAATGTATATTCTGATAAATACTTACTCCTCCATGTTTTCTATCTTTTTATCTAGTTCCCTATTTACTTCCCTTCCACTTGCAAATTTTCCTCCCATATTCTTGTCTTGGTGTGTGTGTGTGTGTGTGTGTGTGTGTGTGTGTGTGTGTGTGTGTGTGTGTGTGGTGTATGAGAAAGAATGTAGTGTGTGTGAGAGAGAGAGAGTGAGTGAGAGAGAGAGAGAGGAAGAGAGAGAGAGTGAGAGAAAATGAGAGAATCCCACTGTATTTAATATTTAACCAGAACCACTGAATTTATTATTATCCAGAACCACTGTATTTAACCAGGGCAATCATTGAGTGAGCATGGGTGTGGAGCTATCTTCTGGAGTTGGGTGACTCACTCGTGGCCCAACCACTGATGGCAATGTCCTTCCCTCCCCCAGTATCCATGGACAGTCAGCAGTTTTCCCCCATGAAGGGCAGAGTTGCATGGGTCATTCCTCATCCTGATTGAAAGTAAGATCCAGTGTAGGCAGACCAAGCTCCTGTGAGATCATGAATGCAACAGGCATGGCATGTTCAGAAGGAGAGTGTTTTATGACCCTTCTCCCCACCATCCAGCTCTTATCTTCTTTTTTCCCTTATTCTGCTGTGTTCCTTGAGTCCCAGAGGGAGGGATATAGATGCCCTTTTGAGGACCAAGTACTCAATAGTCATTTACTCTCAGTACATCAAACAGACATGAGTCTTTGCATTTACTGTATTTATTGTAATTGCTGTAAAAACAAGCTCTTAGATGAATGCTGGGAGCAACGCTTATAATACATGGGTATAATCATACATATCTGGAAGGTCATTTGAAATCTTGAACATTTAGTGAAACAATAGAAATAGTTTCCTCTGTAGGCTATAAGACCTCCTTTGTAATGGGCTTTTGATGAGGTTTACAGTGACAGGTCTTTTTTTCTCCTCTGTACAACAGGCTTGAAATTCAGTCACAAGGAGGGTGATTACCTCTCTAACAGCTCCACCACTATTACACCACTGGGCGCATTTTCCCTGTGTATTAGTGTTGTAACATGGAAGTTCAATTGCTAGATAAAAGCCCTGATTTTTCCACCTAGGCCAGTGTAGCACTGTGTGCCAATATGAAAGCTAGCCAAAGTAGTGGAGATTTCAATCAATTCCTGCTTGATTTTCTTCTGCCTGATAACCACACTCTGTGGTGACTCTAGAAATACCGTCTTCTGTTCTAGTTGGGCCATTAAGATCAATTGCAATGGCATATGGTATCTTGAGGGCTTATGGGCTTCCTGACCAACAAATCATAGGAACCTGTCCCATATCTGACACTGGAATTTTTGTTTGATCACCGTGGCTTCTGAGATCAGCATTATCTAAATAAGCATAACATCTCTATTTAAAAAAGTAAAAAGTTGTTGTATGAGTGTTCTTGACATTAAATTTGTGTACTTATTGTGTGTATGCATGCTCATGTGTGGACACATGTGAAGATCATGGGAAAACCTACCGGAGTTGAAACTCTCTTTCCAGTGTCTGAGTCTTAGGAATCAAACTAAGCCCATCAGGCTTGGCAGTGAGTGCCTTAACCTGATAAACTGTCTACTGGCCCTTTGAGGTTTTATGTTTTTCTTTCAAAATTAGCTTTTAGACTAGCAGATTTCCATATGGTTTCTGTATAATCTTTAGTTTTGTGTAGTCCTTCTCCACATTTCCCCCAAATTTCTGCCCTCTTTACCATTGAAATTTTGCTATTCTCACAATTTTCTCTACTTCGCTTTTCAGATGTCCTACTGTCAGTACTATTTTTCAGGATTCCCCTCCCCAGCCATTTCCTCTTTACAGTCTCTACAAACATTTGAAGATTAGAAAGGACACATTGCTAGCATATCCCTAAAACAGGCAGTGAATCTTTTTCTCCCATTTCTAGTCATTTATTCATAGATATTTGAATCCTGACTATATGGGAAACATGATCATCTACAGATAAAGTTAAGAATACATATAGTAACATGAAGTACATTGTCCTAGACTCTCAATCTAGTTCTACCTTTCTGAATCTGTACACATGTGTTCAATTGCCATCTATTATTCTGTTGAATCAGTTTCTTCAAGATGGGGGCGAGCATGGTAAGAGAGTGCATTAACACAGAAAAGATTTCACTACAAATAAGCACCTTCTATGCTTTTACAAAGTCACTAAATATAAAGCTAGAGAAAAATAAAGATTGATCCCTCCTCAGTGAGACTAAGTATTCACAGTCTTAAGTATAAGGTAATTTCCCAAAACATCTCATGATGGGCTTGGTTGTGCAACTAATGAATACTAAAGTTCTTAGCACTTAGCTTAGTCAGTTTGACAAAAAAGTAGTGCTATGGATTCCCTATAACTCAGAATATTTAACAATGCTACCAAAAATGGAAGGAAACTGAGTCTTCAATGACTAGAATCTATCAGAAAATATCTTTTTAAACCAAAGATGTTTTGTCCACCCTATTATAGCTGAAAGTTTTCCTGTGTCTACCCGGCTCCCAAATCCTCACAGTCCTGTAGCTGCTCAGACCCAAATGAACACACAGAGGCTTAATATTATTTATAACTGCATGGCCATAGCTCAGTCTTTTCACTAGCTAGATCTTAAAATCTTAAATTAACCCATTTCTATAAATTTATACTTTGCCACATGGCTTGTTTATTACTGGTATCTTTACATCTTGTTTCTCATGGTGGCAGCTGGTAGACTCTCCTCTGTTTTGCCTTTCTCTTTCTTCCTCTCTAGTTAGAATGTCCCACCTAACCCTATTCTGCGTCACCATTGGACAAACATCTTTATTTATCAACCAATCAGAGCAACATGTTTTCACAGCATACAAAAGACAGTCCCCTATCACTTCCCTTTTTCTTTCTAAACAAAAGGAAGGTTTTAACTTTAACCGAGTATAATTACATATATCAAGCAAGAATTACAGTTACAATAGCTAGTCTATTTGTATTTTGTAAAATTAAAGAAAATATTTTATCTATTCTATATTTATGAGTCTAAATATTATATCTAATTTATCTTTTATTATAACCAAGGAAAACCATAATTGTAACTATCTAGTCTTCAACTACATCAATGATTTCAGAAGGATATAATATTACCTAAGAAAACAGGAAGAGCACTGTAAGCAACTTCCAAAAAATCTAGAATGACAGAGACAGCTGGCTGCCTGGACAGTCATCCAAAGTTCCTATGTAACATTTGGGCATCCATCTTAGGAATATAGGCCTAGTCTCTCAGTCATTTTTTCATGAGTCTTGTAGAAGGTCTAGCAGTTTCTTCTGTGAAGCAGGAACCTGAAGGACCATCTTGCCTTGCAAAGATCAGCGGTCACCTTTCTATGGGTCCTGCATGTCCAGTCGATACAACATTTTGTCAAGCAGTCTAGGCAAGAACAGCTTCTTGCCCAAATGGCTATTTTTGCCAGGAAGATAAACTCCATATGGACTATATTCAATGCCCATTTTTCTCTTTGAAGTAAATAGGTGCTTCCAGGAGCAGAAGTAGTCTAAGTTTTTAAAACATTTTAAATGCCATATTCTATAGGTCTTTGAAGTTTTGAAGATTGCCTACCTAACTGAATTATATATATGTATACCTAGAAAAGTTAACATAACTATAAGTTTGACTATCATAGAAGACTAATTATTACTCTGTATTTCTTAATTATCCATTACAATTTAAATGAGTTATAGTATATATAAACATAATACTTTAAATGAGAGTAGAAATATACATACAGTATAACAAAATTAACTCTAAATTTGTATCAATAAACTAAAATCCATAGCAATGTAAAACATTTTTTTTTTTTTTTTTCGAGACAGGGTTTCTCTGTGTAGCTTTGCGCCTTTCCTGGAACTCACTTGGTAGACCAGGCTGGCCTCGAACTCACAGAGATCCGCCTGCCTCTGCCTCCCGAGTGCTGGGATTAAAGGCGTGCGCCACCACCGCCCGGCCGTAAAACATTTTTTAACAAGCTGCTCTTTAAAAGTAGATTCAATAATCTGTCCTTTCATGCTATCATATTTATATCATATCTCCCTTTTTTCCTTAGAAAGATATTGAGTATGAGCAATAACAATTTGTAACCAATAACTTAAACAAAGCCAAATATCCACAATCCATTTTTTTTGGGGGAATGTGGGCAAAGTTTTCTAGGCTACTTCATGCTGATAAAGGGCGCTATATTCTTATGGGGATCCTGAGAAAATTAAGAATTATGGTCAACTCCTGACTGGAGTGGTCTGTGACACTGTATTTCTGCGCCAGTAGCCTTGAAGCTGTTTTTGGATGTTGGATCATCTTGGCCATGGTGTCATTAGAGACCTTTCAGGGGGCCTTGGCTTGTCAAATCTGATGTATCTTAATCTAGAACAAATCCATAGCCTCTTGCTTCCTGTGGAAACAAAAGCAGACCCTCCTTTCCAAAGCAACATATCCTTAGATCCAAATTTGGAAGTCAAGTTACCTTTAAAATATGTATATTGGCTTAATTTAGCAGTCTTTACCATCAATGTCTTCCTGCAGTTTAAAATATCAAATACAACATAATCCGATTCTCTGTGTAATATCCATCTTTACATGGCTTATTTTTGTAGTACCTTTACCATCTCTTTAAAGACTTTATTTTTTAAAAAAAACTATTTCTTTATATAACTGTCTATATTCATTTTCTTCTCTCTTCCAAGCCGACATGTACATTTTTACACACACTATACACCATTTAAAGTCTTGTTCCATCTGAATCTGTCTTATTGTGAATCTATTGCTTTAAATTGCATCATTACTAGAACTGAAATGGAAGCTTTGGCTGCTGGCTCTGCCCACCTCAGTTTTCCAACAGGGTGGTGGTATGGTGGTACATCTACTGCCATCTCTAGGTCTGGAAGCCAAATGTACCATGACCTATCAGAAGCAGTGTGTAGTGAAGAAATCTTTCATGTGTTATTTTTTGTATGTACTAGCAAAGTCCAAATCTACAAAGCACCGCATTTTATGGCTTGGAGACACCTCTGTGTACTATGGCCGGAATCCGCAGCCATGCTACAGATCAAGTCCACATGCCATGAACCCATCATAGGGTAGCTGAAGCCTACAGGATGGCAGGCAGAGTCTCTGTGTGTTCAGATTAAGGGCATGTGCTACCACCACCTGAGTTCTGTTTATGGCTGGCTATGACCTCTGATCTCCAGGCAAATTTTATTATCATACAAATAAAATATCACCACACCCTATCTCCATTTAAAAATAAAGTTTGCAGTATTTTTAGATTTATAAAGAAACAATTCCTGAAACAATATTGTTGCAACTGCTGGCATCATAATAATAAGGGCACGGTATAGTCCATATCATAAGAACACTTTTGTAGAATAAATATTCATGTACTTTGCTTAAGCATGTCAATACGTACTCACTGCTGATGTGGTTACCACTCTAGAGGATGTAGGGTCTGGTATAATGAAGTCCATAATTAGGTAGACTAGTCTCATGCAATAGCCAGCTTTATTCAGAGCATCAGACAATTTAAACTCTAGGGGTTAAGAAGAGTCACCTGAGCAAAGTATCCAAGGGTCTTTGTAAACTTTGTTCTGATATGCCTTAATGCCATTAATAATGTTTCTACTGGTGCAATTCCTCTGATATTATTGCTAATTTAGAGATATGAAATGTAAGGAAATTCTTTTGTAATTTTCTCTAAAATTATTGTGTATGTTCATCTATAACCCTTGACGCACACCCAATTCCTTCTTTTGATTGTTCCTTGACTTCCCTCAGTGATGATGGGTGTCATTCTAAGCTTCTCATATTTATAGCTTCCTCCAGAGAGACCTAACCAGAATTGTCAAAGAGAATGACAATTTTGAGAGGTCTAAGGCTAAAATCAAGCTCGAAGTGAACCTATGATTGTGTTGTAATGATTCTGTGGGTGCTTTTCCATGCAACATCATTAATAGCATTTTTTTATCTGTAGATATGGAATCAGTAGGGATATAAAGGGCATTTTCCAGGATCCTTTGTCACTGTTATCTGTGTTGAGTGGGCATCAATATTCAGTTGGATCTATTAATTGGATATTATGTCATACAGAGTAGTGATCCTAACTATTTACTATGAGCACTACTCCCTTGCAGACACAAAGGTGAGAGTCCTTCCACAGAGGACACACATTCATAGTGAATGCTGCAATCTACAATCATGACTGAGTCTGAGATTCTAATATGAGATTGGGTTGAGACACGTGATTCATCAACAATGCAAAGGAAATCCCAATCCTATATTCTGTCTTCAAATACTAATAGAAACTACAGGGAGTCTCATGTGAGGATACTGTTGTTGGCTTACTTGCCTTGATTTGAAATTCTTACCAACATCAAGAATGGATGCATTGAGATTTTTCCTGTAAATGAGAAATATAGATTGAAATTGTCAGGAGTTAAACTTCAATACTGCAATCAGACTTTTAATTAATACATGAGTAATAAGGACAAGTGCCAGAGTGGCCAGTTAAGGAATGGTGGCCTTTTTCTTTCTTTCTTTCTTTCTTTCTTTCTTTCTTTCTTTCTTTCTTTCTTTCTTTCTTTCTTTCTTTCTTTCTTTCTTTCTTTCCTTCTTTCTTTTTCTTTTCTCCTCTCCCTCCCTCCCTCCCTCCCTCCCTTCCTTTCTTTTTTTTGAACAAGCATTTTGCCAAAAGCTAGAACCCTTGAATTTTCAAACAAACCTCAAACAAACATGGAAACAACACTCTGTTCTGGCACCTGTTTATTCTCCAAGCGCTTGGCTGCCTCAAGAAACAGGTTTGTGAGTTGAAAGCCAATGGGGCCCCAAAACATGACCCAGCCGCAAATCAAAGAAACAAATAACCAAACTCCAAACATGAAATGAACAGCAACAAAAAGGCAAGCAAGCAAATCAACACTTTGCATATTTCATTTTAATTTTTGTATGAAATTCAGGGACTCTGCAGTCAAACTGACTTATAGTTAACTATAAACTCTAACCCACTATAGTGACAAAGTAATGAATAATTTAGACTGTTTTCCTTTATACTTTCTCACATGTAAAATGAAAAATGATAGCTGTGTCTTTAAATGAAAGTTGTTGCTAGAATTTTACATTACTGTAGACTATATAAATGTTCTTGTATTATTGTAAAGTCTCAATAAATGTGGTGATAATTTTTTGTGCTCTAACAAATAAAGTTTGCTGGAGATCAGTGTGTGGAGCTAGCCACTAGTTAACCACAGAAGCCAGCCGGTGGTGGCACACACCATTAATCCCAGCACTTGGGATCTCATGCCTTTGATCCTAGTACTTGGGATTCACATGCCTTTAATCCCAGTACTAGGGAGGTGGAGACAGGAAGTGATATGGCTGGGTGGAGAGAGGAATATAAGGGAGGAGAAGACAGGAGCTTGGCCCTTTCAGGCTGAGGAGCTGGCAAGGTAAGAGGTGGCTGTGGCTTGCTCCTTGTCTCTCTGATCATTCAGCATTTACCCCAGTATCTGGCTCCAGGTTTTTAGTCTGATCAGTTAAGATTTATACTACAAATAAATATTGCTGGATTACAGAATTGAATGGATCAAAAGAACAAAATCACTGAAGAAGAAAAACCAAATTTCTGCACTGATATAAAATTAAATTAATTATATTTATCCCCATAATAATGTGTGGTATATTATGATAAATTTAAATTTTACTCAATTGATGTTTTCTTAGAATTTAAAGTGGAGAAAACATCATACCAGGTTATCAACTGGCATCTATCTGAAGATAAGCAAAAAGAAATTGATAATAGAAGACAACTCCTTGTAGAAGAATTAGTTCATTACAGGTAACTTGTTTCAATTCTTGGAACCAAATATTGCTAATCAAATATTATGCTCACATGATACTTTGAGTGAATTTAAGAGAAATGATGACTGGGTGAATTGGTAGATGTGAGGATGGTTTTTGTTTGGTGGTGCATGGGGGATGACTGACAACTTGATAAATCATAGGATAATCCATAGAAAGTGGAAGATGAGCCGTCTAGGCCTTGTTTTTTACCTGTCATCTGTGCATGTAGTCTCAATGAAGTCAACTTCTCTATTCAGGGAAGGAGGAGCCACCTTCTTCCATCTACCTTGTCACCTTCTTACATAAGTTCCTTAATGGAGGAAGTCACTTGACATGGCTGGACCATGCTTTGGTCCTTTTCCTGTTAAACTCATTTAAAAGCTTTCCTTCTTCCTTTTTATTGAAAGCAGTTCTTTTCCTCATAAGATATATCCTGATACCAGTTTCCCCTCCTTCTATCCTCCCAATTTCTCCCCACCATCCTCCCACCCAGATCCACTCAATTTCTGTCCCTGTGTCACTATCAGAAACCTAACAATATTCTGAGGGATAATAATAAAATATAATAACATAAAAGCAAAAATATCTAGCCAGGCAGTGGTGGCACACGCCTTTAATCCCAGCACTTGGGAGGCAGAGCCAGGCAGATCTCTGTGAGTTCGAGGCCAGCATGGGCTACCAAATGAGTTCCAGGAAAGGCACAAAAGTACACAGAGAAACCCTGTCTCAAAAAACAAAAAACAAACAGACAAAGCAAAAATATCAAACCCTATTTGGACAAGAAAAAACAAAGAAAAGGAAAAGAGTGCAAGAGAAGGCACAAGAATCAGAGACCTACTCTTGTACATACTCATAAATCCTATAAAAATCACTAAATTTTCCTCATATTGATTTAGAGGTCCTTATTTTCTTGAGGTGGCCCATACCCTCTGGTTCTTTCACTGCCTCCTATTTCTCTGGGTTCCCTAACCACCAAAGGGAGAGAATTGATGGAGACATCCCAGTTAGAGTTGAGTGTTCCAAGATCTCTCATACTCTGTATAATATCTGGCTATGGGTCTCTATATTTGTTCCCATCTGTTATAGCAGGAAGCTTCTCTGATTATGTCTGAACAAGGCCCTTATCTACCAGTATTGCAAAATGCCTTTAGAAGTCATTTCATTGCTACATTTCTTGTCTTGTTTTTATAGACCAATATTATTTGGTTTTACCCTAGGTCCCTGGGCTATTTAGTCTCAGGTTCTTGATCACCCATGCAGTGTTTGGTATGTTTCATCTCATGGAGTGGATTTAAAGTCAGATCAGTTAGTGGTTGGTTACTCCTACAAGCTTTGTGCCTCCATTGGCCTAGAACATCTTGCAGGCAGGACACCATTGTAGATCACTGGTTTTGTGACTGGCTTGGTGTTTATGTTTCTATTTTGGTACTGTGCAGATTATGTTTCTATACCAAAGATGCTAGAACCTCAGCTCTATCTAGGCAACAGCTCACTTTCTCCATGTTCAATGGTCTGTGTATGTGTTGTCTTCAGCAATAGAGTCTTGCTGTCAGTTTGTGGAGAGTAACCTATAGTTTTGGCAACTGCCTGTTGTTTTGCGGGGACTTCTGTGGGACCCCTTTGTCCAAATCTCAATTAGGCTGACTCAATTATGGTACTGGAAGTTCGTTTGGTGGCAGGAGATGGCGAGTTGGGACTCTGTCTTGTTCATCATTTGGCAATTGTATTGAGATCACCTTCATATATGTATACATTTAGCAAGTGTCTATTATGATAGGTTTCCATTCTACCCCTAAAATGTCCATTTATTTTATCTGTGTCTCCCTGTATTCCCTCCCTCATCACTCTCCTCCCATCCCACTTGATACACCCATCCCAGACCCTCTCTTCTATCCAATAACTATCTAGTCTATTTTCCTTTCTTAATGAGTTTCCCCATTCATGTGGCCCCTTACTCTACACCGAACCTCTGTGGTTCTATGAATTGTATCTTGGTTATCATTGACTTAACAGCTAATGGTCAGATGTTTGTTTAAAATATTTCAATGGCTAGGTCATACAGATGAGTCTGAGGCTTTTAGTCTTTGACTACAGAACCTCCTTTGTCTTCTATATGGATGACAAGTATAGATTTGTCTCTTAGTTAATGTCCTTTTGTCGCTAGAGTTTTCCTGCCTTGCCCACAGTCAGGACAAATCTCTGTCACCCGCCAGTCCCACAGCCGCTCAGACCCAACCAAGTAAACACAGAGACTTATATTGCTTACAAACTGTATGGCCGTGGCAGGCTTCTTGTTAACTATTCTTATATCTTAAAGTAACGCATTTCTACAAATCTATACCTTGCCACGTGGCTCGTGGCTTATTAGCATCTTCACATGCTGCTTATCCTGGTGGTGGCTGGCAGCGTCTCCTTCTGCCTTCCTGTTCTTTTATTTCTCCTCTCTGTTAGTCCCGCCTATACTTCCTGCCTAGCCACGACCAATCAGGTTTTATTTATTGACCAATCAGGTCAACTTGACATACAGACCATCCCCCAGTACAGCCAAGTGCAGACCATTTCAGACACCTGCACTCAGGCCCATGGTCCTAATCATCCTCTATGCAAACCTGCTGGGTAACGCCACAAGGAACCCAAGAAGGGCTCCCACAGGACATACATTAACATCCCACAGCATCCTTTTTTAATATTTAAAATTTTTTCTTTTCTTTTTATTAAGAGATTTTTCTATCCATTTTACATATCACCACAGATTCTCCTGTTCTTCCTCCTCCCAACTCCCAGCCTTCATCGCTCAACCTACCCCTCCTCCCCACCTCTTCCAAGGCAAGTTCTCCCCTGGGGAGTCAGCAGAGCCTGGTATCTTCAGTTCAGGCAGGTCCAGTCCCCTCCTCCCTGCACCAAGATTGAGCAAAGTGTCTCACTAGGTATCCAAAACCCAGCTCATGCAGTAAGGACAGGTCACTGTCTCACTGCCTGGGGGCCTCCTAAACAGTTCAATCTAAACAACTGTCTCACTTATCCAGAGGGCCTAGTCCGGTTCCATGCAGGTTCCTCAGCTATTGATTCTCGGTTCATGTGTTTCCACTAGATTGGCTAATTGTCTCTGTCCTTTTTCCAATCATGGTCTCGATATATCTTGCTCATATAATCCCTCTTCTCTCTCATCGATTGGAGTCCTGGTGCTTTGCCTGTGGCTTGCCCATGGATCTCTGCATCTGCTTCCATCAGTAACTGGATGACGGTTCTATCATGACAGTTAGGGTGTTTGGCCATCCAATCATCAGAGTAGGTCAGCTCAGACACCATCTCGATGACCATTGGTGGTAGTCTATAGTGGAGTCATCTTTTTTGGATTCCTGGCGACCTCTCTAGCACTCTGATTCTTCCTATTCCCATTTTGTTTTCATTTATCATGGTATTTCTTTCCTTGTTCTCCTACTTTGTTCCAGATCCAGCTAGGACATCATGCTTCCCAGAGATCTCTTTCCCCCAATCCTTGCCCTCCATTAACCCACCCCCTCACCCCAAGTTTGCTCATGTTGATCTCATCCCTTATTCTGTTGCTGGGTGATCCCTGTGTCTTTCCTAGGCTCTTCTTTATTAGGTAGCCTTCATGGTGCTGTGAGTTGTAGTCTGATTATCGTTTGCTTTACATCTAGTGTCCACTTATGAGTGAGTACATACCATGTTTGTCTTTCTGAGTATGGGTTTCCTCACTCAGGATGATATATTTTAGTTCCAACCATTTGCCCGCAATCCACATGATGTCATTGCTTTTCTCTGCTGAGTAGTACTCTATTTTTTTTTTTTGGTTTTTTCGAGACAGAGTTTCTCTGTGTAGCTTTGCGCCTTTCCTGGAACTCGCTTTGGAGACCAGGCTGGCCTCGAACTCACAGAGATCCACCTGCCTCTGCCTCCCGAGTGCTGGGATTAAAGGCGTGCACCACCACTGCCCGGCTGAGTAGTACTCTATTGAGTATATGTGCCACATTTTCTTTATCCATTCTTCAGTTGAAAGGCATCTAGTTTGTTTCCAGGTTCTGGCTATTACAAATAATGCTGCTATGAACATAGCTGAGCATGTGTCCTTGTGGTATGATTGAGTATTCCTCGGTTATGTGCCCAAGAGTGGTATAGCTGGATCTTGAGAGTGATTGATTCCCAATTTTCTTTTTTTTAATAATTATTTTAGTTTTACATATCAGCCATGGATTGCCCTGTCCTCCCTCCTCCCACCCCCTACTTTTCTCCCCTGATCCTCCCCCATTCCCACCGCCTCCAAGGCAAGGTCTCCCCTGGGGATTCAGCTCAGCCTGGTAGATTCAGCTGAGGCAGGTCCAGTCCCCTCCATACTATACCAAGGCTGAGAAAAATGTCTCAGCATAGGCCCTAGGTTCCAGAAAGCCAGCTCATGCACTAAGGACAGATCCTGTCCCACTGCCTGAGGTCCTCCTAAATAGTTCAAGCTAATCAACTGTCTCACTTATTCAGAGGACCTGATCCAGTTTCATGGGGGCTCCTCAGCTATTGATTCATAGTTCATGTGTTTCCTCTAGTCTGGCCATTTGTCCCAGTGCTTTTTCCAATCATGGTCTCAATATCTCGTGCTCATATAATCCCTCCTCTCTCTCGCCAATTGGAATCCTCAAGCTCCATCTGGGGCTTGGCCATGGATCTCTGCATCTACTTCCATCAGTCACTGAATGAGGGTTCTATCATGACAATTGGGGTGTTCGGCCATCAGATCAACAGAGTAGGTCAGCTCAGGCTTTCTCTTGACCATTGCCAGTAGTCTATTGTGGAGGTATTTTTGTGGATTTCTGGGGACATCTCTAGCACTCTGATTCTTCCTATTCCCATGGGGTCTTCATTATCCCAGCACTTGGGAGGCAGAGGCATGTAGATTTCTGTGAGTTTTAGGCCAGCCTGGCCTACAGAATGAGATCCTTGACAGGCACCAAACCTACACAGAGAAACCCTGTCTCAAAAAACAAACAAACAAACAAACAAACAAACAAGCAAAAGGCTCTCTACATGAGCAACCTGGACATGGGGTCGGGGGTAATGGAGGGCAAGGGTCTGGGGAAAGAAAGCTTAGGGGAGCGGGATGTCCTAGCTGGATCAGGAACAGAGTGGGTGAACAAGGAAAGAGATTCCCAATTTTTGAGAAAGCGCCATACTGATTTCCAAAGGGGCTGTACCAGTTTGTATTCTCACCAACAGTGTAGGAGTGTTCCCCTTGCTCCACATCCTCTTCAACATAAGTTGTCTTCAGTGATTTTGATCTTAGTCATTCTGATGCGTGTAAGGTGGTATCTCAGAGTTGTTTTGATTTGCATTTCCCTGATGACTAAGGATGTTGAGCAATTCCTTAAATGTCTTTCAGCCATTTGATCTTCTTCTGTTGAGATTACTATGTTTAGCTCTAGAGCCCATTTTTTAATTGGGCTGTTAGGTATTTTGATGTCTCAATTTTTGGGTTCTTTATATATTCTGGATATCAGCCCTCTGTCAGATGTGGGGTTGGTGAAGATATTTTCCCATTCTGTAGGCTGTTGTTTTGTATTATTGACTGAGTCTTTTGCTCTGCAAAAGCTTCTCAGTTTCAAGAGGTCCCATTTATTAATTGTTGCTCTCAGGGTCTATGCTACAGGTGCTATATTTAGGAAGTAATCCCTGGTGCCAATGCATTCAAGACTACTTCCTACTTTCTCTTCTTTTTTATTTTATAATTTAATTTAATTTTATGTATCAGCCAGAGATTGCCTTGTTCTCCTCCCTCCAGCCCCCTCCCCTTGCACCTTACCCCCAGCCCACCCCCCATTCCCATCTCTTCCAGGGCAAAGACTCCCCTAAGGATTGAGTTCAACCTGGTAGATTCAGTTCAGGCAGGTCCAGTCCCCTCCTCCCAGGCTGTGCCAAGTGTCCCTGTATAAGCCCCAGGTTTCAAACAGTCAACTCATGCACTGAGTACAGGACCCAGTCCCATTGCCTGGATGCCTTTCTCTTCTTTCAGGTTCCGAGTAACTGGATTTATGTTGAGATCTTTGACCTATTTGGACTTAAGTTTTGTGCACAATGACAGATATGAGTCTATTTGCAGTCTTCTACATATTGACATTTAGTTATGCCAGCACCATTTGTTGAAGATGCTTTCTTTTTTCCATTGTACAGTTTTGGCTTCTTTGTCAAAAATTAGGTGTTTATACATGCGGATTAATGTCAGGGTCCTCAATTCAGTTCCAGTGGTCTACATGTCAGTTTTATGCCAGTACCAAGCTGTTTTTATTACTGTAGCTCTATAGTAGAGCTTGAAGTCAGGGATCATGATGCCTCCAGAGTTTGCTTTATTGTACAGGATTCTTTTGGCTATCCTGGATTTTTTGTTTTTCCATATAAAGTTGAGTATTGTTCTTTCCAGGTCTGTGAAGAATTGTGTTGGGATTTTGATGGGGATTGCATTGAATCTGTAGATTGTTTTTGGTAAAGTTGCCATGTTTACTATGTTAATTCTACTTATCCATGAGCATGGGAGATCTTTGCATATTCTGACATCTTCTTCATTTTTTTTCAGGGACTTAAAGTTCTTGTGATACAGGTCCTTTGCTTGCTTAGTTAGAGTTACCCCCAAGTTTTTTTTTATATCATTAGTGGCTATTGTAAAGAGTGATGTTACTCTGATTTCTTTCTCAGCTCTTTTGTCATTTGAATGTAGGAGGGCTAAGGATTTTTTTTAGTTAATCTTGTAAATCACCACATTACTGAAGGTGTTTATCAGCTGTAAGAGTTCCTTGGTTGAATTTTTGGGGTCACTCATATATAATAACATGTCATCTGCAAATAGGGAAAGTTTGACTTCTTCATTTCCAAGTCGTATCCCCTTGATCTCCTTATGTTGTCTTATTGCTATAGCTAGAACTTCAAGTACTATATTGAACAAATATGGGGAGAGTGGACAGCTTTGTCTTGTTCCTGATTTTATTGGAACCGCTTTGAGTTTCTCTCCATTTACTTTGATGTTGGCTGTTGGCTTGCTGTAAATTGCCTTTATTTTGTTTAGGTATGTTCCCTCTACTCCTGATCTCTCCAAGATCTTTATCATGAAGGGGTGTTGGATTTTGTCAAATGCCTTTTCTGCATCTAGTGAGATGATCATGTGGTGTTTTTTATTGATTATATGGTGTATTACATTGACAGATTTTCTTATGTTGAACCATCCTTGCATGCCTGGGATGAAACCTGCTTGATCATGGTGGATAATTGTTTTGATGTGTTGTTGGAGTCTGTTTGCCAGTATTTCATTGAGTATTTTTGCATCTATGTTCATGAGGGAAATTGGTCTGTAGTTCTCTTTCATTGTTGCATCTTTGTTTGGCTTGGGAATCAGAGTAACTGTAGCCTCATAGAAGGAGTTTGGTAATGTTCCTTCTGTTTCTATTATGTGGAACAATTTAGAGAGTATTGGTATTAACTCTTCTTTGAAGACCTGCTAGTATTCTGCACTGAAATCATCTGCTCCTGTGCTTTTTTTGGTTGGGAGACTTTTAATGACTGATTCTATTTCCTTAGGGGGTTATTGGACAATTTAAATAGTTCATCTTGTCTTGACTAAATTTAGGTGTGTGGTACTTATTCAGAAAACTGTCCATTTCTTTTAGATTTTCCAGTTTTTTGGAGTAGAGGTTTTTTAAGTATGACCTGATGATTCTCTGGATTTCCTCAGTGTTCATTGTTATGTCTTTCTTTTTATTTCTGATTTTGCTAATTTGGATGCTCTCTCTCTCTCTGCCTTTTTTTAGTCTGGATAAGGGCTTGTTTATCTTGTTGATTTTCTCAAAGAAGCAACTCTTTGTTTCATTAATTATTTGTATAGTTCTTTGTTTCTATTTTATTGATTTCAACTCTCAATTTGATTATATCATGGAGTCTGTTACTCCTGAGTGACTTTGCTTCTTCTTGTTCTAGAGCTTTCAGGTGTACTGTTAAGTCACTAGTGTGAAATTTCTCCCACTTCTATGCAAGCCCTTAATGCTATGAATTTTCCTCTTAGTACAGCTTTCATAGTGTCCCATAAGTGTGGGTATGTGGTATATTTGTTTTCATTGGTTTCTAGGAAGTCTTTAATTTCTTTATTTCTTCCTTGACCCATTGGTGATTCAGTTGAGCATTATACAGTTTCCATGAGATTGTAGGATTGCTGTAGTTTTTGTTGTTGTTGAAATCTGATAGAATACAGGAGGTTATTCCAATTTTTTGTATCTGTTGAGATTTGCATTGTGGCCAAGTATGTGGTCCATTTTAGAGGAGTGCTGAGAAGAAGGTATATTCTTTTTTGTTAGGATGGAATGTTCTGTAGATATCAATTAAGTCCATTTGAGTCATAATATCAGTTATGCACCTTATTTCTCTGTTAAGTTTTGATTTGGCAGATCTGTTCAGTGGTGAGAGTGAGATGTTGAAATCTCCCACTATTAATGTGTGAGGTTATATGTGTGATTTAAGCTTTAGTAATGTTTCTTTTACATATGTGGGTGCCCTTGTGTTTGGCGCATAAATGTTCAGAATTGAAACTTCATCTTGGTGGATCTTTCCTGTATGTAATGCCCTTCTTGATCTCTTTTGATTGATTTTAGTTTGAAGTCTACTTTGCTGGATATTAGTATAGCTTACACTAGTTTTCTTCTTAAGACCATTTGATTGGTAAGACTTTTCCCAGTCTTTTATTCTTAGGTAGTGTCTATATTTGAATTTGAGGTGTGTTTCTTGTATGCAGCAGAAAGATGGGTCCTGCTTTCGTTTCCATTCTGTAAGCCTATGTCTTTTTATAGGTGAATTAAGTCCATTGATATTAAGGGATATTAATGACCAGTGACTGTTAGTTCCTCTTATCCTTTGATGGTAGTGTGTGTGTATTTCTCTTCTTTGGGGTTTACTGCTGTGGAGTTATCTATTGCCTGTGTTTCATTGGTGTATCTGACTTCCTTAGGTTAGTATTTTCCTTCTAGTGCTTTCTGTAGGGCTGGATATATGGATAGGCATTGTTTTAGTCTGTCTTTGTCTTGGAATGTCTTGTTTACTCCGTCTACGGTGATTGAAAGTTTTGCTGGGTATATAAGTTTAGGCTGGCATCCATGGTCTCTTAGTGTCTGCATTACATCTGTCCAAGTCCTTTTGGCTTTCAAAGTCTCCATTGAGAAGTCAGGTGTTATTCTGATGAGTCTGACTTTATAAGTCACTTGGCCTTTTTCCTTTGCTGCTCTTAATATTCTTTCTTTATTCTGTATGTTTAATGGTTTAATTATTGTGTAGCAAGGGGACTTTTTGGGGGATTCTAGTCTGTTTGGTGTTCTATAGGCTTCTTGTATCTTCACAGGTATTTCCTTCTTTAAATCGGGAAAGTTTTCTTCTATGATCTTCTTGAATATATTTTCTGTGCCTTTGAGTTGGTATTCTTCTCCTTCTGTCCTTATTATTCTTAGATTTGGCCTTTTCATGGTGTCCCAGATTTCCTGGATGTTTTGTGTTATGACTTTTGTGGCTTCAGTATTTTCTTTGATTGATGAATCTATTTCCCCTATTGTATCCTCTACACCAGAGATTCTCTCTTCTATCTTTTGTATTCTGTTGGTTATAGCTGCATCTGCATTTCCTGTTCGTTTACTCAGTTTTTCTATTTCCAGCGTTCCCTTTGTTTGTGTCTTCTTTATCGTTTCTATTTCATTTTTCAGGTCTTGAACTGTTTCCCTCACATGTTTAATTGCTTTTTCATGGTTTTCTTGGCTTTCTTTAAGGGATTTATTGATTTCTTCCAATTTGTAATTTTTCTTTTCCTCTATTTCTTCATTGATTTCTTCCAATTTTTTTGTTGTCTTTTCGTCAATTTAAGTTTTCATTTTTTCTTGAAAGGCTTCTAGCATCTTCATGATGCTATACTTAGGGTCACTTTCTTCTACTTCTTTTACATTGTGATATTCAGGTCTTGCTGTTGGAGGATGTGTGGCTTCTGGTGATGCCGTATTGCTGTTAATGTTGTTGTATGTAATTTTGCATTGATGTCTGCCCATCTCCTCCTCTAATAGGTGTAAGTGGTGCCTGTGTCTGAGCAAGTTGCTATTGGTCCACTCTCTGCTTGTTGTGTGTGTGTCTCAGGGGCCCGCTCTGGTTCCAATCTTAGTTCTTGGTCTCATTGGAGCAGGCAGATTTTGTGTCTCCAGGAGCTGCTCTTGGGTCAACCCTAACTTGTTGATTCTGTGACTCATGAGCCATTTTTGGTCTTATCAGGAACCTTGGTCCAGTCAGAGATGACAGACTCTGTGTTTCAGGAAGCCTTTCTTGGTCCAATGAGAGGTGGAAGATTCTACATCTCAGACAGCCACTCTTCCTCTAATGAGGGGTGGCAGATTCCCTGTCTCAGGAGGTTACTCTCATTTCAATGAGAGCTCTTTGTCCTATGAGAGATGGCAGTTTGGTTTCTGTGCCTCGGGAAGTGGCTGGGGTCTCAGGCAGGTGGGTATGGGAGCAGGGTGTGTAGCTTGCAGGGTCAGGTGTGGGATCTTGATGAGGGGAGCCTTCCTGCAGGAGCCCTGCCTGCTGGCCAGCAACTGGGACAGAGCTCCTCAGTGGTTCCTGGGGATGGGCTGTGTTCCAGGGATGGGTCCAAGGGGCAGGACTCTCTGGGTATGAGCAGAGTCACTCACCTCTTGGTCCAGTGAGAGCTTGTGGTTTGCTTTCTGTGCCTCAGGATGTGGCTGGGTTCTCAGGCAGATGGGTATGGGGCCAGGGCGTGGAGATTGCCGTGTCCAGTGGGGGGTCTTCGTGAGTCAGGGGGCCTTGCCTAGGTGCCTTGCCTTCTGGCCAGCTACTGGAACACAGCTGGGCAGGGGATCTGGGCGATGGGCTGTCTTAGTTAGTTTCATTGGTCTCACTCATCTCTCTCTTAGAAAATTCAACTTAATACTCAAGATGGTACTCACAGCATCATGATTATTTTTAGAAATATTTCTTACTCGAAGAATTAAAGATCACATATCTTTTGTCATATATTTGAAAGAAATCAAATTGCACTTTAGGCTAACATGGTTGTTATTTATTTACATTTTTGACATATGTATTGTATTTTCTTTTCAAGCTTGAACTCTTAAGGTGTGGTTCAAATTACAGGCAAAATACAGTCAAGTTGATGAGAATAGTTACTTCTTGAGAATTTTTACTCCCAGCACTCTGGAGGCAGAGCCAGGAGGATCTTTGTGAGTTTAAGGCCAGCCTGGTCTACAGAGTGAGTTCCAGGAAAGGTGCAAAGCTACACAGAGAATCCCTGTGTCAAAAAGAAAAAAAAACAAAAAAGGAGAGAATTTTTACAATTGATTTACTTTAAAGGGATTAACATTCTACTACAGGTATTTAGTGATTATTATATAAAATATGTAAAAATGGAATTTAGGTGATAAATATTAATTATGCCATATTTTGATCTACATTCCATTATTATAACAGAACAACTCAATTTGGGTGAGTTTATAATGAAAAGAAGCTTATTCAGGTTATTGTTGTGGAAGTTCAAACTCATGGTGTCAACCACAGTCAGGGTGATTGAAAGCATCATGACAATGGCAACATAATGGCTTAAGAATGTGTGACTTGAAAAGTCAAGAGAAGAGAAAGAACAGGTTTATGTCTCCCATAGAAGTTAACTCAAAGGACTATTTGAACCATCTATAGGGTAAGGATTTCTAATAACCTTCTACAAAGATGTCCTCCTAAAGATTCCACTATATCTACATAGCCACATTGGGCACCAACTCTCTGACAGATGAACATTTGAAGACAAATGATCAGAGAGGTAAAAGGGTATATATGAATATATGTCAATTTATTCATGGATGCTAAGGGAAAACAGATGCACATATATAGGATAAGGTAGATCCAGTTGCAGAATCCTTCTGTTTTGCCCATGGATGAATTGAACAGCCCTCTAGTCTCTGGCCACACAAAGAGAGAGAAAGTACACACTCCATCCTCAGTTTTAAACAGTCACATAACCAGAAAAAAATGCCTCTATTGAGCCAGATATCCCAAGGTCATTAGCAGTGTGAATTCCCACAACAGACAAACCACAGCTCTTTTGACTTGAAGTGGAGTTTAAAAGTGAGCAATAGCAAGCCAGCCTCTGGGCTCCATCTTGTGGATCTTTTCACATAGGATGATATGGTTAACCCACCATATTGCTTATCTGCAAAGCATTGATGTGGAAAATTCCCGGGAAAAGTGCTGTAGGCAAGAGTCATCAGTACAATGACTAAAGTTGAAGACAGTCTTCAGTGTCAGTTTGAGCAGTAGAAGTTGTAAATTCTAACAATAAGCTTCCAATCACATTTATCTTTCCCATTAGAAAGTTAAGTTTGTATATAAAGTAATAGGCTTTGCTATTGACTTTTTAGAAAACATAAATGCCAGTATCTTTTGTTCTTGGTTCCCTCCTTCCTCCATAGCACTATTTCATGATACATGTATCTCTTTTGATGACTTTGTTATGTACTCTCATTGCCTCCTTTCTAATTTCATCACCTAAAAAGGCACACACACACACACACACACACACACACACACACACACACACACTTATGTTTAGGTTTCATATATAAGAGAAAAAAATGTGTGGGCTTTATATTTTATTTTTCTAACTGCTTAGTTTCTAGGCAGCAACTTGAAACATGATCTTGTTATTCCAATATTATCATTGGAAAGTTCCTTTGTGGGATAAATCATTAATGCAAAGATACGTAGAATTAAAAGAAATTGTGGGAGGCCAGTTCCAATTTTTTAAAGGGTTCCAATGAGGAGAATAGAGGAATAAAAAACATTTTAGATAGAAAAATATCAAAGAGGAGAAAGACAGAAACACCGGATAGCTTTGGGAGGACCTGAATCAAAATCCAGCAGCCCCTTCTGCCTCTTCAAAAAGGCTTTTTATAACAATGCCAAGGGGCAGAGCAGAAGACCTCCCCCTTGCCATTAAAGCACACATCACAGTTAAGTGAGAAGCTTCCAAACACCTGGTAACCATGTCCATGGTCTGATCATTCCCTTATGCATCCCTACTGGCTAGAGCAAGCTCAGATCCCACTAGGAAACTTCTGTGGGTCTCCAAAACTCTCCCTTCTTAATATTTTAGAGGGTCCCTTGGACTCCTCAGATAGACTTGCCTTAGGTCATTCTTCTCTAGTCAGCCTTACCCTTCCTTGAGATACCCTTTCCATCAAGCATACTACTCTGTCTTAGGTTGGAAGCTAGCAAGAAGAATGTTACCTGTCCATGACTACCAGCCTCTGGCAGGGGGAAGTACAGAACTTAACACAGCTTTAAATCAGGTCTCTAAGAGCTTGCAAATAGTTGAAAAAACCACAGCAATTCCTAGGGCTGCCACGCCCCCACCCCCAGTAAAGGAGTAGAGGATGACTAAGAGGAATATCCTTTTTGAATGGGTCTAAGATGTTTATAACAGCCTTAACTTTGCCAAGCCCTTTTTATACATTAATAATCTCTTGATTCAAATGCATTAAACAAATCAATAAACTACTGATGAAACTGCATCAAACTTGGAGACTCACTTAGCTTCACCAAATCATGGTTCATTAATATCACCAGGTTAACAAGTGTGAATATTCTATACATTCTCGTCTGAATTTTACTAGTCTGAATATTGCTATACATATTTACAACTAGCATGAATATTACTATACATATTTACAATTCAAACTTCCATTCAAAAGCAAATTCTCTACAGGACTACTTTGCAAACTTTAGCAAACATCTAAAAGAGACGTCTTAATAGAACCATTTCATTTTCTTCCAATAAGACAGAGGGTGCATGAATCATGATTAGTTACTATAGTGAACTCAAAATTGTTTCATTTCTGAGGTTTGCAAAATCTCAGAAAAGTCAGTCCTAATAATAGACTTAAAGTTTTCCTGAAAGTTTGAAACCAGAGCCTAATTCATTAGCAACTCTAGAGTCTTTGTATCCATTCCCTTGACCCCAGGATTTGGTGAATGCTGTAACACTCAGGACAATGCCACTCCCCCTGAGACAACTTTTCCACTGGACCTTCCTAGCCATTCCAGAACCAGTGAAAATGTGCCCAGCAGTGGATAGTCACTGGTGGTGGTGTTAGTAGTCCTTTTATCTAATTTCATTGCAGTTCTCCTGAATGCAAGAATTCAACTAAGTTCAAACAAATGTTGCTGAAACTTCACTCCCAGCTACAGAAGCAATTTCAATTAGCTCTCCCTACAGTGAAGGTGGAATTACCATACTGAGCTACATTTCTTTTCAGCTAGTAAGACTCAGAAACTGTTTCTTCAAGGATCCTCTCATTGTTTTACAGCTGGCAATCAGAAGTGGTGTGGCTCTGGGCTCTATTTCATTCCAATTTTACATTCTCAGTACTTGAACACCAAATAGTGACAAAACCTTTGTTCCAAACTTCCTCTCAGCAGTGGGAGGGGGGAGTGCTGTGGGATGGTCTGTATGTCAAATTGCTCTGATTGGTCAATAAATAAAACACTGATTGGCCAGTGGCCAGGCAGGAAGTAGGTGGGACAATGAGAGAGGAGAGTTCTGGGAAGCGGAAGGTTGAGGAGAGACACTGCAGCCACCACCAGGACAAGCAGCACCATGTAAAGACGCTGGTAAGCCACCAGCCACGTGGCAAGGTATAGATTTATAGAAATGGGTTAATTTAAGCTATAAGAACAGTTAGCAAGAAGCCTGCCATGGCCATACAGTTTGTAAGCAATATAAGTCTCTGTGTTTACTTGGTTGGGTCTGAGCAACTGGGGGACTGGCAGGTGACAAAGATTTGTCCTGACTGTGGGCAAGGCAGGAAAACTCTAGCTACAAATGGCGCCCAACATGGGGCAAGAGTTTCCACCTAAAACCTGAGTAAAAAGATTCTAAAACGGAGCTAAAAACAGTTCCTAGTTGTCTCTTTCAAGTTAGCAGCAGCGTGAGTGTTTGAGCTAATAGCTACTATGGCGGGTTCCTGGTGTGTGCGCTCGACCTGCAGTGTGGCGGGAATGAGGCCTCTGCAAGTGGCACATTAAGCTGTGTGGTGGATTTAGCCTTTGCTAGTACAAAACAAAAAGAGGTTTCTGGGCTACACGCTGCCTTGATATAAGCATAGACCCACTATTTCTGAGAGTTGATGGCTCCCAGAGCTGGTGGAAAACGTACCACTGCCATGTTGGGAAGCTGAAGTGGGAGGAGCCAGCAGCCACAACGCCTTTTCAGTCTTAGAAGGCTGCTGTTTAAAGCAATAGGCTCAAGGTAATATAAAACATAAGCCACATAAAGATGGCTACCACACAGAGAATCTGGATTATGTCCTCTTTGATATTTGTAACTGAAGAAAAACATTTTATTGCAAAAGCTGTTGAGTTATGCCAAAATGTATATTTTAAAGGTACCTTGACTTCAAAATTTGGATATAAGGATATGTTACTTTGGAAAAGAGGTTCTGCTTTTGTTTCCACAGAAAGTCAGAGGCTATGGATTTGTTTCAGATTAAGATACATCAGGTTTGGCCAGCCAAGACCACCTGAAAGGTCTCTGATGACACCATGGCTCAGATGATTCAACATCCAGAATCGTTTCAAGGCAACTGGCTCAGACGATACAGCCTCATGGACTACTCCATGATCCTAAAATTTTCTTTGTATCCCCATAAGATACAGCACCCCCCCTCCAGCAGGAAGTAGTAAGAGAAGCTACGCCCAAATTCCCAAATATACCAAGCTGGCTTTGGAGATGTGTAAAAGTTAAAACCTTCCTTTTTTAAAAAAAAAGAAAAGGGGAAGTGTTGTGGGATGCTATGTATGTCAAATTGCTCTGATTGGTCAATAAATAAAAGACTGATTGGCCAGTGGCCAGGCAGGAAGTAGGTGGGACAAGGAGAGAGGAGAGTTCTGGGAAGCGGAAGGCTGAGGAGAGACACTGCAGCCACCACCAGGACAAGCAGCATGTAAAAACGCCGGTAAGCCACCAGCCATGTGGCAAGGTATAGATTTATAGAAATGGGTTAATTTAAGCTATAAGAACAGTTAGCAAGAAGCCTGCCACGGCCATACAGTTTGTAAGCAATATAAGTCTCTGTGTTTACTTGCTTGGGTCTGAGCAGCTATGGGACTGGCGGGTGACGAAGATTTGTCCTGACTGTGGGCAAGGCAGGAAAACTCTAGCTACAGGGGAGGATTAGTATCCTGCTTTCCCCAGACTGCAGGATGGAACATCAATGTCAGGAACATTGGTTCAGCTGCTTTGACTCCAACTCCTCTGGAGGAGCATCAGCAGCTAAGGTGTCATAAGAGCTGACATTCCTCTGTTCCACACAGTGTACCAAGTGCTCAGGCAGTCATCAAGCTTCATTTGGTGACTGAGGGTACAATACCTTCCTCTTTATTTTTTGAAGCTGCATCTTAAGACTGCCATGAGCTCTTTCCACTATGTCTTGTTCTTGATAGACTTTTATTAGCCCAATGTTTCCCTCACTTGCATCTCAGGCAAAACCCAGGTTCATTATGTGCCCTTAAGCTTTTTCTACACCCAAAGCAACTTCCTGGTGTTTGACAGTTCTGCCTTGCCATGAGCTTTAATTTTTAAAGGGTCTCAAAGCAGACTGACAAGTAGCATTAGCATTTTAATTGCCTCCTGACAGGCAAGCTATGATCATCTCTTTCCAGTCTACCACCTTAACCTTAATATAAAACTGGACATGTCTGACTGCTTCCATGGGGTTTTTCTACTCTCACTACCTCCCCACCCAAGTCCCTGTTTAGGCACCATCTGTGGGAGGCCAGCTCCCACCTTTTAAAAGGTTCCTATGAGGAGGAGAGAAGAATAAGAAACATTTTAGACAAAAAGACAGCAGAGAGGAGAAAGACAGAAACACAGGATAGCTTCTGAAATACCTGGATCAAAATCGAATGGCCCTTTCTGACTCTTCCTAAGGGCTTTTTGTAAAAAAGGGGCAGGGCAAAAGATCTCTCCATTGCCATCAAAGCACACTGCACAAGCAAGTGCAGACCCTTCCAAACATCTATTAACCATGCCCATGGTCCAGTCATTCCCTTATGTAGCACTGCTGGGAAGAGGAAGCTCAGATCTCAGTAGGAAACCTCTCTGGGTCTCCACGGAAAAAATGACTTTAACATTGATGACTATAAAAAGCTGTAATCATGCAACTTACACAGATTGGTTAAGAGAGCAAGATTCTCAACAACAACAACAAATCATTATATAATGTGAAGTAAACAGCATTATACACCAGCCCATGGAGACTGCTTCTTTGAGATCTACTATAATCCTTGATGGCTTCTAAGGCAGAAGAAAATAAACCAACACCTATGATGGACAGGAATAGATCCTTAAAGGAAATGTGATTCAAGAAGAAATAGTTTGGGAAGCAGAGCTATATCTATAGCAGAATAACTAAAGCTGAAGATTTTGAACAACAGCTGTAATTCACATGGAAATGTGGTGCAGCATTATTACCTGGAATATCCTCCCCAACTCTGATAAGCAAATATCATTAGGAAGAAAATAAATATCTCCCTGTAGTAAGGAGAGGAATAGAAAATGAATTTGTATGGGCCTATTTATTTTTAATTAAGAATATTTTATTTTATGAAAAGCAATGTGTTTTACATATTAAGTAACACTATAATTTGTATAGTGTTAAACAGGAGGAAAAAAATTCAAGCCACAGAGCCTCTTCTCATGAAATATATTAAAAATAATTTATTCTAAGTGTGTTAGGGTTTTATTTAGCTCAGCCTGCGAGACTCAAAGTCATAAGTCTATGACAAGCCTTGAACTTTTGGTACTTCTGTCTCCATTTCCAGAGTGTTGGATTATAGGCTTGCATTTGTCTAGCTGTGAAATACTTACTTTGAATGTAATACTCTTCCAAATAGTATTAAGAAGCTCTTCAAAATATTTGTTGTTATTTTTTTTATAGGTCTAACCATCACACCAATATAAAGATCTTTGAGTATTTTGTGGACTTATGCAGTCACTTATTAAGCAGAAAGGACATCATGGACTCCTTAAGAAAGAAGAAATTTGACTTACTCTTTTTAGATGCAACAGATCCTTGTGTTTTCTTGATCGCTGAGAAACTTGGGAAACAATTTGTGGCCTTCCTTCCCGTGCTATTTAGCATTATAGACTACGGGGTACCAAACCCTTTGTCTTTTGTCCCAGGATTTGGTTCCAGTTTAACTGACCAAATGGACTTCTGGGCCAGAGTGAAGTACTTCCTGATGTTCCTTGATTCATCCATGAAGCAAAGAGAAATACTTTCTCAATATGACGGCATCATCCAGGAGCATTTTGCAGAAGGCTCTCGGCCAGTTTTGTCTGAACTCCCAAGGAAAGCAGAGTTGTGGTTTGTCAGCTCCGACTTTGCCTTGGATTTTCCTCATCCCATGTTTCCCAACATCATCTATGTGGGAGGCTTAACTGACAAACCTGTTAGACCAATACCTCCAGTGAGTGATAACTTATCCCTCAGTTTATCTTTCATTTGGAGGCCTGCAGTGCTTAGATGGTGTCTTAGTTAAGGTTTCTATTGCTGTAAGGAGACTCTATGACCACAGCAACACTGATACAGAAAAACATTTAAAATTTGGGTGTCTTACAGTTTCAGAAGCTTAATCCATTATTATCATGGTGGGAAACATGGTGCCATGTAGGAACAAATGATATTGGAGAGGGAGCTCAGAGTTCTACAACTTCATCCATAGGCAGCAGGAAGTGAACTGTGACATCAGGCATAGTTGAGTATAGGATACCTCAAAGCCTACCCCCACAGTGACTCACTTTCTTCAACAATGCCACACTCACTCCTACAAGGCCATACCTATTAATGGAGCCACTCCCTTTGGGGGCCATTTTATTTCAAATCACCATAGAAGAAAATTGTCACTTTGTAAAGATGTCTTGGAAGGAAGGAAGTACTCTAAGGCAACAGAAGAATTCTGAGTCTACATTTTTAGGTTTGTGAAAGTACAATGTTAGAATACCCCATGCTAAGTTTGAATACTTGGTTAGATGGTACAAAATGTGAGTTTCTTTTGTCTCTCTCTATTCCTGGCTGTGGTAGAATAACTCCTTTAGTTATTATTGATATTTCCAATTGAATTTTTGTGGCTGTGATGGTTGCCAACATAAGGAAAATCAGACTTTATATCAAAACTCTCAAAGAAGTTTAAAGACTATATATATTGAAACTTTGTGTCTATCAAACATTGCAACTATAAAAATATTACTTCAAATGTGAAATAGTTAACTTACAGAGAAATATGTCATCTATGCACAAAATATGAAAATAAGAATATGAAGAAAATGTAAGGAATTTAAAGAAGAAATAAATAATAACTTAAGACTCAACTCTACAGTTTTAGAATTAGACAACTATCCAGAAAAATTATCACCTTTAATAATACTATAGACCCAATAGAATTATTAGAAATATATAGATCATGCTTAAAATGTATTTGTAAGTGATTTTTTGTGCGTGAGTGCTTGCCCTGCAGGTATGTGTGTGCATCACATTTGTGCAAGTGCCCAGAAGAGGCCAGAAGAGGTTACTGGATCTCTTAGAGCTAGAATTACAGAGATTTGTGGTTGCTCTGTGGGAACTGAACTGTGGTCCTCTGGAAGGACAGCCAATTCTCTCAGCTGCTGAACTATCTCTCCAGTTCCGAGTGTTCATTCCAACAACAGCAGAGCGCAAAATCTTCTCTAATGCGCAAAACAAATTCCTTGGTTCATGTATTACCCTTCCCACCCCCCAAAACAACCCCAAGATTTGCAAATTCTCAGATTAATGTAAACATCTCTTACCACAGTGGGATGAGTAGAAAACAACAATATGTAAAATCAAAGGGAAAAATCAAGAGGAACATTTGAAAATATTATATATAAAGGGAAAGGAGACAAAACACAATGGAAAAATGGAGTGCAATAAAAACAAGACATAGGATATAATTCATAGCTATTATTTTCTCTATTAGTACAGACAAGGTATTTGAAATTGATTATCTAACCCTATATTATAAGGCACAAATAATGATGAGATGACTAAACAGGACACTAGCAGAAAGAAGGGGCTTAAAATAATCAAAGTGTAGATGCTTGAAACAATGAATAGAAAACATTAGAATCAATAAAATCAAAAGAGTAGTATGCTGAAAAGCATTAGAGTCATTGAGAATATAAATAAGAAAGAACAACAAGATAAGTTCTAAATAAAAAAATTATCCACTATTATTTAAAACAATAAAGATTATAAGGGAATTATACAAACATGATATATCATCAAATTAGGTGATCTACATGAGTGGACATATTCCTATGCATGTGTGTTAACATAACTGACTCAAGAAAAAATAGAAATTCTTAAAGTTATGGGAATAAATTAGACTGACCAATAATAAATATTTCATTAAGGAAGTCTGATAGAACATGGATTAACTGGTGAATTAAGTAAAACACTTAAGAATTAATGCCAGTTCCTCTATAAATATTTGTGGCACTTCCACAGGAAAGAATACTTCTCCAGCCATTCTATGAATCTATAATTACTCTGTAAGCAAAGATAGAAAACAACATCAGAGGAGAAGACATTATACCACACAGCAATTGAAGGAATTTTGTTTACTGAATTTCCAGCATTAACATAAAATAATACAAAGGATGTCAAAAATAGTTAGGAAGGATCTCAAATTATTAAAGAAAAGAATGCCCTTAGCAATTGTAAACTCTGAAGATTACATTTTAAGCAGTAGAAATCAGTTATTCAAATAATATCTCGTGTATGTATTTGCTTGGAAGAGTAATCTATAAGAGCTGAAAGGTGTAGCACGAATTTTAAAAGGTCTTATTGATAAACACAAATCTGGAGCCGGGTATTAGGGTGATCACTGAATGATCAGAGAAACAGAACAATTCATCAAACCTCATCTTTAAATTCCTCGGCTCATCTTGTTTACTCAGACTGAAAGCCTCTGAGTCCTCATCAAAATGGATCTTAGGTGAACTGCTACTAAGAGCTAAAAGCTTAAAAATGCTCTAGTTCCTGGTCCTCATGCCTTATATACCTTTTTGCTTCCTGCTATCACTTCCCGGGATTAAGGACATGTGTCACTAAGCCTGGCTGTTTCCAGTGTGGCTTTGAACTCACACAAATCCAGATGAATCTCTGCCTCCAGAATGCTAGGATTAAAAGAATGTGCGACAACTGCCTAAACCTATATTTAATATAGTGGCTGTTCTGTTCTCTGACCCCCAGATAAGTTTATTGGGGTGCACAATATATCAACCACACAAAGTTACTGCTATTCAATGCAGTAACTACCCCAGACACAGCCATACAGGGACTATGAAAGTAGTTTTATCATATAGAACACAAACAACCAAAGCATGGGTTTATTTAACAACTTGTCTTGTTTCATGTCATAACTGCTATAACAAACCATTTTTTTTTCAAATTTCTTTATGTTTATTATAGGACTTGGAAGATTTTATCATTAAGTTTGGAGAATCGGGTTTTGTCCTTGTGGCACTGGGCTCCACAGCAACAATGTATCAGACCAAAGAACTTATTACAGAGATGAACAGTGCCTTTGCTCGCCTCTCTCAAGGAGTGCTGTGGACATGTAAGGATGCTCATTGGCCTAAAGATGTCAGAATAGCTCCAAATGTCAAAATCATGGATTGGCTTCCGCAGACTGACCTTCTGGGTAAGAACTTCCTAGACTTCTTACTTTATTTCCATTAATATGCTTTGAGACTTAATAGATAACTGATGTCTGAGCACTTGCAGTTGCAGAAGAAAAGGCTGCTGATAGGTGAAGATATATGTCCAGCAGGCAGGTAGAAGGAGCTAGAGTACTTGGGAGAATCAGTCTGTGCTCTAGACTTGTCATAGCAACAACTTCCTCATCCTTTTCAACACAGACAGATCACAATTCCCTAAATAGATATGTAGTCTTGACTTAAGAGTATTTATCATTGATCACAACAACACAATCTTGACCAATATGTGATCTATAACTACTCCTTGGGCAGCTGCCACCATTTGTTGCTGCTATTCTCACAGTGATGTGAGAAATCCTTGGTATTTTTAAACACACACACATATAGGTGTAAGCATGAAGACACATCTTGGTTGTTAGAAAGGGGCTGAAAACTCAGACACTTACAACATGGATATTGTGGGGTTGAGAACATAGAGAGATATTTCAGTACCAACCCATGTAAGCCCACAATACAATATGAAGACACTGATTTCTATAGCAACAGAATTCCCTAGAGACACTTCCCTTCAAATTTTTTGTTTCTATGTGATTTTATGGATACCTATATTTTCTATACTCAGTGGCTGAATCAGAGGTTTGTACCTAAGACTGACTCCAAAGAAGCTGGGAAATTTTTCACATAGGTCTCTGTTCAGTAAAATCATAGGTTATACAATAGGACTAAGACTTGCTTTCTAGGAAAAATGGGTAGATTTTTGTGTGAGGTATAGTTTGGGATGATTTCTTTATGATCATAAGAAATGTTTGGTAGCTTTCAATATGGAGCAACAGTCAAGACCTGTAAATGCAGAAGTTTCTGGTCTATGATCCCCTTCTGTAAGCTTCTCAAAACAGAGCCGATAACACCCATAATATAGACTTATGTGAGATCAGACGAAAAAAGTAAGAGAAGGCCAAGGTTAGACAAGTGAAGAAGAAAGCATCAGTGGAGAAGATGAGGATGAGCACAAGGACAAAGAAACTTGCCTGGCTTGTCACTGTCCTTGTAGCTGTGCCTGGGTTCTAGGTCTTAGATTTTGAATGAAGTAAGGCATCTCTCTGCAGAGAGAAGGCAGGGTATCACATGCTGGAACATTGCAAATCTCTAAAGCAACATCAGTAAATTTATTCTCCTCAGCACATTGTTATTTCTTGGGTCTGCTGCTTTACCTGGAATCTGAAACGTTGATAGTGACAGATTGGATGATCTTTCCCTTTTGCAACAGCTTATCCTAGAATTCGTCTTTTTGTCACTCACGGGGGGATGAATAGCATAATGGAGGCCATCCAGCATGGAGTACCCATGGTCGGGATTCCCTTCTTTGGAGACCAGGCTAAAAACATGGTTGTAATAGAAGCAAAGAAAATTGGTGTTTCTGTTCAGCTAGAGACACTCAAGGCAGAGACATTTGCACGTACACTAAAAGAAGTCATAGAAGACAAGAGGTATGCAGCTCTATGGGGTTGGGGTCTCTTAGGCTGAATATAGGCTTAGTATTAATTGGACTGTGTAGTCTGTATATCAATGAAACAGAATATTGTGAGATGTGTTATAATACATGTGTGATACGTGAAAGTCCTGCTTTTCCTTTGCTAATAATCCTAATTTTGGGTGAGGAGCTGAGAATATGCTTCTACCTGATGTGGTGCGATGACTTCTTATGGTCACATTATTTTTTTGATCTTTCATATTTTGGGTACCTATAATAGAATTTCAGTTGAAGCAGGAGAGATCATTGGCATGTTCTTTACGTGGCCAATCTCCCTGAATCATCAAATACCTAAAGAATTTCTATTGACTCAGAAGTTAATGATCTTAGTTACTATTGTATTACTGTGAAAAGGTACTATGACCAAGGCTACATGTAAGGTAAAGCATTTATTTGGTTCTTGCTTACAGTTTCAGAGGGTTAGTCCATGATCATCATGGTGGTGACTGTGTCTGCAGGATGGTACTGGAGCAATAGAAGAGAGCTCACATCTTGATCTGCAGGCAGGAGGCAGAAAGAGCAAGAATGGGCCTGGCGAGGGCTTTTTGATCCCCGCCAGTTAGAAACCTCCTCCAATAAAGTCACAGTTCTTAATTCTTCCTTAACAGTCCACCAACTGATAAGTAAACATTCAAATATATATGACTATGGGAGCCATTCTCATTCAAACTACGACAAGGACAATTGCATGGCCTTAATGGGCTGAACTTCTCTCTTCAGGGTCTTTTTGTTGAACTCACAGAACCATCTCTCCACCGTTGTCTTTAGGAGAACATGTTTTTGGCTATTACTTTTTCTGTCCTTGAGGTCACTCATCATACACTACTTTCTTTTTAACACTTTGAAAGATTTGCAATATCTCCACCATGTGTGTCATTATTGTCTGTTCCATACTAGCACATATGAAGCACGTACCATGAGGAAGCAGTGGTATCAGTTTCTACTCTGTTCCTGGGGCTCAGGACAGGTCTGTTATAATGGAACTTTTTACAAATCTAGCACAAATGCAATACTAACAGAGACAAAAAGAGGTGACCCACATATTCCTTGCCCAACCAGCACAATGATTTCATAATCAAACACGACTAAATACTCAGGTTTCAATGTCCCAATCACTTAATCAGACAGACATCATGTCACACAGGTTCACATATATTTAATGTGAGCATACCTTCAGCACAATAGGTGAAATCCTTACAGACATTAAAAATGTTTCTCTTCAAGGGTTAATTTTGATCCTTCTTGTATTAGGTTTTTCTGTTTATCTTTTCATTGAACGTTTTTTAAATTGAACTTTTAGTTGGGACTCAGGTAGACAGTGTCAACAAAAATGTATGCTAACAATTTTGTTAAAGCTGACCTATGGAAATGTACTAGAAACAAAATATGTGTGTAGGGGGGCATGTGTATACGTTATAAAGTCCCAACTACTGGCACAGCACATTGGTAACACATTCTCTCTGTGTCTGCCCATAGGTTCAAGTCTGCAGCAATGGCTGCCAGGGCCATCAGGCGCTCTCACCCCCTGACACCTTCCCAGCGTCTGGTGGGCTGGATTGACCACATCCTACAAACAGGGGGAGGAGTACATCTCAAGCCCCATGGCTTTCAACAGCCATGGCATGTGCAGAACCTGCTGGATGTCCTATTGTTCCTGTTGGGGCTCACTCTGGGCACCTTGTGGCTGTTGAAGAAAATGCTGGGCTTGTTGCTCAGGTCCCAGGGTGTGGTCAGGAAGGAAAAGAAGTCCTAATGTTAGGGTTGGCCTGGGGAAGGATGCTGGAAATCTGGCTTTTTACATGCCTGCCCCTTCCCTAGCACAAAGAACTCCCAGGATTCTCCTCTTTCCCTCTTCCTGCTGGGGGACCTCCAGTTGTCCTCACTGTTTTCTGCCTCTTTCCTAACACTCATACAATACACTAACTGACTGGTGACTCCACTACCTGGATTGCCTGGCTCTAGTACAATCCTTTCTTTCCCAACTGTTTCTTCTCTTCATACCTTTCTGCCATTGACAGTGTTATGACAGTTTCATCCTCTCTGTGACTTCTATTCTCTGACTCTAATTTCTCATATTATTTGAGATAAAACCCCCAAATATTGGACAAATTCTACTTACTCCTTTATTTTTCTTATCTTATAATCTCTTTTAGAGTTCAGAATGCCTGGACTACTCCATTCTACTCTTCCTGTTAGGAAGGAACAGCCTCTGCTAGCATGTAATATCTACCAATTTATCTGATAATGACAACATATGAATGCCATCAATTCATTTTTCTTGGTAGAATACAAAATAAAGTTCACAGAAAATTGAAGAGTTTGGAGAAATCATTTTTGATATGACTTATATGATAGGTTTGTTTCCTTATGTGTAAAAAATTTAAATAAGTAAAGAAAAGAAAACACAGTCTATCCACTTATTGAAGTAACAGCTATGTGTCAAATTGGATAAGCCAGAGAGAATGAATTTCAATGCCGTTAAGTAAGAAGATACAAAGAGAAGCGATATACATAGCATTCTTGTTGGGATGAACTGTAGCTCAGTAGCAGGTCTAGAGGGAGATTCCGGGCTTTGAAGACTGTCTTTGGCCCTGTTCCCTGAAACTAGCAAACTGGGCAGAGGTTTGTTGAAGGAATGGACTGAACTGTGCCTCTGACAAGGGAACTGTATATGGTGAGCCAACACCTGGTGGCGCTGTGGTCACAGCGTTGGGAAGAAGTACCTTCTTGTAAACAGAGTTAAACCTGATAGTTTATACTGTTGTGACCAAATGTCAGACACACTTTAACAGGGGTTGTGATGTCAGTGAAATCATGACATCATATTTGGAATCTGCGGCTGGATGTGTTTTTCAAACCTTAGAGCTCTGAGTACGTCTCGCCCTTCTTTATTAGAAATACGACTCTCTCCTACCTTCCTCTCAAACCTCAAGGTCTTGCAAAATTTATTTCTTCTCTTATGATTTAATATGAGTCCTCAGAGTTCAAATTAAGTTTGAATGCCATCCTAGAGCTTGATTCTCTGAGTTACCCCTCACACTCCTAGCTTCTGTCCTAACATGGTACATTGAAAAGTGGACATAGTTAATATTGGCTTTGTGTTGACAAGTTGAATAAATGATGGTTAAGGTGAGCATCTCAAGTATTGTGCTTGACTGTAATTTTCCCTCTGACTTTATCAAGTCATATCCAGAAGTATCTTCCTACATCAGCTCTGGTAGCATTGGTGTCAGAGGGAAAAGTAACTGAAGTCTGCATTCCTGTATCTGGTCTTCCCTAAGTCAAGTATGATTTTGCATGAGGAAGTGGCAGAAAAATACACTTTGAATTTCTTACCTATTGTTACCTATGGTAGAGGAGAAAGAATCCTGCTGGGACTCAAATGTCCAATGTCTGTTGTTTGTCAAGACTTATAGGAAAGCCATTGTACCAGTCCATACTTACTTTCCTGCTGTGGTTTTAACGTGTCCTCCCGAATTCATGTGTTAGACACTCAATTCCAAAGTTTATATGTCAACGACACTTTCCAGTAGAAGGTTTGTGATATAATTAAAGTTAAAAGAAGTCCACAGGGTGGGCCCTCCAGGATGGCTACAGTGTGGCTTTACCAAAAGAGAAGAGGGCCTGGGGTTGACATGCTTGTTCTGGTTGGCATATGATGCCCTTTCTGATGGTTACAGTATAGTTTTACCAAAAGGGGACGGGGCTTGTGGCTGATGTGCTTGTTCTGCTATAGCATGGGATGCTCTTATGACGCAGTATGAAGCCCTACACCAGGTACTGAGCAGATCCTTGTACCATGTGTTCTCGTCTCTCCCGTCTACTATCTCGTCTACATCTCTATTATCATAGGTAGTAGATAATGGAGCCTTTGAGCTCAAACTCATAATCACCAGGGATGGGTTTGGAGAGGTAAGACCAAGGCCCAGGTTTGTAGGCTTTTTTTGTCTTATGATCTTCCCACTGAAATAAGAGATCTGAGAACCCAAGTCTGGACTGCCCAGGTCACCTTCTCCCTTTTCTGAATATTCTTACAGAAAATATCAACTAGTGGAGGATAGTTGTGTATATGGTGTGTGTATGTGTGTGTGTGTGTGTGTGTGTGTGTGTGTGTGTGTATGTGTGTGTGTGTTTGTGAGAGAAGAGGAGGAGAGAGAGAGCGAGAATGAGAGAGAGAGAGAGAGAGAGAGAGAGAGAGAGAGAGAGAGAGAGAGAGAGAGAGAGAGAGAGAAAAGGAGAGGGAATTGTTTTATCATTTCTTTCCTATAAACCTTGTTCAGTATTCAGGGGCATTAGCCTACTAAAGCGTTTGTATGAGTGTATGAGTTACTGGTAAGCATCTTTGACAATCATATTCAGAATCTCATTGAAGACAGAAGTAACTGAATCCAGCATTTAAACCACAGAGGAGAACATGAAATGTAGGATCAAAGGGATATAGGGCATTATATATAAATAACTATAGCTATAACTCTATGTATTACTACACACACACACACACACACACACACACACACACACACATACACACACACATATACATACATATATATATACATATACATATACACATATATCACAGAATTGGTTTCAGCAAGTGAGTACTGCTAAATTACTATTAATTCCTACTAATGATCCAGGCCTAATGTCTTTTCTCGCTTCTATATACACACAATACCTAATTTGTTCAAATATATCATCCTTAGCAGCTTCTGAATGTGTCTTTTTTCCCTATCCCATTCTGCTACAAGAAGCTTTGCTAGAGAGGGTTGGGCAAGACACTGACCTATGAGTACAGTATACATGATTAGGAGCCATTTTACTGTATGTTCCTTTAACAGAATAATAGTATTGGGCTTTCCCCTAGACCCATGGCCAACCTAGTCTCAGGTTCTTGGGCACTTTAGCAGTGTCAGGTATGTGTTGCATCTCATGGTGTGGTACTTAGTCCCAAATCAAAACATAGTTGGTTACTCTCTATGGTGGTATTCTATTTGTACTGAAATGTGGTTTTGATTGTATGTTAATAAATAAAATTGCCTGGGGGTCAGAGCTATTAGAGCCATAGAAAGAGCATGGCGGTGGTGGTGCACGCCTTTAATCCCATAGATCTCTGTGTGTTCAGGGATACAGCCAGCATTGGAGACATATGCCTTTAAGACCTAGAGGGCTGTACTTGTAGGCAGTGATGAGGCAGTCATGTGTTTGTGTAGCAGGAATCTTAAAAGTTCTTATTAATAAAATCAAACCCGAGGCCAGTTATTGGGGTGAATACTGGAAGGTCAGAGAGACAGAACAAGCCACAGCTATCTCACCTCACCGGATCCTCAGCTGGTCCTGTTTCCTCGGACTAGAAGCCTCTGAGTCCTCATCCAGAATGAATCCCAGCTGAACTGTGCTGCTTCAAAGCCTGAAAGTTTAACCAGCCAAATGCTTAACCAGCCAAATGCTTCTAGTTTCTGGTCTTCACGATTTATATACCTTTCTGCTTTCTACTATCACTCCCTAGGATTAAAGCCTCACTTTCTGGGATTAAAGGCATGAGTCACCATGCCTGGCTGTTTCCAATGTGGCCTTGAACTCACAGAGATCCCAGATGGATTTCTGCCTCTGGAATGCTAGGATTAAAGGCGTGTGCAATCACTGCCTAACTAGTGGCTTTTCTGTTCTCTGACCCCAGATAAGTTTATTCAGGTACACAATATTTTGGGGAACACAATACCACCATATGTTTGGGTTTACAACCAATGATAAGGCAGAACAGAAAGATTATTTAAAGACATACACACAGGAAATAGCTCTCTTTTGGGAAGCTAGGAGCACTGCAGGAGGAAGGGTAAGATTTTAGCTCTGAGCTTTGACCTCTCGGCTTTCTCTTTTACATTGGTTCTGTGTTTCTTATTTAAGAAGATGGTTGGTTACATCTACAACTCTCTTATCAATTGTACAACTATTACACGAGTATAATTTTAGGCAAGCTGCTGCTGCAGGTCTCAGGTTTTGTAACTCAGTGATATTAATGAACTCCTTTCTCCTCTGGAAATGTGACAGAAATTTCACACACTATGCATGTTAGTCAAGGTGTGTGTGTGTGTGTGTGTGTGTGTGTGTGTGTGTGTGTGTGTGTGTGTGTGTGTGTGTTGTGAGAGAGAGATAGACAGAGAGAGACAGAGAGAGACAGAGAGACAGAGAGAGACAGAGACAGACAGAGACAGACAGAGAGAGAGAGAAAGGGAGAGGTCTATGTGTGTTTCTGTGTAGATATGAGTGTGACATTTCATATATACATATGTAAACATATATGTGGAAGGCAGAGGTTGACACAAGGTATTATTAGGTGTCTTCCTGTTTGTTGCTCTCCCTACTTTTGAGACAAGGTCTTTCACTGGACCTGGAGCTTGTCAAGTAATCTAGACTGTTAGGCCAGCAAGCCCAGGATGTACCTATCTCTACCTTCCTGGATCTGGGATTATAGTTGCCTATCTCTTTATATGAGTACTGAGTATCTGTACTCAAGTCTACAGGTGCTTCATGTACCTAACCAATTCCCCAGTCCTGAGGTCTGATATTGGAGGTGAGGTGAAGATGTGTATCTCTGCTACAGAAAAGGGAGGAAGAGAGAATCTACCTTTCTGTTGTATTTTTTTTTTTTACTTCTAGGCCTCAGCAGATGTGACAGTGCAGAGACCCTTTGGATGAAGATGGAATTTCCTTACTCTTTTCATTGATTCAAAAGCTACTGCCATGTGGAAGCAATCTCACACATGGCCAGAAATAAATCTTTCCCAGCTATCTGAGTATCCTTTAATCTAATGAAGTTAACAATGAAATTAACCATCACATTAACACATTTGAGAAGTATGGGAACAATAGATTGGGTGGTGATTTGTTGTGAAGAACAGTACAGCCCCCTTTCTCACATTATTTCTCCCTTTTTTGTCTCTTCAGTTGTGTGACTGTGAAAGGAGCGTGATTATATATGAATACAATGCTTAAACTCAGACACTGGTAACGACTTGTAGACACAAGACACCATGTTGCAAAGCGGAATTCAAAGCTGTGCTCTTCTACATGCTTTAAAAGTAATGAAGCAGATTCTTTTTCTGCTTTGGGGCTGGGAAATGTCACTAAATCTGTTTAGTGTTCAAATAGAATGTGAAGAATGCATAGGCAGTGTGCTCCTTCCTCTTGGGATGACTGATAAGTGGCAGAATGCGAAGCAGTCCTGAGCTTGCCCTGGGGAAGATGGTGTAATACTTCCATTCTGTGTTATGATGTTCACCCAGAACTGCAGGTTCAATTTTAATTGTTTTGACTAAATAGTTATGACTTTCCTTAGTTACGATAAAAAGTAAATTTGGTATAAAACTTTAGAATCACTAAAATAAGATAGACAGTGCAATATTTTCTCTAAATTGTTAAATACAAATAAATGAACTGAATACTGTAAATGTAATTTTTACTTTAAATGTTTTTGTTGTATATAGTTTTACTATGTTAAAGTTAAAAGCTTTCATTTTTGTTTATACAAAAACGGGAGGAATATTAGTTGAAGAAGCATTACATTATTTTATTTATTTTTTTTTTGGTTTTTCGAGACAGGGTTTTGCTGTGTAGCTTTGCGCCTTTCCTGGAACTCACTTGGTAGTCCAGGCTGGCCTCGAACTCACAGAGATCCGCATGCCTCTGCCTCCCGAGTGCTGGGATTAAAGGCGTGTGCCACCACCACCCGGCTGCGTTACATTATTTTATACTGTGAAATATTTGTTTAATGATGCAAAGATGTGTTGCATTCTTTTATGTTGCATTTGTTTAACTCTGTGAAGCTGTGTACTTTGCCTGTCTAAACACCAGATTGAGCTCTTTATTAAGAGCTGAACAGCCAATAGCTAGGCAGGAGAAAGAATAGGCAGGGCTGGCAGGAAGAGATGACATAGGAGGAGAAATCAGGGAAGAAAGATGGGGAGCAAAAGGAGAAGGGGAGAATGACACCAGGGTCCAGCGTCCCAGCTAAACAGCAAGCCATGGAGTAAGAAGATGAGAAAGGCTAATACTTTGTCTCTCAGGTAAAGTCCTGCAATTAGGCCATTAGCACATTTTCATGAATTTGTGAGTAGGGAGAGGCCTTGGGCAATAATCTTAGGTGTTTTTCTGAATCATTAGCTTACATTGACAATATTGGAGATTTTGAGACTAGCACCTGGCAAAATGGGTTGCAGATATGGCAATAGAATACAAATAGAGAAATGACAGAGGAGGCACACTCCTGTAACTTAGGGAATGGACCTATAAATGGTTCATGGTACATGGCACTTCAAGATGCTGTCATTGATAGGATTTCTCAGGGTTCCTTCATTCACAATTTAGGGTGTTATTTAGGGGCAGTAAAGGGGGTATTGTGGCTAAAGGACAAGGTAAATATTAACTCAGCCCCTGTTCCTCTGTTGACTCTGGCTAAGGAGTTCAATGTTCAATGGAAGGAGACCAGCAGTGACAAGGCAAAGAGCAAGAGGACATTTGGAAGACCAGAATAAGTTCTCTCCTTTTACCTCATTTCAAGGGCACAGCCAGTGCTTTGTGACAGAGGCTCACAGGGTCCCTTAGTGGCACACAGTTCTCAAGCTGTGCATCCTGTGCCTGTGCTCCACTTGATTTACAGATGGCTGAGCATTGGATTGGGATTCTAGTGAGCTTATTTCTCCTTGAGGTTCTTCTCTTGGATGCTGCAAAAATCCTGACTATATCTACAATTGGTGAGTGCTTGCTGGGAATATAGTCTTGTGAGACCAGTATACTTGGGTTAACATGTCTCATGCAAAAAGCATGCAGTGGACCGACCATGCAGGAGATTTTCTAGCTAGGCTTAGATCAGACCTGGAGGAGGAAGGATGCATTGTAAAATATGGTGCTCAGAAGGGATTCTACCTAAGAGTGGGGGTAAATAATAGACTGAAATAGCATCTGATGTGGAAACATCACCAGGAGACTGAGTGGTATATTGTAAGGAAGATGAATAAAGCTTCTCTACTGGGACTTTAAATTGTGAGTAGATGGGAGACATATTAGTCAAAGTGATCAGTCTATTCCTCCAAAAAAGGGAGCAATGAGCATTTCATGATTTTTCAGGGGTTTGGATGACATTCATAAACATTTTTGGTTTCAAAAGATTTTTTTCTCTACAAGCACCCAGTCACTGAATTTTCATGTCATCAGAGCATCATCTTATTGTAGGAACTGCTATGTTACTCTGAACACCACAAATGTCCTTGCTCCATTGTTTGGTCTGCAGCTCATGATAATTGGTTAGGGCTTTATATACATGAATCAGTGGTAAAAGTCAGGGTTGGGTAGGGGAAATACATATTAGTACCAAAGGCAACAGACCACATTAAACCCATATATAGACTGTGTGAAAACATTTTTTTCAAATTGTTAATGTGTTTGCATTCATAGTTGAATAGGACGTGACCCAAAGATTAAGGCAGGAAAGGACACAGATATAATAGGAAAGCATAGTTGATGAATGTGTTATGTTATTTTAATCCTAAATTGAATACCTATTGTTGTTGGCAAAGAGTCAAGATTTTAACAAAAGTAACCTTCAAGCTTCTGCTGAGAAGAAGGTGTATTATTTTTTGTTAGGGTGTAATGTTCTGTAGATATTGATTAGTATATGTAGTCCATTTGAGTCATAACATCAGTTAAGTCCCTTACTTCTCTGTTAAGTTTTGATCTGGCAGATCTTTCCAGTAGTGAGAGTGGGGTGTTGAAGTCTCCCACTATTAATGTGTGGGGTTTGAAATTTGATTTAAGTTTTAATAATGTTTATTTTACATATGTGGGTGCCTTTGTACTGGGGGCATAAATGTTCATAATCGAAACTTCATCTTGGTGGATCTTTCCTATGATGAGTATGTAATGTCCTTCTTGATCTCTTTTGATTGATTTTAGTTTGAGGTCTATTTTGTTGGATAGTGGGATAGCTATACCAGCTTTCTTCTTAAGACCTCTTGATTGGAAAGACTATTCCCAGCCTTTTACTCTGAGGTAGTGGAGTTGAAGTGTGTTCCTTGTATGCAGCAGAAAGATGGGTCCTGCTTTCATTTCCATTCTGTAAGCCTGTGTCTTTTTATAGGTGAATCAAGTCCATTGGTATTAAGGGATATTAATGACCAGTGATTGTTAGTTCCTCTTATCCTTTGATGGTAGTGTGTGTGTGTATTTTTCTTCTTTAGGATTTACTGCTGTGGAATATCTATTGCCTGTGTTTCATGGGTGTATCTGATTTCCTTAGGTTGAAATTTTCCTTTTAGTGCTTTCTATAGGGCTGTATATATGGATAGGCATTGTTTTAATCTGGCTTTGTCTTGGAATGTCTTGTTTACTCCGTCTACGGTGATTGAAAGTTTTGCTGGGTATATAAGTTTAGGCTGGTGTCCATGGCCTCTTAGTGTCTGCATTACATCTGTCCAGGTCCTTCTGGCTTTCAAAGTCTCCATTGAGAAGTCAGGTGTTATTCTGATGAGTCTGACTTTATAAGTCACTTGGCCTTTTTCCTTTGCTGCTCTTAATATTCTTTCTTTATTCTGTATGTTTAATGGTTTAATTATTATGTAGCAAGGGGATTTTTTGTGGGAGTCTAGTCTGTTTGGTGTTCTATAGGCTTCTTGTATCTTCATAGATATTTCCTTCTTTCAGTTAGAAAAGTTTTCTATGTGATATTGTTGAATATATTTTCTGTGCCTTTGAGTTGGTATTCTTCTCCTTCTTCTATCCCTATTATTCTTAGGTTTGACCTTTTCATGGTGTCCCAGATTTTCTGGACATTTTGTGTTGTAACTATTTTAGCTTTGGTGTTTTCTTTGACTGACCAATCTATTTTCTCTGTTTTATCCTCCACACCAGAGATGCTCTCTTCCATCTCTTGTATTCTGTTGATTATGATTACATCTGTGTTTCCTGCTCATTTACTCAGATTTTCTATTTCCAGTGTTCCCTCTGTTTGTGTCTTCTTCATTGTTTGTATTTCACTTTTCAGGTCTTGAGCTTTTCCCCTCACATGTTTAATTACATGGTTTTCTTGGCTTTCTTTAAGGGATTTATTGATTTCTTCCAATTTTTTGCTTATCTTTTCCTCAATTACTTTATTGATTTCTTCCATTTTTTGTTTGTCTTTTCCTCAATTTCTTTATTGATTTCTTCCAATCTTTTGTTTGTCTTTTCCTAAATCTCTTCAATGGAATTCTTCATTTTTTTCTTGGTAGGCCTCTAGCATCTTCATGAAGGTCGCTTTCTTCTGCTTCTTCTACATTGTGATGTTCAGGTCTTGCTGTTGGAGGAGGGCTAGGTTCTGGTGATACCATATTGCTGAGTTGGGGCAAGGGTTCTAGGAGACTGAAAATTAAACATTTTTTAAAAGTTAAACAAAAGCAAATGAAGCTGTCTGGCTTACTTCGATTTTTTATTTGGTAATTATAATGAAGAGTATTCATTCTGAAGGGACTATGATTCTGCTCTTACTGACTTCTGACATCTGAGCTTACTCTGGAACATCACTAAGGAGTTTTTGCAAATTAAGATATTTTTGTCACTAACCCTCTTGTGCCTACAATTTGTGTATCTATCTGAAACTCTACCTCCTTTAGCTGTGGTAGTCATAAGGGAATGCTCATCTGTAAGCATTTCATTGTTGGTGCCTAGTGCTGCTTTATAGCAAAGCTACTGACATTGTGCATTTAACAATGAATAGTTGTAATGATATATTTTGTTCCCTAATAAAATTTGCCTGAAGATCAGAATAGAACAAACTACTAGATTAAACATAGATGCCAGGCAGTGGTGGCACACACCTTTAATCCTAGCACTTAGGAGGCAGAGATCCATCTGGATCTCTGTGAGTTCAAAGCCACCTGGATTACATGAGATTGATTCAGTCTTGGAGAGAAACAGAGACAGCCAGTGGTGGCACATGCCTTTAATCCCAGTACTTGGAAATCACATGTCTTTAATGTCAGCACTAGGAAGGAAGTAATATGGCTGGGTGGAGAAAGGTATATAAGGCACGAGGAGACAAGAACTAAGCCCATTTCAGCTGGAGACCTTTTGCCTGAGGACTCAGACATTCATTCAGTCAGAGGATTCATGGAGTTGGTGAGGTGACCTGTGGCTTGTTCCTTTGTCTCTCTGCTCTCTCAGCATTTACCCCAAAATCTGGCCCTGTTTTTTTTAATGATCTTTAGAATTTGAGCAACAAATAGTAAGTTAGCTGTATCTGGATCTCTTCATTATCTATCATTATCCTGTCTCAGCAAGATGATGATAAAAAATATATTCTTACTTATGCTTATTGTAAGAATATTATACCTGCATGTCTGTCTGTTTGCTACTTATGTGCCCAGGCAGTGTGGGAGTTCCACAAAGGCATCAGGCTTTCTGAAACTGGAGTTACATGTGGCTATGAGCCTCTATGAGGGTGCCTGGAATTGAACCATGGTCCTCTGGAAGAAGATCCAGTACTTTAAACACAGAGCAAACTCTCCAACCCTCCCTCCTTTGTGGTCTTTTTGTTTTGTGCTTTTTTTATTTTTATCTAATTTTGATAGAGATCTTCTCTATGTTGTCCTGTCTGTCTGGTAACTTGCTCTGTAGACCAGGCTGGCCCCCAACTCATAGAGATATACCTGCATCTTCTTCCTGAGTGCTGGGATTAAAGGTGTGAGCTATCTCCACCTGGCAGATGATAATTATGTAAAGCAGATGTTTTTTCAGCTGCTGTAGAAGTAACCATTACACAGAACTGGGCACAAAAGTTTAGATGTACTCCTAAACTCTAGAATCCCACAATTTCCTCAGTGCCAGGGCAGAACATTCAGAGACTTTCCCTAAATTTCTAAGGTGTGAATATTAGGAATATTTTCTTCCAAGGTAAAACTGAAAAGATGACTTGATATCTCAAGGAGGACTCACTCTGCTTGCCCTGCTGTGTTTCATCTACCTTCTCAACATTTTTTGAAGAAAGATGGGTCTTAAAATTCTGTATTCTCTGGCTCAAATGGTATTTACTTTTTGTTTGTCTAGGATAATAGAATACAATAGTTTGGAGGTGTGCCAGTATAAAGGGATGATCTTATTCAACCTTTCACAAAGGACAGTGGGTTCCCCTTAGATTACTTTTAGTGATGGATCCTGAGTACCTCAGTGCTGGAGTGAAACACAGATTATAGACATGGGCTTGAACCTTCTGCTCTGTTCTTCCTAGAGGAAAAGAAGGGTGAAGGGACTGGGCTGCCTCTTGTAGGGCTAAAACTCACATTAGGTCGCAAAATGAATTCCTTTACATTTTCTAACGAGTATCATTACAGTGGGGACCTGCACACTCTTGTTAAAAATCATGACTCCATTTTTCACCTGCTTTTAAAATTATTTATTTTATTTTTTTGAAATTATAATGTCATTTCTTTTCTCTTTCCTCCCTCCAAACTCTCCCCAAATTATCTCCAAGTTCTCTTTCAAATTCATGCCCTCATTCTTCATTATTTGTTGTCACATGCATACATTCATGTGTATATACACATATACTTCTAAGTATAACCTGCTCAGTCTGTATAATGTTACTAGAATATTGGGGGATATATTAAGGCAACTCCATGTAGTTAAAAGGGAGGTTTATTTTGGGGTAATGTGTAGCAAGTAAAGAGATTGGTTACAGTATCTGGGAGAGGTGAAATGCAGTCCAGTGGTATTCTCTGGAGAGCTCTGATTGGTTTACCATCCAGCATCCAGAATCACCAGGAACCCAGGCAGCAGACACATCCAGATCATGGGTCTTAAGGGATCCCGTCTTGGCCCCACCTCAGGGTAGGGTCATAGGTAGGTGTGACAGTTACCAGAAGACTCACTGGGGTTAGTACTTTTCAGTCAAAGGTGGTATAGCTAGCTACCCACTACACTAGTATGTTTTTAGGGAGGACAGGAAGCATTTATCTGAATTGTTCTATTATCAATAACAATTCTGGAGTCAGATATTGGGGTAAAACCCTGATAATTCAAGAAAGCTGCAATGGAATAACCAGCTGACCCTCTCCCATATTTCCCAGACTGAAAGGGCCTACATATCTTTCTATGCTCTCTATTTCTTCCCATGTTCTCTATCATATCCTGGGTCCTAAAAATTCTCCATGGCTAATTCTGGCCATATAGTCATAGATACTGCCCCCTGATTCAAGGTTAACTTTGTTAACAGTCTTAGAGTGTCATAGTTTGATCTATTATATCAAAACAATGTCCATTTTGTATTGGATAATCAATTACTGTGGTCTTCCCTAGGTAAGATTGGTTCTGCCATTTTCAGCCTTTCTTATCTGTGTCTGTATTTTCATTGTTTGTTTTTGCTGTATGTGTGTGAAGGGTTGAAGGATCTGTGCTTTCCTACAATAACTTCAGCATTTTTATGTTGTTCTTATTTAGCTTATGTCTTGCTGGTGAGACTTCATGAGCTTAGATTCTGATATTCCTAGGAGACACAATCTTACAGCCAACTCCATGTTCTTCTGACTCTTAATCATTCTGTCCCCTCTTCTGAAATGATCTCTGAGCCTCAGGTGCAGAAGTTGTTTCATCCATCTGCTTTTGTGCTGGTATTTTTAATGTAACGAAGGTAAAGACACAACTCTTGATACTTCACTTTTTTCTGGCCTCACTGGCTCAGTTTGTGAAGTTTGAAATTCTCAGTTTTTCTACAGGATGAACTCTTTTTCATGAGCACTCATTAGAATGGCTATTTCCCTGGGCACCCCTTCTCAGTCTAATGAGAACAAGAGCAGGAAACTCAAGGTGTGATGGGCTTTCATCTGTGTTGTGTTATTTCAGACAACACAAATGTAAGTGAAAAGAGTGGTTCACACAACATATAGTTTCAACTTCCCTGACATTTCCAGCTCTGCTCCAATCATAGTGCTTTGATAACTTTTACCTCCCAGCTTTTGTTGCACAAATTCCATTTCTTTTCTTAATTTATCTTTCTCTGCTTTAGCTCTGGACTCAAACTAATGTTCTAAAGAAATTGTAGCCACAGAGAATCTATTGTTTGATGATACTTGTGGGATATTTATACACTGTGTGAAGATATATTGCTGTGATTGGTTTAATAAGGAGCTGAATTGTCAATAGTTAGGCAGGAAGTATAGGCAGGACTTATGGACACAGAGAGGAAGTGAAGGACATAATTGAGGAACAGAAGAGATGGCAAGGAGATGGGGGGAAATCAGACATACAGAATGGAAGAAAGATAAAAACCCACAAGGTAAAATGCAGATTAATATAAATGGCCTAATTTAAATTATAAGAGCAAGTGGGATAAGCCTGCTCCAAGGTCTAGTTTTAGGAATTCATATTAAGTTTCTGTGTCATTATTTGTGAGCTGGTGGCCCAAATAAAAATCCTTCTATAGCTACTTGTACCTTTCCCGAAGATCCCAGGATTGTTGGAGAGTTTGTTGCCCCAGTTCCTCATGCATCTGATGTTCTTCATGAGCACCCCAGAATTATTGAGACCTCATAACGACCCTTAATGGCTTTATTCAAAATGGTAGAAACTTGGGTCTAAGAAGAGAAATTTCATAAGGGATCAATAGCCATCTGTCCCTACGAATTTTTTTCACTGAAAAAATATCAGCCATCTTAATGTGATATATTTTCTGTTATTGTGGTAATTTATTACCCCAATGCCTGAATGAAGCAACTTCTGTACCTGAGGCTCAGGGATCATTTCAGAAGAGGAGCCAGATTGATTAATGTAGTTATGGGAAGACACAGTGGGAAATATCCATGAACCACAGGATGAAGAGTGTCTAATATCTGAGCAGAGTAGCTCATTAATCAAGATGAAAACCTTTAGATTTTTAAAAAAGATTTATTGTTATGTTTGTGTTTATGATTACTTTGCCTGCACATATAGTATATAACTGTATCATGTGCATGAAATGCCCATGGAGGTCAGAAGATGGTGTTAGATCTCCTGGAACTAAAGTTTCAGGTGGTTGTGAGTCACCATGTGAGTGCTGGGAATTGAACCCAAGTCCTCTATGAGAGCAGCAACTGCTTTTAACTGCTGAGCCATCTTTTCTGGCATGACCTTCCTATCTTTGGTTGAGGATTGCTATTGGTCAGAGCTCTGGGTTCATGTCCTGGATATTACCAAAGAATGTAATTGAGGGCATGGAAGAGCTTATTTCTGTTTATGCATTATGAGGCTATCTACGTCTTTACACTTACATTTGGATTTCTTTATGTCAGCTATTTATAGTAACCAGAAATCTTTTCATTAGTTTTCACAAAAATGAACTTATGTTTTATTTCTAGGTGGAAGCCACTATATGTTAATGAACCATGTGTCACAAATTCTTCAAGACCATGGCCATAATGTGACCAGTCTGCTTAATGAAAAGCTTCTCTATCCAGGTACTTTTGAAATCAATTATTACATTAAGTCACTTTGAATAAAAGATAATGGCTTTTGTATAGAACTGCTTGATATAAATACTGTATTTGATCTTATTTAGATACAAATCATGGGCCGGGCGGTGGTGGCGCACGCCTTTAATCCCAGCACTCGGGAGGCAGAGCCAGGCGGATCTCTGTGAGTTCGAGGCCAGCCTGGGCTACCAAGTGAGTCCCAGGAAAGGCGCAAAGCTACACAGAGAAACCCTGTCTCGAAAAACCAAAAAAAAAAAAAAAAAAAAAAAAAAATAGATACAAATCATGGTACAGGTGTTTGTGTGTGTATGTGTTTGTTTTTTATGTGTGTGAATGTGTATGTGTGGGTATATAAGTTTTATAGACCTCATATGATAAACTTCTGTATTTTACTTCCTGGTGTAGACTGACTGTGATGGCCAGAACCAATGATATTGAGCATTATTGATCCTTAAGTACTAGGCCTAGTAAAACCTGATTGGCTTATGAAGGTATACACTTGGAAATGAATTACATTGTCCATCCATGGGTAGATATTTTTACTCAGCGGGTTAGGTGTTTATGGAAGAATGAACCTCCCCTTCTCTGGCCTCTTTCTTCTCTTTTGTCATGTGGCTCAAGTGCTCACTATACATTAAACACATCATCTTCTGTGTTATGATGCAGTGAAAAGGCATACAGCAAAGGCTCCGCACAACAGCTCCACATAATCCTGGATTGTCAATATTTAAAACTATGAAATAAATAATTTTTTATGTTTATATATACTTTCATCGTTATATTTACATGTTATGGTGTGTATTTCTGCATATGAATACAAGTGCCTAAGAGGGCCAACACAAGTGGTTGAATTACCTTGACCTGGAGTTAGCAGGCAGTTGGGAGCTACCTGATGTGGATTTTGGGAACTGAACATGGGTCCTCTGCAACAGTAGTATACACTTTAAACTGTTGAGCCATCTCATAAAATATTAACACTATAAATTAAATAATATCAGATATTTTGTTATGGCACTAAAAAGAGATTAACTATCCCAATACTTGTATGCCACTCACAGTCAATACTACACATCATTATTGATCATTTTGAGTAATTTCATGTCAAGTATGTCTAAATGTATTGTTGAACCAACATATTCTGCCATATTTAGGATTTTAATTATCTAAGGATAGTTACACTCAGTGCTGCATGAATCAGTTTCTATTTTTATTTTTATTTTTTTTTCTTCTTTTTTTTTTTCTTTTTTTTTTTTGGTTTTATTATTATTATTATTATTATTATTTTATAACACCATTCAGTTCAACATAATAGCCACAGAATCCCCTGTTCTCCCCCTCTCGCCCACCCCTCCCCCCAGCCCACCCCCCATTCCCACCTCCTCCAGATCAAGGTCTCCCCCGAGGACCGGGGTTGACCTGGTAGACTCAGTCCAGGCAGGTCCATTCCCCCCTCCCAGACCGAGCCAAGTGTCCCTGCATAAGTCCCAGGATTCAAACAGCCAACTCATGCAACGAGCCCAGGACCTGGCACCAATGCACAGCTGCCTCCCAAACAGATCAAGCCAACTGACTGTCTCACCCGTTCAGGTGGCCTGATCCAGTTGGGGGCCCCTCAGCCTTTGGTTCATAGATCCTGTGCTTCCATTCATTTGGTTATTTATCCCGGTGCTTTATCCAACCTTGGCTTCAACAATTCTCGCTCATATAAATCCTCTTCTTACTCACTAATTAGACTCCCAGTGCTCCACCAGGGGCCCAGCCGTGGATGTCTGCCTTCAGATTCCTCAGTCCTTGGATGGGGTTTATGGCACCACTATTTGGGTGTCTGGCCATTCCATCACCAGAGTAGGTCAGTTCCTGCCGTCTCGCGACCATTGCCAGCAGTCTTTTGAGGGGGTATCTTTGTGGATCTCCGTGGGCCTCCCTAGCTCTCTGCTTCCTCCCCTTCTCACCTTCTCATGTGGTCTTCATTTACCATGGTCTCCTATTCCTTGTTCTCCCTCTCTTTTCTTGATCCAGCTAGGATCTCCCACTCTTTCCCTCGACTGTCGCCCTTCATTGTTCCCACTCATGACCAGGCTATTCATGTAGATCTTGTCCATTTCTCCGTGTCTTTTTTGGGGTCCCGTTTTCCAGGTAGCCTCACTGGTGATGTGAGTAGTAGATCAAAAACACTGAAGACACTTTATGCTGGAGAGGATGTGGAACTAGGGGAACTCTCCTCCACTGCTGGTGGGAATGCAAGCTTGTACAACCACTTTGGAAATCAATATGGCGCTTTCTTAGAAAATTTGGAATCAATCTCCCCCAAGATCCAGCTATACCACTCCTGGGCATATACCCAAGAAATGCTCAATCATACCACAAGAGCACTTGCTCAGCTATGTTCATATCAGCATTGTTTGTAATAGCCAAAACCTGGAAACAACCTAGATGCCCTTCAACTGAAGAATGGATAAATAAATTGTGGCACATATACACAATGGAATACTACTCAGCAGAGAAAAACAACGACATCACACGGTTTGCAGGCAAATGGATGGATCTAGAAAAAATCATCCTGAGTGAGGTAACCCAGACTCAGAAAGACAAATATGGTATGTACTCACTCATAGGAAGATGCTAGATGTGGAACAAGGATGACTAGACTGCTACTCAGTTTCTATTTTTAAAAGACCTACAATTTAAGAAATATTTTCTAGCAATCTTTATTTATGCTCAGAGTTTAGGATGTGTGATCGAGAAAACCCCAGATTCTTGAAGAATAACTGGCTCTCACAAAGCTTTGCAGAATGATATCAGAAGATTTTATTTAGCTTAGTGAGTACAGAGAATCAGAAGCATATCAAAGAGTGATATCATTCTGCAAAGCTTTGCAGATTCTCTTAAGTAAACCAAAACCCACCAGTCTCTGCTGATCGATTCAGTCACAGAAACCCAGAAAACTTCAATTCTTTGTTTATTGGATCTATTTTTATACATTTAATTTGCCTTAATATTCTGGTTTCATAATTGCAATTCATGCTTATCCTCTTTTGCCTAGTCTCATAACCTTTGATACATTGCTCAAGCCTATAGACTCTGTGATCTTTTAACAAGCTATGCACTAAAGGTCTGCAAAGAAATCCTGCATGTCTGTTGACCAATTGTCTTTAATTCTTAGATGAAAGTGCTGTTGACCTAAATTTTCTTTTGTCTTTTATTTTCTTTTTCTTCTCTCTTCCTGTCACCATGCCCTGCTATTTGCCCCCTTCCTTTGTTCTCTTCTTTCTTTTCTTTTTATTAGTTTTTCTGACACAGGCCCAGGCTTTCATGGAACATATTCATATACCCATGGTTGTTCTCAAACTCAGGGAATGCTCTTATCCTAGCTTCTCAAAGTCTGGGTTCATAGGCATGAGTCACCACTCCCAACTCAGAGGTCCTTTCTACTTCCATAAACATTGGACATTTCAGATGTGATAATGGGTTAGACTTTCTTTTTGTTTCCTAGTAGAGTTTAAGTGGATTAGTGAATAGAGAAACAACATTACTAGAGCTTTTTTTTTTTTTTGGTTTTTTGAGACAGGGTTTCTCTATGTAGCTTTGCACCTTTTCCTGGAACTCACTTGGTAGCCCAGGCTGGCCTCGAACTCACAGAGATCCGCCTGGCTCTGCCTCCCGAGTGCTGGGATTAAAGGCGTGTGCCACCACCGCCCGGCTTACTAGAGCATGTTTATCCAACCTTCAAATAAAACTCTGTATTAAAACATGTAAACATTAATTATTTGTCTGAATTACTTTTATTCTGTGGTTATTCAACTTGAAAAACTGACAGACAACTTGAAGAAATAAAGGTATCTAGGGTTCACATGATTTTCAGGTATTTGATAGTGCCAGGATAGAAGGGTGAATGGTTTGACCTTACAGTTCTTTCGTTTCTATAACAAGCTTCCTTACACTTACTGTCAACCTTCGTTGACCTATGCAGATCTATTTTCAAGAACTTAAATTTGAAGAACTTAAGGAATGAGTTACACTACTGTCTATAATGTTACAGAAAAATATTACTTCAGTTTCAATGTACTTTATACACAACTGTAACAATCAAAACAATGATTCAAGGAAGGTTGTTGGGGTTCAGAAATACACGATCAGGAAAAACAAGGAAATACACACCAGTAATCACATATTAAATATTAACAGAGCAACCCTTTCCCAGAATTTACTCAGGACAGGTCAGTTTTAACATGTACTATAGATTTTATCAGGGAAAGCACAAAGGAGTGCCAGAAGGCCATATCCAGATTCAGCATATCCTGAGGAGAGCGCTAGGAATATCCTTTTACCAGATTGCGTTCTATAGCTATGTTCTGACATGCAACAAAAATAACATGTCTTATAAATTGAATTTAAGTGTTTGTTGCAGAAAGTATGAAATCATGTCCAATAACAATCCAAGAAAAAAAATATACTTGAGGTAAAAGGCCCTCTCCTCTTTTCAATGGAGCTTCTCTCACAGTTCCCCAAGGCCTTGTTCACAATGTGTCAATCTTTTGACCACATTAGCACTCACCATAAAGAAATCTATGTAACCCTATGGTTCTCTCCTGCCTGCCAATTCCTGAATATTCATTTAGAGATTTTATTAAACATAAATCCTTGGTGGAAGGCTCAGGCTTATTACTACCTAGTGCTTACATTTAAATTAATCCATATTTCTTATCTATGCTTTGCCATGTGGTTCGTGGCTTGTTGTCTCATTTTCTACACATCCTGCTTCCTTGGCAGCTGGCTGGTATCTGCCGTGACGCTGCCCTTCTTCATCCCCATCTTAAGTTCAATTGTATCACTTAACCTTATTCTGCCTGGCCATTGGCCAAAACAGCTTTATTTATCAACCAATGATAGCAACACACATTCACAGCATACAGACAGACATCCCACAGCATATGTATGTATGTATCCATGTATGTATGTGTCTGTCTGTCTACCTACATAGCTATCTTTCTGTTTATCATCTAGAGAAAGGTTTTCATGTATACCAGGCTGGCTTCAATATTGCTTTGTAGTAAATGATACCTTGATTTTCTGGTCAAACTTCCTCTACTTTCTGAGTTCTGGGATAATTAATGTCTGCCATAAATTTTATGTATGGTTCTTGAGAACAAATGTAGGACTTTGTATACACTAGGCAGGCACTGTAACAACTGAGCCACATATAAATACCTGTCTACCCCACTTTTCACTAGGTATATATCTCAAGCTAAATGTTGCTTTTGTTTTGGGGGGACCAGTCCAATAACAGCAGAGATCCTCAGTGATTTGCTACAAATATTCAGGCCAGGACCTGTTTGTATACATGTTCTGCCTGACCAGCCAACCTTCATCCCTTCTAGTAGGCTGGTTCTTCTTTGTCATGGTAGTTAGTTAAAAAAGCAGATAGAGCAGATATGAGGATATCCCTAACTTAGAATTTAGTTTCAGATTAAAACACAGGCCTTTCTTTCTCTATCAGCTTATTGACTTTAGTCTATAGGAATGAAATGTATGAAACTTTCATTCACTATGTAAGGTGAAGTTGATTCAATACTGTTGGTTCTACATCTTAAAACACACATTTATCCTTAAATACCAGAACTGTCAAGGTTATGAACAGTCAGTCAGACAGATAAACAGACAGGCACGCACGCACGCACGCAGGCACGCACGCACGCGCACACACCTAGAGTCTCTCTCTCATATACATAGGCAGAGAGAGAGAGAGAGAGACAGATACAGAGACAGAGAGACAGAGAGAGACAGAGAGACAGAGACAGAGAGAGAGAGAGAGAGAGAGAGAGAGAGAGAGAGAGAGAGAGATCATTCTCACAGGAGTCAGAATCACACTGTTATTTGTTTTGAGCCAATTGATACCCTTCTATACATCAACAGTTGAATCAAGGACAATGGCATAGAGAGGGACCATGTGTGCCCTCTGTATAGCATGCCACTTGACTATTTCTTAATCACTGCTGAACTGAGGAGTATTGGAATGTTAGGATTGACCTAATTCTAGGAAATCTCCAATGAAAGACTTTCTCCCTCTCACATAGCACTTTGTTCTCTCATGCCCACCTCTCTTCTGAGTCCTCGAAGTCCTGTAGCTGCTCAGACCCAAATGAACACACAGAGGCTTAATATAATGTATAACTGCATGATCATGGCTCAGGCTTCTCACTAGCCAGATCTTACATCTAAAATTAACCCATTTCTATAAATCTATATTTGCCACATGGCTCATGGCTTACTGGTATCTTTATATCTTGCTTCTCATGGTGGTGACTGGCAGCCTCTCCTCTGTTCTGCCTTTCTCCTTCCTCCTCTCTAGTTAGAATGTCCCGCCTAACCCTGTTCTGCCTCAACATTGGCCAAACAGCTTTATTTATCAACCAATCAGAGTAACATGTTTTCACAGCATACAAAAAGACAGTCCCCTATTACTTCCCCTTTTCTTTCTAAACAAAAGCATGGATTTAACTTTAACCTAGTATAATTACATATATCAAGCAAAAATTACAGTTACAATATCTAGTCTATTTGTATTTTGTAAAATTAAAGAACATATTTTATTTATCCTATATTTGTGAGTCTAAAATATCATTTCTAATTTATCTTTTATTATAACCAAGGAAAACCATAACTATAACTATCTAGTTTTCAACTACATCAATGACCTCAGAAGGATATAATATTACCTAAGTAAACAAGAAGAGCATTGTAAGCAACTTTCAACAATCTAGAATGACAGAGGCAGCTGGCTGCCTGGACAGTCATCCAAAGTTCCTCTGTAATGTTGGGGCATCCATCTTGAGCCTATAGGCTTAGTCTCTCAGTCACTTTTTCATGAGTCTTGTAGAATGTCTAGCAGTTTCTTCTGTGAAGCAGGAACCTGACGTACCATCTTGCCTTGCAAATTTCAGTGGTCACCTTTCTTTGGGTCCTGCATGTCCAGTCGATACAGCATTTTATCAAGCAGTCCAGGCAAGAACAGTTTCTTTCCCAAATGGCTATTTTTGCCAAGAAGAAGATAAACTCCATATAGAGTGTCTTCAATGCCCATCTTCCTTTCTGAAGTAAATTGGTGCTGCCAGGAGCAGACATGTCTCATTGACAAGAAATTCTAAATTTTTAAAACATTTTAAATGCCATATTCTGTAGGTCTTTGGAGTGTTTGAAGATTACCTACCTAACTGAATTATATCTATGTATACCTAGAAAACTTACCATGACTATAAGTTTGACTCTCATAGAAGACCAATTATTAATCTGTATTTCTTAATTATCCATTATAATTTAAATGAGTTATGTAAATGTAATACCTTAAATGAGAGTAGAAATATACATACAGTATAACAAAATTAACTTTAAATTTGTATCAATAAACTAAAATCCATAGCAATGTAAAACATTTTTAAACAAGTTGCTCTCTAAAAGTAGATTCAATAATCTGTCCTTTAATCATATCATATCCCCCTTTTTACCTTAGAAAGATATTGACTATGACCAATAACAATTTGTAACTAATAACCTAAACAAAGACAAATATACATAATCCATTTTCTAGGAATGTGGGCATAGTTCTAGGCTACTTCTTGCTGATAAAGGGTGCTGTATTCTTATGGGGATCTTGAGAAACTTAAGAATTATGGTCAAGTTCTGACCTGCGTAGTCTGTGATGCTGTATTCTCTGAGCAGTTGCCTGGATGTTGGATCATCTGAGCCATGGTGTCATTGGAGAACTTTCAGGGGGTCTTGTCTGGTCAAACCTGATGTATCTTAATCTAGAACAAATCCATAGCCTCTTGCTTCCTGTGGAAACAAAAGCAGACCGTCCTTTCCAAAGCAATATATACTTAAATCCAAATTTTGAAGTCAAGATACCTTTTTTTTCAAGCTTAATTCAGCAGCCTTTACAATCAAATGTCTTTCTGCAGTTAAAAATATCAAAGACAATATAACCCAGATTCTTTGTGTAATATCCATCTTTACATGGCTTATTTTTATATGATCGTTACTATCTCTTTAAAGAGTTTATTTTTTAAAACTCTTTCATTATATAACTGCCTATATTCATATTCTTCCTTCTTCCAAGCCTACATGTACAGTTTTACACACACTGTAAACCATTTAAAGTATTGTTAGATCTGAATCATTGTGAATTTATTCCTTTAAACTGCAGCATTACTAGGACTGAAATGGCAGCTTTGGCTGCTGGTTCTGCCCTCCTCAGTTTTCCAACATGGTGGTGGTATGATGGTACATTTATCATCATCTCTGGGTCTGGAGGCTATGTGTACCACCAACTATCAGAAGCAGTGGGTCTATGCCTCCATTAAAGCAGTGTGTAGCCCAGAAAACTTTTATTTATTTATTTATTTATTTATTTATTTATTTATTTATTTATTTATTTTTTGGCCTGAACTAGCAAAGGCTAAATCCACCACACAGCACATTGTGTGGCTTGGAGACACCTCTGTGTACTATGGCAAGAATCCACAGCCATGCTGCAGATCAAGCCTGCATACCATGATCTCGGCATAGGGTAGCTGAAGCCCACAGGATAGCAGGCAGAGTCTCTGTGTGTTCAGATTAAGGGCATGTGCTACCACCACCTGACTTCTGTTTATGGTGGGCTATGACCTCTAATCTACAGGCAAATTTTATTATCATATAAATAAAATATAATCACACCATATCTCTATTTAAAAATGCAGTTTGCAATGTTTTTTTTTTTTATCTATAAAGAAAAGATGCCTGAAAGAATATTACTTCAAATTCTGGCATCATAATATAAGGGCACAGCATAGTCCATGTCATAAGAACACATTTGTGTTTTGTGTGTGTGTGTGTGTGTGTGTGTGTGTGTGTGTGTGTGTGTGTGTGTGTGAATAAATATGCATGCACTTTGCAGAAGCATGTCAACACATACTCACTGCTGGTTTGTTTACCACTCTAGAGGCAGTAGGGCCTGATATAATGAAGTCAATAAATTAGGTAGACTAGTCTCATGCAACAGCTAGTTTTATTCAGAGCATCAGGCAATTTATACTCTGGGGGTTAAGAAGAGTCACCTGAGCAAAGTATCCAAGGGTCTTTGTAACCTTTGTTTTGTTATGCCTTAATGCCATTAATAAAGTTTCTACTGGTACAGTTCCTCTGATTTTAATGCTAATTTTGAGATACAGAATGTAAGGAAAGTCCTTTGTAATTTTCTCTAAAATTATTATGTATGTTCTTTTATAACCCTTGACTCACACCCAATTCCTTCTTTTGATTGTTCCTTGACTTCCCTCAGTGATGATGGGTGTCATTCTAAGCTTCTCATATTTATAACTTCCTCCAGAGAGACCTAACCAGAATTGTCAAAGAGAGTGACAATTTTGAGAGGTCTAAGACTAAACTCAAGTTTGAAGTGAACCCTTGATTGTATTGTAATGATTCTGTGGGTGCTTTTCCAGGTAACATAATTAATAGAATTTTTTAGCTATAGATATGGAATTGGTAGGGATATAAAGGGCATTTCCCGGGATCCTGTGTCATTGTTATTTGTGTTGTATGGGTATAAACATTCAGTTGGATCTATTCAGCTGGATATTATGTCATACAGGGTAGCGATCCTGACTATTTACTATGAGCACTACTGCCTTGCAGACGCAAAGGTAAGAGCCTTTCCACTTGGAGACACATTCATAGTGTGTGCTGCAATCTACAATCGTGACTGAATCTCAGATTTTAAAATAAATTTGGTCTGAGACACATGATCCAGGAACAATGAAAAGGAAGTCCCAATCCTATAGTCTGTTTTCAAATAATAATTGAAACTCTCCAGTGAATCTCATGTGAGGATTCTGTTTTTGACCTAATTGTCTTGATTTAAATTCTCATAGACAGCAAGAATCGATGCCATGGCCACACAGTTTAAAAGTAATATAAGCGTCTGTGTGTTTATTTTATAAATGTACTGTCAGACTGCCGGGGCTTGGCGGGACCTGGAGAGAGAGCTCTCCAGATACACACCACTTTGTCCTGGCGCTGTTTATACTCCAAGTGCTTTGCAGCCTCAAGAAACAGGTTTGTGAGTTGAAAGCCAATGTGGGCTACTAAACATAACCCTGCCACAAATCAAAGAAACGAACAATCAAACAAACAAACTCCAAATATGAAATGAACAGCAACAAAAAGGCAAACAAGCAAATCAACACTTGGCATATTTCATTTTAATTTTTCTATGAAATGCAGGGACTCTGCAGTCAAACTGACTTGTAGTTAACTATAAACTCTAACTCACTATAGTGACAGTTGATGAATAATTTTAGACTGTTTTCCTTTATACTTTCTCACACATAAAATGAAAAATAATAGCTGTGTCTTTAAATGAAAGCTGTTGCTAGAATTTTACATCACTGTAGACTGTATAAATGTTCTTGTATTATTGTAAAGTCTCAATAAATGTGGTGTCTTTTTTGTGCTCTAACAAATAAAGCTTGCCTGGAGATCAGAGTGTTGGGCTAGTCACTAGTTAACCATAGGCAGGTGGATACAGGAAGTGATATGACTGGGTGGAGAGAGGAATATAAGGGAGGAGAAGAAAGGAGCTTGGCCCTTTCAGGCTGAGGAGTTGGCAAGGTAAGAGATGGCTGTGGCTTGCTCCTTTGTCTTTCTTATTTTTTACAATTTATTCTAGTATCTGGCTCCAGGATTTTTTTTATGATCAATTAGGATTTATACTACAAATAAATATTACCAGATTACGGAATTGAATGGATCAAAATAATGAAACCACTGAAGAAGAAAAATCAAATTTTTGCAAAGAAATAAAATAAAATTATTTTTATCCCCATAATAATGTGTGGTATATTATGATAAATCTAAATTTTACTCAATCCATGTTTTCTTAGATTTTAAAGAGGAGAAAATATCATACCAGGTTATAAACTGGCATCTATCTGAAGATAAGCAAAAGGAAGTTGATAATAGAAGACAACTCCTTGCAGAGGAATTAGTTCATTACAGGTAATTTGTTTCAATTCTTAGAACCAACTTATTGCTAATCAAGTCTTACAAATGGGGAGATGATGGTCACATGATGCTTTGAATGAATTTAAGAGAAATGATGATGGGAGCACTGGTGGATGTGGGGATGGATTGTGTCTGAGTGGTGCACGGTGGATGACTGACAGCTCCATAAATGATGGGATAGTCTCTAGAAAGTGGAAGATGTGCCTTCTAGGCCTTGTTTGTTACTTGTCATCTGTGCATGTAGTCTCAATGAAGCTGGTGCAGTCACTTCAACTTCTCTATTCAGGGAAAGAGGAGCCTCCTTCTTCCATGTACCTTGTCACCTTCTTACATAAGTTCCTTAATGGAGGAAGTTACTTTACATGTCTGTGCCTTGCCTTGGTCATTTCCTGTTAAACTAATTTAAAAGCTTTCCTTTCCCCCTTTTTATTCCAAACATGATATATCCTGATTGCAGTTTCCCTTCATTCTATCCTCCCAATAGCTCTCCACCTGTGCTCCCACACGGATCCACTCTATTTCTGTCACTCTGTCACTATTAGAAGCCAAACAATCTTCTAAAAGGTAATAAAATATAATAACATAAAGCAAAATATCACATCAGAGTTGCACAAGAAAAACAAAGAAAAGGAAAAGAGTGTAAGAGAAGGCACAAGAATCAGAGACCTGCTCTTGTACATAATCATAAATCCCATAACATCACTAAGATGGATGCATGTGTGCGTGTTGTGTGCGTGTTGTGTGTGTGTGTGTGTGTGTGTGTGTGTGTGTGTGTGTGTGTGTGTGAGAGAGAGAGAGAGAGAGAGAGAGAGAGAGAGCTGCCTCAGTCTCTCTGAGTTCATATTTGCTTTCCTCATGTTGTTTTAGAGGTCCTTGTTTTCTTCATGTGGCCGAAACCCTCTGACTCCTTCATGGCCTGCTATTTCTCTGGGATCCCTAACCCCCAAAGGGACATCCCAATTGGTGTTGAGTGTTTCAAGAACTCTCACACTTTGCATAAAATCTGGCTATGGGTTTTTATATTTGTTCCAATCTACTACAGCAGGAAGCTCCTGGGATTATGACTGTACAAGGCCTTTATCTAGGAGTATTGCAAAATGCCTTTAGAAGTCATTTCATTGCTACATTTCTTGTCTTGTTTTTATAGACCAATATTATTTGGTTTTACCCTAGGTCCCTGGGCTATTTAGTCTCAGGTTCTTGATCACCCATGCAGTGTTTGGTATGTTTCATCTCATGGAGTGGATTTAAAGTCAGATCAGTTAGTGGCTGGTTACTCTTACAAGCTTTGTGCCTCCATTGGCCTAGCATATCTTGCAAGCAGGACACCATTGTAGATCACTGGTTTTGTGACTGGCTTGGTGTTTATGTTCCTATTTTGGTACTGTGCAGAGTATGTTTCTGTACCAAAGTTTCTAGAACCTCACTTTATATAGGCAACAGCTCACTTTCTCCACGTTCAGTGGTCTGTGTAGGTGTTGTCTTAAGCAATAGAGCCTTGCTGTCAGTTTGTGGAGAGCAACCTATAGTTTTGGCAATTGCGAGGGTTGTTTGGGGAATTTCTGTGGGACCCCTTTGTCCATCATCTCAATTAGATTGACTCAATTATGATACTGCAAGATCATTTGCTGGCGAGAGATGGCGAGTTGGGACTCTGTCTCCCACATCATTTGGCATTTTTACTGAGATCACCTTCATATATATATATATATATATATATATATATATATATATATATATATATATTAGCAAGTGTCTATTATGATAGGTTTCAAATCTATCCCTAAAAGGTCCATTTATTTTATCTGTGTCTCCCTGTATTCTCTCCCTCATCACTCTCCTCCCACCCCACTTAACACCCCCATCCCAGACCCACACTTACAACAGTAACTATCTAGTCTATTTTCCTTTCTTCATGAGCTCTCCCCATTCTTAGTGGTCCCTTACTATTCACCTAACCTTTGTGGTTCTATGAATTATAGCTTGGTTTTCATTGACTTAATAGCTAAAGGTTATTTAGAGGTTAGTTTAAAAATTTTCAATGGCTAGGTAATACAGATGAGCCTGAGGCTTTTAGTCTTTGACTACAGAACCTCCTTTGTCTTCCACATGGACGACAAGTACAGATTTGTTTCCTCATTAATTTCATTGGTCTCACTCATCTCTGTCTGCAAAAATTCTACTGAATATTCCAGATGGTACTCACAGCACCATGATTCTTTCTGGAAATATTTCTCACTCACAGACTGAAAGATCACATATCTTTTGTCATATGTTTGAAAGAAGTCAACTTGCACCTTAGTCTAACATGGTTGTTATTTATTTACATTTTTGACATATATATTGTATTTTCTTTTCAAGCTTGAACTCTTGAAGTGTGGTTCAAATTACAAGTAAATTACAGTCAAGTTGATGAGAATAGGAACTTGTTGAGAATTTTATAATTGATTTACTTTAAAGGGATTATCATTCTACTACAGGTATTTAGGGATTATTATATAAAATATGTAAAAAATGAAATTTAGGTGATAAATATGAATTATGCCATGTATCAATCTGCATTCCATTGTTATAACAGAGTAACTCAATTTAGGTGAGTTTATAATGAAAAGAAGCTTATTCAGGTTACAGTTGTAGAGGTTCAACTCCTGGTGTCAACATCAGGCAGGTTGATTGAAAGCATCATGATAATGGCAACATAATGGCTAAAGAATGTGTGACTTGAAAAGTCAAGAGAAGAGAAAGAGGGCTAGAGAGATGGCTCAGCCGTTAAAGGCTAGGCTCACAACCAAAAAAAAAAAGAGAGAAGAGAAAGAACAGGATTATGTCTCCCACAGAAGTTAACTCAAAGTCTAATGAGGACTATTTTAACCCTCTATAGGGTAAGGGTTTCTTATAACCTTCTACAAAGGTATCCTCCTAAAGATCCCACTACATCTACACAGCCATATTGGGCACCAACTCTCTGACAGGTGAACCTTTGAAGACAAATGAACAGAGAGCCAAAAGCATGTATATGTCAATATATGTCAATTTATTTGTGAGTGCTAAGGCAAAACAGACTCACATATACAGGACAAGGTAGATCCAGTTGCAGAATCCTTCTGTTTTGCCCATGGGAGAATTGAACCAGCCCTCTAGTCTCTGGCCACACCAAGAAAGAGAGAAAGTACACAGCCCCTGCTCAGTTAAATAGTCACATACCCAAAAAATCCATGCCTCTATCATGCCAGATATCCCAAGGTCATTAGCAGTGTGAATTCCCACAACAGACAAACCACAGCTCTTGTGACTTGAAGTGGAGCTTAAAAGCGAGCAAAAATAAGCCAGACTCCGGGCTCTCATGTTGTGGATCTTTTAATGTCAGATGGCATGGTGCACTTGTGAATCTTACCAGGTTGCTTATCTGCTAAGCATTGATGTGAAAGGGTTCCTGGAAAAGTGCTGTGGGGAAGAGTCATCAGTATAATTACTAAAGTTGAGGACAGTATTCAGTGTCAGTTTGAGCAGTAGAAGTTGTAAATTCTAACAATAGGCTTCCAATCATACTTCTTCTTCCCATTAGAAAGTTAAGTTTGTATATAAAGTAATAGGCTTTGCTATCTACTTTTTAGAAAACATAGATGCCAGTATCTTTTCTTCTAGGTTGTCCCCTTCCTCCATAGCACTATTTCATGATACATGCATCTCTTTTGATGACTTTGTTATCTGCTCTCATTGCCTCCTTTCTAATTTCATCATCAAAAAGGGAAACACACACACACACACACACACACACACACACACACACACACACACACACACAAATTTAGGCTTCATATATAAGAGAAAAAATCTGTGGGTTTTATATTTATTTTTCTAATTGCTTAGTTTCTAGGCAGGAACTTGAATCATGATCTCCTTGTTCCAATATTATCATTGGAAAGTTCCTTTTGTGGGATAATATATTCAAGCCAAGATATGCAGGATTAAAAGAAATTGAGGGATGCCAGCTCCCACCTTTTAAAGGATTCCTATGAAAAGGAGAGAGGAATTAGACACATTTTAGATAGAAAGATAGCAAAAAGGAGAAAGACAGAAACACAGGATAGCTTTGGGAGGACCTGGATAAAAATCCAACAGCCCCTTCTACCTCTTCAAAGGCTCTTTTAATAACAATGTCAAGGGTAAGAGAAAAAGACCTTCCCCTTGCCATCAAAGCACACTGCACAGTTAAGTGCAGACACTTCCAAACACCTGCTAACCACACTCAATCATGGTCTGATTATTCCCTTATGCAGCCCTGCTGGGTAGAGCAAGCTCAGATCCCACTAGGAAACTTCTGTGGGTCTCCAAAACTCCCCCTTCTTAATATTTTAAACGGTCCCTCAGACTCCTCAGATATCCTTCCTTAGATCATTCTTCTTCCCTAGTCAGCCTTACCCTTCCTTGAGATACACTTTCCATCAAGCATACTCTGTCTTAGATTGCAAAGCAGCAAGAAGAATGTTACCCTTCCCTGACTATAGGCTTCTAGCAGGGGAAGTACAGAGCTTAACTCAGCTCTGAATCAGGTCTCTACTAAGAGCTTACAAATACTTGAAAAAAAAAAAAAAAACACAGGAATTCCTAGGGCTGCCACCCTTCCAAAGGAGTAGAGGATGACTAAGAGGGATATCCTTTTTGAATGTGTCTATAATATCTATAACAGTCTTAATTTTGCCAAGGCCTTTTTTTACATCAATAAACTCTTGATGCAAACGCATTAAATAAACACATTAAATAAACAAACTAGTGATGCAACTGCATGAAACTTAAAGACTCCCTTAGCTTTACCAAATCATGGTTCATTATTATCACCAGGTTAACATAATTCTTGTCTGAATATTACTATACATATTTACAACTAGCATGAATATTACTATGCATATTTACAACACTAACTTACATTCAAAAGCAAACTCTCTACAGGACTACTTTGTAAACTTTAGCAAACATCTTAAAGAGATCTCTTAACAGAAATATTAATAATTTCTTCCAACAAGACAGAGGGTACATGAATCATGATTATCATAGTTACCATAGTGAATTCAAAACTGTTTCATATCTGAGGTTGCAAATGCTCAGAAATCAGTCCTAATCATAGTCTTAAAGTTCTCCTTAAAGTTTGAAACCAGAGCCTAATTCATTAGTGGCTCTAGAGTCTTTGTGTCCATTCTCTTGACCCCAGGGCAGGGCTAAAGATCTCCCCTTTGCCCTCAAAGCACACTGCACAGCCAAGTGTTGACCCTTCCAAACACGTGGTAAGCATGCCTGTGGTCCAAGCATTCCCTTATGCAGCCTTACTGCCAGAGCAAACTCAGATCTCACTAGGAAACCTCTCTGGGTCTCTACAAGAAATGACTTTAACACTGATCATTATAGAAGCTGTAATCATGCAACTTATACAGATTGGCAATAGAGCAAGATTCTCAACAACAACAAAAAATCATTATACAATGTGAAGTAAACAGCATTATACACCTGCCCATGGAGACTGATACTCTGAGATCCACTATAATCATTGATGGCTTCTAAGACAGAAGAAAATAAATTAACACTGATGATGAATGGAAATAGACTCTTAAAGGAAATGTGATGGAATAAGAAATAGTTTGGGAAGCAGAGCTATATCTATATCAGAATGACTAAAGCTGAAGATTTTGAACAACAGCTGTAATTCACATGGAAAGGTGGTGCAGCATTATCAACTCGAATATCCTCCCCAACTCCGATAAGCAAAAATCGTTAAGAAGAAAATAAATATCTCCCTGTGGTAAGGAGATGAATGGAAAATTATTTCCTATGGGCCTATTTATTTTTAATTAAAAATATTTTATTTTATGAAAAGCAATGTGTTTTACATATTAAGTAACACTATAATTTGTATAGCGTTAAACAGAAGGAAAAAATTCAAGCCACAGAGCCTTTTCTTATAAAATATATTAAAAATAAATTTATTCTAAGTGAGTTAGGGTTTTATTTAGCCCAACCTGCTGTCCTCAAGTCATAAGTCTATGACAAGGCTTGAACTTCTGATACTTCTGACTCCGTTTCCAGAGTGTTGGATTATAGGTTTGTATTTGTCTAGCTGTGAAATACTTTGATTGAGTATAACAGTCTTCCAAATAGTATGAAATTGCTCCTCAAAATACTTGTTTTTTTTTTAAACAGGTCTACCCATCACACTAACATAAAGATCTTTGAACACTATGTGGACTTATGCAGTCACTTATTAAGCAGAAAGGACATCATGGACTCCTTAAGGAATAAGAATTTTGACCTGTTATTTTTAGATGCAGCAGATCCTTGTGTTTTCTTGATCGCTGAGAAACTTGGGGAACAATTTGTGGCCTTTCTTCCCATGCTATTTAGCATTATAGACTATGGGCTACCAAGGCCTTTGTCTTTTGTCCCAGGATTTGGTTCCAGTTTAACTGACCAAATGGACTTCTGGGCCAGAGTGAAGAACTTCCTGATGTTCCTTGATTCATCCATGAAGCAAAGAGAAATACTTTCTCAATATGACGGCATCATCCAGGAGCATTTTGCAGAAGGTTCTCGGCCAATTTTGTCTGAACTTCCACGGAAAGCCGAGTTGTGGTTTGTCAGCTCTGACTTTGCCTTGGATTTTCCTCATCCCATGTTTCCCAACATCATCTATGTGGGAGGCTTAACGGACAAACCTGTTAGACCAATACCTCAAGTGAGTGAAAGCTTAGCTTTCAGTTTATCTTTCATTCAGAGATCTGCGGTGCTTAGACGGTGTCTTAGTTAGGGTTTCTATTGCTGTAAAGAGACTCTATGACCACAGCAACACTGATAAAGGAAACATTTAATTTGGGTGGCTTCCAGTTTCAGAAGCTTAGTCCATTATTATCATGGTGGGAAACATGGTGCCATGTAGGAAGACATGATGCTGGAGAAGGAGCTCAGAGTTCTACATCTTGATCCACAGGCAACAGGAAGTCAACTGTCACATCAGGCATAGCTGAGCAAAGGAGACCTCAAAGTCCACCCCTACAGTAACACACTTCCTTCAACAAGGGCATACTCAGTCCTACAAGGCCATACCTCCTAATGGCGCCAATCCTTTTGGGTGCCATTTTATTTCAAACCACCATAGGTGGAAATTGTCCCTTAGGAAAGATGTCTTGAATGAAAGTACTCTAAGGCAACAGAAGAACTCTGAGTCTACATTTTTTGGATTGTGATAGCACAGTGTTAGAATACCCCATGCTAAGTTTGAATACCTGGTTAGATGGTACAAAATGTGAGTTTCTTTTGTCTCTATTCCTTGCTGTGATGGAAAAAATCTTTAGTTAGTATTGGTATTTCTATTTGAATATATATATATATATATATATATATATATATATATATATATTAAATACAGTGAATGTCAAAACACTTAGAATGTGTTAAGGAGGTGGGCTCTTCATAATGAAACAGATAATACTTTCAGAAGACATGTACCTAGACAGAACTTATCACTAGTGACAAGAACTGCTTCTGTTATTCTGTGTCCCCAGCCTGTTGAGCACTAGGTACTCCATCTAGCTACTGTAAACCATCAAAGCTGCCATGTAGTGTGCATTTCTATGAAGGCTCAGAATCACTATCACTGAAAATTTACAAGTACAGTGAGCTAAGGATGTTAGATTGCTTGTTCCCTGTCACTGTGGGGTTCCCTCACCCATGAAGGGAATATAAACCATGGTGGCCAAGATGCTGAAATGATGAAGATGATATTTGTCCTGTGTTCAGATCAAAGCAGAGAGGGTGTGGATTTGTTCTGGCTCTGTTGGGCACCAAGTGCCCATCCTTCCTTGCAGTTTGTGAGAACAAGTGTTTGGGGAGTGATCAGTGATATCTATCTATCTATCTATCTATCTATCTATCTATCTATCTATCTATCTATCTATCATCTATCTATCTATCTATCTATCTATCTATCTATCTATCTATCTATCTGCTTTATATTAATCTTTACAAAGATCATTACATTGGTGTCATGGTTGGACCTGTAAAAAATTAACAACAAATATTTTGAGGAGCTTTTTCATACTGTTTGGAAGACTGTTTTATATATATATATATATATATATATATATATAAACTTTTTGAAGGAGCTTTCGGATATGGGCTTTAGATAGAATCTCCTGAATACCCAAGTTGGTGAAATAGGGGTACAGTATACAGGTTTGGGGTTCTCTGACAGAATCTTTATGTGGTAGAAGATATCTTACATTTATAAATCCAGATGTGATTGCCAGAGCTCCCCTCTTCTGGACTGATGGGTCAGATATTGGCACACAGAGAGATGAAGGGATTGTTAGAAAGTGGGAGGAAATGTTTCAAAATAATACATGACACAAGAGTCTGGAATCACTTTATGGGGTATTCCAATACTTGTTTTGTAAGAATTAAGTGAGAAGCAAATAGACTGTGGTGGTTGCCAACATAAGGAAAATCAGACTTTATATCAAAACTCAAAGAATTTTAAAGACTACATATATTTGAAACTTTGTGTTTATCAAACATTACAACCATAAAAATATTACTTAAAATATGTGAAATAGTTAACTTACAGGGAAATATGTCATCTATGCACAAACTATGAAATAAAGACTATGAAGAAAAATGTAAGTAATTTAAAGAAGAAATGAATAATAACTTAAGACTTCAATTCTACAGTTTTAGAATTAGATGACTATCCATACAAATTATCACCTTTTATAATACCATAGGCCCAATAGAATTATTAGAAATATATAGATCATGCTTAAAATGTATTTGTAAGTGACTTTATGTGCCTGAGTACTTGCCCTGCATATATGTGTGTGCATCATGTTCCTGCAAGTGCCCAGAAGCAGCCAGAAGAGGGTGATGGATCCCCTAGAACTAGAATTACAGAGAATTGTGATTGCTCTGTGGGAACTGAACTGTGGTCCTCTGGAAGGAAATCTGCTGAACCTTCTCTCCAGTTCTGAGTGTTCATTCCAACAACAGCAGAGCACATATTCTTCTCTAATGCACAAAACAAATTCCTTGGTTCGTGTGTTAGCCCATGCCACACCCCAACCCAACCCCAAGTTTTGCAAATTCTCAGGTTAATGTAAATATTTCTTACCACAGTGTGGTGAATAGAAAACAACATAATGTAAATTCAAAGAGAAAAATCAAAAGGAACATTTGAAAATATTATATACCAAGGATAAGGATACAAAACCCAATGGAATGAGGGAGTGCAATAAAAACAAGACATAGGATATAATTCATAGCTATTATTATATCTATTAGTACAGCCAAGGTACTTGCAATTGATAATTTAACCCTTCAATATAAGGCAGAGATAATGAAGAGATGACTGAACAGGATGCTAGCAGAAAGAAGGGACATAAAAGAATCAGAGTGTAGAGCATTGAAATAATGAATAAACAAATTTAGAACCAATAAATTCAAAAGAGTAGTATGCTGAAAAGCAATAGGATCATTAAGAATATAAATAAGAAAGAACAACAAAATAATTAAGTTCTAAAGTAAAAAATTATCCACTATTAAAACAATAAAGATTATAATTGAATTATACAAACATGATATATCATCAAATTAGGTGATCTACATGAGTGGACATATTCCTATGCAAGGCTGTTAACATAATTGACTCAAGAGGAAAATAGAACATCTTAAAGTTATGGGATTAAATTAGACTGATCAATAACAAAGTCTTTCATTAAGGAAGTCTGATATAACATGGATTAACAGGTGAATTAAGTGAAACACTTAAGAATGAATGCCAGTTCCTGTATGATTATTTGTGCCACCTCCACAGGAAGGAATACTTCTCAAGCCATTCTATGAATCTGTCATTACTAGGTAAGCAAAGGTAGAAAACAACACCAGAAGAGAGGACACGATGCCACACAGCAAGTGAAGAAATTTTGTATACTGAATTTCTAGCATGAATATAAAATAATACAAATGATGTTCAAAAATAGTTAGGAAGGGCCTCAAGTTATTAAGCAAAAAGAATGCCCTTAGCAATTAAATTACTCTGGAGCTTACATTTTAGGCAGTAAAAGTCAGTCATTCAAATAAAATCTGGTGTATGTGTTTGCTTGGAAGAGCAAACCATAAGAGTCCAAAGGTGTAGCACGAATCTTAAAAAGTCTTATTGATAAAGACAAACCTCTAGCCAGGTATTGAGGTGAATGCTGAATGATCAGAGAAACAGAACAAATCATCCAACCTCACCTTGCCAATTCCTTACTTCACCTTGTTTCCTCAGACTGAAAGCCTCCGAATCCTCATCCGAATGGATCTCAACTGAACAGCTGCTAAAAGCTAAAAGCTTAAAAAGGCTCTAGTTACTGGTCCTCATGCCTCATATACCTTTTTACTTCCTGCCATCACTTCTTGGGATTAAAGGCATGTGTCACCATGCCTGCTATTTCCAGTGTGGATTTGAACTCACACAGATCCATATGGATCTCTGCCTCTGGAATGCTAGGATTAAATGTGTGTCTTACCACTGCATAAAACTATATTGAATATACTGGATGTTCTGTTCTCTGACCTCCAGATAAGTTTATTGGGGTGCACAATATTTCAACTACACAAAGTTGAAGAGATGACTGCTGTTCAATGCAGTAACTACTCCAGACACAGCTATACAGGGACTCTGAAAGGAGTGTTATCATATAGAACACAAGCAAGCAAGGCATGGGTTTATTTAACAACTGGTCTTGTTTCATGTCATACCTGTGTTAACAAACCACTTTTTTCTAATTTCTTTATGTTTCTTCTAGGACTTGGAAGATTTTATCATTAAGTTTGGAGAATCGGGTTTTGTCCTTGTGGCACTGGGCTCCTTAGCAACCCAGTATCAGACCAAGGAACTTATTAAGGAGATGAACAGTGCCTTTGCTCACCTCCCTCAAGGAGTGCTGTGGGCATGTAAGGATGCTCATTGGCCCAAAGATGTCAGTATGGCTCCAAATGTCAAAATCATGGATTGGCTTCCCCAGACTGACCTCCTGGGTAAACATCTCCTAGACCTGTTACTTTATTTCTTTTAATGTGCTTTGGGACTTAACAGATAACTGATGTCAGAGTGCTTTGACTTGCAGAAGAAAAGGCTGCTGATGGGTGAAGATATATGTCCAGCAGTCAGGTAGAAGGAGCTAGAGTCCTTGGGAGCATCAGTCTGTGCTCTAGACTGGCCATAGCAACAACTTCCTCATCCTTTTCAACTCAGACAGATTTCAGTTCCCTAAATAGATATGTAGCCTTGACTTAAGAGTATTTACCATTGATCACTCCAACACAGTCTTGACCAATATGTGAGCTATAACTACTCCTTGGGCGGTTGCCACCGTATGTTGCTGCTATTCTCACAGTGATTTGAGAAATCCTTGGTATTTATAAACACACACACACACACACACACACACACACACACACACGGATGTAAGCATGCAGACACATCTTGGTTGTCAGCTGAGCTGAAAACTCAGACACTTACAACATGGATATTGTGGGGTTGAGGACATAAGGAGATACTTGAGTACCACCACACATAAGCTCACAGTAATATATGGAGACACTGATTTCTTGAGCAACAGAGAATTCCCTAAAGCCACCTCCCCTCAAATTATTTGTTTCTGTGTGACTTTATGGATACACTTTTCTACACTCAGAGATTTGTACTTAAAACTGTGACTCAAAAGCAGCTGGGAAATTTTTCACATAGATCTCTGTTCAGTAAAATCACAGGCTACACAATAGGAAAAAGACTTGCTTTCCAGGGAAAATGAGTAGATTTTGAGTGAGGTATAGTTTGGGATGATTTCTGTATGATCATAAGAAATGTTTAGTAGCCTTTTTTTTCAATATGGAGCAAGAGACACGACTCGTAAATACAGAAGTTTCTGGTCTATCATCCCCTTCTGTAAGCTTCTCAAAACAGAGCAGATAATACCCATAATACAGACTTCATGTGAGATCAGACGTGAAAAGCAAGAGAAGGCCAAGGTTAGACAAGTGAAGAAGAAGACATCAGTGGAGAAGATGAGGATGAATAGAAGGACAAAGAAACTTGCCTCACTTGTCACTGTCCTTGTAGCTGTCCCTGGCTCTAGATCTTAGATAGATTTTGACTGAAGTAACGCATCTCTCTGCAGAGAGAAGGCTTGGTATTACATCCTGGAACATTGCAAATCTCTAAAGCAACATCAGTAAATTCATTCTCCCCAGCACATTGGTATTTCTTGGGTCTGCTGCTTTACCTGGTATCTGAACTTTTATAGTAACAGATTGGATGATCTTTCTCTTTTGCAACAGGTCATCCTAGTATTCGTCTCTTTGTCACCCACGGGGGAATGAATAGCATAATGGAGGCCATCCAGCATGGAGTACCCATGGTGGGGATTCCTTTTTTAGCAGACCAACCTGAAAACATGGTCCTAGTAGAAGCAAAGAAAATTGGTGTTTCTGTTCATCTAGAGACACTCAAGGCAGAGACATTTGCACTTACACTGAAAAAAGTCATAGAAGACAAGAGGTATGCAGCTCTCTGGGATTGGGGTACCTTAGCCTGAATACATGTTCTGTATAGTCTGTTTATCAATGAAACAGAATTTTGTGGGATGTGTTATAATACTTGTGTGATCCCTGAAAGTCCTGATGTTCTTTTGTTATTATTTCTAATTTTAGGTGAAGTACTGAGACTATGCCTCTACCTGATGTGGTGGGATGATTTCTTTTCTTTTTTTTTTTTCACCACGTTTTTTTTTTATTTTACAACACCATTCAGTTCAACATAATAGCCACAGATTCCCCTGTTCTCCCACTCTCGCTCACCTCCCCCTCCCCCCATCCCACCCCCCATTCCTACCTCCTCCAGATCAAGGTCTCCCCCAAGGACCGGGATCGACCTGGTAGACTCAGTCCAGCCAGGTCCAGTCCCCTCCTCCCAGACCGAGCCAAGCGTCCCTGCATAGGTCCCAGGATTCAAACAGCCAACTCATGCAACGAGCCCAGGACCCGGCACCAACACACAGCTGCCTCCCAAACAGATCAAGCCAAATGACTGTCTCACCCGTTCAGGGGGCCTGATCCAGTTGGGGGCCCCTCAGCCTTTGGTTCATAGATCCTGTGCTTCCATTCATTTGGTTATTTGTCCCTGTGCTTTATCCAACCTTGGCTTCAACAATTCTCGCTCATATAAACCCTCTTCTTTCTCACTAATTAGACTCCCAGTGCTCCACCAGGGGCGCAGCCGTGTATGTCTGCATCCAGATTCCTCAGACCTTGGATGGGGTTTATGGCACAACTAACAGGGTGTCGGGCCATCCCATCACCAGAGTAGGTCAGTTCCTGCCGTCTCTCGACCATTGCCAGCAGTCTTTTGCGGGGGTATCTTTGTGGATCTCCGTGGGCCTCCCTAGCTCTCTGCTTCTTCCCCTTCTCATGTGGTCTTCATTTACCATGGTCTCCTATTCCTCGTTCTCCCTCTCTTTTCTTGATCCAGCTAGGATCTCCCACTCTCTTTCCCTCAACCGTCGCCCTTCATTGTTCCCACTCATGACCAGGCTGTTCATGTAGATCTCATCCACTTCTCCGTGTCTTTTTTGGGGTCCTGTTTTCCAGGTAGCTTCACTGGTGATGTGAGTAGCAGTCCAGTCATTCTTGTTCCACATCTGGCATCTTCCTATGAGTGAGTACATGCCATATTTGTCTTTCTGAGTCTGGGTCACCTCACTCAGGATGATTTTTTCTAGATCCATCCATTTGCCTGCAAACCGCATGATGTCATTGTTTTTCTCTGCTGAGTAGTATTCCATTGTGTATATGTGCCACAATTTATTTATCCATTCTTCAGTTGAAGGGCATCTAGGTTGTTTCCAGGTTTTGGCTACTACAAACAATGCTGATATGAACATAGCTGAGCAAGTGTTCTTGTGGTATGATTGAGCATTTCTTGGGTATATGCCCAGGAGTGGTATAGCTGGATCTTGGGGGAGATTGATTCCCAATTTTCTAAGAAAGCACCATATTGATTTCCAAAGTGGTTGTACAAGCTTGCATTCCCACCAGCAGTGGAGGAGAGTTCCCTTAGTTCCACAACCTCTCCAGCATAAAGTGTCTTCAGTGTTTTTGATCTTAGTCACTCTGACAGGCGTAAGGTGGTATCTCAGAGTTGTTTTGATTTGCATTTCCCTGATGATTAGGGATGTTGAGCAATTCCTTAAATGTCTTTCAGCCATTTGGGTTTCTGTTGAGAATTCTCTGTTTAGTTCTAAAGCCCATTTCTCAATTGGACTGTTGGTTGTTTTGATGTCTAATTTCTTGAGTTCCTTATATATTCTGGATATCAGTCCTCTGTCACCTGTGGGGTTGGTGAAGATCTTTTCCCATTCTGTAGGGTGTCGCTTTGCCTTGTTGACTGTATCCTTTGCTCTACAAAAGCTTCTCAGTTTCAAGAGGTCCCATTGATTGATTGTTTGTCTCAGTGTCTGCGCTACTGGTGTTATATTTAGGAAGTGATCTCCTATGCCAATTCATTCAAGACTACTTCCTACTTTCTCTTCTAGCAGGTTTAGAGTAGCTGGATTTATGTTGAGGTCTTTGATCCACTTGGACTTAAGTTTTGTGCACGGTGACAGATATGGATCTATTTGCAGCCTTCTACACGTTGATATCCAATTATGCCAGCACCATTTGTTGAAGATGCTTTCTTTTTTCCATTGTACACTTTTGGCTTCTTTGTCAAAAATTATATGTCCATAGGTGTGTGGGTTAATGTCAGGGTCTTCAATTCGATTCCATTGGTCCACATGTCGGTTTTTATGCCAATACCAAGCTGTTTTTATTACTGTAGCTCTATAGTAGAGCTTGAAGTCAGGGATTGTGATGCCTCCAGAAGTTGTTTTATTGCACAGGTTTCTTTTAGCTATCCTGGGTTTTTTGTTTTTCCATATGAAGTTGAGTATTATTCTTTCCAGGTCTGTGAAGAATTGTGTTGGTATATTGATGGGGATTGCATTGAATCTGTAAATTGCTTTTGGTAAGATTGCCATTTTTACTATGTTAACCCTGTCTATCCATGAGCATGGGAGATCTTTCCATTTTCTGACATCTTCTTCAATTTCTTTTTTTCAAGGACTTAAAGTTCTTGTCATATAGGTCCTTCACTTGCTTGGTTAGTGTTACCCCACGGTATTTTATGTCATTTTTGGCTATTGTAAAGGGTGATGTATCTCTAATTGCCTTCTCAGCTTCTTTGTCCATTGTATATAGGAGGGCTACTGATTTTTTGAGTTGATCTTGTATCCTGCTATGTTGCTGAAGGTGTTTATAAGCTTTATCAATTCCTGGGTGGAATCTTTGTTGTCACTCAAGTATACTATCATGTCATCCGCAAATAAGGAAAGCTTGACTTCTTCCTTTCTAATTTGTATCCCCTTAATCTCCTTATGTTGTCTTATTGCTCTGGCTAGAACTTCAAGTACTATATTGAATAAGTATGGGGAGAGTGGACAGCCTTGCCTCGTTCCTGATTTTAGTGGAATTGCTTTGAGTTTCTCTCCATTTAATTTGATGTTGGCTGTTGGCTTGGTATATATTGCCTTTATTATGTTTAGGTATGTTCCCTGTATTCCTGATCACTCCAAGACTTTTATCATGAAGGGGTGTTGGATTTTGTCAAATGCCTTTTCTGCATCTAGTGAGATGATTGTGTGGTTTTTTTTCTTTGAGTTTGTTTATATGGTGTATTACATTGATGGACTTTCGTATGTTGAACCACCCTTGCATCCCTGGGATGAAGCCTACTTGATCATGGTGGATAATTGTTCTGATGTGTTCTTGGAGTCTGTTTGCCAGTATTTTGTTGAGTATTTTTGCATCAATGTTCATGAGGGAGATCGGTCTGTAGTTCTCTTTCTTTGTTGTATCCTTGTTTGGTTTAGGAATCAGGATAATTGTAGCCCCATAGAAGGAGTTTGGTAATGTTCCTTCTGTTTCTATTGTGTGGAACAATTTAGAGAGTATTGGTATTAAATCTTCTTTGGAGATCTGGTAGAATTCTGTGCTGAAACCATCTGGTCCTGGGCTTTTTTTGGTTGGGAGACTTTTAATGACTGTTTCTATTTCCTTAGGTGTTATTGGACTATTTAAATAGTTTATCTGGTCTTGATTTAACTTAGGTATGTGGTACCTATCCAGAAAAATGTCCATTTCTTTTAGGTTTTCCAGTTTTGTGGAGTAGAGGTTTTTGAAATATGACCTGATAATTCTCTGGATTTCCTCAATGTCTGTTGTTATGTCCCCCTTTTCATTTCTGATTTTGTTGATTTGGATTCTCTCTCTGTGTCTTTTGGTTAGTTTGGATAAGGGCTTGTCTATCTTGTTGATTTTCTCAAAGAACCAACTCTTTGTTTCATCATTTTTTTGTATTATTCTCTTAGTTTCTAATTTATTAATTTCACCTCTCACTTTGATAATTTCCTGGCATCTATTCTTCCTGGGAGACTTTGCTTCTTCTTGTTCTAGAGCTTCCAGGTGTGCTGTTAAGTCACTAGTGTGAGATTTCTCCAACTTCTTTATGTGGGCATTTAGTGCTATGAATTTCTCTCTTAGCACTGCTTTCATAGTGTCCCATAAGTTTGGGTATGTGGTGTCTTCATTTTCATTGATCTCTAGGAAGTCTTTAATTTCTTTCATATTTCTTCCTTGACCCAGTTGGTGATTCAGTTGAGCATTATTCAGTTTCCATGAGACTATAGGCTTTCCGTAATTTTTGTTGTTGTTAAAGTCTAACTTTAAGCCATAGTGGTACAATAAGATACAGGAGGTTATTCCAACTTTTATGTATCTGTTGAGATTTGCTTTGTGACTGAGTATGTGGTCGATTTTAGAGAAGGTTCCATGGGGTGCTGAGAAGAAGGTAAATTCTTTCTTGTTAGGATGGAATGTTCTGTAGATATCTATTAGGTCCATTTGGGTCATGATATCAGTTAAGTCCTTTATTTCTCTGTTAAGTTTCGATTTGGGAGATCTGTCCAGTGGTGAAAGTGGGGTGTTGAGATCTCACACTATTAATGTGTGGGGTTTTATATGTGGTTTAAGCTTTAGTAATGTTTCTTTTACATATGTGAGTGCCCTTGTGTTTGGGGCATAAATGTTCAGAATTGAAACTTCATCTTGGTGGATCTTTCCTGTGATGAGTATGTAATGTCCTTTTTGATCTCTTTTGATTGATTTTAGTCTGAAGTCAATTTTGTTGGATATCAGGATGGCTACCCCTGCTTGTTTCTTAAGACCATTTGATTGGAAAGTCTTTTCCCAGCCTTTTATTCTTAGGTAGTGTCTGTCTTTGAATTTGAAATGTGTTTCTTGTATGCAGCAGAAAGATGGGTCCTGCTTTCATATCCATTCTGTATGTCTATGTCTTTTTATAGGTGAATTAAGTCCGTTGATATTAAGGGATATTAATGACCAGTGATTCTTCATCCCTGTTATTTTTGGTGGTAGTGTGTGTGTACTTCCCTTCTTTGAGGTTTCCTTTTGTGGCTTTATCTATTGCCTGTGTTTTTTCGTGTGTATCTGACTTCCTTAGGTTGGAATTTTCCTTCTAGTGCTTTCTGTAGGGCTGGGTTTGTGGATAGGTATTGTTTAAATCTGGCTTTGTCTTCGAATGTCTTGTTCCTTCTGTCTGTGATGATTGAAAGTTTTGCTGGGTATATTAGTCTGGGCTGACATCCATGGTCTCTTAGTGTCTGCATTACATCTGTCCAGGTCCTTCTGGCTTTCAAAGTCTCCATTGAGAAATCGGGTGTTATTCTGATGGGTTTACCTTTATATGTCACTTCGCCTTTTTCCTTGGCCGCTCTTAATATTCTTTCTTTATTCTGTATATTTAGTTGTTTAATTATTTTGTGTCGAGGGGACTTTTTTTGGGGGTCTAGTCTGTTTGGTGTTCTATAGGCTTCTTGTATCTTCATAGGCATTTCCTTCTTTAAGTTGGGAAAGTTTTCTTCTATAATTTTGTTGAATATATTTTCTGTGCCTTTGAGTTGGTATTCTTCACCTTCTTCTATCCCTATAATTCGTAGGTTTGGTCTTTTCATGGTGTCCCAAATTTCTTGAACATTTTGGTTCATGACTTTGTTGGCTTTAGTGTTTCCTTTGACTGATGAAACTATTTCTTCTACTGTATCTTCAATGCCAGAAATCCTCTCTTCCATCTCTTGCATTCTGTTGGTTATACTTGCATCTGAAGTTCCTGATCTTTTACTCAGGTTTCCTATTTCCAGCATTCCCTCTGTTTGTGTCTTCTTTATTTTTTCAATTTCCCTTTTCAGTTCTTGGACTGTTTCCTTTGTTTATTTCATTGCTTTTTCATGATTTTCTTTCAGTGCTTTATTGTTTTCTTCCAGGACTTTATTGTTTTCTTGGAGGGCTCTATTGTTTTCTTCTAATTTGTTTGCCCTTTCCTCTAGTTGTTTACAGCGTTCTTCCAATTTTCTTGTCTTTTCCTTTACACAAGCCTCTACCTTCTTCATGAAGTTACTCATAAGGCTACTTTCTTCTGCTTCTTCCAATTTTTGGTGTTCAGGTCTACATGTTGGAGGCAGGCTAGGTTCTGGTGATGCTGTATTGCTCTTCATTTTGTTGTATGTACTTTTGCCTTGACGTCTGCCCATCTCCTTGTGGTTCCTTCTTGGTCTTATCAGTGCACTTGTTTCAGAAAGAGCTGACACATTCAGGAAGACTCTCTCTCTTGTCCAAAAGGGAGTTCTCTTGTCCAACTCTCTGGTCCAGAAGGGAAATCGGGGGCAGGATGGGAGCTGGGGGCCGGTCTCCAAGTCTCAGGAAGTGACTGGGGTCTTGGGCAGATGGGCATGGGGGCAGGGTGCAGAGATTGCAGGGGCTGCCGGGGGGCTTGGAAAAGGGGATCCCTCCCGGTGGGGCTAGAAGGGGAGCTGCCCGGTGGCCAGAACCTGGTGCCAAGTTGGGCAGGTCTTCCCGGAGTGGCTGGTGCCCAGGGATGGGGTCTGGGTTGGACCCGGATACTCACCTCTGGTCCAGGGGCTGCCGGGGGGCTTGTAAAATGATACATTATAAATTCTTACCCTAATTGTGAAATGTTTCATTGAGGCTTGCCCAGTAATTGAGTAAAACCAAAACTTATTATAAGCCACAGTCATCCTAGGGTCCCCCCTGCTATATAGACTCCCGGGTTCTGTGGGTTGCAGTCTGATTGTTCTTTGCTTTATATCTAGAATCCACTTATGAGTGAGTACATACCATGTTTGTCCTTCTGGGGTTGGGTTACCTCACTCAGGATAATTTTTTCTAGTTCCATCCATTTGTCTGCAAATTTCATGCTGTCATTGCTTTTCTTGCTGAGTAGTACTCCATTGTGAATATGTACCACATTTTCTTAATCCATTCTTCAGTTGACAGGCATCAAGGTTGTTTCCAGGTTCTGACTATTACAAATAGTGCTGCTATGAACATAGCTGAGCATGTATCTTTGTGGTATGATTGAGCATTCCTTGGGTATATGCCCAAGAGTGGTATAGCTGGGTCTTGAGGTAGATTCCCAATTTTCTGAGAAACTGCCATACTGATTTCCACAGTGGTTGTACAAGTTTGCATTCCCACCAACAGTGGAGGAGTGTTCCCTTTGCTCCGCATCCTCTCCAACATTGACTATTATTAGTGTTTTTGATCATAGCCATTCTGACAGGTGTAATGTGGTATCTCAGAGTCGTTTTGATTTGCATTTCTCTGATGATTAAGGATGTTGAGCATTTCTTTAAATACCTTTCAGCCATGATCTCTTATATTTTGGATACCTATAATAGAATTTCAATAGAGGCAGGAGAGATCATTTGCATGTTCTTTAGGTGGCTAATCTCCCTGTCTCATCATATACCTATGGAATTTGAATGGAATTAGAAGAGGACTGTCTTAATTACCATTGTATTGCTGTGAAAAGGTACCCTGACTAAGGCTACATGTAAGATAAAGCATTTATTTGGGTCTTGCTTACAGTTTCAGAGGGTTAGTCCATGATCATCATGGATGTGACTGTGGCCACAGGCATCTGCTTATCCAGATGCATAAGAACTCACGTAAAGCAGTCGTACACGATTATCATTAACACCCATGTGATAAAATACATACACAAATCTAACAAATGGATAATACATAGTAAAGCCTAAGCATACTACTATGTAATATTATAAATACATAACTTGGAGACTTTAGAGTACTATGTCATCTATTCATTTTTGAAAACATTCATTAAGATTTTAAATGCAAATTCATTCCTTAGAGTAAAACAAACTCTTCTATGTTATAACAAGTATTGGGTTATAAGTATTCAAATCTATTCACTAATTTACAAATAACCCAAAGAATTCTGTAATGTTCAATAGAAGTATGTAATAAAAACATTGCATATGTTCTATTGTGATGTCTTTAGCAATTGTTTACTGAAATAAAATGCAAACATCAATCTTTCAAAATAGGAGCAATAGGTGAGAACTTACACCTTGATCTGCAGGCAGGAGGCAGAAAGATCAAGACTATGCCTGGTGTAGGCTTTTTGAAACAACCCAGTGAGAAACCTCCTCCAATAAAGTCACAGTTCTTAATCCTTCCATAACAGTCCACCAACTGATAAGCAAACATTCAAATATATGTGAGCAGGGGAGCCGTTCTCACTAAACTACGACAAGGACAATTGCATGTCCTTATTGGGTGACCTTCCCTCTTCAGGGTCTTTGTGTTGAACTCACAGAACCATCTCTCCAACGTCATCCTCTTAGGAGAACATGTTTTTGGCTATTATTTCTTTTTGTGCTTGAGCTCACTCATCATACACTACTTTCTCTTTAACACTTTGAAATATTTGCAATATCTCTACCACGTGTGTCATATTTATCAATGGCCTGTGGAGAGCCTGCTCCAAGACCACCTCCATGGTAATGCAAGAAAATACACAAAGGCAGTAAAGACTAGGCCTTTTCGATCTGAGGGTATTTAGAAATCAGTTCTTATCTCTCCAGTAAAATAAGAAAACACACATACTTTCTGATGTTAATTGTCTCTTTTACTTCATCTTAACAATGGCCTCTGACTCTTTCTGTCTCTGCATTGCTACATATCTCCACACTGCTACCTTCTATATGGACAGCTACATGTCTATCTTTACATGCATATGGCCATACATCTCTATGCACAGTTATATCTGTTTTCACATGTCTACATATCTCCACACTGCTACCTTCTATTTGGACAGCTACATGTCTGTCTTTACATGCATATGGCCATACATCTCTATACACAGTTATATCTGTTTTCACATGTCTACATATCTCCACACTGCTACCTTCTATATGGACAGCTACCTGTCTGTCTTCACATGCATATGGCCATATATCTCTATACACAGTTATATCTGTTTTCACATGTCTACATATCATTCTTTTACAAACATTTCTCTTCTATATCTCTTTTCTATACAGTTTCATTTTCCTCTTCTCTACATAGCTACAAATCTCTTTGGCACAGTTACATCTGCACATTTCTTCTCTCTACTCTGTTACATTTTTTCACATATTATTACATCATTTTTTCACTCTTTACTCATTCATTCTTTCATTCATTAATTTTCTCATCTTAGTCTCACACTACTTCTTCTTATCTGCCCAACTTTGGACAATTATATGTTACATTTTTCTCTCTGCCCATTCAGCTACATTCCTCAGTTAGCACATGAATTTACAGACACTCACACACTCACTCTTACCCTCTGCCCAGCTCTTACACTGTTCATTAATATCATTTGCCCTCATTCATTCTCTTACATTACCTAATGCTTCTTATTCCTCATTTCTCACCCAGCATACACACACACTTCACTCACATTCTGCACAACTTCCTCCTCTACATTGCCACTTTCTTCATCTCTCACTCAGCACACACCAGCACCCACACCCACACACCCCCTGCACACACACAAACAATTCACTCACATTCTGTGTCAGTTCTCACATAAATCTATACATCTGTCTCTCTCCATACTCCCACTGCTCTCTTACAGCCAGCCAAACTCTTATAAGTTACATTTTCAGGACCCTACCCGTTCTCACAACACAAGGTAATTCACATAGATTCTTTTAGGCTAGCAATGTCACATTGATTGGTGCATGTAGCTCTAAGTTGGTGAGTTATCCCAGACAATAAGTAAACACTTGGCTGAACCTTGAGCCTATACTGAGGCTGGGACTGTGTGCAGAGGGCCAATAACTGAGAAATTTATGTCTAAAGTTGCTCAATCTCTGACCTCGAATAAGCAAAACAACACCTGGAAAAACGGCTTCAGGTATTTGTCTCTAGGGGCAAGCAGCCAGCTTTGAATCTGTTCTGAAGTCTAAAGTTAGCTGTCTGTATAAAAGGCTATCTTTGTGATTGATAATCCTATGTCAGTTTGAGTAATGTAAAATATCCTAGTATAGTTTCTATACATCAAAATAATACAGCTTAAGTAGAAATCAGCTTCCTGACCATTCACCACTATATGTGTGCCAATAGATGGAATATATTCTAGAGATAAACACACAAGCAGTGGGAAAGCATCAATAATTGTTCTTAGGAAAGAAATACAGTAGCACATGAGAAAAATAACAGACAGGAGCAACTGGTCAGTAATAGTAACTCCAGGGCTTTGTCAAGTGGGGCTTCCTACAGGGACTTATACATCTGTTGGGTCGACTTGTCAAACACTTGTAGACACATTTCTAAATTGTCTCATTAAATAAAAAACTCGGAGCCAAATACAGGCGTGAAAGCCTTAGAGAGATCAGGGAAATAAGGAAAGCCGCAGCAAACCTTACCTCACCTACTCTGCAGCTTCCAAATGCGAGTTGCTTCCTGTCTACCCATGTTTGTATGCCTTGCTGTTATGCCATATGATTTTCTCTTTCCGTTCAGCTACACCACTTCCTCTGCCTACACAGCTCTGTCACTTCCTGTCTGTACAGACTTCCAGATCTCCATGTTAAATTAGTTTTGGAATTTAAGGTGTGTGCTACCACACCTGGCCCTGTTTCCAGTGTGGCCTGAACACACAGAGATCCTGCCTGCCAAGTGATAGGATTAAGGGCAAGTGCTATTGTTGCCTGATTTCTTTGTTTACTTATAGTGGCTGACCTTTTCCTCTGATCTCCAGGCAAGCTTTATTTATTAAAGCACACATAAAATATCACCACATTTCAGCACAAATGAAATATCACCACAAACACTAGTTGTCACCTGCTATATACACCCACAGCCCTTGGCAATGTGTGTCTATTGCACACTAGCACATAGAAAGCATGCACCATGAGGATCAGTGGGTATCATTTTGCACTATGTTCCTAGGGCCCAGGACAGGCCTGATATAAAGGAAGTTTTCACAAACACAAAAACAGGTGATCCACATTTCCCTAGCCCATCTAGGACAATGATTTCACAACCAAACAGGACTGAATACTCAGGTTTCAATGTCCTAATCACTTAATCAGACAGACATCCTGTCACCTGTGTTCAAATATACTTAATGTGAGCACACCTTTAGTACCATAGGTCAATACTTACAAACATAGCCATTTTTAAAAATTTCCCTTCCAGGGTTATTTTTGATCCTTCTGTATAAGGTTTTCCTTTTTATCTTTTTATTGAACTTTTAGCTGTCAAGTATATGCCAGCAATTTTGTTTGAAGCTGATCTGTGGGTCTATATTAGAAAATGATGTGGCTATTACAAAGCAGAATGCTAGAGAGGTCCCCAGGAACCCACAAAGATGACTTCACTATAGAATACTGGCAATGGTCGAGAGGGTGCCTGAGCGGTCGAGAGGGTGCCTGAGCTGATCTACTCTGGTGATCAGATGGCCAAACAGCCTAACTATTATGATAGAATCCTCATCCAGTGAGTGATGGAAGTAGATGCAGAGATCCACAGCCAAGTTCCAGGCAGAGCTCCAGGAGTCCAATCGAGGAGAGAGAGAAGGGGTTATATGAGCAAGAGATATGTATACCATGATTGGAAAAACTACAGAGACAACTAGCCAAACTAGTGAAAACACATGGACTATGAACCCAAAGCTGAGGAGCCCCCATGGTACTGGACTAGGCCCTCTGGATAAGTGAGACAGTTGTTTAGTTTGAACTGTTTAGTGGGCCCCCAAGCAGTGAGACCAGAACCTGTTCTTAGTGCATGATATGGTTTTTTGGAACCTAGTGCCTATGCTGAGACACTTTGCTCAGACTTTGTGCAGGGAGGAGGGGCTTGGACCCACCTTAACTGAATGTACCAGGCTCTGCTGACTCCCTAGGAGAGACCTTGCCTTGGAGGAGTTAGGAATGGATGGTGTGTTGGGTGGGTGGGTGGGTGGGTGGGGGAGACTGAGGGGTGGGAGGAGGTAGGATAGGGAAATTGTGGTTGATACGTAAAATAAATAGAAAATCTCTATATAAAAAAAAGAAAAGAAAAAGATGTGTGTGTGTTGTGTGTGTGTGTGTGTGTGTGTGTGTGTGTGTTTGTGTGTTTTGTATGCCTGTTATAAGGTCTCAAGTACTATCATAGCACATTGGTAACACATTCTCTCTGTGTCTGCCCATAGGTTCAAGTCTGCAGCCATGGCTGCCAGGGCCATCAGGCGCTCTCACCCCATGACACCTTCCCAGCGTCTGGTGGGCTGGATTGACCACATCCTACAAACAGGGGGAGGAGCACATCTCAAGCCCCAAGGCTTTCAACAGCCATGGCATGTGCAGAACCTGCTGGATGTCCTGTTGTTCCTGTTGGGGCTCACTCTGGGCACCTTGTGGTTGTTGAAGAAAATGCTGGGCTTGTTGCTCAGGTCCCAGGGTGTGGTCAGGAAGGAAAAGAAGTCCTAATGTTAGGGTTGACCTGGGGGAGGATGTTGGAAATCTGGCTCTTTAGAGGCCTCCCCCTTCCCTAACACAAGGAACTCCCAGGGTTCTCCTCTTTCCCTCTTCCTGCTGCTGGACCTCCAGTTGTCCTCACTATTTTCTGCCTCTTTCCTAACACTCATACAGTACGTTGACTGACTGGTGACTCCACTACCTGGATCGCCTGGCTCTAGTACAATCCTTCCTTTCCCAGCCATTTCTTCTCTTCACTCCTTTCTGCCATTGACAGTATTATGACAGTTTCATCCTCTCTGTGGCTTCTATCATCTCACTTTAATTTCTCATATCATTTAAGATAAAAATTAGACAAATTCTATTACTATTTTTCTTATCTTATAATCTCTCTTTAGAGTTCAGAATGCCTGTCCTGCTCCATTCTACACTTTCTGTTAGGCAGGAACAGTCACTCCTAGGATGTAATATGAACCAATTTGCCTGACAATGACAACATGAATGAAGTAACCTTATTTTTCTTGGTAGATATCAAAATTGTAGTTCATATACAGTTGGAGGGTTTGGAGAATCATTTTTGATATGACTGATATGATAGATTTATTTCCCTATGTCTGAGAAATTATAATAAGTAAGGAAAAGGAACTACGTTCTATCCACCTATTGGAGTAATAGCTAAAACAGAAATAACAGAATAGCAGTAAAACAGAATAAACTAGAGATTTATAAATTGATTCAACATCAACTTCAGTGATATTAAGTAAGAAGATAGAAAGAGAAGTGATAAATGTAGAATGTCCTATTTGATAGAAGTTCAGGGACAACAAGCAATGTGTGGCTATTCATAAAATATTATTTTTGAAACCAAGTGTACATGGGAAAATCCTGTAAGGAATCATCTGCAGTGTGTGGATGAGGATCACATATCACAGCTCATATTACACACAGCCTCTTGATTTGCAAGTTTGTTACTACTGTATATATAAAACATGTTAAAATAGAAAAATAGTTAAACCCTTAAAATAAAATATATACAGAAATGAATGCACTTCTTTCATCAGCATTTTTATAACTATACAAGTATGAAAAAAAACTATTACAATGACAGTTGAGAAAGTTTAATTTGCACATTAAATTCTCAGATTAAAGACAAAGATAATTGCAAATGACCTTGCAATTTATTGTTTGTATTTTATAGTTGTGTGGATTATTATATGAGAATGCATTATCTTTGCATAGGTTTAGAGAATAAACAAATATTTGATGACATTTAAAGGTTCCATAGCTACTAAAAGGAGAATTTTAAATGGGGATTTGGAAAGAGTAGTGACATTACCATATGGGCTTTTAGTTCAGCTTACGAGCTGACCCAATATTCATTATTTTATGTGCTAAAGATAGGAGGAGCTCAACACAGAGGTACAGATATGAGACTTTTATAATTTTAATTAACCTGTTATTCCCTAAATCTGACCAATACAAAGATAAGAAAGAAAAGCAGTAGTGTTTCACTAGGAAGGAGTAGACCTCAGTAATATATTCTAGTCTCTAAATACCATTTCCCATGAAAAGGAATCTAGGTTCCTTGAAAATGTGTGGTTTGAAGAACCCATTTCCTGCGCACCAGCCCTGCTCCCTGTGTCTGCCCGATGTCATTCCACATAAGCCACACCCGACCTCCAGACCCCACCATTCTCTTGCCCAATCTGCTCTTCTCACATATAACACTGAATTGACAAAAAAAAGTCCCTGTGCTGGGATCCCATGACCAATTCCCAGGATATAAAAGATCAAGGCAGCATCTTACCCCTAAACCTATCAGGCCTATAGAAATATTTGCTGACAAGAAATCCCTGTATGAATCCCAGGATGCATAATCTAAAAGAAAATTATAAACTTCATCTAAATTCAAGGAGCTTAAAAGAAAATCAAAGAAACAAATAAAACGAAATTAACAAAGAAGAACTTGAGAAGAACAAACACCTGAGTGATGCCCATTAACAACCTGGCATAGATGAAGGAGGGACTAGAGGGGCCCTACTCCTCAATAGTGAGCTGTTTTCTGATGATACATCTTGGGAGAGGGGAGTGATTGTATTTAGTCATGAATCCACTGGTACTCCATCAGTGTTTTTTTAATTAATTAATTAATATTTTTTATTCATTTTACATATCAACCACAGCTCCCCCTCCCTCACCTGCTCCTGCTAAGCCCCACCTCTCCCAACCCACACCCATGAGCTTCTCAGAGAGGGTAAGGCCTCCCATGGGGAGTCAACAAGGCCTATAACATTTGGTTGAGCGAAGACAATCCCCTCTCCCCACATCAAGGCTGAGCAAGGCATCCCAGCATATGGAATGGATGCCAAAAAGCCAGCTCAAGCACCAGGGATAGATTCTGGTCCCACTGCCAGGGGTCCTACAAACAGACCAGGCTACAAAAATGTCACCCACATACAGAGGTCATAGTGTAGTCCCACACAGTCTCCCCAGCTGTTTGTCTATTGTCCATGAGCTCCCACAAGTTCAGGTCATCTGTCTCTCTGGGTTTCCCTGTTATTATCTTGACCCCCACCCATTGCTCCTATAATCCCTCTTTCTCACTTTTACTGGACTCTTAGAGTTTGGCCTAGGGCTTGCATGTGGGTCTCTGCATCTGCTTCCATCAGTTACTGGGTGAAGGTTTTATGGTGACAGTTAAGGTAGTCACCTACCTGATTGTAGGAGAAGGACAGTTCTGGCATTATCTTCCCTGTTGCCAGGGGTCTTAGCTGGGGTCATCCTTGTGGATTCCTAGGAATTTCCCTGGCATCAGGTTTCTCCCTAGTCTTGTAATGGCTCGCTCTATTGAGAAACCTTTTCCTTGCTCTCTCCTCCTCCAATATGACCATCACATTCCCCCATGTTCTCATCCCCCATGCCCTCCCCTTTACCACACCCTGACTTCCAGTTTACCCAGAAGGACTCATCTATTTCCCCTTCCCAAGGTGATCCATGCATCCTTTTTAGGGTCCTCCTAAGTTATGAAGTTTCTCTGGAGCTGTGTATTGTGATCTGATTATCCTTTACATCTGGTATTCACTTCTGAGTGAATACATACCATGTTTGTCTTTCTGGATCTGGGTTACTGTGCTCAGGATAATTTTTTCTAGTTCCATCCATTTGCCGGCAAATTTCATGAAGTCATTGTTTTTACAGGTGAGTAATACTCCATTGTGTAAATGTACCATATTTTCTTTATTCATTCCTTTTGAGGGGCATCTAGATTGTTTCCAGGTTCTGGCTCTTATGAAAAAATGCTGCTATGAACACAGTTGTGCAAGTGTCCTTGTGGTATGATTGATCTTCCTTTGGGTATATGCCCAAGAGTGGTAATGCTGTGTCTCAAGGTAGATTGCTTTCCAAGGTAGATTGTTTTCTAAGAAACCCCCACACTGATTTCCAAAGTGGCTGTACTGCAAGTTATGTTCTGAACAAAACACCAGAGACTCAATCCAGTCCAGGAGGAGAGTCAGATGGAGGAGGTACAGCAATGAGAGTGCTCCCCTCATACATCTGAAATACTGCCTGCCAGTTCCTAAGGAGCTCAGTGTGACAAGATCTCAAGGTAACCTCTGCGTTTGACTAAGTCTGGATTTTTATTGCATGTGTAAGTCACAGGAGCCCTTGAGTGGCACACTGAACAGATTTCTCTCTCTCTCTCTCTCTCTCTCTCTCTCTCTCTCTCTCTCTCTCTCGTCAGAAATTCCAAAGAGGCTGATATCTAAAAAGTAAATTCTATTGAGAGGAGAAATTTATAACGGACCCCCCCCATCCTCCACTGCCACCTATTACAGGTGGAAGTTTATCCTCATAGCCTGTATAGTTGCTTCACTCAGATCAAGTTCATTATCTAGAATCAAGTCAAATAAAGTTACTGCAGGAATAAGTATATGCCAGTTATGTCAAAGAAGAATCTTTTAGGTGAAAATATCAGAAGATCTGACTATCAATGGGATAAATAAACAATATAAATCACATGGCAGTTGTATTGAGTCAGGCTGTTGTTGACATCAGTTACAAGCTCTATTATGTCAGTCTTCTAAGATGTTGGTTAGCTTGTAAGCAAGCCTTTCGTACACTTTCTTGATTGATGGTTGATACAAGAGGACCCAGATTACTGTGGGCGGGTAACTTGGGCTGATGGTTGAAGGTGCTATAACAAAGTAGTTTGAGCAAGCCATGAGCAGCAAGCCAGTAAACAGCATTCCTCCATGGCTTCTGTATCAGCTCCTGCCTCCATGTTCCTGCATTGTGTGAGTTCTAACCCCGAATTCCCTTAGTGATGGACTGTGCTGTATACAGTAAGATGAAAAAACCCTTTCCTCCCATTGTTTTAGGCATGGTATCTTCTCACAGCAATACAAACTCTATCTAATGATAATTAGGAAATATGTCCAATTGCAAACATGGGGATCAGTACTTAATTTCATTGTAGTATTAATAGAAATAATAAAGAACAGACTTCTGAAGAACATAGAGCTCATAGCACCACACTGAAAGGGAAAAGAAGTTCTCACCAGTCACTAACTGATAGCTTAGTGGTGGACTTCATCCCCTAGAACTCTAGGGAAAAATATCTTTTCTTTATAAATTATTTTTTGTTAAAGGGACGGAGAGGGTAAGGAAATGGGGGAGAGAGACCAGTAGCATATAAGGGACCCTATAGATTCGGATTTAGATCAAGCACTGAGCCAAATCAGCCATAAGAAGAGACACCTCTAAGCTCTTGTCTTTGATGTCAGCTTGAGCTATTTGGGTACAATGATTCCATCAGAGTGACTGAACTCTGCTTCTGGAATCAGAAAGCTAAACAAACCTAGATGAACATGTTTGTGAGGGTAGTGTAGGTATGGCTACGCTCCTCAGGATGAAGTCTGAGGTAACAGAGACAGGAGAGGAAGAGGAGAGAAGGCAAGCATGCTTTCCTTCTCAAAATCGCTTCAAGTTCTCCCAGTTTAATCGGCAGCCCCATGCTCTGTAGATTGCTTTTCTTCTCTATTCTTTTTATACAGAACAATGTTTTAAAACGACAGAAATTATTACAGCAACACTACATCTTTTGTTTTTGAGAAAGTTGAATGTAATGACCTGGACACTTAACAATTACACAAATGCCTTAAATGGTACTTAAAATTATTGCTCAGTATAGCAGAGGGGGGAAATAGGAGGGACAACATTAAAAGGAGGGAATGCAATTGGCAAAATCAGTACAGCTCGTTGGGCACTTGCTGTTTTTAGCAATTGGCTGGGCTCCTGTGACTGCCACCCATTAGGATGGTTTCTATGCAGTACACATTCTCTGTGACTCAGTACACCAAGCACTAGGAGGCAAAGGAAAACTGGCAGAAACCAAAGGAGAGCTGGCCAGTCACATCCCTGCTAGCCAGGAGAGCAGGCATCTCCCACCTTGGCACATATTCTCAGGATATCCTTTGCTCTGCCTTCTCTTATGTAATTCAGCCCTCTCCCCTCTGCATCTTCCCAGACTGACTCCTTTCTTATAGTTTTATTTGAGCAGGCCAAAGCTGCTCCAGTTCTCTTGACTATTTGTCAGGGAAACCAAGAGCAGGACTTCATTTTTGAGGATGTGGTAAGACATTTCTTTGGACTAAATAATAACCTGGTTGTTGAAGAATTTGCTGTTTTAGCATATGTGGGTTAATATGCTAGAGAGCACATTGATGAATGTGTCTACTTTTATGTTTACAGGTTGTTTTCTTCGAGGCGGGAGAGGAAGGGAGGGAGGGAGGGAGGGAGGGAGGGAGGGAGGGAGAGGTGATTCAATTTTCTGCAACTAGATAGCACTAAACACAACTCAATGAAATGCTGAAGCAGAAGCGTAGGTTGGGGCCTGCGTGAATCTCTCTCTCCTAAGGCTCAGCCTAAACAGAACCTTAAGAAATATTCTCAGAAGCAGATCTCTGTGTGTTTCCATGTTCCATCTGGCAAGAATGTTGGAAATCCAGGTTGAGAATTCTGACAGTGGCAGTCAGCTGTACAAGAGAGCAGTGGAATGAGACAGCCTGCACAGGACCAGTGCCATGAGTCTCCTTTCCGGGGGGGGGGGGGGGGGGGAGGGGGGGGCGGGTGGAGAGGCTGCTCTACTCATCCTCTGCCCCATATCTCCAAGTCCCTGCTTTTTGCTGCTCTGTGAATGTCCATTCATCTGCCATTTTGGGTGTGGGTTGGTAAATGTCAGGGGAGGCAGAGGCGACCAACATTACAGACATAGCCTTAGTCCTCCTTTCCCCTCAAACCTCAAGTTCAGTCACTTGGATTTTTAAATGCATCTATCATTGTCCACAGGGTCCAGGCAGCCTATTGGACAAAACAGGCTAATCCTAGCTGTGTCTTCCATCTTCTGTGACTTCTCACAGATGTGAAATACATGTACGTAGACACACAAGTGCAAATGAAAAAAAAAAGTTGTATTTCTCTACTTTGGTTATTTACTTTTTTTTTCCTTTGGCCAAAACATATGGTACACCAGCCATCTAAAATATATAGTGGGAGACACAGACTCCATCTGCTCTAATTGGTTCAACTGGCAGGTCTTTGTTCTTCTAGCTGATCACTCCAGCCTATAGGCTTTAGGCCCAGGGGCTCACACATGCCCCAATACCCCTACACATTGCAGCCCCACTTGCAAGCCAGCAGGCAGGACTCCTGCAGGCAGGCTGGAGTACCATTATCCCCCACCAGACCCTGCAACCTACAAGCCCCACCCTGCCCCCAAACCCACCCATCCTCTGAGATCACATCTGCTCCCAGAGACACAGAGTACCCCAGCTGCAAGTAGTCCAAGAGTTCTGAATGGACCAAGAGCTCCCATTGGAATAAGAGCTCCCATTGGACCAAGAGTGCCAGTTACAGTTAAAGAGGCTCCCTAAGACACAGACACTATTTATACCAATTGGAGGAAGAAATGGGTAGATACCAGTGCAAAAATACATTCAACAACACAAAGAGCAATATGGCAAAACTAGAGCCTAGTGGTTCTACATCAGTGAGACTTGACCATCACAATACAGAAGAAACAGAAGAAATCAACTTTAAAAATGACTTTAAGAAGATGATAGAGGCCTTTAAAAGAGAGATGAAAAATTGCCTTAAAGAAATCGAAGAAAAGACAAACAAAAAAATTGGAAGAAATCAATAAGTCCTTTAAAGAAAGCCAAGAAAACCGAGAAAAAGCAATCAAACTGGTGAAGGAAACACTTCAAGACTTGAAAACTGAAATAGAGGCAATAAGGAAGACACAAACTGGGGGAATGCTGGAAATGGAAAATCTGGTAAATGAACAGGAACTACAGATGCAAGCATAACAAACAATGCAAGAGATGGCATTGAAGATAAGATAGAGGAAATAGATTGATTAGTCAAAGAAAACATTAAAGCCAACAAAGTCATACCACAAAACATCCAGGAAAACTGGGACACCAGGAAAAGACAAAACCTAAGAATAATAGGGAAAGAAGGAGAAGAATACCAGCTCAAAGACACAGAGAATATACTCAACAAAATCATAGAAGAAAACTTTCCCAGTATAATGAAAGAAAGCCTTTGAAAATACAAGAAGCTTACAGACCACCAACTAGACTGGACCCCCAAAAAAGTCCCCTCGACACATTGTAATCAGACCAGTAAACATACAGAATAAAGAAAAAAATTAATAGCTGCAAAGGAAAAAGGCCAAGTAACATATAATGGGTGACTTGTCAGAATAACACCTGATTCTCAGATTCTCAATGGAGACTCTGAAAGCCAGAAGGTCCTGGACAGACCTTATACAGACACTAAGAGACCATGGATGCCAACCCAGACTATTATACCCAAAAAAACTGTCAATTGGCATAGACTAAGTAAACAAAATATTCCATAATAGAAACTGATTTCAACAATACTATCCACAAATCCAGCCCTACAGAAAGCAGTAGGAGGAAAAAACCAACCTAAGTCAGTTAGATACATCCATAAAAACACAGGCAATAGATAATTCCACAACAAAAAATACCAATGAAGGGAAACACACAACACTACAACCATAAAATAACAGGAATTAAAACCACTGGTTATTAATATCCCTTAATATCAATGGACTCAATTTGCCTATAAAAAGACACAGGCTAACAGAATGGATATGAAAATAGGATCTATCCTTCAGCCTCATATAACAAACACACATCAACTTCAAAGGCAGATAGCATTTCAGAGTAAAAGGCTGGGAAAAGATTTTCCAATTAAATAGACCCAAGAAACAAGGTGGTGTAGCTATCATAATATCTAAGAAAAGAGACTTCAAACTAAAATCAATCAAAAGAGATCAAGAAGGATATTATATATTCATCACAGGAAAAAATCCACTAAATTAAGTCTCAATTCTGAACATTTATGTCCCCAATACAAGGGCACCCACATTTGTAAAAGAAACATTACTAAAGCTTAAATCGCACATCAAACTGCACACACTAGTAGTGAGAGACTTCAACACCCCACACTCACCAATGGACAGGTCTACCAGACAGAAACTTAGCAGTGATTAAGGGAGCTAACAGATATTATGACTCAAGTGGACTTAATAGATACTACAGAACATTCTACCCTAAAAGAAAAAAAACAATATACCATCTTCTCAGTACTCCATGGAAACTTCTCTAAAATCGACCACATATTTGGTCACAAAGCAAAACTCAACAGATACAAAAAATTGGAATAAACTCCTGTATTCTATCAGACCACCATGGTTTAAAATTAGATTTCAACAACAACAAAAATTACAGAAAGCCTACACTCTCATGGAAACTGAATAATGCTCAACTGAATCACCAGTGGATCAAGGAAGAAATAAAGAAAGAAATTAAAGATTTCCTAGAATTCAATGAAAATGATTATACAACATACTCAAACGTATGAGATACTATGAAAGCAGTGGTAAGAGGAAATTCATAGCATGAAATACCCACATAAAGAAGATGGAGAAATCTCACACTAGTGCCTTAACAGCACACCCGAAAGTTCTATAACAAAAATAGCAAACCCACACTGGAGGAATAAATGCCAGGAATTAATCAAAATGCAGATTGAAATCAATAAAATAGAAAAAAAGAAAACAATACAAAGAAACAAAGTGTTGGGTCTTTGAGAAAATCAACAAGATAGACAAGCCCTTATCCAGACTAACCAAAAGGTAGAGAGAGGGCATCCAAATTAACAAAATAAGAAATGAAAAGGGAGACATAACAACAGACAATGAGGAAATCCAGAGAATCATCATGTCATACTTCAAAACCTATACTGCACAAAATTGGAAAAATCTGAAAGAAATGGAAAATTTTCTGGATAGATACCTCATACCAAATTTAAATGAAGATCAGATAAACAATGTAAATAGACCAATAGCCCCTAAGGAAATAGAAACAGTCATTAAAAGTCTCCCAACCAAAGAAATCCCAGGACCAGATGGTTTCAGCACAGAATTCTACCATAATTTCAAAGAACTAATGTCAATACTCTTCAAATTTTTCCATACAATACAAACAGAAGGAACATTATCAAACTCTTTTTTTAATACTACAGTTACCCTGGTACCCAAATCATACAAAGGTGCAAGAAGAAAGAGAATTACAGACCAATCTCCCTCATGAACATTGATGCAGAAATACTGAATAAAATACTGTCAAACCAAACCCAAGAATACATAAAAAAAATATACACCATGGCCAAGCAGGCTTCATTCCAGAGACACAAGGATGGTGGGACATACGAAAATCTGTCAATGTAATATACCATATAAAAAAACTGAAAGAAAAAAAAAACATGATCATCTCATTAGATGCCAAAAAAGCCTTTGATAAAATCCAACATTCCTTCATGATAAAGATGTTGAGAGATCAGGAATACAAGGAACATACCTAAACATTACAAGGCAATTTACAGCAAGCCAACAGTCAATAACAAATTAAGTGTAGAGAAACTCAAAGTGATTCCATGATGAAATTTGCAGGCAAACGGATGGAACTAGAAAATATCATCCTGAGTGAGGTACCCAGAAGGACAAACATGGTATGTACTCACTCATAAATGGATACTAGAAGTAAAGCAAAAGGGTAGCTAGACTAAAATTCACAGCCCCAGAAAAGCTAGCTTAAAAAGGAGAACCCTAAGAGGGACACATGGATTGCCCTGGCAAGGGGAAAAAGATGAGATCTCCATGAGTAAACTGGGGCTGGGAGGACAATGAATGGTAGGGGGTAGGGGATGAGAACATAAGGGAATGGAATGGTCGACTTGGAACAGAGACAGAGTGGGCGAACAAGGAAAGAGATACCATGATAGAGGAAGACATCATGGGAATAGAGAGAAACAGGGTGCTAGGGAAGTTACCAGGAATCCACAGGATGAACACACCTTAGGCTACTAGCAATAGTGGAGAGGTTGCCTGATCTGGCTTACCCTGTTAATCAGATTTGTCAATACCCTGTCATCATAGAGCCTTCATTTAGTAACTGATGGAAGCAGATGCAGAGATCCACAGCCAAGCACCAGGTTGAGCTCCAGGAGTGCAGTCAAAGAGAGAGAAGAAAGATTCTATAAGCCAGGGGCATCAAGATCGTGATGGGGAAACCTTCAGAGACAACCAAACCAGACTAGGGAACTTATGAACTGTGGACCAATAGCTGCTGAGCCTCCATATGACTGGACTATGTTCTCTGCACAGGAGAGACAGTTGTGTAGCTTGACCTGCTTAAAGGGCCCCCTGGCAGTGAGATCAGGATCTGTCCCTGGTACATGTGTGGGGCTTTTGGAGCCCAGTGCCTATGATGGAACACCTTACACAGTCTTGGTGCAGGGAAAGATACTTGCACCTGCCTCAACTGAAGGTACCAGGCTCTGCTGACTCCCCATGTGAGGCCTTGGCTTGGAGGAGATGGAAATCGGGGATGTATTAGGAGGAAGGCTGAGGGGGGAGGAGAGAGGTATCTGTGGTTAGTATGTAAAATTAATAGAAAACTTCTTAATAATAAAAAAGAAAAATAAAATATATAGTGTGCTTCTTTGTGGTACATTCACAGCCTTAGCACAGATTATTTTTGTCTTCTATTATGAGTAAAATGTAGGCATTATTTCCTCTCTGGTATCTCAGAAAGTTCCCATGCCAAAGCTGTGATACCTGTGCCTTTCCCTGGTGGGATGAACTGTAGCTCAGTAGCGGTACTAGAGGGAGATTCTGGGCTTTGAAGGCTATCTGTGCCTCTGTTGCCCCAAACTAGCAAACTGGGCAGAGGTTTGTTGAAGGAATGGACCGAACTGTGCCTCTGACAAGGGAACTGTACATATGATGAGCCAGCACCTGGTGGTGCTGTGGTCACAGCATTGGGGAGTTCCTCCTAAGCATAGTTCCACCTGACAGATTATACTGCTATGGCCTAAGAGACAGAAGGGGCCTTAAGAGTCAGACACACATTAATTTGTACTGTGATACCAGTGAAATCATGACATCTTATTTAGAGACTATAGTCGGATGTGTTGGTCAAATCTCAGAGCTCCGAGATTGTCTTGCTCTTCTTTATTGGAAACTCAACTCTCTCTTGCCTTCCTCTCAAATCCCAAGTCTTTTTATGTTTTTTTAGCTGTAAATATATTTTATTTTATAATTATTAATAAAATTCATACAATTTCAATGATCTTTAACATTTTTTAAAATTTTTTATTCATTTTGCATACCAACCATAAATTCCCCTCTCATCCTTCCTCCCTCTCTTCCTTTTACCTTTCCACTCCCCAACTTACCCCTCATCCCTTGCTTCAACAAGGTAAGTTCTCCCATTGGGGGACAGCTAAGCCTGGTACATTCAGTTGAGGCAGGACCAAGCCCCTCCCTGTTGCATCAAGGCAGAGCAAGGTGTCCGACCACAGGTAATGGGTTCCAGAAAGCCAGCTCATGCACCAGGGATAGATCTTGATCCCACTGCCCCTCAAATAGACCCAGCTACACAGCTGTCTCCTATGTGCAGAGGGTCTAGTCTGGTCCCTTGCAGAGTGCTAGTAATAGTGGTGAGGGTTCCTGAACTGGCTTACACTAGTAATCAGATTGGTGAATACCCTAACTGTCATCATAGAGTCTTCATCCAGTAAGTGATGGAAGCAGGTGCAGAGAATTTATAGCCAACTACCAGGCTGAGCTCCAGGAGTCCAGTTAAAGAAATGGAAGAGGGATTATATGAGCTACGGAGGTCAAGATCATGAGGGGAAATCTGCAGAGACAACTGAACCAAGCTCAGAGAAATTTACAGATTTAGGCTGACTGCTGTGGAACCTGCATGGGGACTGACCAAACCCCAGGTCTTTCAAACTGTATTTTCCTGTTCTGCTTTAATAAGAAGCTTCAGAATTCAGTTCAAGATTCTATGCCATTCAAGAGCTTGATTGTCTCAGTCACCCCTCAGACTTCTAGCTTCTATCCTAGCATAGTACTTTGAAAAGAGGACATAGTTAATACTGGCTGTTTGTTGATGAATTAAGTGACTAAATGACGAGTGAAACAACGGTTAATATGGGCACCTCAAGTACCATGTGTGGCTGTAATTTTCCCCTGAATTTATCAAGTCATATCCACAAGAATCAAACTCCATCATTACCCCTGGTAGAACTGGTGTCAGAAGAAAAAGTGGCTGTTGTCTAGATTCAAGTGTCTGGTCTTCCTAATGTCTATTTTGATCTTGAATAAAGATGTGCCAGCAAACTATACTTTGAAATTCTTGTATTTTGGTACATTTGGTAAAGGAAAAAGAATCCTGCTGGGACTCAAAAGTCCAATGTCTGTTGTTGATAAAAAATATTAGTTAAAGATGTGTTATATTTGTTGATGCTGTGGAATATTTGTTTAATGATGCAAAGATGTGTTGCATCCTTTTATGTTGCATTTGTTTAACTCTGTGCAATTATGTTACTTTGCCTGTTTAAAACACCTGGTTGGTCTAATAAAGAGCTGAACAGCCAATAGCTAGGCATGTACAGAACAAGACAACAAGGACCATAAAAATACGGCTCCTGGATTATGTTCACGGTGTCAGAAAGGAAGACACTGGAGGAATGTATGCGAATCCAAGTTCCACAAAGATGGATGGAACTCCTTTAACAGGAGAAAAAGGGTTTTAAGAGCCCCCTTGATAAGAAGTAGATAAGGAACTAAAATGGGATAAAAAGATAATAATTATAAATAAGTTATGGGCCATAAAGTGTAAAAAAAAAGACTCTATAGATATAAAACAGAACTTTGTAAAAGGTATGGGACATAATGAGTCTAAATAAAAAAGATTCATTATAGATATAATACAACATATTAAAAAAGTTAAATTACCAGTTCAAGATACCAAAAAATTATGCTTTTGTTTCCACAGAAAAAGTAAAAATTTACATGAGTTTTGGTCATTTGAGTTCCATGGGTTACAAATATTTGTCATCATTTAAAAACATTGTTTTCAAATTATTGTTGGTTAAGATAAAAGTTTAAATAAATGATTTTTTTGGTTTAAAGAAGCAGTTTAAGATATAAAAATTTAAAGGCTTAAACATGTCATGAGGGTTTAAGTACGTGATATTTTGGGTCTGAGTAAGTAATTTAAGATATAAAAATATGAAACTTTAAAGTCTGACTTGTAGTGGGTAGCCATTCCAGCTTTGATCTGGAAGTTCCAACCCCCATTGAGACTCTGGCAACTGTCATGCCTACCAGGCTGGGCCAGGGGAGGCGCCTGGAGACCCGAGATCTGGATGGGCCAGTGCTCTCTCTGTTCCGGGACCCTGAATGTTGGAGGTGGACTGAGCAGAACTCCAGAGAATACCGCTGGACAGCGATACACCTTCCCCAGACCCCGCAACCTACCTATCCCTTAATTTCTAAGTTACACCATTAAATAAATATCCTTTTAACTACGTGGAGTGGCCTTAATAATTTCACCAATACTAACTTTAAAGTTTAAGTAAGTTGTGAGGTTTGATATAAGTAAAGTTTATGTAGGGTCTAAGATATAAAGGTTTTAAGTATGGAAATATAAAAAAATATGGAAAGTATGTAATGTAAAAACAACTTATAAAGGGCTGAGGATACAAAGGCTTAAATAATGATTTTAAAAAAATGCTTTAAGATGTATAAAAAATAAAACATGTTTCAGATTTCTCTCTTTTGCTATTCTACTGTTATATTGAGACTCCAAAGTTTCATAATTTTCCTCTAACAAAATACCATTTGGAATTTTTATCTCTTTAAGAAGGTTCTTACAGGCTTCAAGAGATCTAAATCCACCAATGCCCACAGGCAAAGACAGACTTCAAAAAATTACTATCAATCTATGGTTTGTTTCTCCAACTGCCTATTTCCTTGAGAGGCACATCTTTTTTCTCTCTCTGAATATTGGAACTCCTCTTTCTTTTCTGCCAAAACCAGGCACTTAAAATTTCCAAATGTACACCTAAAAAAATTCCCCTTTAAAATTTCTTAACTTCATGTTCTGTCCATTAATATATATTTGTTTAAACAGATTTCTAATCACTTAAAGGTTACAGACTATTCTAACTGCTGTCTGCATGTCCCTAGCCTCACATGATCCTACATCATCTGGACAACAAATAGAGCAGTCTACTCTTCCTGGACTTGGTCAAAATTCCAGCCTTTTCGGTCCCCAACTAAGCTCCAAATTTCAACAAAAAGTAGTAAGATGATTACATTGTCCCTTATCATTCATTTATTAACAAAGGGCTGGAACATTGATTTCCTAACCTGGGATATACGGCTGAGGTGCCTACTTAACATATGCTATCAAAAAAAATTACTAATGTTCTCAATAGGCTAAAAGATTTATTGCTACTTTAATTTTGGGCATCACTATACTCATTACTACTATGAAAACTGTTGCTGCATTAATTTTAGGCATATCTGCTTTAATAGTTATTATTACCACCTTTGCTGTAGCTACCACTGCCTTAGTGCAAGAAATCCATACTACTCATTTTGTTAATGCATTAAATAAGAATGTTACCTTGGTTTTGTCAGAACAGTCCCTTATAGGTAAAAAATTAAAAACCAAGATTAATATATTAAAACAAAGGTACCAATCTTGGACAAGATTTGGCTAATATTCAAAATAGATTAGAGATTAGGTGTCATGCTACATATCAATATATTTGTGTCATTCCTCTGCCTTATAATGCTAGTCAAAGTTAAAAAAAGATAAAAAACATCTACAAAGAGTCTAAAAAGATTCAGATACCACTCATGACATAGAAGCTTTACAAAAAGTTATTAAGGCTATGAACAAAGCTCATTTCGAAAATGACTCTTTGGGGGCCGGGCGTTGGTGGCGCACGCCTTTAATCCCAGCACTCGGGAGGCAGAGCCAGGCGGATCTCTGTGAGTTCGAGGCCAGCCTGGGCTACCAAGTGAGCTCCAGGAAAGGCGCAAAGCTACACAGAGAAACCCTGTCTCGAAAAACCAAAAAAAAAAAAAAAAAAAAAAAAAAAAAAAAAAAAAAAAAGAAAATGACTCTTTGGATGCCTTAGCTCATGAACTTGAGTCAAATGTCTTCTCTCTTAATCCTCTAGATTGGACACAATATTTTACATTCATTGGGATATTGATTCTTCTTCTTCTTCTTTTTTTTTTTTTTTTGGTTTTTCGAGACAGGGTTTCTCTATGTAGCTTTGCGCCTTTCCTGGAACTCACTCGGTAGCCCAGGCTGGCCTTGAACTCACAGAGATCTGCCTGCCTCTGCCTCCCAAGTGCTGGGATTAAAGGCGTGCGCCACCACTGCCAGGCCAATTCTTATTTTTATCTTGGTTGTGCTATTATTTCCTTGTCTTTTCAAAATTATCCTACATTCCCTACACACAGTGAGGCATGATCTGCAGGAGCTGCATCTTAAAAACAAAAAGCCGGGAAATGCCACACCAACTCCAGTGTCATCCATGTGACAATACTTGCCTGTGACCTGCTTCTAGGGCTGACCTGCCCCTGGGGCATGGCTGAGAGGGAGCCCCTTAAGACTCCAGGTGCATATGTGTTTGGCCTCTTCTGGATATCTCATGGTCCTGGAAGCTGGATGGGACACCAAGCCAGAGTTCTCTGCTGGATGGCATCTCATCTCTCCTGGATCCTATAACCAACCCACATTGGCTGTACATTATTTCAGAAATAAACCTCTTTGATTACCAGATAAATTACATGGAATTTCCTCATTAGTTACAGTAATAATGTGATACCCTCCATGATGTAGTATGACACCCTTCACTGAAAGCTGAGCAGATCCTCAGGTTGTGTGTTCTCTGGTCTCTGCTATCTACTGTTTATTCCACATCTCTACTGTCACAGGTAGTAGATAATGGAGGCATTGGGTCAAAGTCAAGTTCACCATGGATGGGTTTGGAGAGGTAAGACCAAATACTAAGTTTCTAGGCTTTTAGTCTTGGGCTCTTCCCACTAAAGTAAAAAATCTGAGAGCCCAAGTCTGGGTTACTGAGGTAACCTTCTCCTATTTCTGAATATTTTCTTACTGAAAAGTTCAACTAAGGGAGAAATGTAGGTGTGTGTGGAAAGAGAGAGAGAGAGAGAGAGAGAGAGAGAGAGAGAGAGAGTGAGAGAGAGAGAATTGGCTTTTCAATAAACCTTATTCAGTATTTCAGTATTTAGGGGCATTAACCTACTAAAGAGAGTATATGAGTTACTGGTAAGCATCTCTAACACTAATATTGATAATCTCAGTGAAGACAGAAGTAACAGAACCCAGGATTTAAACCACTAAATGTAGAATCAAGGGGATACTGGTCATTATAAATAAATTATAACTCTCTCTATATATATTAATTATATATCATAATTAGTTCAGACAAGTGAGTACTGAGACATTCACTATTAACTCCTCCTAATGTTTCAGGCCAAATGGGTTTTATCACTTCTATATACACACACATTCTCATTTGTTCAAATTTAGCCCCCTTAGCAACTTCTGAATGCTTTCTTTTGTCCCTATCCCAATCTACTACAAGAAATTTTCTGAGGAGGGTTGAGCAAGGCACTAAGCACAGTATACATCATTAGCAGCCATTTTATTGTATGTTGTTTTAACAGAATAATAGTATTAGGCTTTCCCCTAGACCCATGGCTTACCTAGTCTCAGTTTCTTGGGTACTTTGTCAATGTCAGTTATGTATTCCTTCTCATGGTGTGGTACTTAAACCCAAATTAAATCATAGTTGGTTACTTTTTCAACATTGTACCACTGTTACAGAAGTATTATTTGTAGGCAGACTGCTGTTGCAGGTCTCAGGTTTTGTAACTGGGTGATATTGATGAATTCCTTTCTCCTCTGATAATGCTTAATGTATTTCAAGCACCATGAATGTTAGTAAAAGGTGTGTGTGTGTGTGTGTGTGTGTGTGTGTGAGAGAGAGAGAGAGAGAGAGAGAGAGAGAGAGAGAGAGAGAGAGAGAGAGAAGAGAGAGAGAGAGAGAGAGAGAGAGAGAGAGAGAGAGAGAGAGAGAGAGAGAGAGAGAGAGAGAGAGAGAGAGAGAGAGAGAGAGGATCACAGGAGTCAGAATCACACTGTTAAGTGTATCAAGCCAACTGAAACTCTTCGGTAAATCAACAGTTGAATCAAGGGCAATTGCATAGAGAGGGGCCTTGTGTGTACTCTGTATATCATTCCACTTAATATTTCTTAATCATTGCTGAACTGAGGAAGGATTGGAATGTTAGGATTGACCTGTTTCATCTCCAATGAAGGACTTTGTCCCTCTCACATAGCACTCTGTTCTCTCATGCATCACTCTGTCCTTGGTGTTCTGTTCTGTAAATTCCAGCCAGATGTCATGTCCTTCCTAAAATCTGAATCCAGTTCTCTCACTCCGGGAGAAGGCCTGAACAGATTTGAATTTTCCTCTATCATCTGAATTCTGAAAACTAAGTCCAGTTAGTACTGAGTGTTCTGTACTTCCTAATGAACAACGTGTGAATAACATTTTACCCAGATAGTTTTTCTAGTTTAGTTTTTAATCATTTCAAACAGAAAGCAGATCTACCTATTGCTTCCTTTTGGTCAAATTTCTTTTTGGAAAATATTTTATTGGGTTACAAACTCAACATAATTAAAATAAATAATTATACACATATGGATGTTCATATTTGTCTATATTTTTATCTCTGATCACAATGAGGATTTGTCATCACAGAAGATTTCTCCTATATAACACTTCATAACTTTTGCTGCTGGCCATCTTATTTTCCAATTGCCATTTTTGGTCAATAAATATTTTTACTATGTTTGTTTTTATCTTCTGCACCATATATAAATTGGGATCTTAAATTAGATTTTCTATTATGGTATTGTTTTAAATGTAAGTTATTATGTTAAGATTCATTCATAATATTTGTGAGTAATTCATTGTGTTTCTTAGTCATAGTCTATTATATGCATTGTCACAGTTAATACATTTCTTTTTCTATTGATAGAATCTAGGCTATTTATAGTTTTGTCAGGTGAAAAAAGTAGCCTATTGTAAATGTTTTGTACACATATATACACACACAGACACACTTATGCACACACACATTTCTGTATAAAAACTATTTTCTCTACCTTGGTGGATGGAAATACAGTACCTGAATGTTTTTATGTGGAATTTCATACATATGAGTAATGCATTCTGGTCATAATTTCTCCTCCATTCTCTCTATCTCCTCATCTACTTCCTTTCCTCTTGAAGTCTCACTCCCATTCATATCTTTGTGCTTGTGTGTGTGTGTTTGTGTATGTGTGTGTATGTAACTGTGAGTGTTAGTGTGAGTGTGTGTGTGTTTGTATGTGTGTGAGAGAGAGAGAATAGGCATCTGTGTGTAATATGTGTGTGTTTGTGTGTATATGTGAGTGTGACACTTCATATATACATATGTGAACATGTATGTGGAAGCCAGAGGACACTAGGTGTCATTAGTTATCTTCCTTTATACTGCTCACCCTACTTATGAGACAGGGTCTTTTATTGGACCTGGAGCTTGTCAAGTAATCTAGACTGTCAGGCCAGCAAGCCCAGGATGTACCTATCTCTACCTTCCTGGATCTGGAATTATATTGCCTATCTTTTTATGTGAGTACTGGGTATCTGAACTCAGGTCCACAGGTGCTTCATGTACCTAACCAATTCCCCAGTCCTTGAGGTCTGATGTTGGTTGGTGAGGTGAAGATGGGTGTCTCAGCTCCAGAAGAGGGAGGAAGAGAGAATCTATATTTACTTTTTAATTTTTTTATTTCTAGTCATCAACAGATGTGACAGTGCTCAGACATTTGGTGAAAGTGGAATTTTTTTACTCTTTTCACTAATTCAAAAGCTACTCCCATATGGAAGTACACATGATCAGAAGTAAAGCCTTTCCATCTATCTGAATATCTTCAGTTGCATAACTGTAAAATAAACATGATTATATACAAATGTATTTGTAGATAGAGTTTTCTCTCCAGGTCCCGCCAAGTCCCGGCAGTCCCTTAACCCACTTATAAAATAAACATATAGATGCTTATATTATTTAAACTGCTTTGCCATTAGCTCAGGCCTATCATTGTCTAGCTCTTACTCTTTTTTTTTTTTTTTTTTTTTTTTGGTTTTTTCGAGACAGGGTTTCTATGTGTAGCTTTGCGCCTTTCCTGGAGCTCACTTGGTAGCCCAGGCTGGCCTCGAAATCACAGCGATCCACCTGGCTCTGCCTCCCGAGTGCTGGGATTAAAGGCGTGTACCACCATCGCCCGGCTAGCTCTTACTCTTATATTCAGCCCATTTCTATTAATCTATACTTTGCCATGTGGCTCATGGCTCACTGGTACCTTACATCTTCCTTGTCCTGGTGGCTCCAGGCAGTCACTTCCTTCCCTTCCTGTCCTTTTTTTCCTTTTATTTTATTTTACAATAACATTCAGTTCTACATATCAGCCACAGATACCCTTGTTCTCCCCCCTCCTGCTCCTCCCCTTCCCCCCAGTCCACCTCCCAATCCCAACTCCACCCGGGCAAAGCCTCCCCTGAGGACTGAGATCAACCTGGTAGACTCAGTCTAGGCAGGTCCAGTTCCCTCCTCCCAGGTTGAGCCAAGTGTCCCTGCATAAGTCCCAGGTTCCAAACAGTCAACTCATGCAATGAGCCCAGGGCCTGGTACCACTGCCTAGATGCCTCCCAAACAGATCAAGCCAATCAACTGTCTCACTTATTCAGAGGGCCTGATCCAGTTGGGGGTCCCTCAGCCTTTGGTTCATAGTTCATGCGTTTATATTCATTTGGCTATTTGTCCCTGTGCTTTATCCAGGTTTCAACAATTCTCGCTCATATAAACCCTCCTCTTTCTCACTAATTAGACTCCCAGAGCTCCACCCGGGGCCTAGCTGTGGATCTCTGCATCCAGATTCCTCAGTCCTTGGATGGGGTTTCTGGCACAACTATTAAGGTGTTTGGGTGTTTGGCCATCCCATCACCAGAGTAGGTCAGTCCTGGCTGTCTCTCGACCATTGCCAGCAGTCTATTGTGGGGGTATCTTTGTGGATTTCTGTGGGCCTCTTTAGCACTTTGCTTCTTCCTTTCCTCATGTGATCTTCATTTACCATAGTCTCCTATTCCTTGTTCTCCCTCTCTGTTCTTGATCCAGCTGGGATCTCCCGCTCCCACAGGCTCTCTTTCCCTCGACCCTTGCTGTTCATTACTCCCACTCATGTCCAGGTTGTTCATGTAGATCTCAGCCATTTCTCCATCATTGGGCAATCCTCGTTTCTTTCTTGGGGTCTTGTTTTCCAGGTAGCCTCCCTGGTTATGTGAGTAGCAGTCCAGTCATCCTTGTTCCACCTCTCGTATCCTCCTATGAGTGAGTACATACCATATTTGTCTTTCTGAGTTTGGGTTACTTCACTCAGGATGATATTTTCTAGATCTATCCATTTGCCTGCAAACCTCATGATGTCATTGTTTTTCTCTGCTGAGTAGTATTCCATTGTGTATATGTGCCACAATTTATTTATCCATTCTTCAGTTGAAGGGCATCTAGGTTGTTTCCAGGTTTTGGCTATTACCAACAATGCTGATATGAACATAGGTGAGCAAGTGCTCTTGTAGTATGATTGAGCATTTCTTGGGTATATGCCCAAGAATAGTATAGCTGGATCTTGGGGGAGATTGATTCCCAGTTTTCTAAGAAAGCACCATATTGATTTCCAAAGTGGTTGTACAAGCTTGCATTCCCACCAGCAGTGGAGGAGAGTTCCACATCCTCTCCAGCATAAAGTGTCCTCAGTGTTTTTGATCTTAGCCATTCTGACAGGTGTAAGGTGGTATCTCAGAGTTGTTTTGACTTGCATTTCCCTGATGATTAGGGATGTTGAGCAATTCCTTAAATGTCTGTCAGCCATTTGAATTTCCTCTGTTGAGAATTCTTTGTTTAGTTCTATAGCCCATTTCTTAATTGGACTGTTGGTTGTTTTGATGTCTAATTTCTTGAGTTCCTTATATATTCTGGATATCAGTTCTCTGTCAGATGTGGGGTTGGTGAAGACCTTTTCCCATTCTGTAGGCTGTCGCTTTGCCTTGTTGACTGTATCCTTTGCTTTACAAAAGCTTCTCAGTTTTTAGAGGTCCCATTGATTGATTGTTTCTCTCAGTGTCTGTGCTACTGGTGTTATATTTAGAAAGTGATCTCCTATGTCAATGCATTCAAGACTACTTCCTATTTTCTCTTCTAGCAGGTTTAGAGTAGCTGGATTTATGTTGAGGTCCTTGATCCACTTGGACTTAAATTTTTTGCACTGTGACAGATATGGATCTATTTGCAGCCTTCTACACGTTGATATCCAGTTATGCCAGCACCGTTTGTTGAAGATGCTTTCTTTTTTCCATTGTACACTTTTGGCTTCTTTGTCAAAAATTATATGTCCATAGGTGTGTGGGTTAATGTCAGGGTCTTCAATTCGATTCCATTGGTCCACATGTCGGTTTTTATGCCAATACCAAGCTGTTTTTACTACTGTAGCTCTATAGTAGAGCTTGAAGTCAGGGATTGTGATGCCTCTAGAGGTTGTTTTATTGTACAGGATTCTTTTGGCTATCCTGGGTTTTTTTGTTTTTCCATATGAAGTTGAGTATTATTCTTTCCAGGTCTGTGAAGAATTGTGTTGGTATATTGATGGGGATTGCATTGAATCTGTAAATTGCTTTTGGTAAAATTGCCATTTTTACTATGTTGGTCCTGCCTATCCATGAGCATGGGAGATCTTTCCATTTTCTGACATCTTCTTCAATTTCTTTTTTCAGGGACTTAAAGTTCTTGTCATATAGGTCCTTCACTTGTCTGGTTAGAGTTACCCCAAGGTATTTTATGTCATTTTTGGCTATTGTAAAGGGTTATGTATCTCTGATTTCCTTCTCAGCTTCTTTGTCCATTGTATATAGGAGGGCTACTGATTTTTTTGACTTGATCTTGTATCCTGCTATGTTGCTGAAGGTGTTTATAAGCTTTATCAGTTCCTTGGTGGAATCTTTGGGGTCACTCAAATATACTATCATGTCATCTGCAAAGAGGGAAAGCTTGCCTTCTTCCTTTCCAATTTGTATCCCCTTAATCTCCTTATGTTGTCTTATTGCTCTGGCTAGAACTTCAAGTACTATATTGAATAAGTATGGAGAGAGTAGACAGCCTTTCCTTGTTCCTGATTTTAGCGGAATTGCTTTGAGTTTCTCTCCATTTAATTTGATGTTGGCTATTGGCTTGCTGTAAATTGCCTTTATTATGTTTAGGTATGTTCCCTATATTCCTGATCGCTCCAAGACTTTTATCATGAAGGAGTGTTGGATTTTGTCAAATGCCTTTTCTGCATCTTGTGAGATGATTATGTGTTTTTTTTCTTTGAGTTTATTTATATGGTGTATTACATTGACAGACTTTCGTATGTTGAACCACCCTTGCATCCCTGGGATGAAGCCTACTTGATCACGGTGGATAATTGTTTTGATGTGTTCTTGGAGTCTGTTTTGCAGTATTTTATTGAGTATTTTTGCATCAATGGTCATGAGGGAGATTGGTCTGTATTTCTCTTTCTTTGTTGTATCTTTGTTTGGTTTAGGAATCAGGGTAATTGTAGCCTCATAGAAGGAGTTTGGTAATGTTCCTTCTGTTTCTATTGTGTGGAACAATTTAGAGAGTATTAGTATTAACTCTTCTTTGAAGATCTGGTAGAATTCTGCACCGAAACCATCTGGTCCTGGGCTTTTTTTGCTTGGGAGACTTTTAATGACTGTTTCTATTTCCTTAGGGGTTATTGGACAATTTAAATGGTTCATCTGGTCTTGATTTAACTTAGGTATGTGGTACCTATCCTGAAAAATTGTCCATTTCTTTTAGGTTTTCCAGTTTTGTGGAGTAGAGTTTTTGAAGTATGACCTGATGATTCTCTGGATTTCCTCAATGTCTGTTGTTATGTCCCCCTTTTCATTTCTGATTTTGTTGATTTGGATTCTCTCTCTCTCTCTCTCTCTGTCTTTTGGTTAGTTTGGATAAGGGCTTGTCTATCTTGTTGATTTTCTCAAAGAACCAACTCTTTGTTTCATTAATTTTTTGTATTGTTCTCTTAGTTTCTGTTTTATTGATTTCACCTCTCACTTTGATAATTTCTTGGCGTCTATTCTTCCTGGGTGTCTTTGCTTCTTCTTGTTCTAGAGCTTTCAGGTGTGCTGCTAAGTCACTAGTGTGAGATTTCTCCAACTTCTTTATGTGGACATTTAGTGCTATGAATTTCCCTCTTAGCACTGCTTTCATAGTGTCCCATAAGTTTGGGTATGTGGTGCCTTCATTTTTATTGATCTCTAGGAAGTCTTTAATTTCTTTTTTTATTTCTTCCTTAACCCATTGGTGATTCAGTTGAGCATTATTCAGTTTCTATGAGATTGTAGGTTTTCTGTAGTTTTTGTTGTTGTTGAAATCTAACTTTAAACCATGGTGGTCTGATAGAACACAGGGAGTTATTCCCATTATTTTGTGTCTGTTGAGATTTGCTTTGTGGCTAAGTATGTGTCAATTTTAAAGAAAGTTCCATGGGGTGCTGAGAAGAAGGTATATTCTTTTTTGTTAGGGTGGAAGGTTCTGTAGATATCTATTAGGTCCATTTGGGTCATGACATCAGTTAAGTCCTTTATTTCTCTGTTAAGTTTTGATTTGGGAGATCTGTCCAGTGGTGAAAGTGGGGTGTTGATATCTCCCACTATTAATGTGTGGGGTTTTATATGTGGTTTAAGCTTTAGTAATGTTTCTTTTACATATGTGGGTACCCTTGTGTTTGGGGCATAAATGTTCAGAATTGAAACTTCATCTTGGTGGATCTTTCCTGTGATGAGTATATAATGCTCTTCTTGATCTCTTTTGATTGATTTTAGTTTGAAGGCTATTTTGTTGGATATCAGCATGGCTACACCCGCTTGTTTCTTAAGACTGTTTGATTGAAAAGTCTTTTCCCAGCCTTTTATTCTTAGGTAGTGTCTGTCTTTGAATTTGAGATGTGTTTCTTGTATGCAGCAGAAAGATGGGTCCTGCTTTCATATCCATTCTGCAAGCCTATGTCTTTTTATAGGTGAATTAAGTCCATTGATATTAAGGGATATTAATGACCAGTGATTGTTCATCCCCATTATTTTGGTGGTAGTATGTGTGTACTTCTCTTCTTTGGGGTTTACTGCTGTGGCTTTATCTATTGCCTGTGTTTTTGAGTGTGTATCTGACTTCCTTAGGTTGGAATTTTCCTTCTAGTGCTTTCTGTAGGGCTGGGATTGTGGATAAGTATTGTTTAAATCTGGCTTTGTTTTGGAATGTCTTGTTCATTCCATCTATGATGGTTGAAAGTTTTGCTGGGTATATTAGTCTGGGCTGACATCCATGGTCTCTTAGTGTCTGCATTACATCTGTCCAGGTCCTTCTGGCTTTCAAATCTCCATTGAGAAATCGGGTGTTATTCTGATGGGTTTGCCTTTATAGGTCACTTGGCCTTTTTCCTTTGCTGCTCTTAATATTCTTTCTTTATTCTGTATGTTTAGTTGTTTAATTATTTTGTGTCAAGGGGACTTTTTGGGGGGGTCTAGTTTGTTTGGTGTTCTATAGGCTTCTTGTATCTTCATAGGTATTTCCTTCTTTAAGTTGGGAGAGTTTTCTTCTATGATTTTGTTGAATATATTTTCTGTGCCTTTGAGTTGGTATTCTTCTCCTTCTTCTATCCCTATTATTCATAGGTTGGTCTTTTCATAGTGTCCCAAATTTCTTGGACATTTTGGTTTATGACTTTGTTGGCTTTAGTGTTTTCTTTGACTGAAGAATCTATCTCTTCTACTGTATCTTCAACACCAGAGATCCTCTCTTCCATCTCTTGCATTCTGTTGGTTATACTTGCATCTGAAGTTCCTAATCGTTTACTCAGATTTTCTATTTCCAGCATTCCCTCTGTTTATGTATTCTTCATTTTTTTCTATTTCCCTTTTTAGGTCTCAGACCATTTCCTTTATTTGTTTCATTGCTTTTTCATGGTTTTCTTTCAGTACTTTAATGTTTTCTTCCAGGACTTTATTGTTTTCTTCTAATTTGTTTGCCCTTTCCTCTAGTTGTTTATAGTGTTCTTCCCATTTTTTTTTCTTTTCCTCTACACAAGCCTATACCTTCTTCATGATGTTATTCATAAGGCTGTTTTCTTCTGCTTCTTCCAATTTTTGATGATGAGGTCTAGATGTTGGAGGCAGGCTAGGTTCTGGTGATGCTGTATTGCTCTTCATTTTGTTGTATGTACTTCTGCCTTGACATCTGCCCATCTCCTTGTGGTTTGTTCTTGGTCTTATCAGCGCACTTGGTTCAGACAGAGCTGATAGATTCAGGAAGTCTCTCTCTCTCTTGTCCAGATGGGAGCTTTCTTGTCCAAATGGGAACTCCAGGGCAGGATGAAAGCTCTTATCTAGATGGGAAGTCCGGGGCAGGATGGGAGCTCTTGTCCAGACAGGAAGTCCGGGGCAGGATGGGAGCTCTTGTCCAGACAGGAAGTCTGGGGCAGGATGGGAGCTCTTGTCCTGAAGGGAAGTCTAGGTCAGGATGGGTGCTTTTGTCCACAAGGGATGTCCAGGGCAGGATGGGAGCTTTTTTCCACAAGGAAAGTCCAGGGCAGGATGGGAGTTGTTGTCCAGAAGGGAAGTCTGGGGCAGGATGGGAGTCCTCTCTGGTCCAGAAGGGAAGTCTGGGGCAGGATGGGAGTCCTCTCTGGTCCAGAAGGGAAGTCTGAGGCAGGATGGGAGCTCTCTCTCTCTGGTCCAGAAGGGAAGTCTGGGGCAGGATGGGAGCTCTCTCTCTCTGGTCCAGAAGGGAAGTCCGGGGGAAGGTTGGGTGCTGGGGGCCAGTCTCTAAGTCTCAGGAAGTGGCTGGGGTCTTGGGCAGATGGGCGTGGGGGCAGTGTGTGGAGATTGCAGGGTCTGCCGGGGGTCTTGGAGTAGGGGATCGTTCCTGGTGGCACTAGAAGGGAACCTGCTGCATGGCCAGAACCTGGGGCCAAGTTGGGCAGGTCTTTCCATGTGGCTGGTGCCCAGGGATGGGGTCCGGGCTGAGCCAGGACACTCACCTCTGGTCCTGAAGGGAAGTCTGGGCCCCTTCCTGTTCTGTAGCTACAGTTTTCCTGCCTTGCCCACAGTCAGGACAAATTCTTGTCACCCGCCAGTCCCACAGCCGCTCAACCCAACCAAGTAAACACAGAGACTTACATTGCTTTATAAACTGTATGGCCATGGCAGGCTTCTTGCTAACTGTTCTTATAGCTTAAATTAATCCATTTCCACAAATCCATACCCTGCCACACAGCTCATGGCTTACTGGCATCTTTTCATGCTGCTTGTCAGGGTGGAGGCTTGCAGTGAGTCTTTCTGCCTTCCTGTTCTTTTATTTCTCCTCTCTGTTAGTCCCGCCTATACTTCCTGCCTAGCCGCAGCCAATCAGGTTTTATTTATTGACCAATCAGAGCAACTTGACATCCCACAGCACGGCCAAGTGCAGACCATCTCAGACACCTGCACTCAGGCCCGTGGTCCTAATCATCCTCTATGTGGACCTGCTGGGTAAAGCCATGAGGAACCTGAGAACGGGCTCCCACAGGACATACAGAACATCCCACAGCACTGTTCCCTTAATTCTCTTCTCTGTTAGTCCTGCCTATACTTCCTGTCTGGCTATTAGCCAATCAGTGTTTTATTTATTAACATATTTACCATATAAAACATCCCACAGCATGTAATGTTTAAATTTGGACATAGATAAAGACTTGTAGACACAAAATACAATACTACACAGCAGAATTCAAGGCTGTATTCTTCTACATGCTTGGAAAGTGCTGAAGTAGATTCTCTTCTTTGTAGGTGGACTTTACTGTCCTACCAGCCATTTCCCAAATTAACTACACAGAGGCACATTAATTATAAATGCTCGGGCAATAGGTTATACTTGTTACTAACTAGCTCTTACAACTTAAATTAACCCAAATTTCTCATTTACTTATTCTCTGCCACATGGTGGTACCTTCTTGAGCATGGTCTGTTTATCTCTTGCTTCTTTTGTGTCTGGCTGGTAACCCTGACAGTACAACCTTCTTCTTCCCAGAATCCTCCTAGTCTTGCTCTCTCACTCACACTCTTTGTGCACAACTATTGGTCAGTCAGCTCTTTTATATAAAGCAATCAAGAGGTGCCTTGGCAAAGATACATCTTTACACTGTACAAAAGGATTATTCCACAGCATCTGTTTTGTGGCTACACTGGGAAACTTCACAAAACTGTTTAATGTTAGACTAGAATGTGAAGATGACAGTATAGGGCTGTATGGTCCTCTTCTTGGGTTGATTTACAAGTGGGCAGAATTTGATGGCACCTCCAACTTGCTCTTGGGAGGATTGTGCAATATTTCCATTCTGTTTTATGATGTTTATTCAGAACTGTAGGCTTCAATCTTAATTATTCTGTTGTTCTGGAATATTAGTTATAGATGTGTTACATGTTTTTATGCTGTGGAAAATTTGTTTAATGATGTAAATATTTGTTGCATTCTATTATGTTGCATTTGTTTAACTCTGTAAAGCTGTTTTAATTTGCCTGTCTAAAACACCTGGTTTGTCTAAAAAAGATCTGAATGATCAATAGCTAGGCAGGAGAAAGAATAGGTAGGGCTGGCATGCAGAGAGAATAAATAAGAGGGGAAATCTGTGAAGAGAGATTGGGGTGCAAATGGAGAAAGAGAAGAGGACTCCAGAGTCCAGTCACCTAGCTAAAGAGCAAGCCACAGAGTAAGAAGTAAAGGAATGTATATAGAAAGTTAAAAGCCTGGAAGCAAAAGATAGTCTGGATAATTTCAGTTAAGAAAATTTGTCTAGAAACAAGCCAAGCAAGAGCCATTCATTTATAAGTAAGAATAAGATGCCGTGTAATTCTTTGGGTGCTGGATAGTGGGCCTCCAGCCCCCAAGGAAAAAAGAGGAAAAAGTGTAAAAACAAACAAGTATATTTTGGCATTCACTGTGGGTCTTAAATATTCCTATAGCCTGAGGAAACCAGAAAAAAAAAAAGCCCACAAAAACCAAAATAAATACTACTCCATTAAGAAAATCTGTCTTGTTGCACAGCACTGAAACAGTCTATTTCTCACCAAATAGAAACCAAAAGCCAAGTAAATATGTCTGCCAAAGTGCAGGGCACCAACATTCCATAGTTTGGGAGTTGAAGGTACCTCTGATTAGGCAGTCTGACTGGGTCTTAAATTTTAAGGTTGGCTTTCATAACCAAGGACGTGGGGTAAAGCCAGCCACCAAAGCATTAGCATAGGTCCTTCCACTTAGCAGTTTAAAGTTTGTTCACATTTCAAAAAAGACTAGAGATATGCAGTAAAGCAGGTTCACACAAGGAAAAAAAAAACCTCTAAATAGGTTCCACTGTGTTTTACAATGCATGAAAGTTTAAGAAAAAAGAAAAAAAGGCTATTACCAGTCATAGAAAGAAATAAATTATTTAAAGAGAGAGTATAAATAATGTAAAAGAAAAAGACACATAGTGATGCAAAATACACAGGGAATCTGGATCCTGTATAGTATTGTGTTTATTTTGAATTTTTTGAATGCCGAGGAGTAAATAACAGCTGCTATCAGACATGAACATGTGAACTTGACTGACAAATTGAGCCACCTAAATACTTTGGGGGTTATCTTAACTTTAAAATAATGTCAAAAATACGTTACATTGGAGAAGAGGTTTTGCTTTTGTTTCCATAGGAAATGAGAGTCTGTATGTTCCTTCTGAGTTGATGTGGATCATGTTTGTTTGGTGAAGACCTCCTGAATCTTGACAGGTGATATATATCAATAAAGGAAACAGCTAGTCTTCCCATGACTTGGCTGTCACCTCATGTTTTCTCAGGGAATCCTAAAGATGCCTTTACCTACAGACAACAGGAAGCAGTCTGGAGTACATGATGCCTACATTCCCAAAAGATGGGGTAGGTAGTCTCTTGTTATTTGGTGAGTTATGTCTATTTTGTAACATTTACAGGAATATAGAAATATAGGGTAAAAAGACAACTCTCAGTCTCATATGTTATGCATTGGAATGGGTTTTGACAAATTGATATAAATTTACAATTATTTTTGTTACATTGTGTATAAGCTTGTACTCATGTTTGGTGTATAGTGCTTATGTAGCTCATTTAAAAATGCAAAGTATAATTAAGAGATGAGTTTAGTAGTTAATTTATAATAATCAAACATGTAGTCACATCTGGTATGTTTTCATGATTAAACAGGTATATTTTAGACAGATAGATGGTTTTCAAATACTTCAAAGACCTACAGAATATAGCATTTAAGAAGTTTAATAACCTAAGATTTTCATGACAATAAGACATAATCTGATCCTGGAAGCACTAATTTACTTCATAAAGGGATGATAGGCATCAGAGAAACTCCAGGTGGAGTTTATTTTCAATGTGGTAAGACTAACCATTTGGGCAAGAAACTGCTTTTGCCTTGAGTGTTGACAGACTGCACATGTAATACTCACAGGAAAGTCACTGCTGAACTTCGTCAAAACAAGGCTGGACAGTCTTTCAAAATTGTCACTTCACAGAGGAGTCTGTTAGATATTCTGCAGGATTCAGAGGAAAGCAACTGATGAACATTGCCAATACAAGGCAGGAGAGTCCTTCAAATTTCCTGATTCACTGAAAAGTCTGTCAGATATTGTAGGCCTGGGCTGAAGGTGCATGCCCCAATAATACAGAGGAATTTTAGGTGACTGTCCAAAAAGCCAGTTGTCTCTGCTCTTAGGTCATCCTTTATTCTGGGGTCTTTGGTGTTAAAGACTAAATAGTTACAGTTTTTCTTCAGTTATGTTAAAACAAACTAGTTATAAAACTTTAGAATCACTAAGATAAGATAGACAATGTAATTTTTCTTTAAATTGTAAAATACTCATGGACTGAATATTGTAAATGTAATTCTTACTTAATAACTGTTTTGTTGTGTATAATTTTACTATGCTAAGTTAAAACTTTTCATTTTTATTTACTTTTTTTTGTTTGTTTTTCAAGACAGAGTTTCTCTGTGTAGTTTTGTGCCTTTCCTGGAACTCACTTTGTAGACCAGGCTGGCCTTGAACTCACAGAGATCCGCTTGCCTCTGTCTGCCAGGTGTTGGGATTACAGGCATGCGCCACCACAGCCTGGCAAATCTTTTCATTTTTGCTTAGGCCAAAAGGGGGAAATGTTATGGAATATTAGTTAAAGATGTGTTACATTTGTTTATGCTGTGGAACACTTGCTTAATGATGCAAGGATATGTTGCATTTGCTTAACTCTGTGAAGCTGTGTTACTTTACCTGTCTAAAACATCTGATTTGTACAATAAAGAGTTGAATGACCAAAAGCAAGGCAAGAGAAAGTATAGATAGGACTGGCAGACTGAGAGATTAAATAGGAGGAGAAATCTGGGAAAAAAGAACAGGAAGTGAAAGGAGAAGGAGTAGAGGACTCTATGGTCCAGCCTCCCAGCTACACAACAAGCCACAGAGTAAGAAGTAAAGAAAGGTACGTATTTTATTTTGGGGGTAAAGTTCTGCACTTAGGCCACTAACACATGTTCATGAGTTTGTGTTCATGAGATCTTGAGCAATAATCTTAGGTGTTTTCCTGAATCATTAGCTTACATTGACACTATCGGAGATTTTAATACTGGCACCTGGCATAATGGGTTATAGATATGGCAATAGGATACAAATGACAAATGACAGGGGAGGCAGAGTCTTGTAAGTTAGGGGGGAATGGGCCTATAAAAGGTTCATGCTACATGTCACTTCAAGATGCTGTCATTGACAGGATTCCACAGGGTTCCTTCATTCACAATTTAGAGAGTTAGAGGCAGTAAAGAGGATATTTTGGCTAGAGGACAAGGTAAATATTAACTCAGCACCCGTTCTTCTATCAACTCTGGTGAAGGAGGGTGAAACAGAATGTCCAATGGAAAGAGACCAGCAGAGACAAGGCAAAGAGCAAGAAGACATTTGGAAGAGCAGAGTAAGATCTCATTTTACCTCATTTCAAGGGCACAGCCAGTGCTTTGTGACAGAGGCTCACAGGGTCCCTTAGTGGCACACAGTTCTCAAGCTGTGCATCCTGTGCCTGTGCTCCACTTGATTTACAAATGGCTGAGCATCAGATTGGGCTTCTAGTGAGCTTATTTCTTCTTGAGGTTCTTCTCTTGGATGCTGCAAAAATCCTGACTATATCTACAGTTGGTGAGTGCTTGTTGGCAAATTAGAGTCTTATGAGACCAGTATACTTGGGTTAACATGTCTCATGCAAACAGCATGTACTGGACAGACCATGCAAGAGATTTTCAAACTAGGCTTAGATCAAACCTGGGGGAGGAAGGATGCATTGTAAAATATGGTGCTCAGAAGTGATTCTACCAAAGAGTGGGGGTAAATAGTAGATGGAAATAGCATCTGATGTGGAAACAGTAGCGGAAGACTGAGTAGTGTATTGTAAGGAAGACAAGAAAGGCTTCTCTACTAGCAGTTTAGATTGTGAGTAGATGGGAGGCATATTAGTCAAAGTGATCAGTCTATTCTTCCAAAAAAGGGAGCAATGAGCCTTTATTGATTTTCAGGGGTTTGGCTATGTCCATAAATATTTTTGTTTCCAAAAGTATTTCTTGTTCTTCTGAATAAGCACACAGTCACTGAAGTTTGCATGTCATTAGGGTGTCATCTTATTGTAGGTACTTCTAAGTTACTCTGAACACCACAAATATCCATGCTCTGTTTTTTGGACTGAGGCTCATAATAATTGGGTAGGGCTTTATATGCATGAATCACTGATAAAAGTCAGGGTTGGGTAGGGGAAATACATACTAGTACCAAAGGCAACAAACAACATCAAACCCATATATAGGCTTTGTGAAAACCCCCTTTTTTTTTTTTTTTTTTTTTACAATTTTTAACCTGTTTGCATTCATAGCTGAATAGGATTTCCCAAGGATTAGGACAGGAAAGGACACAGATAGAATAAGAAAGCAGAATTGATGAATGCATTATGTTATTTTAATCCTAATTTGGATACCTAGTGTTTCTGGTAAAGAGTCAAGATTCTAACATAGGTAACCTTCAAGCTTCTGCAAAAAAGAACATAGACACTTAATTTGTAATGTGTGAACACAATACACTCATAATAGATATTACCCAAAGCCAAATTGTCAGCAAATAACTCACATGTTGTACTTTAGGACCTCTAAAATTAATGATTTTTAAAAGTTAACCAAAAGCAAATGAAGCTGGATGGCTTAGTTAGATTTTTTTGTTTATTATAAGGAAAAACATTCTGAAGGGACTATGATTCTGCTCTTACTGACTTCTGACATCTGAGCTTACTCTGTAGCATTACTAAGGAGCTTTTGCAAATTAAGATATCTTGTCACTAACCCTTTTGTGCCTACAATTTGTGTATCTATCTCAAACTCTACCTCCTTTAGCTGTCATTGTCATAAGGGAATGCTCGTCTATAAGCATTTCATCGTTGGCTTCTAATGCTACTTTAGAGCAAAGCTATTGACATTATGGATTCAACAATGAACAGTAAGTTAGCTGTATCTGGTCCTCTTCACTACTACTCACTATCTCAGCAAGATGATGATAAAAATATATTCCTATTTGTGCTTATTGTAGAAGTATTTTTACCTGCATGTCTGTCTGTTTGCTACTTATGTGCCCAGGCACTGTGGGGTTCCTGAGAAGGCATCAGATCTTCTGGAACTGGAGTTACATGTGACTAGGAGCCCCCTTGACAGTGCCTGGAATTGAACCTGGGTCCTCTGGAAGAAGATCCAGTACTTTAAACACAGAGCAAACTCTCCTGCTCTCCCCCTTTGCAGTCTTTTTGTTTTGTGCTTTTTTTCTTTTTCTTTTCTTTTGAGAGAGCTTCTTTATGTTGTCCTGGCTGTCTCATAACTCTCTCTGTAGACCACCTGGCCTCAAACTTATAGAGATCCACCTGCCTCTGCCTCCTGAGTGCTAGGATTAAAGGTGTGAGCCACCTCTGCCTGGCAGATGATAATTATGTAAAGCAGGAGTTTTCTTTCAGCTGCTGTAGAAGTAACCATTACACAGAACTGGGCACTAGAATTTAGATGTACTCCTAAACCCTAGAATAACAGTCTCCTCAGACGGATAAAGGGACTGGGCTGCATCTGGCAAGGCTACAACTCACATTTATAATGTCCCATAATGAATTCATATACATTTTCTTTTTTTTTTACAATAAAGTTATATTTATTAGAAGAAAATATTAGCAATTAATTCATAAAACTGTGCTTTTAAAGTTTATCAGTATAGATATATTCTTGGTGATTTTACATTTCCTCTATGCCATATTTAATATTTTTTATTTTATAATTTAATCTAATTTTGCATACCATTTTTTTTGTTTGTTTTTTTTCGAGACAGGGTTGGTTTCTCTGTGTAGCTTTGCGCCTTTCCTGTAACTCACTTGGTAGCCCACTGATTCAATGTTAATTTTGTTAACAGTCTTGGAGTGTCACAGTTTTATCAAATATATCAACACAATGTCAATTTTGTATTGGATAAACAATTACTGTTGTCTTCACTAGGTAAGACTGGTTCTCCTATTTTCACCATTTCTTAGTTGACTCTGTATTTATGTTTGTTTTTGCTGTGTGTGTGTGAAGGGTTGAAGGATCTGTGCTTTCCTACATCAACTTTAGCATTTTTATGTTGTTCTTATTTGGTTCATGTCTTGCTGGTGAGACTTCATGAATATAGATTCTGATATTCTTAGGAGACACAATCTCACAGCAAACTCCATGTTCTTCTGATTCTTAATCATTCTGTCCCCTCTTCTGAAATGATATCTGAGCCTCAGGTGCAGAAGTTGTTTCATCCATCTGCTTTTGTGCTGGTATTTTTAATGTAATGAAGGTGAAGACACAACTCTTGATACTTCACTTTTTTTCCTGGGCTCACTGGCTCAGTTTGTGCAGTTTGAAATTCTCAGATTTTCTCCAGGATGAGCTCTTTCTTGTGAGTACTCATTAGAATGGCTGTTTCACTGGGCACCCCTTCTAAGTCTAATAAGAACAAGAACAGGAAAATCAGGGTGTAGTAGGCTTTTATCTGTGTTGTGTTATTTCAGACTACACAAATGTGAATGAAAAGAGTGATTCATACAATGTATAGATTCAACTTTCCTGACTTTTTCCTGCTCTGCCCCATTTTAATCATGGTGCTCTGAGTTCTCCCAATCACTTTGATCTCCCAGCTTTTATTGTACAAATTCCATTTCTCTTCTTAATTTATCATTCTCTGCTTCAGCTCTGGACTCAAACTATTGTTCTAAAGAAATTGTAGCCACAGAGAAGCTATTGTTTGATGATACTTGTGTAATATTTATACACTGTGTAAAGACATATCGCTGTGATAGGATTAATAAAGAGATAAATTGTCAATAACTAGGCAAGATGTAAAGGCAGGATTTCCAGACCTAGAGAGGAAATGGGGAACACAATCAAGGCACAGAAGAGATGGCAAGAAGATTGGGGGAAATCAGACATACAGAATGGAAGAAAGATAAAAAGCCACAAGGTAAAATGTAGATTACTATAAATGGATTAATTTAAATTATAAGAGCTAGTGGGACAAGCCTAAGCTAGGGACTATCATTATTACTTGATAATAAGTTTCTGGGTCATTATTTGTGAGCCATTAGCCCAAGTAAAAATCCTTCTATAGATACTTGTACCTTTCCTGAAGATCCTAGGATTGTTGAAGAATTTGTTGCCCCAGTTCCTCATGCATCTGATGTTCTTCATGAGCACCCCAGAATTATTGAGACCTCATGATGACCCTTAATGGCTTTATTCAAAATGGTAGAAACTCAGGTCCAAGAAGAGAAATTTCTTAAGGGTTCAATAAGCATCTCTCCCCATGAAATTTCTTTCACTGAAAAAATATCAGCCATCTTATTGTGATGTATTTTCCATCTCTGGTAATTTATTGAACAAAATGACTGGATGAAGCAACTTCTGCACCTGAGGCTCAGGGATCATTTTAGAAGAAGAGGCAGAATGATTAATGTAGTTATGAGAAGACACAGTGGAAAATGTACATGGATCAAGGATAAAGATTGTCTATTGTCCAAGCAGAGAAGCTCGTTAATCAAGAACCGTTAGATTTTTTTTAAAATTTTATTTTAAAATACTATTCAGTTCTACATAATAGCCACAGATTCCCTTGTTCTCTCCCTTCCTGCCCCCTCCTCTTCCCCCCAGGCCACCCCCCATTCCTGGAGAGATGGCTCAGCCATTAAAGGCTAGGCTCACAACCAAAAATATAAGAACCTTCAGATTTTTAAAATAATTTATTTTTAAGTTTGTGATTATGAGTCCTTTGCCTACACATAAAATATATAAGTGCATCATGTGCATGAAATGACCATGGAGGCCAGAAGAAGGTGTTAGAAATCCTAGAAGTAGAGTTTCAGGTGGTTGTGAGGTATCATGTGAGCGCTTGGAATGGAACCTGAGTCCTATATGAGAGCAGTAACTGCTTTTAACTGCTGAGCCATCTTTTCAGGCATTACCTTCCTATCTTTGGTAGTCAGAGCTCTGGGTTCACATCCTGGATATCATCTAAAATGTAATTGAGGGCATGGAAGTTTTGGTTTCCATTTATTCATTATGAGGCTTTCTGTGTCTTTACACTTACTTTTGGATTTCTTTATGTCAGCTATTTATGGTAAGCAGAATTCTTTTCATTAGCTTCACCAAAATGAACTTATGTTTTATTTCTAGGTGGAAGCCACTATGTGGTGATAAACCATGTGTCACAAATTCTTCAAGACCATGGACATAATGTGACTAATCTGCTTAATGAAAAGCTTATTATCCCAGGTACTTTTAAAATCAATTAATAAATTAAGTCACTTTAAATAAAAAATAATAGATTTTGTATAGAACTGTTTGATATAAGTTCTGTATTTGATCTTATTTAGATATAAATTGTGGTATGTGTGTTTGTGTGTGTGTATGTGTGTGTTTGTGTGTGTGTGTGTATGTGTGTGTGTGAAAGTATATATATATGTGCATATATAAGTTTTGGAGATCTCATTAGACTTTGTGGTCTTGTCCTCATATGATATACTTCTGTATTTTACATAGTGGTGTAGGTTGACTGTGATTGCCAGAACCTTTGGTATTGAACATTAGTGATCCTTAAGTATTAGGCCTACTAAAAGCTGATTGGCCTATGAAGGTATACACTTGGAAAGGAATTACATTGTCCATCCATGGGTAGATATTTTTACTCAGTGGAGTAGGTGTTTATGAAAGAATGAGCCTTTTCTTCTCTGGCCTCTTTCTTCTCTTTTGTCGTGTGGCTCAAGTGCTCACTATATATTAAACACATCCCCTTCCGTATTATGATGCAGTGAAAAGGCATCCAGCCAAGGCTCCACACAATAATCATCCTGGAGTGTTAATCTTTAAAACTATGAGATAAATAATTTTTTATGTTTATGTTTATTTTCATTGTGTATATTTATGTGTTATGGTGTATATTTCTGCATATGGGTACAAGTGCCCAAGGAGGCCAACCCAAGTGGTTGAATCACCTGGACCTGGAGTTAGCCAGAAGATGGGAACTGCCTAATGTGGATTTTTGGAACTGAACATGGGTCCTCTGCAAGAGTAGTATACACTTTAAACTGCTGAGCCATCTCAGTAAAATATTAACATGATAAATTAACAAACATCAGATATTTTTATGGCATTAAAAACAGATTAAATAACCCATTACTTGAATATCACTCACAGTCAACACTACACATCATTATTGATCATTTTGAGAAATTTTATGTCAAGTATGTCTAAAAGTAGTGTTGATTAGACATATTCTGCCATATTTAGGATTTTAATTATCTAAGGATATCTATATTCAGTGCCACATAAATCTGTTTCTATCTTTAAAAGACCTAAAATTTAAGAAATATTTTTCTAATTATCTTTTTATTTATGCTCAAAGTTTAGGATGTTTGACTGAGAAAACTCCAGATTCTTGAAGAATAACTGGCTCCCCCAAAACTCTGCAGAATGATATTAGAAGTTCTTACCTAGCTTATTGAGTACAGAGAATCATAAGTAAACCAAAACCCACCAGTCTCTGCTGATAGATTCAGGCAGAAGCCCAGAAAACTTCAATTCTTTGTTTATTGAATGTATTTTTTTTTGAGACAGGGTTTCTGTGTGTAGTTTTGGTGCCTGTCCTGGATCTTGCTCTTTAGACCATGCTGGCTTTGAACTAACGGAGATCCACCTGGCTCTGCCTCCAGAGTGCTGAGATTAAAAGTCACCACCGCCTGGCTATTTGATGTATTTATATATTTAATTTGCCTTAATATTCTGGGTTCATAAGTGGAGTTCATGTTTATCCTGTTTTGTCTAGTCTCATAACCTTTGACTATTGCTCAAAGCTATAGACTCTCTGATCTTTTAACAAGCTATGCACAAAAGGTCTGCAAAGAAATCCTCCATGTCTGTTGACCAATTGTCTTTAATTCTTAGATGCAAGTGTCGTTGACCTAAATTTTCTTTTGTCTTTTATATTCTTTTTCTTCTCTCTCCCTGTCACCATGCCCTGCTATTTGCCCCCCTTCCTGTGTTCTCTTCTTTCTTTTTCTTTTTCTTATTTTTTCTCAGACAGGCCCAAGCTTTCATGGAACATATTCATATACCCATGGTTGTTCTCAAACTCAAGGAATGCTCTTATCCTAGCTTCTCAACTTCTGGGTTTATAGGCATGAGTCACCAGTCCCAACTCAGAGGTCCTTTCTACTTCCATAAACATTGGACATTTCAGATGTGATAATGGGTTAGACTTTCTTTTTATTTCCCAGTAGACTTTAAGTGGATTTGTGATTAGTGGATTTAAGTGGATTAGTAACAACATTACTAGAGCATGTTTATCCAACCTTCAACTGAAACTCTGTATTGAAACATGTGAACATTAATTATTTGTCTGGATCACTTAATTCTGTGGTTATTCAACCTGAAAAACTGTATGACAGACAACTTGAAGAAATAAAGGTATTTGGCATTCACATGATTTGCAAATATTTGATAGTGCCAGGACGGAAGGGTGAATGGTTTGACCTTGTAGTTCTTTCGTTTCTATAACACGCTTCCTTACACTTACTGTCAACCTTCATTGACCTATGCAGATCTGTCTTCAAGACCTGGAATTTGAAGAACTTAGGGAATCAATTAGACTACTGTTTATAATGTTAACAGAAACATATTATTTCAATTTCAATGTACTTTATACACAACTGTAACAATCAATACAATGATCCAAGAAGATTGTTTGAATTCAGAAATACATGATCAGGAAAAACAAGGAAATAGACACCAGTGATCATGTATTAAATTTAAGCAGAGTAACTGTTTCCTAGAACTCTCCCAGGACAGGTCAGTTTTAACATGTACTATAGATTATACCTGGGAAAGCACAAAAGTACACCAAAAGGCCATATCCAGATTCAGGATACCCTGAGGAGAGCGCTAGGAATATCCTTTTACAAGATTGGGTTCTATAGCTATGTTCTATCATGCAACAAAAAATAACATATCTTATAAATTGAATTTAAGTATCTGTTGCAGCAAGTATGAAATCATGTCTGAGAACAATCCAGAGAACAAATACACTTGAGGTAAAAGGCCCTCTCCTCTTTTCCCTGGAGCTTCTCTCACAGATCCCCAAGGCCTTATTCATAATGTGTTAATCTTTTGACCACATTAGCACTCACCATAAAGAAATCTATGTAACCAGATGGTTCTCTCCTGCCTGCCAGTACCTGATTATTCATTCAGAGACTTTTATTAGTCATAAATCCTTGGTCAACAGCTCAGGCTTATTACTAGCTAGCACTTACAATTAAATTAACTCATATTTCTTATCTATGCCTTGACATGTGGTTCGTGACTTGTTAACCTATTTTTTCTACACATCCTGCTTCCTTGGCAGCTGGATGGCATCTGCCCCATCTCTGCCCTTCTTCATCCCCATCTTAATTTAATTGTATCACCTAACCTTATTCTGCCTGGCCATTGGCTAAAACAGTTTTATTCATCAACCAATTACAGCAACACATATTCACAGTGTACAGAAAGACATCCCACAGCATATGTATGTATGTATGTATGTATGTATGTATGTATGTATCTGTCTGTCTATGTATCTATCTATGTATCTAGATATCTACCTAACTGCCTACTTACCTATCTGTCTATCTATCATCTAGTGAAAGGTTTCCATGTATACCAGGCTGGCTTCACAACTGCTTTGTATTAAATGATAACCTTGATTTTGTGGTCAAACTTCCTTTACTTTCTGAGTTCTGGGATAATAGATGTATGCCATAAAGTTTTGTATGGTTCTTGAGTACAAATACACTAGCCAGGCACTATAACAACTGAGCCACATATAAATACCTGTCTGCCCCAACTTTCAAAAGGAACATATATCAATCTAAATGTTGTTTTTGTTTTGGGGCACCAGTCCAATAACAGCAGAGATCCTCGGTGATTTGCTACAAATATTCAAGCCAGGACTTGTTTGTATATATGTCCTGCCTGACCAGACAACCTTCATCCCTTCTAGTAGGCTGGTTCTTCTTTGTCATGGTAGTTAGTTAAAAAAGCAGATAGAGCAGATATGATGATATCCCTAACTTAGAATTTAGTTTCAGATTAGAACACAGGCATTTTGTTCTCTATCTGTTTATTGACTTTAGTCCATAGCAACACAATGTATGAAACTTTCATTCACTATGTAAGGTGAAGTTGATTTAATACTTTTGGTTCTACATCTTAAAACATACCATTATCATTAAATATCAGAATTCTCAACCTGACAGACAGACAGACACACACACACACACACACAATCTCTCTCTCTCTCATATACACAGGCAGCGACAGAGAGGCAGACACACACACACACACACACACACACACACACAGAGAGAGAGAGAGAGAGAGAGAGAGAGAGAGAGAGAGAGAGAGAGAGAAAGAGGATTCTCATAGGAGTCAGAATAGCACTCTTAATTGTTCCAAGCCAGTTGAAACTCTTCTGTAAATTAAGAGTTGAATCAAGGACATTGACATAGAGAGGGATTGCTGTGGATATTATTCTGTATAAATAAAATGCTGATTGGCCAGTAGCCAGGCAGGAAGTACAGGTGGAACAAGGAGAGAGGAGAATTCTGGGAACAGGAAGGCTGAGGCAGAGAGACACTGCCAGTCACCTCCATGAGAAGATGTTAAGATACTGGTAAGCCACGAGCCATGTGGCAACTTATAGATTATTAGAAATGTGTTGATTTAAGATAAAAGAATAGTTAGCAAGAAGCCTGCCATGGCCATACAGTTTATAAGTAATATAAGTCTCTTTGTGTTTTCTTGGTTGGGTTTGAGCAGCTGTGGGACTGGCAGGTGAGAGAGATTTGTCCTAGCCGTGGGCCAGGCAGGACTGGAGAAAACCCTATCTACAAGGGACCATCTGTGCCTTCTGTATATCGTTCCATTGACTATTTCTTAATCATTGCTGAACTGAGGAGGGATTGGAATATTAGGATTGACCTGTTTCTTGAAAATCTCCAATGAAGGACTTCTTCCCTCTAACATAGCACTCTGTTCTCTCATGCATAACTCTATCCTTGCTGTTCTGTCCTGTAAATTCCAGCCAGATATCAGGTCCTTCCTAAAATCTGAATCCAGTCCTCTCACTCAGGAAGAAGGCCTGACCTAATTTGAATATTTTTCCATGAGTTGAGTTTTGAAAACTAAGTCCTATTAGTACTGAGTGTCCTGTACTTTCTAATGAACAAATGAATAACATTTTCCCCACATAGTGTTTCCAGTTTAGTTTTTAATCACTTAAAATACAAAGAACACCTATTATTTCTTTTTGGTCACATTTCACTTTGGAAAGTATTTTATTGGGTTACAATTGACAAAGTCATCATAATTACTATATATTTACACGTATATTTATATCTATACCTACCTATACTTAAATATCTGAACACATGTACATTTATCATCACAGAAGATTTCTCCTCCATGGCTCTTCATAATCTTTGCTGTTGGCCATATTACTTCTCAATAGCTACTGGTGGTCAACAACTAATATTACTATGTTAGTTTTTGTCTTCCTTGTTTTATATAAATTGGATTATAAGTTATATATACTTTTATTGTAGTGTTTTAAACAAAGTTGTTGTATAAAGGTTCATTCATAGTGTCTGCAAATAATTCTTTGTGGTTTTTAGTCATATTCTATTGTGTGCATTGCCATAGTTAACTTATTTAGTTACTATTGATAGAGAACAGGCTACTTATAGCTTTGTGTGGTTAAAATTAACCTGTTGTGAATATTTTTATATACACATGCACACACACAGACACACACAAACACATTTCTATATACAAATTATTTTTTCTACATTGGTAGCTGGGAGTTCAGTGCCTGAAAGTTTTTTTTTTTTATATAATTTCATGCACATATGTAATGTATATTCTGATAAATACTTACTCCCCCATGTTTTCTATCTTTTTATCTAGTTCCCTATTTACTTCCCTTCCACTTGCAAATTTTCCTCCCATATTCTTGTCTTGGTGTGTGTGTGTGTGTGTGTGTGGTGTATGAGAAAGAATGTAGTGTGTGAGAGAGAGAGAAAAAGAGAGAGAGAGTGAGAGAGAGAGAGAGAGGAAGAGAGAGAGAGAGAGAGAGAGAGAGAGAGAGAGAGAGAGAAAGAGAGAGAGAATCCCACTGTATTTAATATTTAACCAGAACCACTGAATTTATTATTATCCAGAACCACTGTATTTAACCAGGGCAATCATTGAGTGAGCCTGGGTGTGGAGCTATCTTCTGGAGTTGGGTGACTCACTCGTGGCCCAACCACTGATGGCAATGTCCTTCCCTCCCCCAGTATCCATGGACAGTCAGCAGTTTTCCCCCATGAAGGGCAGAGTTGCATGGGTCATTCCTCATCCTGATTGAAAGTAAGATCCAGTGTAGGCAGACCAAGCTCCTGTGAGATCATGAATGCAACAGGCATGGCATGTTCAGAAGGAGAGTGTTTTATGACCCTTCTCCCCACCATCCAGCTCTTATCTTCTTTTTTCCCTTATTCTGCTGTGTTCCTTGAGTCCCAGAGGGAGGGATATAGATGCCCTTTTGAGGACCAAGTACTCAATAGTCATTTACTCTCAGTACATCAAACAGACATGAGTCTTTGCATTTACTGTATTTATTGTAATTGCTGTAAAAACAAGCTCTTAGATGAATGCTGGGAGCAAGGCTTATAATACATGGGTATAATCATACATATCTGGAAGGTCATTTGAAATCTTGAACATTTAGTGAAACAATAGAAGTAGTTTCCTCTGTAGGCTATAAGACCTCCTTTGTAATGGGCTTTTGATGAGGTTTACAGTGACAGGTCTTTTTTTCTCCTCTGTACAACAGGCTTGAAATTCAGTCACAAGGAGGGTGATTACCTCTCTAACAGCTCCACCACTATTACACCACTGGGCACATTTTCCCTGTGTATTAGTGTTGTAACATGGAAGTTCAATTGCTAGATAAAAGCTCTGATTTTTCCACCTAGGCCAGTGTAGCACTGTGTGCCAATATGAAAGCTAGCCAAAGTAGTGGAGATTTCAATCAATTCCTGCTTGATTTTCTTCTGCCTGATAACCACACTCTGTGGTGACTCTAGAAATACCGTCTTCTGTTCTAGTTGGGCCATTAAGATCAATTGCAATGGCATATGGTGTCTTGAGGGCTTATGGGCTTCCTGACCAACAAATCATAGGAACCTGTCCCATATCTGACACTGGAATTTTTGTTTGATCACCGTGGCTTCTGAGATCAGCATTATCTAAATAAGCATAATATCTCTATTTAAAAAAGTAAAAAGTTGTTGTATGAGTGTTCTTGACATTAAATTTGTGTACTTATTGTGTGTATGCATGCTCATGTGTGGACACATGTGAAGATCATGGGAAAACCTACCGGAGTTGAAACTCTCTTTCCAGTGTCTGAGTCTTAGGAATCAAACTAAGCCCATCAGGCTTGGCAGTGAGTGCCTTAACCTGATAAACTGTCTACTGGCCCTTTGAGGTTTTATGTTTTTCTTTCAAAATTAGCTTTTAGACTAGCAGATTTCCATATGGTTTCTGTATAATCTTTAGTTTTGTGTAGTCCTTCTCCACATTTCCCCCAAATTTCTGCCCTCTTTACCATTGAAATTTTGCTATTCTCACAATTTTCTCTACTTCCCTTTTCAGATGTCCTACTGTCAGTACTATTTTTCAGGATTCCCCTCCCGAGCCATTTCCTCTTTACAATCTCTACAAACATTTGAAGATTAGAAATGGACACATTGCTAGCATATCCCTAAAACAGGCAGTGAATCTTTTTCTCCCATTTCTAGTCATTTATTCATAGATATTTGAATCCTGACTATATGGGAAACATGATCATCTACAGATAAAGTTAAGAATACATATAGTAACATGAAGTACATTGTCCTAGACTCTCAATCTAGTTCTACCTTTCTGAATCTGTACACATGTGTTCAATTGCCATCTATTATTCTGTTGAATCAGTTTCTTCAAGATGGGGGCGAGCACGGTAAGAGAGTGCATTAACACAAAAAAGATTTCACTACAAATAAGCACCTTCTATGCTTTTACAAAGTCACTAAATATAAAGCTAGAGAAAAATAAAGATTGATCCCTCCTCAGTGAGACTAAGTATTCACAGTCTTAAGTATAAGGTAATTTCCCAAAACATCCCATGATGGGCTTGGTTGTGCAACTAATGAATACTAAAGTTCTTAGCACTTAGCTTAGTCAGTTTGACAAAAAAGTAGTGCTATGGATTCCCTATAACTCAGAATATTTAACAATGCTACCAAAAATGGAAGGAAACTGAGTCTTCAATGACTAGAATCTATCAGAAAATATCTTTTTAAACCAAAGATGTTTTGTCCACCCTATTATAGCTGAAAGTTTTCCTGTGTCTACCCGGCTCCCAAATCCTCACAGTCCTGTAGCTGCTCAGACCCAAATGAACACACAGAGGCTTAATATTATTTATAACTGCATGGCCATAGCTCAGTCTTTTCACTAGCTAGATCTTAAAATCTTAAATTAACCCATTTCTATAAATTTATACTTTGCCACATGGCTTGTTTATTACTGGTATCTTTACATCTTGTTTCTCATGGTGGCAGCTGGTAGACTCTCCTCTGTTTTGCCTTTCTCTTTCTTCCTCTCTAGTTAGAATGTCCCACCTAACCCTATTCTGCCTCACCATTGGACAAACATCTTTATTTATCAACCAATCAGAGCAACATGTTTTCACAGCATACAAAAGACAGTCCCCCATCACTTCCCCTTTTCTTTCTAAACAAAAGGAAGGTTTTAACTTTAACCGAGTATAATTACATATATCAAGCAAGAATTACAGTTACAATGTCTAGTCTATTTGTATTTTGTAAAATTAAAGAAAATATTTTATCTATTCTATATTTATGAGTCTAAATATTATATCTAATTTATCTTTTATTATAACCAAGGAAAACCATAATTGTAACTATCTAGTCTTCAACTACATCAATGATTTCAGAAGGATATAATATTACCTAAGAAAACAGGAAGAGCACTGTAAGCAACTTCCAAAAAATCTAGAATGACAGAGACAGCTGGCTGCCTGGACAGTCATCCAAAGTTCCTATGTAACATTTGGGCATCCATCTTAGGAATATAGGCCTAGTCTCTCAGTCATTTTTTCATGAGTCTTGTAGAAGGTCTAGCAGTTTCTTCTGTGAAGCAGGAACCTGAAGGACCATCTTGCCTTGCAAAGATCAGCGGTCACCTTTCTATGGGTCCTGCATGTCCAGTCGATACAACATTTTGTCAAGCAGTCTAGGCAAGAACAGCTTCTTGCCCAAATGGCTATTTTTGCCAGGAAGATAAACTCCATATGGACTATATTCAATGCCCATTTTTCTCTTTGAAGTAAATAGGTGCTTCCAGGAGCAGAAGTAGTCTAAGTTTTTAAAACATTTTAAATGCCATATTCTATAGGTCTTTGAAGTTTTGAAGATTGCCTACCTAACTGAATTATATGTATGTATACCTAGAAAAGTTAACATAACTATAAGTTTGACTATCATAGAAGACTAATTATTACTCTGTATTTCTTAATTATCCATTACAATTTAAATGAGTTATAGTATATATAAACATAATACTTTAAATGAGAGTAGAAATATACATACAGTATAACAAAATTAACTCTAAATTTGTATCAATAAACTAAAATCCATAGCAATGTAAAACATTTTTAAACAAGCTGCTCTTTAAAAGTAGATTCAATAATCTGTCCTTTCATGCTATCATATTTATATCATATCTCCCTTTTTTCCTTAGAAAGATATTGAGTATGAGCAATAACAATTTATAACCAATAACTTAAACAAAGCCAAATATCCACAATCCATTTTTTTTGGGAATGTGGGCAAAGTTTTCTAGGCTACTTCATGCTGATAAAGGGCGCTATATTCTTATGGGGATCCTGAGAAAATTAAGAATTATGGTCAACTCCTGACTGGAGTGGTCTGTGACATTGTATTTCTGGGCCAGTAGCCTTGAAGCTGTTTTTGGATGTTGGATCATCTTGGCCATGGTGTCATTAGAGACCTTTCAGGGGGCCTTGGCTTGTCAAATCTGATGTATCTTAATCTAGAACAAATCCATTGCCTCTTGCTTCCTGTGGAAACAAAAGCAGACCCTCCTTTCCAAAGCAACATATCCTTAGATCCAAATTTGGAAGTCAAGTTACCTTTAAAATATGTATATTGGCTTAATTTAGCAGCCTTTACCATCAATGTCTTCCTGCAGTTTAAAATATCAAATACAACATAATCCGATTCTCTGTGTAATATCCATCTTTACATGGCCTATTTTTGTAGTACCTTTACCATCTCTTTAAAGACTTTATTTTTTTAAAAAAACTATTTCTTTATATAACTGTCTATATTCATTTTCTTCTCTCTTCCAAGCCTACATGTACATTTTTACACACACTATACACCATTTAAAGTCTTGTTCCATTTGAATCTGTCTTATTGTGAATCTATTGCTTTAAATTGCATCATTACTAGAACTGAAATGGAAGCTTTGGCTGCTGGCTCTGCCCACCTCAGTTTTCCAACAGGGTGGTGGTATGGTGGTACATCTACTGCCATCTCTGGGTCTGGAAGCCAAATGTACCATGACCTATCAGAAGCAGTGTGTAGTGAAGAAATCTTTCATGTGTTATTTTTTGTATGTACTAGCAAAGTCCAAATCTACAAAGCACCGCATTTTATGGCTTGGAGACACCTCTGTGTACTATGGCCGGAATCCGCAGCCATGCTGCAGATCAAGTCCACATGCCATGAACCCGTCATAGGGTAGCTGAAGCCTACAGGATGGCAGGCAGAGTCTCTGTGTGTTCAGATTAAGGGCATGTGCTACCACCACCTGAGTTCTGTTTATGGCTGGCTATGACCTCTGATCTCCAGGCAAATTTTATTATCATACAAATAAAATATCACCACACCTTATCTCCATTTAAAAATAAAGTTTGCAGTATTTTTAGATTTATAAAGAAACAATTCCTGAAACAATATTGTTGCAACTGCTGGCATCATAATAATAAGGGCACGGTATAGTCCATATCATAAGAACACTTTTATAGAATAAATATTCATGTACTTTGCTTAAGCATGTCAATACGTACTCACTGCTGATGTGGTTACCACTCTAGAGGATGTAGGGTCTGGTATAATGAAGTCAATAATTAGGTAGACTAGTCTCATGCAATAGCCAGCTTTATTCAGAGCATCAGACAATTTAAACTCTAGGGGTTAAGAAGAGTCACCTGAGCAAAGTATCCAAGGGTCTTTGTAAACTTTGTTCTGATATGCCTTAATGCCATTAATAATGTTTCTACTGGTGCAATTCCTCTGATATTATTGCTAATTTAGAGATATGAAATGTAAGGAAATTCTTTTGTAATTTTCTCTAAAATTATTGTGTATGTTCATCTATAACCCTTGACGCACACCCAATTCCTTCTTTTGATTGTTTCTTGACTTCCCTCAGTGATGATGGGTGTCATTCTAAGCTTCTCATATTTATAGCTTCCTCCAGAGAGACCTAACCAGAATTGTCAAAGAGAATGACAATTTTGAGAGGTCTAAGGCTAAAATCAAGCTCGAAGTGAACCTATGATTGTGTTGTAATGATTCTGTGGGTGCTTTTCCATGCAACATCATTAATAGCATTTTTTATCTGTAGATATGGAATCAGTAGGGATATAAAGGGCATTTTCCAGGATCCTTTGTCACTGTTATCTGTGTTGAGTGGGCATCAATATTCAGTTGGATCTATTAATTGGATATTATGTCGTACAGAGTAGTGATCCTAACTATTTACTATGAGCACTACTCCCTTGCAGACACAAAGGTGAGAGTCCTTCCACAGAGGACACACATTCATAGTGAATGCTGCAATCTACAATCATGACTGAGTCTGAGATTCTAATATGAGATTGGGTTGAGACACGTGATTCATCAACAATGCAAAGGAAATCCCAATCCTATATTCTGTCTTCAAATACTAATAGAAACTACAGGGAGTCTCATGTGAGGATACTGTTGTTGGCTTACTTGCCTTGATTTGAAATTCTTACCAACATCAAGAATGGATGCATTGAGATTTTTCCTGTAAATGAGAAATATAGATTGAAATTGTCAGGAGTTAAACTTCAATACTGCAATCAGACTTTTAATTAATACATGAGTAATAAGGACAAGTGCCAGAGTGGCCAGTTAAGGAATGGTGGCCTTTTTCTTTCTTTCTCTCTCTTTCTTTCTTTCTTTCTTTCTTTCTTTCTTTCTTTCTTTCTTTCTTTCTTTCTTTCTTTCTTTCTTTCTTTCCTTCTTTCTTTTTCTTTTCTCCTCTCCCTCCCTCCCTCCCTCCCTTCCTTTCTTTTTTTTGAACAAGCATTTTGCCAAAAGCTAGAACCCTTGAATTTTCAAACAAACCTCAAACAAACATGGAAACAACACTCTGTTCTGGCACCTGTTTATTCTCCAAGCGCTTGGCTGCCTCAAGAAACAGGTTTGTGAGTTGAAAGCCAATGGGGCCCCAAAACATGACCCAGCCGCAAATCAAAGAAACAAATAACCAAACTCCAAACATGAAATGAACAGCAACAAAAAGGCAAGCAAGCAAATCAACACTTTGCATATTTCATTTTAATTTTTGTATGAAATTCAGGGGCTCTGCAGTCAAACTGACTTATAGTTAACTATAAACTCTAACCCACTATAGTGACAAAGTAATGAATAATTTAGACTGTTTTCCTTTATACTTTCTCACATGTAAAATGAAAAATGATAGCTGTGTCTTTAAATGAAAGTGGTTGCTAGAATTTTACATTACTGTAGACTATATAAATGCTCTTGTATTATTGTAAAGTCTCAATAAATGTGGTGATAATTTTTTGTGCTCTAACAAATAAAGTTTGCTGGAGATCAGTGTGTGGAGCTAGCCACTAGTTAACCACAGAAGCCAGCCGGTGGTGGCACACACCATTAACCCCAGCACTTGGGATCTCATGCCTTTGATCCTAGTACTTGGGATTCACATGCCTTTAATCCCAGTACTAGGGAGGTGGAGACAGGAAGTGATATGGCTGGGTGGAGAGAGGAATATAAGGGAGGAGAAGACAGGAGCTTGGCCCTTTCAGGCTGAGGAGCTGGCAAGGTAAGAGGTGGCTGTGGCTTGCTCCTTGTCTCTCTGATCATTCAGCATTTACCCCAGTATCTGGCTCCAGGTTTTTAGTCTGATCAGTTAATATTTATACTACAAATAAATATTGCTGGATTACAGAATTGAATGGATCAAAAGAACAAAATCACTGAAGAAGAAAAACCAAATTTCTGCACTGATATAAAATTAAATTAATTATATTTATCCCCATAATAATGTGTGGTATATTATGATAAATTTAAATTTTACTCAATTGATGTTTTCTTAGAATTTAAAGTGGAGAAAACATCATACCAGGTTATCAACTGGCATCTATCTGAAGATAAGCAAAAAGAAATTGATAATAGAAGACAACTCCTTGTAGAAGAATTAGTTCATTACAGGTAACTTGTTTCAATTCTTGGAACCAAATATTGCTAATCAAATATTATGCTCACATGATGCTTTGAGTGAATTTAAGAGAAATGATGACTGGGTGAATTGGTAGATGTGAGGATGGTTTTTGTTTGGTGGTGCATGGGGGATGACTGACAACTTGATAAATCATAGGATAATCCATAGAAAGTGGAAGATGAGCCGTCTAGGCCTTGTTTTTTACCTGTCATCTGTGCATGTAGTCTCAATGAAGTCAACTTCTCTATTCAGGGAAGGAGGAGCCACCTTCTTCCATCTACCTTGTCACCTTCTTACATAAGTTCCTTAATGGAGGAAGTCACTTGACATGGCTGGACCATGCTTTGGTCCTTTTCCTGTTAAACTCATTTAAAAGCTTTCCTTCTTCCTTTTTATTGAAAGCAGTTCTTTTTATCATATGATATATCCTGATACCAGTTTCCCCTCCTTCTATCCTCCCAATTTCTCCCCACCATCCTCCCACCCAGATCCACTCAATTTCTGTCCCTGTGTCACTCTCAAAAACCTAACAATATTCTGAGGGATAATAATAAAATATAATAACATAAAAGCAAAAATATCTAGCCAGGCAGTGGTGGCACACGCCTTTAATCCCAGGAAATGAGTTCCAGGAAAGGCACAAAGGTACACAGAGAAACCCTGTCTCAAAAAACAAAAAACAAACAAACAAAGCAAAAATATCAAACCCTATTTGGACAAGAAAAAACAAAGAAAAGGAAAAGAGTGCAAGAGAAGGCACAAGAATCAGAGACCTACTCTTGTACATACTCATAAATCCTATAAAAATCACTAAATTTTCCTCATATTGATTTAGAGGTCCTTATTTTCTTGAGGTGGCCCATACCCTCTGGTTCTTTCACTGCCTCCTATTTCTCTGGGTTCCCTAACCACCAAAGGGAGAGAATTGATGGAGACATCCCAGTTAGAGTTGAGTGTTCCAAGATCTCTCATACTCTGCATAATATCTGGCTATGGGTCTCTATATTTGTTCCCATCTGTTATAGCAGGAAGCTTCTCTGATTATGTCTGAACAAGGCCCTTATCTACCAGTATTGCAAAATGCCTTTAGAAGTCATTTCATTGCTACATTTCTTGTCTTGTTTTTATAGACCAATATTATTTGGTTTTACCCTAGGTCCTTGGGCTATTTAGTTTCAGGTTCTTGATCACCCATGCAATGTTTGGTATGTTTCATCTCATGGAGTGTATTTAAAGTCAGATCAGTTAGTGGTTGGTTACTCCTACAAGCTTTGTGCCTCCATTGGCCTAGCACATCTTGCAGGCAGGACACCATTGTAGATCACTGGTTTTGTGACTGGCTTGGTGTTTATGTTTCTATTTTGGTACTGTGCAGATTATGTTTCTGTACCAAAGATGCTAGAACCTCAGCTCTATCTAGGCAACAGCTCACTTTCTCCATGTTCAATGGTCTGTGTATGTGTTGTCTTCAGCAATAGAGTCTTGCTGTCAGTTTGTGGAGAGTAACCTATAGTTTTGGCAACTGCCTGTTGTTTTGCGGGGACTTCTGTGGGACCCCTTTGTCCAAATCTCAATTAGGCTGACTCAATTATGGTACTGGAAGTTCGTTTGGTGGCAGGAGATGGCGAGTTGGGACTCTGTCTTGTTCATCATTTGACAATTTTACTGAGATCACCTTCATATATGTATACATTTAGCAAGTGTCTATTATGATAGGTTTCCATTGTACCCCTAAAAGGTCCATTTATTTTATCTGTGTCTCCCTGTATTCCCTCCCTCATCACTCTCCTCCCATCCCACTTGATACACCCATCCCAGACCCTCTCTTCTATCCAATAACTATCTAGTCTATTTTCCTTTCTTAATGAGTTTCCCCATTCATGTGGCCCCTTACTCTACACCGAACCTCTGTGGTTCTATGAATTGTATCTTGCTTATCATTGACTTAACAGCTAATGGTCAGATGTTTGTTTAAAATATTTCAATGGCTAGGTCATACAGATGAGTCTGAGGCTTTTAGTCTTTGACTACAGAACCTCCTTTGTCTTCTATATGGATGACAAGTATAGATTTGTCTCTTAGTTAATGTCCTTTTGTCGCTAGAGTTTTCCTGCCTTGCCTACAGTCAGGACAAATCTCTGTCACCCGCCAGTCCCACAGCCGCTCAGACCCAACCAAGTAAACACAGAGACTTATATTGCTTACAAACTGTATGGCCGTGGCAGGCTTCTTGTTAACTATTCTTATATCTTAAAGTAACGCATTTCTACAAATCTATACCTTGCCACGTGGCTCGTGGCTTACCAGCATCTTCACATGCTGCTTATCCTGGCGGTGGCTGGCAGCATCTCCTTCTGCCTTCCTGTTCTTTTATTTCTCCTCTCTGTTAGTCCCGCCTATACTTCCTGCCTAGCCACGACCAATCAGGTTTTATTTATTGACCAATCAGAGCAACTTGACATACAGACCATCCCCCAGTACAGCCAAGTGCAGACCATCTCAGACACCTGCACTCAGGCCCATGGTCCTAATCATCCTCTATGCAAACCTGCTGGGTAACGCCACAACAAACCCAAGAAGGGCTCCCACAGGACATACAGAACATCCCACAGCATCCTTTTTTAATATTTAAAATTTTTTCTTTTCTTTTTATTAAGAGATTTTTCTATTCATTTTACATATCACCACAGATTCTCCTGTTCTTCCTCCTCCCAACTCCCAGCCTTCATCGCTCAACCTACCCCTCCTTCCCACCTCTTCCAAGGCAAGTTCTCCCCTGGGGAGTCAGCAGAGCCTGGTATCTTCAGTTCAGGCAGGTCCAGTCCCCTCCTCCCTGCACCAAGATTGAGCAAAGTGTCTCACTAGGTATCCAAAACCCAGCTCATGCAGTAAGGACAGGTCACTGTCTCACTGCCTGGGGGCCTCCTAAACAGTTCAATCTAAACAACTGTCTCACTTATCCAGAGGGCCTAGTCCGGTTCCATGCAGGTTCCTCAGCTATTGATTCTCGGTTCATGTGTTTCCACTAGATTGGCTAATTGTCTCTGTCCTTTTTCCAATCATGGTCTCGATATATCTTGCTCATATAATCCCTCTTCTCTCTCATCGATTGGAGTCCTGGTGCTTTGCCTGTGGCTTGCCCATGGATCTCTGCATCTGCTTCCATAAGTAACTGGATGACGGTTCTATCATGACAGTTAGGGTGTTTGGCCATTCAATCATCAGAGTAGATCAGCTCAGACACCATCTCGATGACCGTTGGTGGTCGTCTATAGTGGAGTCATCTTTTTTGGATTCCTGGCGACCTCTCTAGCACTCTGATTCTTCCTATTCCCATTTTGTTTTCATTTATCATGGTATTTCTTTCCTTGTTCTCCTACTTTGTTCCAGATCCAGCTAGGACATCATGCTTCCCAGAGATCTCTTTCCCCCAATCCTTGCCCTCCATTAACCCACCCCCTCACCCCAAGTTTGCTCATGTTGATCTCATCCCTTATTCTGTTGCTGGGTGATCCCTGTGTCTTTCCTAGGCTCTTCTTTATTAGGTAGCCTTCATGGTGCTGTGAGTTGTAGTCTGATTATCCTTTGCTTTACATCTAGTGTCCACTTATGAGTGAGTACATACCATGTTTGTCTTTCTGAGTATGGGTTTCCTCACTCAGGATGATATATTTTAGTTCCAACCATTTGCCCACAAACCACATGATGTCATTGCTTTTCTCTGCTGAGTAGTACTCTATTTTTTTTTTTGTTTGTTTTTTTCGAGACAGAGTTTCTCTGTGTAGCTTTGCGCCTTTCCTGGAACTCGCTTTGGAGACCAGGCTGGCCTCGAACTCACAGAGATCCACCTGCCTCTGCCTCCCGAGTGCTGGGATTAAAGGCGTGAGCCACCACCGCCCGGCTGAGTAGTACTCTATTGAGTATATGTGCCACATTTTCTTTATCCATTCTTCAGTTGAAGGGCATCTAGTTTGTTTCCAGATTCTGGCTATTACAAATAATGCTGCTATGAACATAGCTGAGCATGTGTCCTTGTGGTATGATTGAGTATTCCTCGGTTATGTGCCCAAGAGTGGTATAGCTGAATCTTGAGAGTGATTGATTCCCAATTTTCTTTTTTTTTTTTTAATAATTATTTTAGTTTTACATATCAGCCATGGATTGCCCTGTCCTCCCTCCTCCCACCCCCTACTTTTCTCCCCTGATCCTCCCCCATTCCCACCGCCTCCAAGGCAAGGTCTCCCCTGGGGATTCAGCTCAGCCTGGTAGATTCAGCTGAGGCAGGTCCAGTCCCCTCCATACTATACCAAGGCTAAGCAAAATGTCTCAGCATAGGCCCTAGGTTCCAGAAAGCCAGCTCATGCACTAAGGACAGATCCTGTCCCACTGCCTGAGGGCCTCCTAAATAGTTCAAGCTAATCAACTGTCTCACTTATTCAGAGGACCTGATCCAGTTTCATGGGGGCTCCTCAGCTATTGATTCATAGTTCATGTGTTTCCTCTAGTCTGGCCATTTGTTCCAGTGCTTTTTCCAATCATGGTCTCAATATCTCTTGCTCATATAATCCCTCCTCTCTCTTGCCAATTGGAATCCTCGAGCTCCATCTGGGGCTTGGCCATGGATCTCTGCATCTACTTCCATCAGTCACTGAATGAGGGTTCTATCATGACAATTGGGGTGTTCGGCCATCAGATCAACAGAGTAGGTCAGCTCAGGCTTTCTCTTGACCATTGCCAGTAGTCTATTGTGGAGGTATTTTTGTGGATTTCTGGGGACATCTCTAGCACTCTGATTCTTCCTATTCCCATGGGGTCTTCATTATCCCAGCACTTGGGAGGCAGAGGCATGTAGATTTCTGTGAGTTTTAGGCCAGCCTGGCCTACAGAATGAGATCCTTGACAGGCACCAAACCTACACAGAGAAACCCTGTCTCAAAAAACAAACAAACAAACAAGCAAAAGGCTCTCTACATGAGCAACCTGGACATGGGGTCGGGGGTAATGGAGGGCAAGGGTCTGGGGAAAGAAAGCTTAGGGGAGCGGGATGTCCTAGCTGGATCAGAAACAGAGTGGGTGAACAAGGAAAGAGATTCCCAATTTTTTGAGAAAGCGCCATACTGATTTCCAAAGGGGCTGTACCAGTTTGTATTCTCACCAACAGCGTAGGAGTGTTCCCCTTGCTCCACATCCTCTTCAACATAAGTTGTCTTCAGTGATTTTGATCTTAGTCATTCTGATGCGTGTAAGGTGGTATCTCAGAGTTGTTTTGATTTGCATTTCCCTGATGACTAAGGATGTTGAGCAATTCCTTAAATGTCTTTCAGCCATTTGATCTTCTTCTGTTGAGATTACTATGTTTAGCTCTAGAGCCCATTTTTTAATTGGGCTGTTAGGTATTTTGATGTCTCAATTTTTGGGTTCTTTATATATTCTGGATATCAGCCCTCTGTCAGATGTGGGGTTGGTGAAGATATTTTCCCATTCTGTAGGCTGTTGTTTTGTATTATTGACTGAGTCTTTTGCTCTGCAAAAGCTTCTCAGTTTCAAGAGGTCCCATTTATTAATTGTTGCTCTCAGGGTCTGTGCTACAGGTGCTATATTTAGGAAGTAATCCCTGGTGCCAATGCATTCAAGACTACTTCCTACTTTCTCTTCTTTTTTATTTTATAATTTAATTTAATTTTATGTATCAGCCAGAGATTGCCTTGTTCTCCTCCCTCCAGCCCCCTCCCCCTGCACCTTACCCCCAGCCCACCCCCCATTCCCATCTCTTCCAGGGCAAAGACTCCCCTAAGGATTGAGTTCAACCTGGTAGATTCAGTTCAGGCAGGTCCAGTCCCCTCCTCCCAGGCTGTGCCAAGTGTCCCTGTATAAGCCCCAGGTTTCAAACAGTCAACTCATGCACTGAGTACAGGACCCGGTCCCATTGCCTGGATGCCTTTCTCTTCTTTCAGGATCCGAGTAACTGGATTTATGTTGAGATCTTTGACCTATTTGGACTTAAGTTTTGTGCACAATGACAGATATGAGTCTATTTGCAGTCTTCTACATATTGACATTTAGTTATGCCAGCACCATTTGTTGAAGATGCTTTTATTTTCCATTGTACAGTTTTGGCTTCTTTGTCAAAAATTAGGTGTTTATACATGCGGATTAATGTCAGGGTCCTCAATTCAGTTCCAGTGGTCTACATGTCAGTTTTATGCCAGTACCAAGCTGTTTTTATTACTGTAGCTCTATAGTAGAGCTTGAAGTCAGGGATCATGATGCCTCCAGAGTTTGCTTTATTGTACAGGATTCTTTTGGCTATCCTGGATTTTTTGTTTTTCCATATAAAGTTGAGTATTGTTCTTTCCAGGTCTGTGAAGAATTGTGTTGGGATTTTGATGGGGATTGCATTGAATCTGTAGATTGCTTTTGGTAAAGTTGTCATGTTTACTATGTTAATTCTACTTATCCATGAGCATGGGAGATCTTTGCATATTCTGACATCTTCTTCATTTTTTTTTTCAGGGACTTAAAGTTCTTGTGATACAGGTCCTTTGCTTGCTTAATTAGAGTTACCCCCAAGTTTTTTTTATATCATTAGTGGCTATTGTAAAGAGTGATGTTACTCTGATTTCTTTCTCAGCTCTTTTGTCATTTGAATGTAGGAGGGCTAAGGATTTTTTTTAGTTAATCTTGTAAATCACCACATTACTGAAGGTGTTTATCAGCTGTAAGAGTTCCTTGGTTGAATTTTTGGGGTCACTCATATATAATAACATGTCATCTGCAAATAGGGAAAGTTTGACTTCTTCCTTTCCAAGTCGTATCCCCTTGATCTCCTTATGTTGTCTTATTGCTATAGCTAGAACTTCAAGTACTATATTGAACAAATATGGGGAGAGTGGACAGCTTTGTCTTGTTCCTGATTTTATTGGAACCACTTTGAGTTTCTCTCCATTTACTTTGATGTTGGCTGTTGGCTTGCTGTAAATTGCCTTTATTTTGTTTAGGTATGTTCCCTCTACTCCTGATCTCTCCAAGATCTTTATCATGAAGGGGTGTTGGATTTTGTCAAATGCCTTTTCTGCATCTAGTGAGATGATCATGTGGTGTTTTTTATTGATTATATGGTGTATTACATTGATAGATTTTCTTATGTTGAACCATCCTTGAATGCCTGGGATGAAACCTGCTTGATCATGGTGGATAATTGTTTTGATGTGTTGTTGGAGTCTGTTTGCCAGTATTTCATTGAGTATTTTTGCATCTATGTTCATGAGGGAGATTGGTCTGTAGTTCTCTTTCATTGTTGCATCTTTGTTTGGCTTGGGAATCAGAGTAACTGTAGCCTCATAGAAGGAGTTTGGTAATGTTCCTTCTGTTTCTATTATGTGGAACAATTTAGAGAGTATTGGTATTAACTCTTCTTTGAAGATCTGCTAGTATTCTGCACTGAAATCATCTGCTCCTGTGCTTTTTTTGGTTGGGAGACTTTTAATGACTGATTCTATTTCCTTAGGGGGTTATTGGACAATTTAAATAGTTCATCTTGTCTTGACTAAATTTAGGTGTGTGGTACTTATTCAGAAAACTGTCCATTTCTTTTAGATTTTCCAGTTTTTTGGAGTAGAGGTTTTTTAAGTATGACCTGATGATTCTCTGGATTTCCTCAGTGTTCATTGTTATGTCTTTCTTTTTATTTCTGATTTTGCTAATTTGGATGCTCTCTCTCTCTCTGCCTTTTTTTAGTCTGGATAAGGGCTTGTTTATCTTGTTGATTTTCTCAAAGAAGCAACTCTTTGTTTCATTAATTATTTGTATAGTTCTTTGTTTCTATTTTATTGATTTCAGCTCTCAATTTGATTATATCATGGAGTCTGTTACTCCTGAGTGACTTTGCTTCTTCTTGTTCTAGAGCTTTCAGGTGTACTGTTAAGTCACTAGTGTGAGATTTCTCCCACTTCTTTATGCAAGCCTTTAATGCTATGAATTTTCCTCTTAGTACAGCTTTCATAGTGTCCCATAAGTGTGGGTATGTGGTATATTTGTTTTCATTGGTTTCTAGGAAGTCTTTAATTTCTTTCTTTATTTCTTCCTTGATCCATTGGTGATTCAGTTGAACATTATACAGTTTCCATGAGATTGTAGGATTGCTGTAGTTTTTGTTGTTGTTGAAATCTGATAGAATACAGGAGGTTATTCCAATTTTTTGTATCTGTTGAGATTTGCATTGTGGCCAAGTATGTGCTCCATTTTAGAGAAGTGCTGAGAAGAAGGTATATTCTTTTTTGTTAGGATGGAATGTTCTGTAGATATCAATTAAGTCCATTTGAGTCATAATATCAGTTATGCACCTTTTTCTCTGTTAAGTTTTGATTTGGCAGATCTGTTCAGTGGTGAGAGTGAGATGTTGAAATCTCCCACTATTAATGTGTGAGGTTATATGTGTGATTTAAGCTTTAGTAATGTTTCTTTTACATATGTGGGTGCCCTTGTGTTTGGCGCATAAATGTTCAGAATTGAAACTTCATCTTGGTGGATCTTTCCTGTATGTAATGCCCTTCTTGATCTCTTTTGATTGATTTTAGTTTGAAGTCTACTTTGCTGGATATTAGTATAGCTACACTAGTTTTCTTCTTAAGACCATTTGATTGGTAAGACTTTTCCCAGTCTTTTATTCTTAGGTAGTGTCTATATTTGAATTTGAGGTGTGTTTCTTGTATGCAGCAGAAAGATGGGTCCTGCTTTCGTTTCCATTCTGTAAGCCTATGTCTTTTTATAGGTGAATTAAGTCCATTGATATTAAGGGATATTAATGACCAGTGACTGTTAGTTCCTCTTATCCTTTGATGGTAGTGTGTGTGTATTTCTCTTCTTTGGGGTTTACTGCTGTGGAGTTATCTATTGCCTGTGTTTCTTTGGTGTATCTGACTTCCTTAGGTTAGTATTTTCCTTCTAGTGCTTTCTGTAGGGCTGGATATATGGATAGGCATTGTTTTAGTCTGTCTTTGTCTTGGAATGTCTTGTTTACTCCGTCTACGGTGATTGAAAGTTTTGCTGGGTATATAAGTTTAGGCTGGCATCCATGGTCTCTTAGTGTCTGCATTACATCTGTCCAAGTCCTTTTGGCTTTCAAAGTCTCCATTGAGAAATCAGGTGTTATTCTGATGAGTCTGACTTTATAAGTCACTTGGCCTTTTTCCTTTGCTGCTCTTAATATTCTTTCTTTATTCTGTATGTTTAATGGTTTAATTATTGTGTAGCAAGGGGACTTTTTGGGGGAGTCTAGTCTGTTTGGTGTCCTATAGGCTTCTTGTATCTTCACAGGTATTTCCTTCTTTAAATCGGGAAAGTTTTCTTCTATGATCTTCTTGAATATATTTTCTGTGCCTTTGAGTTGGTATTCTTCTCCTTCTGTCCTTATTATTCTTAGATTTGGCCTTTTCATGGTGTCCCAGATTTCCTGGATGTTTTGTGTTATGACTTTTGTGGCTTCAGTATTTTCTTTGATTGATGAATCTATTTCCCCTATTGTATCCTCTACACCAGAGATTCTCTCTTCTATCTTTTGTATTCTGTTGGTTATAGCTGCATCTGCATTTCCTGTTCGTTTACTCAGTTTTTCTATTTCCAGCGTTCCCTTTGTTTGTGTCTTCTTTATCGTTTCTATTTCATTTTTCAGGTCTTGAACTGTTTCCCTCACATGTTTAGTTGCTTTTTCATGGTTTTCTTGGCTTTCTTTAAGGGATTTATTGATTTCTTCCAATTTGTAATTTTTCTTTTCCTCTATTTCTTCATTGATTTCTTCCAATTTTTTTGTTGTCTTTTCGTCAATTTAAGTTTTCATTTTTTCTTAAAAGGCTTCTAGCATCTTCATGATGCTATACTTAGGGTCACTTTCTTCTACTTCTTTTACATTGTGATATTCAGGTCTTGCTGTTGGAGGATGTGTGGCTTCTGGTGATGCCGTATTGCTGTTAATGTTGTTGTATGTAATTTTGCATTGATGTCTGCCCATCTCCTCCTCTAATAGGTGTAAGTGGTGCCTGTGTCTGAGCAAGTTGCTATTGGTCCACTCTCTGCTTGTTGTGTGTGTGTCTCAGGGGCCCCCTCTGGTTCCAATCTTAGTTCTTGGTCTCATTGGAGCAGGCAGATTTTGTGTCTCCAGGAGCTGCTCTTAGGTCAACCCTAACTTGTTGGTTCTGTGACTCATGAGCCATTTTTGGTCTTATCAGGAACCTTGGTCCAGTCAGAGATGACAGACTCTGTGTTTCAGGAAGCCTTTCTTGGTCCAATGAGAGGTGGAAGATTCGACATCTCAGACAGCCACTCTTCCTCTAATGAGGGGTGGCAGATTCCCTGTCTCAGGAGGTTACTCTTGTTTCAATGAGAGCTCTTTGTCCTATGAGAGATGGCAGTTTGGTTTCTGTGCCTCGGGAAGTGGCTGGGGTCTCAGGCAGGTGGGTATGGGGGCAGGGTGTGTAGCTTGCAGGGTCGGGTGTGGGATCTTGATGAGGGGAGCCTTCTTGCAGGAGCCCTACCTGCTGGCCAGCAACTGGAACAGAGCTCCTCAGTGGTTCCTGGGGATGGGCTGTGTTCCAGGGATGGGTCCAAGGGGCAGGACTCTCTGGGTATGAGCAGAGTCACTCACCTCTTGGTCCAGTGAGAGCTGGTGGTTTGCTTTCTGTGCCTCAGGAGGTGGCTGGGTTCTCAGGCAGATGGGTATGGGGCCAGGGCATGGAGATTGCCGTGTCCAGTGGGGGGTCTTGGTGAGTCAGGGGGCCTTGCCTAGGTGCCTTGCCTTCTGGCCAGCAACTGGAACACAGCTGGGCAGGGGATCTGGGCAATGGGCTGTTTCTTAGCTAGTTTCATTGGTCTCACTCATCTCTCTCTTAGAAAATTCTACTTAATACTCAAGATGGTACTCACAGCATCATGATTGTTTTTAGAAATATTTCATACTCACAGAATTAAAGATCACATATCTTTTGTCATATATTTGAAAGAAATCAAATTTTACTTTAGGCTAACATGGTTGTTATTTATTTACATTTTTGACATATGTATTGTATTTTCTTTTCAAGCTTGAACTCTTAAGGTGTGGTTCAAATTACAGGCAAAATACAGTCAAGTTGATGAGAATAGTTACTTCTTGAGAATTTTTACTCCCAGCACTCTGAAGGCAGAGCCAGGAGGATCTTTGTGAGTTCAAGGCCAGCCTAGTCTACAGAGTGAGTTCCAGGAAAGGTGCAAAGCTACACAGAGAATCCCTGTGTCAAAAAGAAAAAAAAAACAAAAAAAGAGAGAATTTTTACAATTGATTTACTTTAAAGGGATTAACATTCTACTACAGGTATTTAGTGATTATTATATAAAATATGTAAAAATGGAATTTAGGTGATAAATATTAATTATGCCATATTTTGATCTACATTCCATTATTATAACAGAACAACTCAATTTGGGTGAGTTTATAATGAAAAGAAGCTTATTCAGGTTATTGTTGTGGAAGTTCAAACTCATGGTGTCAACATCAGTCAGGGTGATTGAAAGCATCATGACAATGGCAACATAATGGCTTAAGAATGTGTGACTTGAAAAGTCAAGAGAAGAGAAAGAACAGGTTTATGTCTCCCATAGAAGTTAACTCAAAGGACTATTTGTACCATCTATAGGGTAAGGATTTCTAATAACCTTCTACAAAGATGTCTTCCTAAAGATCCCACTATATCTACACAGCCATATTGGGCACCAACTCTCTGACAGATGAACCTTTGAAGACAAATGATCAGAGAGCTAAAAGGGTATATATATGAATATATGTCAATTTATTCATGGATGCTAAGGGAAAACAGATGCACATATACAGGATAAGGTAGATCCAGTTGCAGAATCCTTCTGTTTTGCCCATGGATGAACAGCCCTCTAGTCTCTGGCCACACAAAGAGAGAGAAAGTACACACTCCCTCCTCAGTTTTAAACAGTCACATAACCAGAAAAAAATGCCTCTATCGGGCCAGATATCCCAAGGTCATTAGCAGTGTGAATTCCCACAACAGACAAACCACAGCTCTTTTAACTTGAAGTGGAGTTTAAAAGTGAGCAAAAGTAAGCCAGCCTGTGGGCTCCATCTTGTGGATCTTTTCACATAGGATGATATGGTTCACCCACCATATTGCTTATCTGCAAAGCATTGATGTGGAAAATTCCCGGGAAAAGTGCTGTAGGCAAGAGTCATCAGTACAATGACTAAAGTTGAAGACAGTCTTCAGTGTCAGTTTGATCAGTACAAGTTGTAAATTCTAACAATAAGCTTCCAATCACATTTATCTGTCCCATTAGAAAGTTAAGTTTGTATATAAAGTAATAGGCTTTGCTATTGACTTTTTAGAAAACATAAATGCCAGTATCTTTTGTTCTTGGTTCCCTCCTTCCTCCATAGCACTATTCCATGATACATGTATCTCTTTTGATGACTTTGTTATGTACTCTCATTGCCTCCTTTCTAATTTCATCACCTAAAAAGGCACACACACACACACACACACACACACACACACACACACACACACGCACTCATGCACGCACGCATGCACGCGCGCGCGCGCGCACACACACACACACACACACACTTATGTTTAGGTTTCATATATAAGAGAAAAAATGTGTGGGCTTTATATTTTATTTTTCTAACTGCTTAGTTGCTAGGCAGCAACTTGAAACATGATCTTGTTATTCCAATATTATCATTGGAAAGTTCCTTTGTGGGATAAATCATTAATGCAAAGATACGCAGAATTAAAAGAAATTGTGGGAGGCCAGTTCCAACCTTTTAAAGGGATCCAATGAGGAGAAGAGAGGAATAAAAAAACATTTTAGATAGAAAGATATCAAAGAGGAGAAAGACAGAAACACCGGATAGCTTTGGGAGGACCTGGATCAAAATCCAGCAGCCCCTTCTGCCTCTTCAAAAAGGCTTTTTATAACAATGCCAAGGGGCTGGGCAGAAGACCTCCTCCTTGCCATTAAAGCACACATCACAGTTAAGTGAGAAGCTTCCAAACACCTGGTAACCATGTCCATGGTCTGATCATTCCCTTATGCATCCCTGCTGGCTAGAGCAAGCTCAGATCCCACTAGGAAACTTCTGTGGGTCTCCAAAACTCTCCCTTCTTAATATTTTAGAGGGTCCCTCGGACTCCTCAGATAGACTTAGGTCTTTCTTCTCTAGTCAGCCTTACCCTTCCTTGAGATACACTTTCCATCAAGCATACTACCCTGTCTTAGGTTGGAAGCTAGCAAGAAGAATGTTACCTGTCCATGACTACCAGCCTCTGGCACGGGGGAAGTACAGAACTTAACTCAGCTTTAAATCAGGTCTCTAAGAGCTTGCAAATAGTTGAAAAAACCACAGCAATTCCTAGGGCTGCCACGCCCCCACCCCCAGTAAAGGAGTAGAGGATGACTAAGAGGAATATCCTTTTTGAATTGGTCTAAGATGTTTATAACAGCCTTAACTTTTCCAAGCCCTTTTTATACATTAATAATCTCTTGATTCAAATGCATTAAACAAATCAATAAACTACTGATGAAACTGCATCAAACTTGGAGACTCACTTAGCTTCACCAAATCATGGTTCATTAATATCACCAGGTTAACTAGTGTGAATATTCTATACATTCTCGTCTGAATTTTACTAGTCTGAATATTACTATACATATTTACAACTAGCATGAATATTACTATACATATTTACAATTCAAACTTACATTCAAAAGCAAATTCTCTACAGGACTACTTTGCAAACTTTAGCAAACATCTAAAAGAGATGTCTTAATAGAACCATTACATTTTCTTCCAATAAGACAGAGGGTACATGAATCATGATTAGTTACCATAGTGAACTCAAAATTGTTTCATTTCTGAGGTTTGCAAAATCTCAGAAAAGTCAGTCCTAATAATAGACTTAAAGTTCTCCTGAAAGTTTGAAACCAGAGCCTAATTCATTAGCAACTCTAGAGTCTTTGTATCCATTCCCTTGACCCCAGGATTTGGTGAATGCTGTAACACTCAGTACAATGCCACTCCGCCTGAGACAACTTTCCACTGGACCTTCCTAGCCATTCCAGAACCAGTGAAAATGTGCCCAGCAGTGGATAGTCACTGGTAGTGGTGGTAGTGGTCCTTTTATCTAATTTCATTGCAATTCTCCTGAATGCAAGAATTCAACTAAGTTCAAACAAATGTTGCTGAAACTTCACTCCCAGCTACAGAAGCAATTTCAATTAGCTCTCCCTACAGTGAAGGTGGAATTAGCATACTGAGCTACATTTTTTTTCAGCTAGTAAGACTCAGAAACTGTTTCTTCAAGGATCCTCTCATTGTTTTACAGCTGGCAATCAGAAGTAGTGTGGCTCTGGGCTCTATTTCATTCCAGCTTTTACATTCTCAGTACTTGAACACCAAATAGTGACAAAACCTTTGTTCCAAACTTCCTCTCAGCAGTGGGAGGGGGGAGTGCTGTGGGATGGTCTGTATGTCAAATTGCTCTGATTGGTCAATAAATAAAACACTGATTGGCCAGTGGCCAGGCAGGAAGTAGGTGGGACAAGGAGAGAGGAGAGTTCTGGGAAGCAGAAGGTTGAGGAGAGACACTGCAGCCACCACCAGGATAAGCAGCATGTAAAGATGCCGGTAAGCCACCAGCCACATGGCAAGGTATAGATTTATGGAAATGGATTAATTTAAGCTATAAGAACAGTTAGCAAGAAGCCTGCCACGGCCATACAGTTTGTGAGCAATATAAGTCTCTGTGTTTACTTGGCTGGGTCTGAGCAACTGGGGGACTGGCAGGTGACAAAGATTTGTCCTGACTGTGGGCAAGGCAGGAAAACTCTAGCTACAAATAGCACCCAACGTGGGGCAAGAGTTTCCACCTAAAACCTGAGTAAAAAGATTCTAAAACGGAGCTAAAAACAGTTCCTAGTTGTCTCTTTCAAGTTAGCAGCAGCGTGAGTGTTTGAGCTAATAGCTACTATGGCGGGTTCCTGGTGTTTGCGCTCGACCTGCAGTGTGGCGGGAATGAGGCCTCTGCAAGTGGCACATTAAGCTGCTTGGTGGATTTAGCCTTTGCTAGTACAAAACAAAAAGAGGTTTCTGGGCTACACGCTGCCTTGATATAAGCATAGACCCACTATTTCTGAGAGTTGATGGCTCCCAGAGCTGTTGGAAAACATACCACCATCATGTTGGGAAGCTGAAGTGGGAGAAGCCAGCAGCCACAACGCCTTTTCAGCCTTAGAAGGCTGCTGTTTAAAGCAATAGGCTCAAGGTAATATAAAGCATAAGCCACATAAAGATGGCTACCACACAGAGAATCTGGATTATGTTCTCTTTGATATTTGTAACTGAAGAAAAACATTTTATTGCAAAAGCTGTTGAGTTATGCCAAAATGTATATTTTAAAGGTACCTTGACTTCAAAATTTGGATATAAGGATATGTTACTTTGGAAAAGAGGTTCTGCTTTTGTTTCCACAGAAAGCCAGAGGCTATGGATTTGTTTCAGATTAAGATACATCAGGTTTGGCCAGCCAAGACCACCTGAAAGGTCTCTGATGACACCATGGCCCAGATGATTCAACATCCAGAATCGTTTCAAGGCAACTGGCTCAGATGATACAGCCTCATGGACTACTCCATGATCCTAAAATTTTCTTTGTATCCCCATAAGATACAGCGCCCCCCTCCAGCAGGAAGTAGTAAGAGAAGCTACGCCCAAATTCCTAAATATACCAAGCTGGCTTTGGAGATGTGTAAAAGTTAAAACCTTCCTTTTTAAAAAAAAAGAAAAGGGGAAGTGCTGTGGTATGGTCTGTATGTCAAATTGCTCTGATTGGTCAATAAATAAAAGACTGGCCAGTGGCCAGGCAGGAAGTAGGTGGGACAAGGAGAGAGGAGAGTTCTGGGAAGTGGAAGGCTGAGGAGAGACACTGCAGCCACCACCAGGACAAGCAGCATGTAAAGACGCCGGTAAGCCACCAGCCATGTGGCAAGGTATAGATTTATAGAAATGGGTTAATTTAAGCTATAAGAACAGTTAGCAAGAAGCCTGCCACGGCCATACAGTTTGTAAGCAATATAAGTCTCTGTGTTTACTTGGTTGGGTCTGAGCGGCTATGGGACTGGTGGGTGACAAAGATTTGTCCTGACTGTGGGCAAGGCAGGAAAACTCTAGCTACAGGGGAGGATTAGTCTCCTGCTTTCCCCAGACTGCAGGATGGAACATCAATGTCAGGAACATTGGTTCAGCTGCTCTCACTCCAACTCCTCTGGAGGAGCATCAGCAGCTAAGGTGTCATAAGAGCTGACATTCCTCTGTTCCACACAGTGCACCAAGTGCTCAGGCAGTCATCAAGCTTCATTTGGTGACTGAGGGTACAATACCTTCCTCTTTATTTTTTGAAGCTGCATCTTAAGACTGCCAGGAGCTCTTTCTACTATGTCTTGTTCTTGATAGACTTTTATTAGCCCAATGTTTCCCTCACTTGCATCTCAGGCAAAACCCAGGTTCATTATGTGCCCTTAAGCTTTTTCTACACCCAAAGCAACTTCCTGGTGTTTGACAGTTCTGCCTTGCCATGAGCTTTAATTTTTAAAGGGTCTCAAAGCAGACTGACAAGTAGCATTAGCATTTTAATTGCCTCCCGACAGGCAAGCTATGATCATCTCTTTCCAGTCCACCACCTTAACCTTAATATAAAACTGGACATGTCTGACTGCTTCCATGGGGTTTTTCTACTCTCACTACCTCCCCACCCAAGTCCCTGTTTAGGCACCATCTGTGGGAGGCCAGCTCCCACCTTTTAAAAGGTTCCTATGAGGAGGAGAGAGGAATAAGAAACATTTTAGACAAAAAGACAGCAGAGAGGAGAAAGACAGAAACACAGGATAGCTTCTGAAATACCTGGATCAAAATCGAATGGCCCTTTCTGACTCTTCCTAAGGGCTTTTTGTAAAAAAGGGGCAGGGCAAAAGATCTCTCCATTGCCATCAAAGCACACTGCACAAGCAAGTGCAGACCCTTCCAAACATCTATTAACCATGCCCATGGTCCAGTCATTCCCTTATGTAGCACTGCTGGGAAGAGGAAGCTCAGATCTCAGTAGGAAACCTCTCTGGGTCTCCACGGAAAATGACTTTAACATTGATGACTATAAAAAGCTGTAATCATGCAACTTACACAGATTGGTTAAGAGAGCAAGATTCTCAACAACAACAACAAATCATTATATAATGTGAAGTAAACAGCATTATACACCAGCCCATGGAGACTGCTTCTTTGAGATCTATATCATTGATGGCTTCTACTTCTTTGAGATCTACTATAATCCTTGATGGCTTCTAAGGCAGAAGAAAATAAACCAACACCTATGATGGACAGGAATAGATCCTTAAAGGAAATGTGATTCAAGAAGAAATAGTTTGGGAAGCAGAGCTATATCTATAGCAGAATAACTAAAGCTGAAGATTTTGAACAACAGCTGTAATTCACATGGAAATGTGGTGCAGCATTATTACCTGGAATATCCTCCCCAACTCTGATAAGCAAATATCATTAGGAAGAAAATAAATATCTCCCTGTAGTAAGGAGAGGAATAGAAAATGAATTTGTATGGGCCTATTTATTTTTAATTAAGAATATTTTATTTTATGAAAAGCAATGTGTTTTACATATTAAGTAACACTATAATTTGTATAGTGTTAAACAGGAGGGAAAAAATTCAAGCCACAGAGCCTCTTCTCATGAAATATATTAAAAATAATTTATTCTAAGTGTGTTAGGGTTTTATTTAGCTCAGCCTGCAAGACTCAAAGTCATAAGTCTATGACAAGCTTTGAACTTTTGGTACTTCTGTCTCCATTTCCAGAGTGTTGGATTATAGGCTTGCATTTGTCTAGCTGTGAAATACTTACTTTGAATGTAATAGTTTTCCAAATAGTATTAAGAAGCTCTTCAAAATATTTGTTGTTATTTTTTTTATAGGTCTAACCATCACACCAATATAAAGATCTTTGAATATTTTGTGGACTTATGCAGTCACTTATTAAGCAGAAAGGACATCATGGACTCCTTAAGAAAGAAGAAATTTGACTTACTCTTTTTAGATGCAACAGATCCTTGTGTTTTCTTGATTGCTGAGAAACTTGGGAAACAATTTGTGGCCTTCCTTCCCGTGCTATTTAGCATTATAGACTACGGGGTACCAAACCCTTTGTCTTTTGTCCCAGGATTTGGTTCCAGTTTAACTGACCAAATGGACTTCTGGGCCAGAGTGAAGTACTTCCTGATGTTCCTTGATTCATCCATGAAGCAAAGAGAAATACTTTCTCAATATGACGGCATCATCCAGGAGCATTTTGCAGAAGGCTCTCGGCCAGTTTTGTCTGAACTCCCAAGGAAAGCAGAGTTGTGGTTTGTCAGCTCCGACTTTGCCTTGGATTTTGCTCATCCCATGTTTCCCAACATCATCTATGTGGGAGGCTTAACTGACAAACCTGTTAGACCAATACCTCCAGTGAGTGATAACTTATCCCTCAGTTTATCTTTTATTTGGAGGCCTGCAGTGCTTAGATGGTGTCTTAGTTAAGGTTTCTATTGCTGTAAGGAGACTCTATGACCACAGCAACACTGATACAGAAAAACATTTAAAATTTGGGTGTCTTACAGTTTCAGAAGCTTAATCCATTATTATCATGGTGGGAAACATGGTGCCATGTAGGAACAAATGATATTGGAGAGGGAGCTCAGAGTTCTACAACTTCATCCATAGGCAGCAGGAAGTGAACTGTGACATCAGGCATAGTTGAGTATAGGATACCTCAAAGCCTACCCCCACAGTGACTCACTTTCTTCAACAAATGCCACACTCACTCCTACAAGGCCATACCTATTAATGGAGCCACTCCCTTTGGGGGCCATTTTATTTCAAATCACCATAGAAGAAAATTGTCACTTTGTAAAGATGTCCTGGAAGGAAGGAAGTACTCTAAGGCAACAGAAGAATTCTGAGTCTACATTTTTAGGTTTGTGAAAGTACAATGTTAGAATACCCCATGCTAAGTTTGAATACTTGGTTAGATGGTACAAAATGTGAGTTTCTTTTGTCTCTCTCTATTCCTGGCTGTGGTAGAATAACTCCTTTAGTTATTATTGATATTTCCAATTGAATTTTTGTGGCTGTGATGGCTGCCAACATAAGGAAAATCAGACTTTATATCAAAACTCTCAAAGAAGTTTAAAGACTATATATATTGAAACTTTGTGTCTATCAAACATTGCAACTATAAAAATATTACTTCAAATGTGAAATAGTTAACTTACAGAGAAATATGTCATCTATGCACAAAATATGAAAATAAGAATATGAAGAAAATGTAAGGAATTTAAAGAAGAAATAAATAATAACTTAAGACTCAACTCTACAGTTTTAGAATTAGACAACTATCCAGAAAAATTATCACCTTGAATAATACTATAGACCCAATAGAATTATTAGAAATATATAGATCATGCTTAAAATGTATTTGTAAGTGATTTTTTGTGCGTGAGTGCTTGCCCTGCAGGTATGTGTGTGCATCACATTTGTGCAAGTGCCCAGAAGAGGCCAGAAGAGGTTACTGGATCTCTTAGAGCTAGAATTACAGAGATTTGTGGTTGCTCTGTGGGAACTGAACTGTGGTCCTCTGGAAGGACAGCCAATTCTCTCAGCTGCTGAACTATCTCTCCAGTTCCGAGTGTTCATTCCAACAATAGCAGAGCACAAAATCTTCTCTAATGCGCAAAACAAATTCCTTGGTTCATGTATTACCCTTCCCACCCCCCAAAACAACCCCACGATTTGCAAATTCTCAGATTAATGTAAACATCTCTTACCACAGTGGGATGAGTAGAAAACAACAATATGTAAAATCAAAGGGAAAAATCAAGAGGAACATTTGAAAATATTATATATAAAGGGAAAGGAGACAAAACACAATGGAAAAATGGAGTGCAATAAAAACAAGACATAGGATATAATTCATAGCTATTATTTTCTCTATTAGTACAGACAAGGTATTTGAAATTGATTATCTAACCCTATATTATAAGGCACAAATAATGATGAGATGACTAAACAGGACACTAGCAGAAAGAAGGGGCTTAAAATAATCAAAGTGTAGATGCTTGAAACAATGAATAGAAAACATTAGAATCAATAAAATCAAAAGAGTAGTATGCTGAAAAGCATTAGAGTCATTGAGAATATAAATAAGAAAGAACAACAAGATAAGTTCTAAATAAAAAAATTATCCACTATTATTTAAAACAATAAAGATTATAAGGGAATTATACAAACATGATATATCATCAAATTAGGTGATCTACATGAGTGGACATATTCCTATGCATGTGTGTTAACATAACAGACTCAAGAAAAAATAGAAATTCTTAAAGTTATGGGAATAAATTAGACTGACCAATAATAAATCTTTCATTAAGGAAGTCTGATAGAACATGGATTAACTGGTGAATTAAGTGAAACACTTAAGAATTAATGCCAGTTCCTCTATAAATATTTGTGGCACTTCCACAGGAAAGAATACTTCTCCAGCCATTCTATGAATCTATAATTACTCTGTAAGCAAAGATAGAAAACAACATCAGAGGAGAAGACATTATACCACACAGCAATTGAAGGAATTTTGTTTACTGAATTTCCAGCATGAACATAAAATAATACAAAGGATGTCAAAAATAGTTAGGAAGGATCTCAAATTATTAAAGAAAAGAATGCCCTTAGCAATTGTAAACTCTGAAGATTACATTTTAAGCAGTAGAAATCAGTTATTCAAATAATATCTCGTGTATGTATTTGCTTGAAAGAGTAATCTATAAGAGCTGAAAGGTGTAGCACGAATTTTAAAAGGTCTTATTGATAAACACAAATCTGGAGCCGGGTATTAGGGTGATCACTGAATGATCAGAGAAACAGAACAATTCATCAAACCTCATCTTTAAATTCCTCGGCTCATCTTGTTTACTCAGACTGAAAGCCTCTGAGTCCTCATCAAAATGGATCTCAGGTGAACTGCTACTAAGAGCTAAAAGCTTAAAAATGCTCTAGTTCCTGGTCCTCATGCGTTATATACCTTTTTGCTTCCTGCTATCACTTCCCGGGATTAAGGACATGTGTCACTAAGCCTGGCTGTTTCCAGTGTGGCTTTGAACTCACACAGATCCAGATGAATCTCTGCCTCCAGAATGCTAGGATTAAAAGAATGTGCTACAACTGCCTAAACCTATATTTAATATAGTGGCTGTTCTGTTCTCTGACCCCCAGATAAGTTTATTGGGGTGCACAATATATCAACCACACAAAGTTACTTCTATTCAATGCAGTAACTACCCCAGACACAGCCATACAGGGACGATGAAAGTAGTTTTATCATATAGAACACAAACAACCAAAGCATGGGTTTATTTAACAACTTGTCTTGTTTCATGTCATAACTGCTATAACAAACCATTTTTTTTCAAATTTCTTTATGTTTATTATAGGACTTGGAAGATTTTATCATTAAGTTTGGAGAATCGGGTTTTGTCCTTGTGGCACTGGGCTCCACAGCAACAATGTATCAGACCAAAGAACTTATTACAGAGATGAACAGTGCCTTTGCTCGCCTCTCTCAAGGAGTGCTGTGGACATGTAAGGATGCTCATTGGCCTAAAGATGTCAGAATGGCTCCAAATGTCAAAATCATGGATTGGCTTCCACAGACTGACCTTCTGGGTAAGAACTTCCTAGACTTCTTACTTTATTTCCATTAATATGCTTTGAGACTTAATAGATAACTGATGTCTGAGCACTTGCAGTTGCAGAAGAAAAGGCTGCTGATAGGTGAAGATATATGTCCAGCAGGCAGGTAGAAGGAGCTAGAGTACTTGGGAGAATCAGTCTGTGCTCTAGACTTGTCATAGCAACAACTTCCTCATCCTTTTCAACACAGACAGATCACAATTCCCTAAATAGATATGTAGTCTTGACTTAAGAGTATTTATCATTGATCACAACAACACAATCTTGACCAATATGTGATCTATAACTACTCCTTGGGCAGTTGCCACCATTTGTTGCTGCTATTCTCACAGTGATGTGAGAAATCCTTGGTATTTTTAAACACACACACATATAGGTGTAAGCATGAAGACACATCTTGGTTGTTAGAAAGGGGCTGAAAACTCAGACACTTACAACATGGATATTGTGGGGTTGAGAACATAGAGAGATATTTCAGTACCAACCAATGTAAGCCCACAATACAATATGAAGACACTGATTTCTATAGCAACAGAATTCCCTAGAGACACTTCCCTTCAAATTTTTTGTTTCTATGTGATTTTATGGATACCTATATTTTCTATACTCAGTGGCTGAATCAGAGGTTTGTACCTAAGACTGACTCCAAAGACGCTGGGAAATTTTTCACATAGGTCTCTGTTCAGTAAAATCATAGGTTATACAATAGGACTAAGACTTGCTTTCTAGGAAAAATGGGTAGATTTTTGTGTGAGGTATAGTTTGGGATGATTTCTTTATGATCATAAGAAATGTTTGGTAGCTTTCAATATGGAGCAACAGTCAAGACCTGTAAATGCAGAAGTTTCTGGTCTATGATCCCCTTCTGTAAGCTTCTCAAAACAGAGCCGATAACACCCATAATATAGACTTATGTGAGATCAGACGTAAAAAGTAAGAGAAGGCCAAGGTTAGACAAGTGAAGAAGAAAGCATCAGTGGAGAAGATGAGGATGAGCAGAAGGACAAAGAAACTTGCCTGGCTTGTCACTGTCCTTGTAGCTGTGCCTGGGTTCTAGGTCTTAGATAGATTTTGAATGAAGTAAGGCATCTCTCTGCAGAGAGAAGGCTGGGTATCACATGCTGGAACATTGCAAATCTCTAAAGCAACATCAGTAAATTCATTCTCCTCAGCACATTGTTATTTCTTGGGTCTGCTGCTTTACCTGGAATCTGAAACGTTGATAGTGACAGATTGGATGATCTTTCCCTTTTGCAACAGCTTATCCTAGAATTCGTCTTTTTGTCACTCACGGGGGGATGAATAGCATAATGGAGGCCATCCAGCATGGAGTACCCATGGTCGGGATTCCCTTTTTTGGAGACCAGGCTAAAAACATGGTTGTAATAGAAGCAAAGAAAATTGGTGTTTCTGTTCAGCTAGAGACACTCAAGGCAGAGACATTTGCACGTACACTAAAAGAAGTCATAGAAGACAAGAGGTATGCAGCTCTATGGGGTTGGGGTCTCTTAGGCTGAATATAGGCTTAGTATTAATTGGACTGTGTAGTCTGTTTATCAACGAAACAGAATTTTGTGAGATGTGTTATAATACATGTATGATACGTGAAAGTCCTGCTTTTCCTTTGCTAATAATCCTAATTTTGGGTGAGGAGCTGAGAATATGCTTCTACCTGATGTGGTGCGATGACTTCTTATGGTCACATTATTTTTTTGATCTTTCATATTTTGGGTACCTATAATAGAATTTCAGTTGAAGCAGGAGAGATCATTGGCATGTTCTTTACGTGGCCAATCTCCCTGAATCATCAAATACCTAAAGAATTTCTATTGACTCAGAAGTTAATGATCTTAGTTACTATTGTATTACTGTGAAAAGGTACTATGACCAAGGCTACATGTAAGATAAAGCATTTATTTGGTTCTTGCTTACAGTTTCAGAGGGTTAGTCCATGATCATCATGGTGGTGACTGTGTCTGCAGGATGGTACTGGAGCAATAGAAGAGAGCTCACATCTTGATCTGCAGGCAGGAGGCAGAAAGAGCAAGAATGGGCCTGGTGAGGGCTTTTTGATCCCCGCCAGTTAGAAACCTCCTCCAATAAAGTCACAGTTCTTAATTCTTCCTTAACAGTCCACCAACTGATAAGTAAACATTCAAATATATATGACTATGGGAGCCATTCTCATTCAAACTACGACAAGGACAATTGCATGGCCTTAATGGGCTGAACTTCTCTCTTCAGGGTCTTTTTGTTGAACTCACAGAACCATCTCTCCAACGTTGTCCTTAGGAGAACATGTTTTTGGCTATTACTTTTTCTGTCCTTGAGGTCACTCATCATACACTACTTTCTTTTTAACACTTTGAAAGATTTGCAATATCTCCACCATGTGTGTCATTCTTGTCTGTTCCATACTAGCACATATGAAGCATGTACCATGAGGAAGCAGTGGTATCAGTTTCTACTCTGTTCCTGGGGCTCAGGACAGGTCTGTTATAATGGAACTTTTTACAAATCTAGCACAAATGCAATAGTAACAGAGACAAAAAGAGGTGACCCACATATTCCTTGCCCAACCAGCACAGTGATTTCATAATCAAACACGACTAAATACTCAGGTTTCAATGTCCCAATCACTTAATCAGACAGACATCATGTCACATAGGTTCACATATATTTAATGTGAGCATACCTTCAGCACAATAGGTGAAATCCTTACAGACATTAAAAATGTTTCTCTTCAAGGGTTAATTTTGATCCTTCTTGTATTAGGTTTTTCTGTTTATCTTTTCATTGAACATTTTTTAAATTGAACTTTTAGTTGGGACTCAGGTAGACAGTGTCAACAAAAATGTATGCTAACAATTTTGTTAAAGCTGACCTATGGAAATGTACTAGAAACAAAATGTGTGTGTGTGGGGGGGGCATGTGTATATGTTATAAAGTCCCAACTACTGGCACAGCACATAGGTAACACATTCTCTCTGTGTCTGCCCATAGGTTCAAGTCTGCAGCCATGGCTGCCAGGGCCATCAGGCGCTCTCATCCCCTGACACCTTCCCAGCGTCTGGTGGGCTGGATTGACCACATCCTACAAACAGGGGGAGGAGCACATCTCAAGCCCCATGGCTTTCAACAGCCATGGCATGTGCAGAACCTGCTGGATGTCCTATTGTTCCTGTTGGGGCTCACTCTGGGCACCTTGTGGCTGTTGAAGAAAATGCTGGGCTTGTTGCTCAGGTCCCAGGGTGTGGTCAGGAAGGAAAAGAAGTCCTAATGTTAGGGTTGGCCTGGGGAAGGATGCTGGAAATCTGGCTTTTTACATGCCTGCCCCTTCCCTAGCACAAAGTACTCCCAGGATTCTCCTCTTTCCCTCTTCTTGCTGGGGGACCTCCAGTTGTCCTCACTGTTTTCGGCCTCTTTCCTAACACTCATACAATACACTAACTGACTGGTGACTCCACTACCTGGATTGCCTGGCTCTAGTACAATCCTTTCTTTCCCAACTGTTTCTTCTCTTCACACCTTTCTGCCATTGACAGTGTTATGACAGTTTCATCCTCTCTGTGACTTCTATTCTCTGACTCTAATTTCTCATATTATTTGAGATAAAAACCCCAAATATTGGACAAATTCTACTTACTCCTTTATTTTTCTTATCTTATAATCTCTTTTAGAGTTCAGAATGCCTGGACTACTCCATTCTACTCTTCCTGTTAGGAAGGAACAGCCTCTGCTAGCATGTAATATCTACCAATTTATCTGATAATGACAACATATGAATGCCATCAATTCATTTTTCTTGGTAGAATACAAAATAAAGTTCACAGAAAATTGAAGAGTTTGGAGAAATCATTTTTGATATGACTTACATGATAAGTTTATTTCCTTATGTGTAAAAAATTTAAATAAGTAAAGAAAAGAAAACACAGTCTATCCACTTATTGAAGTAACAGCTATGTGTCAAATCGGATAAGCCAGAGAGAATGAATTTCAATGCCATTAAGTAAGAAGATACAAAGAGAAGCGATATACATAGCATTCCTGTTGGGATGAACTGTAGCTCAGTAGCAGGTCTAGAGGGAGATTCCGGGCTTTGAAGACTGTCTTTGGCCCTGTTCCCTGAAACTAGCAAACTGGGCAGAGGTTTGTTGAAGGAATGGACTGTGCCTCTGACAAGGGAACTGTACATATGGTGAGCCAACACCTGGTGGCGCTGTGGTCACAGAGTTGGGAAGAAGTACCTTTTTTTTTTTTTTTTGTTTTTTTTTCGAGACAGGGTTTCTCTGCATAGCTTTGCGCCTTTCCTGGAGCTCTCTTGGTAGCCCAGGCTGGCCTAGAACTCACAGAGATCCGCCTGGCTCTGCCTCCCGAGTGCTGGGATTAAAGGCGTGCGCCACCACCGCCCGGCTTAGAAGTACCTTCTTGTAAACAGAGTTAAACCTGATAGTTTATACTGTTGTGACCAAATGTCAGACACACTTTAACAGGGGGTGGGACGTCAGTGAAATCATGACATCATATTTGGAATCTGCGGCTGGATGTGTTTTTCAAACCTTAGAGCTCTGAGTACGTCTCGCCCTTCTTTATTAGAAATACGACTCTCTCCTACCTTCCTCTCAAACCTCAAGGTCTTGCAAAATTTATTTCTTCTCTTATGATTTAATATGAGTCCTCAGAGTTCAAATTAAGTTTGAATGCCATCCTAGAGCTTGATTCTCTGAGTTACCCCTCACACTCCTAGCTTCTGTCCTAACATGGTACATTGAAAAGAGGACATAGTTAATACTGGCTTTGTGTTGACAAATTGACTAAATGATGGTTAATGTGAGCATTCGAGTATCGTGCTTGACTGTAATTTTCCCTCTGACTTTATCAAGTCATATCCAGAAGTATCTTCCTACATCAGCTCTGGTAGCATTGGTGTCAGAGGGAAAAGTGACTGAAGTCTGCATTCCTGTATCTGGTCTTCCCTAAGTCAAGTATGATTTTGCATGAGGAAGTGGCAGAAAAATACACTTTGAATTTCTTACCTATTGTTACCTATGGTAGAGGAGAAAGAATCCTGCTGGGACTCAAATCTCCAATGTCTGTTGTTTGTCAAGACTTATAGGAAAGCCATTGTACCAGTCCATACTTACTTTCCTGCTGTGGTTTTAACGTGTTCTCCCAAATTCATATGTTAGAAACTCAATTCCAAAGTTTATATGTCAACGACACTTTCCAGTAGAAGGTTTGTGATATAATTAAAGTTAAAAGAAGTCCACAGGGTGGGCCCTCCAGGATGGCTACAGTGTGGCTTTACCAAAAGAGAAGAGGGCCTGGGGTTGACATGCTTGTTCTGGTTGGCATATGATGCCCTTTCTGATGGTTACAGTACAGTTTTACCAAAAGGGGACGGGGCTTGGGACTGATGTGCTTGTTCTGCTATGGCATGGGATGCTCTTATGACGCAGTATGAAGCCCTACACCAGGTACTGAGCAGATCCTTGTACCATGTGTTCTCGTCTCTCCCGTCTACTATCTCGTCTACATCTCTATTATCATAGGTAGTAGATAATGGAGCCTTTGAGCTCAAACTCATAATCACCAGGGATGGGTTTGGAGAGGTAAGACCAAGGCCCAGGTTTGTAGGCTTTTTTTGTCTTATGATCTTCCCACTGAAATAAGAGATCTGAGAACCCAAGTCTGGACTGCCCAGGTCACCTTCTCCCTTTTCTGAATATTCTTACAGAAAATATCAACTAGTGGAGGATAGTTGTGTATATGGTGTGTGTGTGTTTGTGAGAGAAGAGGAAGAGAGAGAGAGTGAGAACGAGAGAGAGAGAGAGAGAGAGAGAGAGAGAGAAAGAGAGAGAGAGAGAGAGAGAGAGAGAGAGAGAGACAGAGACAGAGACAGAGACAGAGACAGAGAAAAGGAGAGGGAATTGTTTTATCATTTCTTTCCTATAAACCTTGTTCAGTATTCAGGGGCATTAGCCTACTAAAGCGTTTGTATGAGTGTATGAGTTACTGGTAAGCATCTTTGACAATCATATTCAGAATCTCATTGAAGACAGAAGTAATAGAATCCAGCATTTAAACCACAGAGGAGAACATGAAATGTAGGATCAAAGGGATATAGGGCATTATATATAAATAACTATAGCTATAACTCTATGTATTACTACACACACACACACACACACACACACACACACATATATATATATATATATACATATACATATACATATACACATATATCACAGAATTGGTTTCAGCAAGTGAGTACTGCTAAATTACTATTAATTCCTACTAATGATCCAGGCCTAATGTCTTTTCTCGCTTCTATAAACACACAATACCTAATTTGTTCAAATATATCATCCTTAGCAGCTTCTGAATGTGTCTTTTGTCCCTATCCCATTCTGCTACAAGAAGCTTTGCTAGAGAGGGTTGGGCAAGACACTGACCTATGAGTACAGTATACATGATTAGGAGCCATTTTACTGTATGTTCCTTTAACAGAATAATAGTATTGGGCTTTCCCCTAGACCCATGGCCAACCTAGTCTCAGGTTCTTGGGCACTTTAGCAGTGTCAGGTATGTGTTGCATCTCATGGTGTGGTACTTAGTCCCAAATCAAAACATAGTTGGTTACTCTCTATGGTGGTATTCTATTTGTACTGAAATGTGGGTTTGATTGTATGTTAATAAATAAAGTTGCCTGGGGGTCAGAGCTATTAGAGCCATAGAAAGAGCATGGCGGTGGTGGTGCACGCCTTTAATCCCATAGATCTCTGTGTGTTCAGGGATACAGCTAGCATTGGAGACATATGCCTTTAAGACCTAGAGGGCTGTACTTACAGGCAGTGATGAGGCAGTCATGTGTTTGTGTAGCAGGAATCTTAAAAGTTCTTATTAATAAAATCAAACCCGAGGCCAGTTATTGGGGTGAATACTGGAAGGTCAGAGAGACAGAACAAGCCACAGCTATCTCACCTACCCGGATCCTCAGCTGGTCCTGTTTCCTCGGACTAGAAGCCTCTGAGTCCTCATCCAGAATGAATCCCAGCTGTACTGTGCTGCTTCAAAGCCTGAAAGCTTAACCAGCCAAATGCTTAACCAGCCAAATGCTTCTAGTTTCTGGTCTTCACGATTTATATACCTTTCTGCTTTCTACTATCACTCCCTAGGATTAAAGCCTCACTTTCTGGGATTAAAGGCATGAGTCACCATGCCTGGCTGTTTCCAGTGTGGCCTTGAACTCACAGAGATCCCAGATGGATTTCTGCCTCTGGAATGCTAGGATTAAAGGCGTGTGCAATCACTGCCTAACTAGTGGCTTTTCTGTTCTCTGACCCCAGATAAGTGTATTAAGGTACACAATATTTTGGGGAACACAATACCACCATATGTTTGGGTTTACAACCAATTATAAGGCAGAACAGAAAGATTATTTAAAGACATACACACAGGAAATAGCTCTCTTTTGGGAAGCTAGGAGCACTGCAGGAGGAAGGGTAAGATTTTAGCTCTGAGCTTTGACCTCTCGGCTTTCTCTTTTACATTGGTTCTGTGTTTCTTATTTAATAAGATGGTTGGTTACATCTACAACTCTCTTATCAATTGTACAACTATTACACAAGTATAATTTTAGGCAAGCTGCTGCTGCAGGTCTCAGGTTTTGTAACTCAGTGATATTAATGAACTCCTTTCTCCTCTGGAAATGTGACATGAACTTTCACACACTATGCATGTTAGTCAAGGTGTGTGTGAGTGTGTGTGTGTGTGTGTGTGTGTGTGTGTGTGTGTGTGTGTGTTGTGAGAGAGAGATAGACAGAGAGAGACAGAGAGACAGAGAGACAGAGAGAGACAGAGACAGAGACAGACAGAGACAGACAGACAGAGAGAGAGAAAGGGAGAGGTCTATGTGTGTTTCTGTGTAGATATGAGTGTGACATTTCATACATACATATGTAAACATATATGTGGAAGGCAGAGGTTGACACAAGGTATTATTAGGTGTCTTCCTGTTTGTTGCTCTCCCTACTTTTGAGACAAGGTCTTTCACTGGATCTGGAGCTTGTCAAGTAATCTAGACTGTTAGGCCAGCAAGCCCAGGATGTACCTATCTCTACCTTCCTGGATCTGGGATTATAGTTGCCTATTTCTTTATATGAGTACTGAGTATCTGTACTCAAGTCTACAGGTGCTTCATGTACCTAACCAATTCCGCAGTCCTGAGGTCTGATATTGGAGGTGAGGTGAAGATGTGTATCTCTGCTACAGAAAAGGGAGGAAGAGAGAATCTACCTTTCTGTTGTATTTTTTTTTTTTTTACTTCTAGGCCTCAGCAGATGTGACAGTGCCGAGACCCTTTGGATGAAGATGGAATTTCCTTACTCTTTTCATTGATTCAAAAGCTACTGCCATGTGGAAGCAATCTCACACATGGCCAGAAATAAATCTTTCCCAGCTATCTGAGTATCCTTGAATCTAATGAAGTTAACAATGAAATTAACCATCACATTAACACATTTGAGAAGTATGGGAACAATAGATTGGGTGGTGATTTGTTGTGAAGAACAGTACAGCCCCCTTTCTCACATTATTTCTCCTTTTTGTCTCTTCAGTTGTATGACTGTGAAAGGAGCGTGATTATATATGAATACAATGCTTAAACTCAGACACTGGTAACGACTTGTAGACACAAGACACCATGTTGCAAAGCGGAATTCAAAGCTGTGTTCTTCTACATGCTTTGAAAGTAATGAAGCAGATTCTTTTTCTGCTTTGAGGCTGGGAAATGTCACTAAATCTGTTTAGTGTTCAAATAGAATGTGAAGATGACTGCATAGGCAGTGTGCTCCTTTCTCTTGGGATGACTGATAAGTGGCAGAATGCGAAGCAGTCCTGAGCTTGCCCTGGGGAAGATGGTGTAATACTTCCATTCTGTGTTATGATGTTCACCCAGAACTGCAGGTTCAATTTTAATTGTTTTCACTAAATAGTTATGACTTTCCTTAGTTACGATAAAAAGTAAATTTGGTATAAAACTTTAGAATCACTAAAATAAGATAGACAATGCAATATTTTCTCTAAATTGTTAAATACAAATAAATGAACTGAATACTGTAAATGTTATTTTTTACTTTAAGTGTTTTTGTTGTATATAGATTTACTATGTTAAAGTTAAAGCCTTTCATTTTTGTTTATACAAAAACGGGGGGATGTAGAATATTAGTTGAAGAAGGGTTACATTATTTTATACTGTGTAATATTTGTTTAATGATGCAAAGATGTGTTGCATTCTTTTATGTTGCATTTGTTTAACTCTGTGAAGCTGTGTACTTTGCCTGTCTAAACACCAGATTGAGCTCTTTATTAAGATCTGAACAGCCAATAGCTAGGCAGGAGAAAGAATAGGCAGGGCTGGCAGGAAGAGATGACATAGGAGGAGAAATCAGGGAAGAAAGATGGGGAGCAAAAGGAGAAGCGGAGAATGACACCAGGGTCCAGTGTCCCAGCCAAACAGCAAGCCATGGAGTAAGAAGATGAGAAAGGCTAATACTTTGTCTCTCAGGTAAAGTCCTGCAATTAGGCCATTAGCACATTTTCATGAATTTGTGAGTAGGGGGAGGCCTTGGGCAATAATCTTAGGTGTTTTACTGAATCATTAGCTTACATTGACACTATTGGAGATTTTAAGACTGGCACCTGGCAAAATGGGTTGCAGATATGGCAATAGGATAAAAATAGAGAAATGACAGAGGAGGCAGAGTCTTGTAACTTGGGGAATGGACCTATAAATGGTTCATGGTACATGTCACTTCAAGATGCTGTCATTGACAGCATTTCTCAGGGTTCCTTCATTCACAATTTAGAGAGTTATTTAGAGGCAGTAAAGAGGATATTGTGGCTAAAGGACAAGTTAAATATTAACTCAGCCCCTGATCCTCTATTGATTCTGGCTAAGAAGTTCAGTGTTTAATGGAAAGAGACCACAGCGACAAGGCAAAGAGCAAGAGGACATTTAGAAGACCAGAATAAGTTCTCCCCTTTTACCTCATTTCAAGGCCACAGCCAGTGCTTTGTGACAGAGGCTCACAGGGTCCCTTAGTGGCACACAGTTCTCAAGCTGAGCATCCTGTACCTGTGCTCCACTTGATTTACAGATGGCTGAGCATTGGATTGGGATTCTAGTGAGCTTATTTCTCCTTGAGGTTCTTCTTTTGGATGCTGCAAAAATCCTGACTATATCTACAATTGGTGAGTGCTTGCTGGGAATATAGTCTTGTGAGACCAGTATACTTGGGTTAACATGTCTCATGCAAATAGCATACAGTGGACCGACCATGCAGGAGATTTTCTAGCTAGGCTTAGATCAGACCTGGAGGAGGAAGGATGCATTGTGAAATATGGTGCTCAGAAGGGATTCTACCTAAGAGTGGGGGTAAATAATAGACTGAAATAGCATCTGATGTGGAAACATCACCAGGAGACTGAGTGGTATTTTGTAAGGAAGATGAAAAAGGCTTCTCTAGTGGGACTTTAAATTGTGAGTTGATGGGAGGCATATAAGTCAAAGTGATCAGTCTATTTCTGCAAAAAAGGGAGCAATGAGCATTTCATGATTTTTCAGGGGTTTGGCTGACATTCATAAACATTTTTGGTTTCAAAAGATTTTTTTTCTCTACAAGCACCCACTCACTGAATTTTCATGTCATCAGAGCATCATCTTATTGTAGGAACTGCTATGTTTACTCTGAACACCACAAATGTTCTTGCTCCATTGTTTGGTCTGCAGCTCATGATAATTGGTTAGGCTTTATATACATGAATCAGTGATAAAAGTCAGGGTTGGGTAGGGGAAATACATATTAGTACCAAAGGCAACAGACCACATTAAACCCATATATAGACTGTTTTAAAATATTTTTTTCAAATTGTTAATGTGTTTGCATTCATAGTTGAATAGGACGTGACCCAAAGTTTAAGGCAGGAAAGGACACAGATATAATAGGAAGGCATAGTTGATGAATGTGTTATGTTATTTTAATCCTAAATTGAATACCTATTGTTGTTGGCAAAGAGTCAAGATTTTAACAAAAGTAACCTTCAAGCTTCTGCTGAGAAGAAGGTGTATTCTTTTTTGTTAGGGTGTAATGTTCTGTAGATATTGATTAGTATATGTAGTCCATTTGAGTCATAACATCAGTTAAGTCCCTTACTTCTCTGTTAAGTTTCGATCTGGCAGATCTTTCCAGTGGTGAGAGTGGGGTGTTGAAGTCTCCCACTATTAATGTGTGGGGTTTGATGTTTGATTTACGCTTTAATTATGTTTATTTTACATATGTGGGTGCCTTTGTATTTGGGGCATAAATATTCAGAATTGAAACTTCATCTTGGTGGATCTTTCCTATGATGAGTATGTAATGTCCTTCTTGATCTCTTTTGATTGATTTTAGTTTGAGGTCTATTTTGTTGGATAGTGGGATAGCTACACCAGCTTTCTTCTTAAGACCATTTGACTGGAAAGACTATTCACAGCCTTTTACTGTGAGGTAGTGGAGTTGAAGTGTGTTTCTTGTATGCAGCAGAAAGATGTGTCCTGCTTTCATTTCCATTCAGTATGCCTATGTCTTTTTTATAGGTGAATTAAGTCCACTGATATTAAGGGATATTAATGACCAGTGATTGTTAGTTCCTCTTATCCTTTGATGGTAGTGTGTGTGTATTTCTCTTCTTTGGGATTTACTGCTGTGGAATTTTCTATTGCCTGTGTTTCATGGGTGTATCTGACTTCCTTAGGTTGAAACTTTCCTTCTAGTGCTTTCTGTCGGGCTAGATATATGGATAGGCATTGTTTTAATCTGGCTTTGTCTTGGAATGTCTTGTTCACTCCGTCTACGGTGATTGAAAGTTTTGCTGGGTATATAAGTTTAGGCTGGCATCCATGATCTCTTAGTGTCTGCATTACATCTGTCCAAGTCCTTTTGGCTTCCAAAGTCTCCATTGAGAAGTCAGGTGTTATTCTGATGAGTCTGACTTTATTAGTCACTTGGCCTTTTTCCTTTGCTGCTCTTAATATTCTTTCTTTATTCTGTATGTTTAATGGTTTAATTATTATGTAGCAAGGGGACTTTTTGTGGGAGTCTAGTCTGTTTGATGTTCTATAGGCTTCTTGTATCTTCATTGATATTTCCTTCTTTAAGTTAGAAAAGTTTTCTTATGTGATATTGTTGAATATATTTTCTGTGCCTTTGAGTTGGTATTCTTCTCCTTCTTCTATCCCTATTATTCTTAGGTTTGACCTTTTCATGGTGTCCCAGATTTTCTGGACGTTTTGTGTTATAACTATTTTAGCTTTGGTGTTTTCTTTGACTGACCAATCTATTTTCTCTGTTTTATCCTCCACACCAGAGATGCTCTCTTCCATCTCTTGTATTCTGTTGATTATGATTACATCTGTGTTTCCTGCTCATTTACTCAGATTTTCTATTTCCAGCGTTCCCTTTGTTTGTGTCTTCTTCATTGTTTCTATTACACTTTTCAGGTCTTGAGCTTTTCCCCTCACATGTTTAATTACATGGTTTTCTTGGCTTTCTTTAAGGGATTTATTGATTTCTTCCAATTTTTTGCTTATCTTTTCCTCAATTTCTTTATTGATTTCTTCCATTTTTGTTTGTCTTTTCCTCAATTTCTTTATTGATTTCTTCCATTTTTTGTTTGTCTTTTCCTCAATTTCTTTATTGATTTCTTCCAATCTTTTGTTTGTCTTTTCCTAAATCTCTTCAAGGGAATTCTTCATTTTTTTCTTGGTAGGCCTCTAGCATCTTCATGAAGGTCGCTTTCTTCTGCTTCTTCTACATTGTGATGTTCAGGTCTTGCTGTTGGAGGAGGGCTAGGTTCTGGTGATACCATATTGCTGTTTATGTTGTATGTATTTTTGCATTTACATCTGTTCATTTTCTCTGCTAATAGGTGCAAGAGCTGCCTGTGTCTGAGCGAGTTGGTATTGGTCCACTCTGTGCTTAGTGTGTCTGTGTCTCAAGGGCCCCCTCTAGGTCCAATCTTAGCTCTTGGTCTAATTGTAGCTGGCAGATTCTGTGTCTCAGGGAGCTGCTCTTGGCCCAATCCAAGCTAGCTGATTCTGTGACTCATGGGGCTGCTCTTGGTCTTCTCAGGGCTCTTGGTCCAGTCAGAGCAGACAGATTCTGTGTCTCAGAAAGCCTCTCTTGGTCCAATGAGAGGTGGCAGGTTCTGTGTCTCAGAAAGCCACCCTTGGTCCAATGAGGCCTGGTGGATTCCCTGTGTCAGGAGGTTACTCTTGGTCCAATGAAAGCTCTTGTTCCAATGAGAGCTGGCAGTTTGGTTTCCATGTCTCAGGAAGTTACTGGGGTCACAAGTGGATGGATATTGAGGCAAGGCGTGGCACTTGTAGATTGCAGGGTCCAATGGGGGATTTTGGTGGTGGTGGTGGCTTCGTGCAGGAATTTTCCATACTGTCTGGCAACTGGAGCTGAGTTGGGGCAAGGGTTCTAGGAGACTGAAAATTAAACATTTTTTAAAAGTTAAACAAAAGCAAATGAAGCTGTCTGGCTTACTTCGATTTTTTATTTGGTAATTATAATGAAGAGTATTCATTCTGAAGGGACTATGATTCTGCTCTTACTGACTTCTGACATCTGAGCTTACTCTGGAACATCACTAAGGAGTTTTTGCAAATTAAGATATTTTTGTCACTAACCCTCTTGTGCCTACAATTTGTGTATCTATCTGAAACTCTACCTCCTTTAGCTGTGGTAGTCATAAGGGAAAGCTCATCTGTAAGCATTTCATTGTTGGTGCCTAGTGCTGCTTTATAGCGAAGCTACTGACATTATGCATTTAACAATGAATAGTTGTAATGATATATTTTGTTCCCTAATAAAATTTGCCTGGAGATCAGAATAGAACAAACTACTAGATTAAACATAGATGCCAGGCAGTGGTGGCACACACCTTTAATCCTAGCACTTAGGAGGCAGAGATCCATCTGGATCTCTGTGAGTTCAAAGCCACCTGGATTACATGAGATTGATTCAGTCTTGGAGAGAAACAGAGACAGCCAGTGGTGGCACATGCCTTTAATCCCAGTACTTGGAAATCACATGTCTTTAATGTCAGCACTAGGAAGGAAGTAATATGGCTGGGTGGAGAAAGGTATATAAGGCACGAGGAGACAAGAACTAAGCCCATTTCAGCTGGAGACCTTTTGCCTGAGGACTCAGACATTCAGTCAGTCAGAGGATTCATGGAGTTGGTGAGGTGACCTGTGGCTTGTTCCTTTGTCACTCTGATCTCTCAGCATTTACCCCAAAATCTGGCCCTTTTTTTATGATCTTTAGAATTTGAGCAACAAATAGTAAGTTAGCTGTATCTGGATCTCTTCATTATCTATCATTATCCTGTCTCAGCAAGATGATGATAAAAAATATATTCTTACTTATGCTTATTGTAAGAATGTTATACCTGCATGTCTGTCTGTTTGCTACTTATGTGCCCAGGCCATGTGGGAGTTCCACAAAGGCATCAGGCTTTCTGAAACTGGAGTTACATGTGGCTATGAGCCTCTATGAGGGTGCCTGGAATTGAACCAGGGTCCTCTGGAAGAAGATCCAGTACTTTAAACACAGAGCAAACTCTCCAACCCTCCCCCTTTGTGGTCTTTTTGTTTTGTGCTTTTTTTCTTTTTATCTAATTTTGATAGAGATCTTCTCTATGTTGCCCTGGCTATCTGGTAACTTGCTCTGTAGACCAGGCTGGCCCCCAACTCATAGAGATATACCTGCATCTTCTTCCTGAGTGCTGGGATTAAAGGTGTGAGCTATCTCCACCTGGCAGATGATAACTATGTAAAACAGAAGTGTTCTTTCAGCTGCTGTAGAAGCAATCATTACACAGAACTGGGCACAAAAGTTTAGATGTACTCCTAAACCCTAGAATCCCACAATTTCCTCAGTGCCAGGGGCAGAACATTCAGAGACTTTCCCTAAATTTCTAAGGTGTGAATATTAGGAATATTTTCTTCCAAGGTAAAACTGAAAAGATGACTTGATATCTCAAGGAGTACTCACTCTGCTTGCCCTGCTGTGTTTCATCTACCTTCTCAACATTTTTTGAAGAAAGATGGGTCTTCAAATTCTGTATTCTCTGGCTCAAATGGTATTTACTTTTTGTTTGTCTAGGATAATAGAATACAATAGTTTGGAGGTGTGCCAGTATAAAGGGATTATTTTATTCAACCTTTCACAAAGGACAGTGGGTTCCACTTAGATCACTTTCAGAGATGGATCCTGAGTACCTCAGTGCTGGAGTGAAACACAGATTATAGACATGGGCTTGAACCTTCTGCTCTGTTCTTCCTAGAGGAAAAGAAGGGTGAAGGGACTGGGCTGCCTTTTGTAGGACTGAAACTCACATTATGTCCAAAATGAATTCCTTTATATTTTCTAATGAGAATCATTACAGTGGGGACCTGCACACTCTTGTTAAAAATAGTGACTCCATTTTCCACCTGCTTTCAAAATTATTAATTTATTTTTTGAAATTATAATGTCATTTCTTTTTCTCTTTTCTCCCTCCAAACTCTCCCCAAAATATCTCCCTGTTCTCTTTCAAATTCATGCCCTCATTCTTCATCATTTGTTGTCACACGCACACATTCATGTGTATATACACATAGACTACTAAGTATAACCTGCTCAGTCTGTATAGTGCTACTAGAATATTGGGGGATATATTAAGGCAACTCCATGTAGATAAAAGGGAGGTTTTTTGGGGGGTAATGTGCAGCAAGTAAAGAGATTGGTTACAGTATCTGGGAGAGGTGAAATGCAGTCCAGTGGTATTCTCTGGAGAGCTCTGATTGGTTTACCATCCAGCATCCAGAATCACCAGAAACCAAGAGAGTAGGCACATCCAGATCATGGGTCTTAAGGGATCCCGTCTTGGCCCCACCTCAGGGTAGGGTCATAGGTAGGTGTGACAGCTACCAGAAGACTCACTGGGGGTAGTACTTTCCAGTCAAAGCTGGTACATCTAGCTACCTACTACACTAGTATGTATGTTTTTAGGGAGGTCAGGAAGCATTTATCTGAATTGTTCTATTATCAATAACAATTCTGGAGTCAGATATTGGGGTAAAACCCTGATAATTCAAGAAAGCTGCAATGGAAACCAGCTGACCCTCTCCATCCATATTTCCCAGACTGAAAGGACCTACATATCTTTGTATGCTCTCTATTTCTTCCCATGTTCTCTATCATATCCTGGGTCCTAAAAATTTTCCATGGCTAATTCTGGCCATATAGTCATAGACACTGCCCCCTGATTCAAGGTTAACTTTGTTAACAGTCTTAGAGTGTCATAGTTTGATCTATGATATCAAAACCATGTCCATTTTGTATTGGATAAGCAATTACTGTGGTCTTTCCTAGGTAAGATTCGTTCTGCCATTTTCAGCCTTTCTTACCTGTGTCTATATTTTTGTTGTTTCTTTTTGTTGTATATGTGAAGGGTTGAAGGCTTCTGTGCTTTCCTACATCAACTTTAGCATTTTTATGTTGTTCTTATTTAGCTTATGTCTTGCTGGTGAGACTTCATGAGTTTAGATTCTGATATTCCTAGGAGACAAAATCTCACAGCCAACTCCATGTTCTTCTGACTCTTAATCATTCTGTCCCCTCTTCTGAAATGATCCCTGAGCCTCAGGTGCAGAAGTTGTTTCATCCATCTGCTTTTGTGCTAGTATTTTTAATGTAATGAAGGTAAAGACACAACTCTTGAAACTTCACTTTTTCCCCGGCCTCACTGGCTCAGTTTGTGCAGTTTGAAATTCTCAGTTTTTCTGCAGGATGAACTCTTTTTCATGAGCACTCATTAGAATGGCTGTTTCTCTGGGCACTCCTTCTCAGTCTAACGAGAACAAGAGAAGGAAACTCAAGGTGCAATGGGCTTTCATCTGTGTTGTGTTATTACAGACAACACAAATGTAAGTGAAAAGAGTGGTTCACACAACATATAGTTTTAACTTCCCTGACTTCTCCAGCTCTGCCCCAATCATGGTGCTTTGATAACTTTGACCTCCCAGCTTTTGTTGCACAAATTCCACTTCTTTTCTTAATTTATCTTTCTCTGCTTCAGCTCTGGACTCTAATGTTCTAAAGAAATTGTAGCCACAAAGAATCTATTGTTTGATGATACTTGTGGGATATTTATACACTGTGTGAAGATATATTGCTGTGATTGGATAAGGAGCTGAATTGTCAATATTTAGGCAGGAAGTATAGGCAGGACTTATGGACACAGAGAGGGAGTGAAGGATATAATTGAGGAACAGAAGAGATGGTAAGGAGATGGGGGGAAATCAGACATACAGAATGGAAGAAAGATAAAAAGCCACAATTTAAAATGTAGATTAATATAAATGGCCTAATTTAAATTATAAGAGCAAGTGGGGTAAGCCTGCTCTAAGGCCTAGTTTTAAGAATTCATATTAAGTTTCTGTGTCATTATTTGTGAGCTGGTGGCCCAAATAAAAATCCTTCTATAGCTACTTGTACATTTCCTGAAGATCCCAGGATTTTTGGAGAATTTGTTGCCCCAGTTCCTCATGCATCTGATGTTCTTCATGAGCACCCCAGAATTATTGAGATCTCATGATGACCCTTAATGGCTTTATTCAAAATGGTAGAAACTTGGGTCTAAGAAAAGATATTTCATAAGGGCTCAATAGCCATCTGTCCCCATGAAATTTTTTCACTGAAAAAATATCAGCCATCTTAATGTCATATATTTTCTGTTTTTGTGGTAATTTATTGACCCAAATGACTGAATGAAGCAACTTCTGCACCTGAGGCTCAGGGATCATTTCAGAAGAGGAGCCAGAATGATTAATGTAGTTATGGAAAGACACAGTGGGAAATATCCATGAACCACAGGATGAAGAGTGTCTAATGTTTGAGCAGAGTAGCTCATTAATCAAGATGGGAACCTTTAGAGTTTTGAAAAAGATTTATTGTTATGCTTGTGTTTATGAGTGCTTTGCCTGCACATATAGTATGTAAGTGTAGCATGTGCATGAAATGCCCATGGAGGCCAGAAGAGGGTGTTAGATCTCCTGGAACTAAAGTTTCAGGTGGTTGTGAGTCACCATGTGAGTGCTGGGAATTGAACCCAAGTCCTCTATGAGAGCAGCAACTGCTTTTAACTGCTGAGCCATCTTTTCAGGCATGACCTTCCTATCTTGGTTGAGGATTGCTATTGGTCAGAGCTCTGGGTTCATGTCCTGGATATTACCTAAAATGTAATTGAGGGCATGGAAGAGCTTATTTCTGTTTATGCATTATGAGGCTATCTACGTCTTTACACTTACTTTTGGATTTCTTTGTGTCAGCTTTTTATAGTAACCAGAAATCTTTTCATTAGTTTTCACAAAAATGAACTTATGTTTTATTTCTAGGTGGAAGCCACTATATGTTAATGAACCGTGTGTCACAAATTCTTCAAGACCATGGCCATAATGTGACCAGTCTGCTTAATGAAAAGCTTCTCTATCCAGGTACTTTTGAAATCAATTATTACATCAAGTCACTTTGAATAAAAAATAATGGCTTTTGTATAGAACTGCTTGATATAAGTACTGTATTTGATCTTATTTAGATATAAATCATGGTACAGGTGTTTGTGTGTGTTTGTGTTTTTTTATGTGTCTGAATGTGTATGTGTGGGTATATAAGTTTTATAGACCTCATATGATAAACTTCTGTATTTTACTTCCTGATGTAGACTGACTGTGATGGCCAGAACCAATGATATTGAGCATTATTGATCCTTAAGTACTAGGCCTAGTAAAAGCTGATTGGCTTATGAAGGTATACACTTGGAAATGAATTACATTGTCCATCCATGGGTAGATATTTTTACTCAGTGGGTTAGGTGTTTATGGAAGAAAGAACCTTCCCTTCTCTGGCCTCTTTCTTTCTTTTGTCATGTGGCTCAAGTGCTCACTATACATTAAACACATCATCTTCTGTGTTATGATGCAGTGAAAAGGCATCCAGCAAAGGCTCCACACAACAGCTCCACATAATCCTGGATTGTCAATATTTAAAACTATGAAATAAATAATTTTTTATGTTTATATATATTTTCCTCGTTATATTTACATGTTATGGTGTGTATTTCTGCATATGAGTACAAGTGCCTAAGAGGGCCAACACAGGTGGTTGAATTACCTTGACCTGGAGTTAGCAGGCAGTTGGGAGCTGCCTGATGTGGATTTTGGGAACTGAACATGGGTCCTCTGCAACAGTAGTATACACTTTAAACTGCTGAGCCATCTCATAAAATATTAACACTATAAATTAAATAATATCAGATATTTTGTTATGGCACTAAAAAGAGATTAACTATCCCAATACTTGTATGCCACTCACAGTCAATACTACACATCATTATTGATCATTTTGAGTAATTTCATGTCAAGTATGTCTAAATGTATTGTTGAACCAACATATTCTGCCATATTTAGGATTTTAATTATCTAAGGATAGTTACACTCAGTGCTGCATGAATCAGTTTCTATTTTTAAAAGCCTTACAATTTAAGAAATATTTTCTAGCAATCTTTTTATTTATGCTCAGTTTTAGGATGTGTGATTGAGAAAACCCCAGATTCTTGAAGAATAACTGGCTCTCACAAAGCTTTGCAGAATGATATCAGAAGATTTTATTTAGCTTAGTGAGTACAGAGAATCAGAAGCAAATCAAAGACTGATATCATTCTGCAAAGCTTTGAAGATTCTCTTAAGTAAACCAAAACCCACCAGTCTCTGCTGATCGATTTGGTCACAGAAACCCAGAAAACTTCAATTCTTTGTTTATTGGATCTATTTTTATACATTTAATTTGCCTTAATATTCTGGTTTCATAACTGCAATTCATGCTTATCCTCTTTTGCCTAGTCTCATAACCTTTGATACATTGCTCAGGCCTATAGACTCTGTGATCTTTTAACAAGCTATGCACTAAAGGTCTGCAAAGAAATCCTGCATGTCTGTTGACCAATTGTCTTTAATTCTTAGATGAAAGTGCTGTTGACCTAAATTTTCTTTTGTCTTTTATTTTCTTTTTCTTCTCTCTCCCTGGCACTATGCACTGCTATTTGCCCCTTTCCTTTGTTCTCTTCTTTCTTTTCTTTTTATTAGTTTTTCTGACACAGGCCCAGGCTTTCATGGAACATATTCATATACCCATGGTTGGTCTCAAACTCAGGGAATGCTCTTATCCTAGCTTCTCAAAGTCAGGGTTCATAGGCATGAGTCACCACTCCCAACTCAGAGGTCCTTTCTACTTCCATAAACATTGGACATTTCAGATGTGATAATGGGTTAGACTTTCTTTTTATTTCCTAGTAGAGGTTAAGTGGATTAGTGAATAGAGAAACAACATTACTAGAGCTTTTTTTTTTTTTTTTTTTTGGGTTTTTCGAGACAGGGTTTCTCTGTGTAGCTTTGCGCCTTTTCCTGGAACTCACTTGGTAGTCCAGGCTGGCCTCGAACTCACAGAGATCTGCCTGGCTCTGCCTCCCGAGTGCTGGGATTAAAGGCGTGTGCCACCAACGCCCGGCTTACTAGAGCATTTTTATCCAACCTTCAACTGAAACTATGTATTAAAACATGTAAACATTAATTATTTGTCTGAATTACTTTTATTCTGTGGTTATTCAACCTGAAAAACTGACAGACAACTTGAAGAAATAAAGTATCTAGGGTTCACATGATTTTCAGGTATTTGATAGTGCCAGGATAGAAGGGTTAATGGTTTGACCTTACAGTTCTTTCGTTTTATAACTCGCTTCCTTACACTTACTGTCAACCTTCGTTGACCTATGCAGATCTATTTTCAAGAATTGGGATTTGAAGAACTTAAGGAATGAGTTACACTACTGTCAATAATGTTACAGAAAAATATTACTTCAGTTTCAATGTACTTTATACACAACTGGAACGATCAAAACAATGATTCAAGGAAGGTTGTTGGGGTTCAGAAATACACGATCAGGTAAAACAAGGAAATACACACCAGTAATTACATATTAAATATTAACAGAGCAACCCTTTCCCAGAATTTACTCAGGACAGGTCAGTTTTAACATGTACTATAGATTTTATCAGGGAAAGCACAAAGGAGTGCCAGAAGGCCATATCCAGATTCAGCATACCCTGAGGAGAGCCCTAGGAATATCCTTTTACCAGATTGCATTCTATAGCTATGTTCTGACATGCAACAAAAAAAAAACATGTCTTATAAATTGAATTTAAGTGTTTGTTGCAGGAAGTATGAAATCATGTCCAATAACAATCCCAGGAAAAAAATACACTTGAGGTAAAAGGCCCTCTCCTCTTTTCAATGGAGCTTCTTTCACAGTTCCCCAAGGCCTTGTTCATAATGTGTCAATCTTTTGACCACATTAGCACTCACCATAAAGAAATCTATGTAACCAGATGGTTCTCTCCTGCCTGCCAATTCCTGAATATTCATTTAGAGATTTTATTAAACATAAATCCTTGGTGGAAGGCTCAGGCTTATTACTACCTAGTGCTTACATTTAAATTAATCCATATTTCTTATCTATGCTTTGCCATGTGGTTCGTGGCTTGTTGTCTCATTTTCTACACATCCTGCTTCCTTGGCAGCTGGCTTGTATCTGCCGTGACGCTGCCCTTCTTCATCCCCTTCTTAAGTACAATTGTATCACTTAACATTATTCTGCCTGGCCATTGGCCAAAACAGCTTTATTTATCAACCAATGAGAGCAACACATATTCACAGCATACAGACAGACATCCCACAGCATATGTATGTATGTATGTATGTATGTATGTATGTATGTATCCATGTATGTATGTGTCTATCTGTCTACCTACATACCTATCTTTCTGTTTATCATCTAGAGAAAGGTTTTCATGTATACCAGGCTGGCTTCAATATTGCTTTGTAGTAAATGATACCTTGATTTTCTGGTCAAACTTCCTCTACTTTCTCAGTTCTGGGATAATAAATGTCTGCCTTAAATTTTATGTATGGTTCTTGAGAACAAATGTAGAACTTTGTGTACACTAGGCAGGCACTGTAACAACTGAGCCACATATAAATACCTGTCTACCCCACTTTTCACTAGGTATATATCTCAAGCTAAATGTTGCTTTTGTTTTGGGGGGACCAGTCCAATAACAGCAGAGATCCTCAGTGATTTGCTACAAATATTCAGGCCAGGACCTGTTTGTATACATGTTCTGCCTGACCAGCCAACCTTCATCCCTTCTAGTAGGCTGGTTCTTCTTTGTCATGGTAGTTAGTTAAAAAAGCAGATAGAGCAGATATGATGATATCCCTAACTTAGAATTTAGTTTCAGATTAGAACATAGGCCTTTCTTTCTCTATCAGCTTATTGACTTTAGTCTATAGGAATGAAATGTATGAAACTTTCATTCACTATGTAAGGTGAAGTTGATTCAGTACTGTTGGTTCTACATCTTAAAACACACATTTATCCTTAAATACCAGAATTGTCAAGGTTACGAACAGTCAGTCAGACAGATAAACAGACAAGCACGCACGTACGCACGCACGCTCGTACGCGCGCACGCACGCACGCGCGCACGCACGCACGCGCGCACGCACACACATACACACACACACACACACACACACACACACACCTCGAATCTCTCTCTCATATACACAGGCAGAGAGAGAGACAGAGACAGAGACAGAGAGAGACAGAGAGACAGAGAGACTGAGAGAGAGAGAGAGAGAGAGAGAGAGAGAGAGAGAGAGAGAGAGATCATTCTCACAGGAGTCAGAATCACACTGTTATTTGTTTTGAGACAATTGAAACCCTTCTATAAATCAACAGTTGAATCAAGGACAATGGCATAGAGAGGGAACATGTGTGCCCTCTGTATAGCATTCTACTTGACTATTTCTTAATCACTGCTGAACTGAGGAGGATTGGAATGTTAGGATTGACCTGAAAGACTTTCTCCCTCTCACATAGCACTTTGTTCTCTCATGTCCACCCGTCTTCTGAGTTCTCGCAGTCCTGTAGCTACTCAGATCCAAATGAACACACAGAGAATATAATGTGTAACTGCATTATGGCTCAGGCTTCTCACTAGCTAGATCTTACATCTTAAATTAACCCATTTCTATAAATCTATATTTGCCACATGGCTCATGGCTTACTGGTATCTTTACATTTTGCTTCTCCTGGTGGCGACTGGCAGCCTCTCCTCTGTTCTGCCTTTCTCCTTCCTCCTCTCTAGTTAGAATGTCTCACCTAACCCTATTCTGCCTCAACATTGGCCAAACAGCTTTATTTATCAACCAATCAGAGTAACATGTTTTCACAGCATACAAAAAGACAGTCCCCTATCACTTCTCCTTTTCTTTCTAAACAAAAGCATGGTTTTAACTTTAACCTAGTATAATTACATATATCAAGCAAAAATTATAGTTACAATATCTAGTCTATTTGTATTTTGTAAAATTAAAGAACATATTTTATCTATCCTATATTTGTGAGTCTAAAATATCATATCTAATTTATCTTTTATCATAACCAAGGAAAACCATAACTATAACTATCTAGTTTTCAACTACATAAATGACCTCAGAAGGATATAATATTACCTAAGTAAACAGGAAGAGCATTGTAAGCAACTTTCAAAAATCTAGAATGACAGAGACAGCTGGCTGCCTGGACAGTCATCCAAAGTTCCTCTGTAATGTTGGGGCATCCATCTTGAGCCTATAGGCTTAGTCTCTCAGTCACTTTTTCATGAGTCTTGTACAATGTCTATCAGTTTCTTCTGTGAAGCAGGAACCTGAAGTACCATCTTGCCTTGCAAATTTCAGTGGTCACCTTTCTATGGGTCCTACATGTCCAGTCGATACAGCATTTTGTCAAGCAGTCCAGGCAAGAACAGTTTCCTCCCCAAATGGCTATTTTTACCAAGAAGAAGATAACTCCATATAGAGTGCCTTAAATGCCCATCTTCCTCTCTGAAGTAAATTGGTGCTGCCAGGAGCAGACGTGTCTCATTGTCCAGAAATTCTAAATTTTTAAAACATTTTAAATGCCATATTTTGTAGGTTTTTGAAGTGTTTGAAGATTACCTACCTAACTGAATTATATCTATGTATACCTAGAAAACTTGACATGACTATAAGTTTGACTATCACAGAAGACCAATTATTGATCTGTATTTCTTAACTATCCATTATGATTTAAATGAGTTATGTAAATGTAATACCTTTAAATTTGTATCAATAAACTAAAATCCATAGCAATGTAAAACATTTTTTAAACCAGTTGCTCTTTAAAAGTAGATTCAATCATCTGTCCTTTCATCATATCATATCCCCCTTTTTACCTTAGAAAGGTATTGACTATGACCAATAACAATTTGTAACTAATAACCTAAACAAACACAAATATCCATAATCCATTTTCTAGGAATGCGGGCATAGTTTTCTAGGCTACTTCTTGCTAATAAAGGGCACTGTATTCTTATGGGGATCTTGAGAAACTTAAGAATTATGGTCAAGTTCTGACTGGCATAGTCTGTGATGCTGTATTCTCTGAGCAGTTGCCTGGATGTTGGATCATCTGGGCTATGGTGTCATTGGAGAACTTTCAGGGGGTCTTGTCTGGTCAAACCTGATGTATCTTAATCTAGAACAAATCCATAGCCTCTTGCTTCCTGTGGAAACAAAAGCAGACCGTCCTTTCCAAAGCAACATATCCTTAAATCCAAATTTTGAAGTCAAGATACCTTTTTTTCAAGTTTAATTCAGCAGCCTTTACAATCAAATGTCTTCCTGCAGTTAAAAATATCAAAGACAATATAACCCAGATTCTTTGTGTAATATCCATCTCTACATGGCTTATTTTTATACGATCGTTACTGTCTCTTTAAAGAGTTTATTTTTTAAAACTATTTCATTATATAACTGTCTATATACATATTCTTCCTTCTTCCAAGCCTACATGTACATTTTTACACACACTGTAAACCATTTAAAGTATTGTTAGATCTGAATTATTGTGAATTTATTGCTTTAAACTGCAGCATTACTAGGACTGAAATGGCAGCTTTGGCTGCTGGCTCTGCCCACCTCAGTTTTCCAACATGGTGATGGTATGGTGGTACATTTATCACCATCTCTGGGTCTGGAGGCTATGTGTACCACCAACTATCAGAAGCAGTGGGTCTATGCCTCCAATAAAGCAGTGTGTAGCCCAGAAAACTTTTATTTATTTATTTATTTATTTATTTATTTATTTATTTATTGGTCTGAACTAGCAAATGCTAAATCCACCACATAGTACATTGTGTGGCTTGGAGACACCTCTGTGTACTATGGCAGGAATCCACAGCCATGCTGCAGATCAAGCCTGCATACCATGATCTTGCCATAGGGTAGCTGAAGCCCACAGGATGGCAGGCAGAGTCTCTGTGTGTTCAGATTAAGGGCATGTGCTACCACCGCCTGACTTCTGTTTATGGTGGGCTATGACCTCTGATCTACAGCAAATTTTATTATCATACAAATAAAATATAATCACACCCTATCTCTATTTAAAAATGCAGTTTGCAATGTTTTTTGATCTATAAAGAAAAGATGCCTGAAAGAATATTACTTCAAATGCTGGCATCATAATATAAGGGCACAGCATAGTCCATGTCAAAAGAACACATTTGTGTTTTTTTTGTGTGTGTGTGTGTGTGAATAAATATGCATGCACTTTGCAGAAGCATGTCAATACATACTCACTGCTGATTTGTTTACCACTCTAGAGGCAGTAGGGCCTAATATAATGAAGTCAATAAATTAGGTAGACTAGTCTCATGCAATAGCTAGTTTTATTCAGAGCATCAGGCAATTTATACTCTGGGGGTTAAGAAGAGTCACCTGAGGAAAGTATCCAAGGGTCTTTGTAACCTTTGTTTTGATATGCCTTAATGTCAATAATAATGTTTCTACTGGTACAGTTCCTCTGATTTTAATGCTAATTTTGAGATACAAAATGTAAGGAAAGTCCTTTGTAATTTTCTCTAAAATTATTATGTATGTTCTTTTATAACCCTTGACTCACACCCAATTCCTTCTTTTGATTGTTCCTTGACTTCCCTCAGTGATGGTGGGTGTCATTCTAAGCTTCTCATATTTACAACTTCCTCCAGAGAGACCTAACCAGAATTGTCAAAGAGAATGACAATTTTGAAAGGTCTAAGGCTAAAATCAAGCTCGAAGTGAACCGTTGATTGTATTGTAACGATTCTGTGGGTGCTTTTCCATGTAACATCATTAATAGCATTTTTTTTAGCTATAGATATGGAATTGGTAGGGATATAAAGGGCATTTTCCGGGATCCTGTGTCATTGTTATTTGTGTTGTGTGGGTATAAACATTCAGTTGGATCTATTCAGCTGGATATTATGTCATACAGGGTAGCGATCCTAACTATTTACTATGAGCACTACTGCCTTGCAGACACAAAGGTAAGAGCCTTTCCACTTGGAGACACATTCATAGTGTGTGCTGCAATCTACAATCGTGACTGAATCTCAGATTCTAAAATAAATTTGGGCTGAGACACATGATTCAGGGACAATGAAAAGGAAGTCCCAATCCTATAGTCTGTCTTCAAATAATAATTGAAACTCTCCAGTGAATCTCATGTGAGGATTCTGTTTTTTACCTAATTGTCTTGATTTAAATTCTCATAAATAGCAAGAATCAATGGTTTGAGGATTTTTTTTTTCTGTAAATGAGAGATATAGGTCGAAATTGTCAGGAGTTAAACTTCAAAATTGCAAACAGACTGTTAATTAACACGTGAGAAATGAGAAGTGCTAGAGTGGCCAGTGAAGGCATGGCAGCCTTTTTTTCTTTCCTGATTTCTTTCTTTCTTTCTTTCTTTCTTTCTTTCTTTCTTTCTTTCTTTCTTTCTTTCTTTCTTTCTTTCTTTCTTTCTTTCTTTCTTTCTTTTTCTTTCTTTCTTTCTTTCTCTCTCTCTCTCTCTCTCTCTCTCTCTCTCTCTCTCTCTATCTCTCTCTCTCTATCTCTCTCTCTCCCTTCCTTTTCTTTTTGAATAAGCATTTAAACTAAAGTCAGAACCCTTGAATTTGATCAAACAAACCACAGACAAACATGGAAACACCACTGCTGTGGATATTGCTCTGTACAAATAAAATGGTGATTGGCCAGTAGCCAGGCAGAAATCATAGGCAGGACAAACAAGAAAGAAAATTCTGGGAAGTGAAAGGCTTAGGCAGAGAGACCTGCCAGCCACTGCCATGACAAACAAGATGTAAGGTATCGGTAAGCCACGAGCCCCATGGCAACTTATAGATTAATAGAAATGGGTTAATTTAAGATAAAAGAAATAGATAACAAGAAGCCTGCCATGGCCACATAGTTTATAAGTAATATAAGCGTCTGTGTGTTTATTTTATAAGTGTACTGTCAGACTGCCGGGGCTTGGCTGGGGACCTGGAGAGAGAGCTCTCCAGATTCACACCACTTTGTCCTGGCGCTGTATATACTCCAAGTGCTTTGCAGCCTCAAGAAACAGGTTTGTGAGTTGAAAGGCAATGTGGGCTACTAAACATAACCCTGCCACAAATCAAAGAAACGAACAATCAAACAAACAAACTCCAAACATGAAATGAACAGCAACAAAAAGGCAAACAAGCAAATCAACACTTGGCATATTTCATTTTAATTTTTCTATGAAAAGCAGGGACTCTGCAGTCAAACTGACTTGTAGTTAACTATAAACTCTAACTCATTATAGTGACAGTTAATGAATAATTTTATACTGTTTTCCTTTATACTTTCTCACACGTAAAATGAAAAATAATAGCTGTGTCTTTAAATGAAAGCTGTTGCTAGAATTTTACATTACTGTAGACTGTATAAATGTTCTTGTATTATTGTAAAGTCTCAATAAATGTGGTGTCTTTTTTGTGCTCTAACAAAGAAAGCTTGCCTGGAGATCAAAGTGTTGGGCTAGTCACTAGTTAACCATAGGCAGGCAGTGGTGGCACACACCTTTAATTGTAGCCCTTGGCATCTCATGTCTTTGATCCTAGTACTTGGGAGGCACATGCCTTAAATCACAGTGCTAGGGAGGTGGATACAGGAAGTGATATGGCTGGGTGGAGAGAGGAATATAAGGGAGGAGAAGAAAGGAGCTTGCCCCTTTCAGACTGAGGAGTTGGCAAGGTAAGAGATGGCTGTGGCTTGCTCCTTTGTCTTTCTTATCTTTTACAATTTACTCTAGTATCTGGCTCCAGGATTTTTTTTTATGATCAATTAGGATTTATACTACAAATAAATATTCCCAGATTACAGAATTGAATGGATCAAAATAATGAAACCACTGAAGAAGAAAAATCAAATTTTTGCAAAGAAATAAAATAAAATTATTTTTATCCCCATAATAATGTGTGGTATATTATGATAAATCTAAATTTTACTCAATCCATGTTTTCTAAGATTTTAAAGAGGAGAAAATATCATACCAAGTTATAAACTGGCATCTACCTGAAGATAAGCAAAAGGAAATTGATAATAGAAGACAACTCCTTGCAGAGGAATTAGTTCATTACAGGTAATTTGTTTCAATTCTTGGAACCAACTTATTGCTAATCAAGTATTACAAATGGGGAGATGATGGTCACATGATGCTTTGAGTGAATTTAAGAGAAATGATGACTGGGAGCACTGGTGGATGTGGGGATGGATTGTGTTTGAGTTGTGCACTGTGGATGACTGACAGCTCAATAAATGATGGGATAGTCTCTACAAAGTGGAAGATGTGCCTTCTAGGCCTTGTTTTTACTTGTCATCTGTACATGTAGTCTCAATTAATCTGGTGCAGTCACTTCAACTTCTCTATTCAAGGCAAGAGGAGCCTCCTTCTTTCATGTACCTTGTTACCTTCTTACATAAGTCCCTTAATGGAGGAAGTCACTTTACATGGCTGTGCTTGCCTTGGTCATTTCCTGTTAAACTAATTTAAAAGCTTTCCTTTCCCCCTTTTTATTCCAAACATGATATATCCTGATTGCAGTTTCCCTTCATTCTATCCTCCTAATAGCTCCCCACCTGTGCTCCCACACGGATCCACTCTATTTCTGTCACTCTGTCATTATTAGAAGCCAAACAATCTTCTAAAAGATAATAAAATATAATAACATAAAGCAAAATATCACATCAGAGTTGCACAAGAAAAACAAAGAAAAGGAAAAGGGTGCAAGAGAAGGCACAAGAATCAGAGACCTGCTCTTGTACATAATCATAAAACCCATAACATCACTAAAATGGATGTGTGTGTGAGTGTGTGTGTATGTGTGTGTGTGTGTGTGTGTGTGTGTGTGTGTGTGTGTGTGAGAGAGAGAGAGAGAGAGAGAGAGAGAGAGAGAGAGAGAGCTGCCTCAGTCTCTCTGAGTTATATTTGCTTTTCTCATGTTGATTTAGAGGTTCTTGTTTTCTTCATGTGGCCTAAACCCTCTGACTCCTTCACGGCCTGCTATTTCTCTGGGATCCCTAACCCCCAAAGGGGGAGAATTGATGGAAACATGCCAATTGGTGTTGAGTGTTCCAAGATCTTTCACACTTTGCATAAAATATGGCTATGGCTTTCTATATTTGTTCCAATCTACTACAGCAGGAAGCTCCTGGGATTATGACTGTACAAGGCCTTTATCTAGGAGTATTGCAAAATGCCTTTGGAAGTAATTTCATTGCTTCATTTCTTGTCTTGTTTTTATAGACTGATATTATTTGGTTTTACCCTAGGTCCCTGGGCTATTTAGTCTCAGGTTCTTGATTACCCATGCAGTGTTTGGTATGTTTCATCTCACAGAGTGGATTTAAAGTCAGATCAGTTAGTGGCTGGTTACTCCTACAAGCTTTGTGCCTCCATTGGCCTAGCATATCTTGCAAGCAGGACAACATTGTAGATCACTGGTTTTGTGACTTGCTTGGTGTTTATATTTCTATTTTGGTACTGTGTACAGTATGTTTCTGTACCAAAGATGCTAGAACCTTACTTTATATAGGCAACAGCTCACTTTCTCCATGTTCAATGGTCTGTGTAGGTGTTGTCTTCAGCAAGAGAGCCTTGTTGTCAGTTTGTGGACAGCAACCTATAGTTTTGGCAATTGCATGGGTTGTCTGGGGAATTTCTGTGGGACCCCTTTGTGTAGCAGGAATCTTCAAAGTTCTTATTAATAAAATCAAACCTGAGGCCAGTTATTGGGGTCAATGCTAGTAGATCAGAGAGACAGAACAGGCCACAGCTATCTCATCTTGCCATTTCCTCAGCTGGTCCTGTTTCCTCAGACTGGAAGCCTCTTAGTCCTCATCCAGAATGGGTCTCAGCTGAATTACTGCTCAAAAGCCTGAATGCTTAACCAGCCAAAATCTTAACCAGCCAAATGCCTCTAGTTTCTGGTTCTCCCGCCTTATATATCTTTTTGCTTTCTACCACCACTCCCTGGGATTAAAGGCTGGCTTTCTGGGATTAAAGGTGTGTGTCACCATGCTTGGCTCTTTCCAATGTGGTCTTGAACTCACAGAGATCCAGAGGGATTTCTGTCTCTGGAATGCTAGGATTAAAGGCGTATGCTATCACTGCCTAACTAGTGGCTTGTCTGTTCTCTGACCCCAGGTAAGTTTATTAAGGTACACAATATTTTGGGGAACACAATACCACCACACCTTTGTCCAACATCTCAATTAGATTGACTCAATTATGATACTGCAAGATCATTTGGTGGCTAGATATTGCAAGTTGTGACTCTGTCTCCCACATCATTTGGCAATTTTACTGAGATCACCTTCATATATATATATATATATATATATATATATATATATATATATACATACACATATATATGTGTATATATACACATTTTAGCAAGTGTCTATTATGATAGGTTTCAATTCTATCCCTAAAATGTCCATTTATTTTATCTGTGTCTCCCTGTATTCCCTCCCTCATCACTCTCCTCCCACCCCACTTAACACCCCCATCCCAGACCCGCACTTACACCAGTAACTATCTAGTCTATTTTCCTTTCTTCATGAGCTCTCCCCATTCTCAGTGGTCCCTTACTATTCACCTAACCTCTGTGGTTCTATGAATTATAGCTTGGTTATCATTGACTTAACAGCTAATGGCCAGAGGTTAGTTTAAAACTTTTCAATGGCTAGGTAATACAGATGAGCCTGAGGCTTTTAGTCTTTGACTACAGAACCTCCTTTGCCTTCCACATGGATGACAAGTACGGATTTGTTTCCTGGTTAACTTCATTGGTCTTACTCATCTCTGTCCGAGAAAATTCTACTGAATATTCCAGATGGTACTCAGAGCACCATGATTCTTTCTGGAAATATTTCTCACTCACAGACTGAAAGATCACATATCTTTTGTCATATGTTTGAAAGAAGTCAACTTGCACCTTAGTCTAACATGGTTGTTATTTATTTACATTTTTGACATATATATATTGTATTTTCTTTTCAAGCTTGAACTCTTGAAGTGTGGTTCAAATTACAAGTAAATTACAGTCAAGTTGATGGGAATAGGAACTTGTTGAGAATTTTATAATTGATATACTTTAAAGGGATTATCATTCTACTACAGGTATTTAGGGATTATTATATAAAATATGTAAAAATGAAATTTAGGTGATAAATATGAATTATGCCATGTATCAATCTGCATTCCATTGTTATAACAGAGTAACTCAATTTAGGTGAATTTATAATGAAAAGAAGCTTATTCAGGTTACAGTTGTAGAGGTTCAACTCCTGGTGTCAACATCAGGCAGGTTGATTGAAAGCATCATGATAATGGCAACATAATGGCTAAAGAATGTGTGACTTGAAAAGTCAAGAGAAGAGAAAGAGGGCTGGAGAGATGGCTCAGCCGTTAAAGGCTAGGCTCACAACCAAAAAAAAAAAAGAGAGAGAGAGAAGAGAAAGAACAGGATTATGTCTCCCACAGAAGTTAACTCAAAGTCTAATGAGGACTATTTTAACCCTCTATAGGGTAAGGGTTTCTTATAACCTTCTACAAAGGTATGCTCCTAAAGATCCCACTACATCTACACAGCCATATTGGGCACCAACTCTCTGACAGGTGAACCTTTGAAGACAAATGAACAGAGAGCCAAAAGCATGTATATGTCAATATATGTCAATTTATTTGTGAGTGCTAAGGCAAAACAGACTCACATATACAGGACAAGGTAGATCCAGTTGCAGAATACTTCTGTTTTGCCCATGGGAGAATTGAACCAGCCCTCTAGTCTCTGGCCACACCAAGAAAGAGAGAAAGTACACAGCCCCTGCTCAGTTAAATAGTCACATACCCAAAAAATCCATGCCTCTATTATGCCAGATATCCCAAGGTCATTAGCAGTGTGAATTCCCACAACAGACAAACCACAGCTCTTGTGACTTGAAATGGAGCTTAAAAGTGAGCAAAAATAAGCCAGACTCTGGGCTCTCATGTTGTGGATCTTTTAATGTCAGATGGCATGGTGCACTTGTGAATCTTACCAGGTTGCTTATCTGCTAAGCATTGATGTGAAAGGGTTCCTGGAAAAGTGCTGTGTGGAAGAGTCATCAGTACAATTACTAAAGTTGAGGACAGTCTTCAGTGTCAGTTTGAGCAGTAGAAGTTGTAAATTCTAAAAATAGGCTTCCAATCATACTTCTTCTTCCCATTAGAAAGTTAAGTTTGTATATAAAGTAATAGGCTTTGCTATCTACTTTTTAGAAAACATAGATGCCAGTATCTTTTCTTCTAGGTTGCCCCCTTCCTCCATAGCACTATTCCATTACACATGTATCTCTTTTGATGACTTTGTTATCTGCTCTCATTGCCTCCTTTCTAATTTCATCATCAAAAAGGGAAATAAACACACACACACACACACACACACACACACACACAAATTTAGGCTTCATATATAAGAGAAAAAATCTGTGGGTTTTATATTTATTTTTCTAATTGCTTAGTTTCTAGGCAGGAACTTGAATCATGATCTCCTTGTTCCAATATTATCATTGGAAAGTTCCTTTTGTGGGATAATATATTCAAGCCAAGATATGCAGGATTAAAAGAAATTGAGGGATGCCAGCTCCCACCTTTTAAAGGATTCCTATGAAAAGGAGAGAGGAATTAGACACATTTTAGATAGAAAGATAGCAAAAAGGAGAAAGACAGAAACACAGGATAGCTTTGGGAGGACCTGGATAAAAATCCAACAGCCCCTTCTACCTCTTCAAAGGCTCTTTTAATAACAATGTCAAGGGTAAGAGAAAAAGACCTTCCCCTTGCCATCAAAGCACACTGCACAGTTAAGTGCAGACACTTCCAAACACCTGCTAACCACACTCAATCATGGTCTGATTATTCCCTTATGCAGCCCTGCTGGGTAGAGCAAGCTCAGATCCCACTAGGAAACTTCTGTGGGTCTCCAAAACTCCCCCTTCTTAATATTTTAAACGGTCCCTCAGACTCCTCAGATATCCTTCCTTAGATCATTCTTCTTCCCTAGTCAGCCTTACCCTTCCTTGAGATACACTTTCCATCAAGCATACTCTGCCTTAGATTGCAAAGCAGCAAGAAGAATGTTACCCTTCCCTGACTACAGGCTTCTAGCAGTGGAAGTACAGAGCTTAACTCAGCTCTGAATCAGGTCTCTACTAAGAGCTTACAAATACTTGAAAAAAAAAAAAAAACCACAGGAATTCCTAGGGCTGCCACCCTTCCAAAGGAGTAGAGGATGACTAAGAGGGATATCCTTTTTGAATGTGTCTGTAATGTCTATAACAGTCTTAATTTTGCCAAGGCCTTTTTTTACATCAATAAACTCTTGATGCAAACGCATTAAATAAACACATTAAATAAACAAACTAGTGATGTAACTGCATGAAACTTAAAGACTCCCTTAGCTTTACCAAATCATGGTTCATTATTATCACCAGGTTAACATAATTCTTGTCTGAATGTTACTATACATATTTACAACTAGCATGAATATTACTATGCATATTTACAACACTAACTTACATTCAAAAGCAAACTCTCTACAGGACTACTTTGTAAACTTTAGCAAACATCTTAAAGAGATCTCTTAACAGAAATATTAATAATTTCTTCCAACAAGACAGAGGGTACATGAATCATGATTATCATAGTTACCATAGTGAATTCAAAACTGTTTCATATCTGAGGTTGCAAATGCTCAGAAATCAGTCCTAATCATAGTCTTAAAGTTCTCCTTAAAGTTTGAAACCAGAGCCTAATTCATTAGTGGCTCTAGAGTCTTTGTGTCCATTCTCTTGACCCCAGGGCAGGGCAAAAGATCTCCCCTTTGCCCTCAAAGCACACTGCACAGCCAAGTGTTGACCCTTCCAAACACATGGTAAGCATGCCTGTGGTCCAAGCATTCCCTTATGCAGCCTTACTGCCAGAGCAAACTCAGATCTCACTAGGAAACCTCTCTGGGTCTCTACAAGAAATGACTTTAACACTGATCATTATAGAAGCTGTAATCATGCAACTTATACAGATTGGCAATAGAGCAAGATTCTCAACAACAACAACAAAAAATCATTATACAATGTGAAGTAAATAGCATTATACACCTGCCCATGGAGACTGATACTCTGAGATCCACTATAATCATTGATGGCTTCTAAGACAGAAGAAAATAAATTAACACTGATGATGAATGGAAATAGACTCTTAGAGGAAATGTGATGGAAGAAGAAATAGTTTGGGAAGCAGAGCTATATCTATATCAGAATGACTAAAGCTGAAGATTTTGAACAACAGCTGTAATTCACATGGAAAGGTGGTGCAGCATTATCAACTTGAATATCCTCCCCAACTCTGATAAGCAAAAATCGTTAAGAAGAAAATAAATATCTCCCTGTAGTAAGGAGATGAATGGAAAATTATTTCCTATGGGCCTATTTATTTTTAATTAAGAATATTTTATTTTATGGAAAGCAATGTGTTTTACATATTAAGTAACACTATAATTTGTATAGCGTTAAACAGAAGGAAAAAATTCAAGCCACAGAGCCTTTTCTTATAAAATATATTAAAAATGAATTCATTCTAAGTGAGTTATGGTTTTATTTAGTCCAGCCTGCTGTCCTCAAGTCATAAGTCTGTGACAAGTCTTGATCTCCTGATACTTCTTACTCCGTTTCCAGAGTGTTGGATTATAGGTTTGTATTTGTCTAGCTGTGAAATACTTTGATTGAGTATAACAGTCTTCCAAATAGTATGAAATTGCTCCTCAAAATATTTGTTTTTTTTTTTTTTAAACAGGTCTACCCATCACACTAACATAAAGATCTTTGAACACTATGTGGACTTATGCAGTCACTTATTAAGCAGAAAGGACATCATGGACTCCTTAAGGAATAAGAATTTTGACCTGTTATTTTTAGATGCAGCAGATCCTTGTGTTTTCTTGATCGCTGAGAAACTTGGGAAACAATTTGTGGCCTTTCTTCCCATGCTATTTAGCATTATAGACTATGGGCTACCAAGGCCTTTGTCTTTTGTCCCAGGATTTGGTTCCATTTTAACTGACCAAATGGACTTCTGGGCCAGAGTGAAGAACTTCCTGATGTTCCTTGATTCATCCATGAAGCAAAGAGAAATACTTTCTCAATATGACAGCATCATCCAGGAGCATTTTGCAGAAGGTTCTCGGCCAATTTTGTCTGAACTTCCATGGAAAGCCGAGTTGTGGTTTGTCAGCTCTGACTTTGCCTTGGATTTTCCTCATCCCATGTTTCCCAACATCATCTATGTGGGAGGCTTAACGGACAAACCTGTTAGACCAATACCTCAAGTGAGTGAAAGCTTAGCTTTCAGTTTATCTTTCATTCAGAGGTCTGCGGTGCTTAGATGGTGTCTTAGTTAGGGTTTCTATTGCTGTAAAGAGACTCTATGACCACAGCAACACTGATAAAGGAAACATTTAATTTGGGTGGCTTCCAGTTTCAGAAGCTTAGTCCATTATTATCATGGTGGGAAACATGGTGCCATGTAGGAAGACATGATGCTGGAGAAGGAGCTCAGAGTTCTACATCTTGATCCACAGGCAACAGGAAGTCAACTGTCACATCAGGCATAGCAGAGCAAAGGAGACCTCAAAGTCCACCCCTACAGTAACACACTTCCTTCAACAAGGGCATACTCAGTCCTACAAGGCCATACCTCCTAATGGCACCAATCCTTTTGGGTGCCATTTTATTTCAAACCACCATAGGTGGAAATTGTCCCTTAGAAAAGATGTCTTGAATGAAAGTACTCTAAGGCAACAGAAGAACTCTGAGTCTAGATTTTTTGGATTGTGATAGCACAGTGTTAGAATACCCCATGCTAAGTTTGAATACCTGGGTAGATGGTACAAAATGTGAGTTTCTTTTGTCTCTATTCCTTGCTGTGATGGAAAAAATCTTTAGTTAGTATTGGTATTTCTATTTGAATATATATATATATATATACATATATATTTGTAAGTATATATATATATATGTATATATATATATATATTAAATACAGTGAATGTCAAAACACTTAGAATGTGTTAAGGAGGTGGGTTCTTCATAATGAAACAGATAATACTTTCAGAAGACATGTACCTAGACAGAACTTATCACTAGTGACAAGAACTGCTTCTGTTATTCTGTGTCCCCAGCCTGTTGAGCACTAGGTACTCCATCTAGCTACTGTAAACCATCAAAGCTGCCATGTAGTGTGCATTTCTATGAAGGCTCAGAATCACTATCACTGAAAATTTATAAGTACAGTGAGCTAAGGATGTTAGATTGCTTGTTCCCTGTCACTGTGGGGTTCCCTCACCCATGAAGGGAATATAAACCATGGTGGCCAAGATGCTGAAATGATGAAGATGATATTTGTCCTGTGTTCAGATCAAAGCAGAGAGGGTATGGATTTGTTCTGGCTCTGTTGGGCACCACAGTGCCCATCCTTCCTTGCAGTTTGTGAGAACAAGTGTTTGGGGAGTGATCAGTGATATCTATCATCTATCTATCTATCTATCTATCTATCTATCTATCTATCTATCTATCTATCTGCTTTACATTAATCTTTACAAAGATCATTACATTGGTGTCATGGTTGGACCTGTAAAAAATTAACAACAAATATTTTGAGGAGCTTTTTCATACTGTTTGGAAGACTGTTTTATATATATATATATATATATATATATATATATATATATATATATATATATATATATAAACTTTTTGAAGGAGCTTTCGGATATGGGCTTTAGATAGAATCTCCTGAATACCCAAGTTGGTGAAATAGGAGTACAGTATACAGGTTTGGGGTTCTCTGACAGAATCTTTATGTGGTAGAAGATATCTTACATTTATAAATCCAGATGTGATTGCCAGAGCTCCCCCCTTCTGGACTGATGGGTCAGATATTGGCACACAGAGAGATGAAGGGATTGTTACAAAGTGGGAGGAAATGTTTCAAAATAATACATGACACAAGAGTCTGGAATCACTTTATGGGGTATTCCAATACTTGTTTTGTAAGAATTAAGTGAGAAGCAAATAGACTGTGGTGGTTGCCAACATAAGGAAAATCAGACTTTATATCAAAACTCTCAAAGAATTTTAAAGACTACATATATTTGAAACTTTGTGTTTATCAAACATTGCAACCATAAAAATATTACTTAAAATATGTGAAATAGTTAACTTACAGGGAAATATGTCATCTATGCACAAACTATGAAATAAAGACTATGAAGAAAAATGTAAGTAATTTAAAGAAGAAATGAATAATAACTTAAGACTTCAATTCTACAGTTTTAGAATTAGATGACTATCCATACAAATTATCACCTTTTATAATACTATAGGCCCAATAGAATTATTAGAAATATATAGATCATGCTTAAAATGTATTTGTAAGTGACTTTATGTGCCTGAGTATTTGCCCTGCATGTATGTGTGTGCATCATGTTCCTGCAAGTGCCCAGAAGAGGCCAGAAGAGGGTGATGGATCCCCTAGAACTAGAATTACAGAGAATTGTGATTGCTCTGTGGGAACTGAACTGTGGTCCTCTGGAAGGAAATCTACTGAACCTTCTCTCCAGTTCTGAGTGTTCATTCCAACAACAGCAGAGCACATATTCTTCTCTAATGCACAAAACAAATTCCTTTGTTCGTGTGTTAGCCCATGCCACACCCCAACCCAACCCCAAGTTTTGCAAATTCTCTGGTTAATGTAAATATTTCTTACCACAGTGGGGTGAATAGAAAACAACATAATGTAAATTCAAAGAGAAAAATCAAGAGGAACATTTGAAAATATTATATACCAAGGATAAGGATACAAAACACAATGGAATGAGGGAGTGCAATAAAAACAAGACATAGGATATAATTCATAGCTATTATTATATTTATTAGTACAGCCAAGGTACTTGCAATTGATAATTTAACCCTTCAATATAAGGCAGAGATAATGAAGAGATGACTGAACAGGATGCTAGCAGAAAGAAGGGACATAAAAGAATCAGAGTGTAGAGCATTGAAATAATGAATAAACAAATTTAGAACCAATAAATTCAAAAGAGTAGTATGCTGAAAAGCAATAGGATCATTAAGAATATAAATAAGAAAGAACAACAAAATAATTAAGTTCTAAAGTAAAAAATTATCCACTATTAAAACAATAAAGATTATAATTGAATTATACAAACATGATATATCATCAAATTAGGTGATCTACATGAGTGGACATATTCCTATGCAAGGCTGTTAACATAATTGACTCAAGAGGAAAATAGAACATCTTAAAGTTATGGGATTAAATTAGACTGATCAATAACAAAGTCTTTCATTAAGGAAGTCTGATATAACATGGATTAACAGGTGAATTAAGTGAAACACTTAAGAATGAATGCCAGTTCCTGTATAATTATTTGTGCCACCTCCACAGGAAGGAATACTTCTCAAGCCATTCTATGAATCTGTCATTACTAGGTAAGCAAAGGTAGAAAACAACACCAGAAGAGAGGACACGATGCCACACAGCAAGTGAAGAAATTTCGTATACTGAATTTCTAGCATGAATATAAAATAATACAAATGATGTCAAAAATAGTTAGGAAGGGCCTCAAGTTATTAAGCAAAAAGAATGCCCTTAGCAATTAAATTACTCTGGAGCTTACATTTTAGGCAGTAAAAGTCAGTTATTCAAATAAAATCTGGTGTATGTGTTTGCTTGGAAGAGCAAACCATGAGAGTCCAAAGGTGTAGCACGAATCTTAAAAAGTCTTATTGATAAAGACAAACCTCTAGCCAGGTATTGAGGTGAATACTGAATGATCAGAGAAACAGAACAAATTATCCAACCTCACCTTGCCAATTCCTTACTTCACCTTGTTTCCTCAGACTGAAAGCCTCCGAATCCTCATCCGAATGGATCTCAACTGAACAGCTGCTAAAAGCTAAAAGCTTAAAAAGGCTCTAGTTACTGGTCCTCATGCCTCATATACCTTTTTACTTCCTGCCATCACTTCTTGGGATTAAAGGCGTGTGTCACCATGCCTGCTATTTCCAGTGTGGATTTGAACTCACACAGATCCATATGGATCTCTGCCTCTGGAATGCTAGGATTAAATGTGTGTCTGACCACTGCATAAAACTATATTGAATATACTGGATGTTCTGTTCTCTGACCTCCAAATAAGTTTATTGGGGTGCACAATATTTCAACTACACAAAGTTGAAGAGATGACTGCTGTTCAATGCAGTAACTACTCCAGACACAGCTATACAGGGACTCTGAAAGGAGTGTTATCATATAGAACACAAGCAAGCAAGGCATGGGTTTATTTAACAACTGGTCTTGTTTCATGTCACACCTGCGTTAACAAACCACTTTTTTCTAATTTCTTTATGTTTCTTCTAGGACTTGGAAGATTTTATCATTAAGTTTGGAGAATCGGGTTTTGTCCTTGTGACACTGGGCTCCATAGCAACAATGTATCAGACCAAGGAACTTATTAAGGAGATGAACAGTGCCTTTGCTCACCTCCCTCAAGGAGTGCTGTGGGCATGTAAGGATGCTCATTGGCCCAAAGATGTCAGTATGGCTCCAAATGTCAAAATCATGAATTGGCTTCCCCAGACTGACCTCCTGGGTAAACATCTCCTAGACCTGTTACTTTATTTCTTTTAATGTGCTTTGGGACTTAACAGATAACTGATGTCAGAGTGCTTTGACTTGCAGAAGAAAAGGCTGCTGATGGGTGAAGATATATGTCCAGCAGGCAGGTAGAAGCAGCTAAGGTTCTTGGGAGAATCAGTCTGTGCTCTAGACTGGCCATAGCAACAACTTCCTCATCCTTTTCAACACAGACAGATTTCAGTTCCCTAAATAGATATGTAGCCTTGACTTGAGTATTTACCATTGATCACTCCAACACAGTCTTGACCAATATGTGAGCTATAACTACTCCTTTGGCAGTTGCCACCATTTGTTGCTGCTATTCTCACAGTGATGTGAGAAATCCTTGGTATTTATAAACACACACACACACACACACACACACACACACACACACACACACACGTAAGCATGCAGACACATCTTGGTTGTCAGCTGAGCTGAAAACTCAGACACTTACAACATGGATATTGTGGGATTGAGGACATAAGGAGATATTTGAGTACCACCACACATAAGCTCACAGTAATATATGGAGACAATGACTTCTTGAGCAACAGAGAATTCCCTAAAGCCACCTCCCCTCAAATTATTTGTTTCTGTGTGACTTTATGGATACACTTTTCTACACTCAGTGGCTGAATCAGAGATTTGTACTTAAAACTGTGACTCAAAAGAAGCTGGGAAATTTTTCACTTAGATCTCTGTTCAGTAAAATCACAGGCTACACAATAGGAAAAAGACTTGCTTTCCAGGGAAAATGGGTAGATTTTGAGTGAGGTATAGTTTGGGATGATTTCTGTATGATCATAAGAAATGTTTAGTAGCCTTTTTTTCAATATGGAGCAAGAGACACGACCCGTAAATACAGAAGTTTCTGGTCTATCATCCCCTTCTGTAAACTTCCCCAAACAGAGCAGATAACACCCATAATATAGACTTCATGTGAGATCAGACGTAAAAAAGCAAGAGAAGGCCAAGGTTAGACAAATGAAGAAGAAGGCATCAGTGGAGAAGATGAGGATGAATAGAAGGACAAAGAAACTTGCCTCACTTGTCACTGTCCTTGTAGCTGTCCCTGGCTCTAGATCTTAGATAGATTTTGACTGAAGTAAGGCATCTCTCTGCAGAGAGAAGGCTTGGTATTACATCCTGGAACATTGCAAATCTCTAAAGCAACATCAGTAAATTCATTCTCCCTAGCACATTGGTATTTCTTGGGTCTGCTGCTTTACCTGGTATCTGAACTTTGATAGTGACATACTGGATGATCTTTCTCTTTTGCAACAGCTCATCCTAGTATTCGTCTCTTTGTCACCCACGGGGGAATGAATAGCATAATGGAGGCCATCCAGCATGGAGTACCCATGGTGGGGATTCCCTTTTTAGCAGACCAACCTGAAAACATGGTCCTAGTAGAAGCAAAGAAAATTGGTGTTTCTGTTCATCTAGAGACACTCAAGGCAGAGACATTTGCACTTACACTGAAAAAAGTCATAGAAGACAAGAGGTATGCAGCTCTCTGGGATTGGGGTACCTTAGACTGAATACATGTTTTGTATAGTCTGTTTATCAATGAAACAGAATTTTGTGGGATGTGTTATAATACATGCGTGATTCCCTGAAAGTCCTGATGCTCTTTTGTTATTAATTCTAATTTTAGGTGTGGTACTGAGACTATGCCTCTACCTAATGTGGTGGGATGATTTCTTATACACACATTATCTTCATTTTTTTTCACTTTTTAAAATTTATTTTTCTATTATCAGCTTGATACAGTATAAATTCTTACCCTAATTGTGAAATGTTTCATTGCGGCTTGCCCAGTAATTGAGTAAAACCAAAACTTATTATAAGCCACAGTCATCCTAGGGTCCCCCCTGCTATATAGACTCCCGGGTTCTGTGGGTTGCAATCTGATTGTTCTTTGCTTTATATCTAAAATCCACTTATGAGTGAGTACATACCATGTTTGTCCTTCTGGGTTTGGGTTACCTCACTCAGGATAATTTTTTCTAGTTCCATCCATTTGTCTGCAAATTTCATGCTGTCATTGCTTTTCTTGCTGAGTAGTACTCCGTTGTGTATATGTACCACATTTTCTTAATCCATTCTTCAGTTGACAGGCATCAAGGTTGTTTCCAGGTTCTGACTATTACAAATAGTGCTGCTATGAACATAGCTGAGCATGTATCTTTGTGGTATGATTGAGCATTCCTTGGATATATGCCCAAGAGTGGTATAGCTGGGTCTTGAGGTAGATCGATTCCCAATTTTCTGAGAAACTGCCATACTGATTTCCACAGTGGTTGTACAAGTTTGCATTCCCACCAACAGTGGAGGAGTGTTCCCTTTGCTCCGCATCCTCTCCAACATTGACTATTATTAGTGTTTTTGATCATAGCCATTCTGACAGGTGTAATGTGGTATCTCAGAGTCGTTTTGATTTGCATTTCTCTGATGATTAAGGATGTTGAGCATTTCTTTAAACACCTTTCAGCCATGATCTCTTATATTTTGGATAGCTATAATAGAATTTCAATAGAGGCAGGAGAGATCATTTGCATGTTCTTTAGGTGGCTAATCTCCCTGACTCATCATATACCTATATAATTCGAATGGAATTAGAAGAGGACTGTCTTAATTACCATTGTATTGCTGTGAAAAGGTACCCTGACTAAGGCTACATGTAAGATAAAGCATTTATTTGGGTCTTGCTTACAGTTTCAGAGGTTAGTCCATGATCATCATGGATGTGACTGTGGCCACAGGCATCTGCTTATCCAGATGCATAAGAACTCACGTAAAGCAGTCATACACCATTATCATTAACATTCATGTGATAAAATACATACACAAATCTAACAAATGGCTAATACATAGTAAAGGCTAAGCATACTACTATGTAATATTATAAATAAATAACTTGGAGACTTTAGAGTACTATGTCATCTATTCATTTATGAAAACATTCATTAAGATTTTAAATGCAAATTCATTCCTTAGAGTAAAACAAACTCTTCTATGTTATAACAAGTATTGGGTCATAAGTATTCAAATCTATTCATTAATTTACAAATAACCCAAAGAATTCTGTAATGTTCAATAGAAGTATGTAATAAAAACATTGCATATGTTCTATTGTGATGTCTTTAGCAATTGTTTACTGAAATAAAACGCAAACATCAATCTTTCAAAATAGGAGCAATAGGTGAGAACTTACACCTTGATCTGCAGGCAGGAGGCAGAAAGATCAAGACTATGCCTGGTGTAGGCTTTTTGAAACAACCCAGTGAGAAACCTCCTCCAATAAAGTCACAGTTCTTAATCCTTCCGTAACAGAGCACCAACTGATAAGCAACCATTCAAATATATGTGACCACGGGAGCCGTTCTCACTAAACTACGACAAGGACAATTGCATGTCCTTAATGGGTGACCTTCCCTCTTCAGGGTCTTTGTGTTGAACTCACAGAACCATCTCTCCAACGTCATACTCTTAGGAGAACATGTTTTTGGCTATTATTTCTTTCTGTGCTTGAGCTCACTCATCATACACTACTTTCTCTTTAACACTTTGAAATATTTGCAATTTCTCTACCATGTGTGTCATATTTATCAATGGCCTATGGAGAGCCTGCTCCAAGACCACCTCCATGGTAATGCAAGAAAATACACAAAGGCAGTAAAGACTAGGCCTTTTCGATCTGAGGGTATTTAGAAATCAGTTCTTATCTCTCCAGTAAAATAAGAAAACACACATACTTTCTGATGTTAACTGTCTCTTTTACTTCATCTTAACAATGGCCTCTGACTCTTTCTGTCTCTGCATTGCTACATATCTCCACACTGCTACCTTCTATATGGACAGCTACCTGTCTATCTTTACATGCATATGGCCATACATCTCTATACACAGTTATATCTGTTTTCACATGTCTACATATCTCCACACTGCTACCTTCTATATGGACAGCTACCTGTCTGTCTTTACATGCATATGGCCATATATCTCTATACACAGTTATATCTGTTTTCACATGTCTACATATCATTCTTTTACAAACATTTCTCTTCTATATCTCTTTTCTATACAGTTTCATTTTCCTCTTCTCCACATAGCTACAAATCTCTTTGGCACAGTTACATCTGCACATTTCTTCTCTCTACTCTGTTACATTTTTCACATATTATTACATCATTTTTTCACTCTTTACTCATTCATTCTTTCATTCATTAATTTTCTCATCTTAGTCTCACACTACTTCTTCTTATCTGCCCAACTTTGGGCAATTACATGTTACATTTTTCTCTCTGCCCATTCAGCTACATTCCTCAGTTAGCACATGAATTTACAGACACTCACACACTCACTCTTACCCTCTGCCCAGCTCTTAAACTGTTCATTAATATCATTTGCCCTCATTCATTCTCTTACATTACCTAATGCTTCTTATTCCTCATTTCTCACCCAGCATTCACACACACTTCACTCACATTCTGCACAACTTCCTCCTCTACATTGCCACTTTCTTCATCTCTCACTCAGCACACACCAGCACCCAAACCCACACACCCCCTGCACACACACAAACAATTCACTCACATTCTGTGTCAGTTCTCACATAAATCTACACATCTGTCTCTCTCCATACTGCCACTGCTCTCTTACAGCCAGCCAAACTCTTATAAGTTACATTTTCAGGACCCTACCCGTTCTCACAACACAAGGTAATTCACATAGATTCTTTTAGGCTAGCAATGTCACATTGATTCGTGCATGTAGCTCTAAGTTGGTGAGTTATCCCAGACAATAAGTAAACACTTGGCTGAACCTTGAGCCTATACTGAGGCTGGGACTGTGTGCAGAGGGCCAATAACTGAGAAAATTATGTCTAAAGTTGCTCAATCTCTGACCTCGAATAAGCAAAACAACACCTGGAAAAACGGCTTCAGGTATTTGTCTCTAGAGGCAAGCAGCCAGCTTTGAATCTGTTCTGAAGTCTAAAGTTAGCTGTCTGTATAAAAGGCTATCTTTGTGATTGATAATCCTATGTCAGTTTGAGTAATGTAAAATATCCTAGTATAGTTTCTATACATCAAAATAATACAGCTTAAGTAGAAATCAGCTTCCTGACCATTCACCACTATATATGTGCCAATAGATGGAATATATTCTAGAGATAAACACACAAGCAGTGGGAAAGCATCAATAGCTGTTCTTAGGAAAGAAATACAGTAGCACATGAGAAAAATGACAGGCAGGAGCAACTGGTCAGTAATAGTAACTCCAGGGCTTTGTCAAGTGGGGCTTTCTGCTAGGGAGTTATACGTCTGTTGGTCGACTTGTCAAACACTTGTAGACACATTTCTAAATTGTCTCATTAAATAAAAAACTCAGAGCCAAATACAGGCATGAAAGCCTTAGAGAGATCAGGGAAATAAGGAAAGCCGCAGCAAACCTTACCTCACCAACTCTGCAGCTTCCAAATGCAAGTTGCTTCCTGTCTACACATGTTTGTATGCCTTGCTGTTATGCCATATGATTTTCTCTTTCCGTTCAGCTACACCACTTCCTCTGCCTACACAGCTCTGTCACTTCCTGTCTGTACAGACTTCCAGATCTCCATGTTAAATTAGTTTTGGAATTTAAGGTGTGTGCTACCACACCTGGCCCTGTTTCCAGTGTGGCCTGAACACACAGAGATCCTGCCTGCCAAGTGATAGGATTAAGGGCAAGTGCTATTGTTGCCTGATTTCTTTGTTTACTTATAGTGGCTGACCTTTTCCTCTGATCTCCAGGCAAGCTTTATTTATTAAAGCATACATAAAATATCACCACATTTCAGCACAAATGAAATATCACCACAAACACTAGTTGTCACCTGCTATATACACCCACAGCCCTTGGCAATGTGTGTCTATTGCACACTGGCACATAGAAAGCATGCACCATGAGGATCAGTGGGTATCATTTTGCACTATGTTCCTAGGGCCCAGGACAGGCCTGATATAAAGGAAGTTTTCACAAACACAAAAACAGGTGATCCACATTTCCCTAGCCCATCTAGGACAATGATTTCACAACCAAACAAGACTGAATACTCAGGTTTCAATGTCCTAATCACTTAATCAGACAGACATCCTGTCACCTGTGTTCAAATATACTTAATGTGAGCACACCTTTAGTACCATAGGTCAATACTTACAGACATAGCCATTTTTAAAAATTTCCCTTCCAGGGTTAATTTTGATCCTTCTGTATAAGGTTTTCCTTTTTATCTTTTTATTGAACTTTTAGCTGTCAAGTATATGCCAGCAATTTTGTTTGAAGCTGATCTGTGGGTCTATATTAGAAAATGATGTGGCTATTACAAAGCAGAATGCTAGAGAGGTCCCCAGGAACCCACAAAGATGACTTCACTATAGAATACTGGCAATGGTCGAGAGGGTACCTGAGCAGTCGAGAGGGTGCCTGAGCTGATCTACTCTGGTGATCAGATGGCCAAACAGCCTAACTATTATGATAGAATCCTCATCCAGTGAGTGATGGAAGTAGATGCAGAGATCCACAGCCAAGTTCCAGGCAGAGCTCCAGGAGTCCAATTGAGGAGAGAGAGAAGGGGTTATATGAGCAAGAGATATGTATACCATGATTGGAAAAACTACAGAGACAACTAGCCAAACTAGTGAAAACACATGGACTATGAACCCAAAGCTGAGGAGCCCCCATGGTACTGGACTAGGCCCTCTGGATAAGTGAGACAGTTGTTTAGTTTGAACTGTTTAGTGGGCCCCCAGGCAGTGAGACCAGAACCTGTTCTTAGTGCATGATATGGTTTTTTGGAACCTAGTGCCTATGCTGAGACACTTTGCTCAGACTTTGTGCAGGGAGGAGGGGCTTGGACCCGCCTTAACTGAATGTACCAGGCTCTGCTGACTCCCTAGGAGAGACCTTGCCTTGGAGGAGTTAGGAATGGATGGTGTGTTGGGTGGGTGGGTGGGTGGGTGGGGGAGACTGAGGGGTGGGAGGAGGTAGGATAGGGAAATTGTGGTTGATATGTAAAATAAATAGAAAATCTCTATATAAAAAAAAGAAAAGAAAAAGATGTGTGTGTGTGTGTGTGTGTGTGTGTGTGTGTGTGTGTGTGTGTGTTTGTGTGTTTTGTATGCCTGTTATAAGGTCTCAAGTACTATCATAGCACATTGGTAACACATTCTCTCTGTGTCTGCCCATAGGTTCAAGTCCGCAGCCATGGCTGCCAGGGCCATCAGGCGCTCTCACCCCATGACACCTTCCCAGCGTCTGGTGGGCTGGATTGACCACATCCTACAAACAGGGGGAGGAGCACATCTCAAGCCTCATGGCTTTCAACAGCCATGGCATGTGCAGAACCTGCTGGATGTCCTATTGTTCCTGTTGGGGCTCACTCTGGGCACCTTGTGGCTGCTGAAGAAAATGCTGGGCTTGTGGCTCAGGTCCCAGGGTGTGGCCAGGAAGGAAAAGAAGCCATAATGTTAGATTTGACCTGGGGGAGGATGTTGGGAACTCTGGCACTTTACATGCTTGCCCCTTTCCTAACACAAGGAACTCCCAGGGTTCTCCTCTTTCCCTCTTCCTGCTGCTGGACCTCCAGTTGTCCTCACTATTTTCTGCCTCTTTCCTAAAACTCACATAGTGCATTCACTGGTGACTCTACTACCTGGATCCCCTTGCTCCTGTACAATCCTTCCTTTCCCAGCCATTTCTTCTCTTCACTCCTTTCTGCCACTGACAGTGTTATGACAGTTTCATCCTCTCTGTGGCTTCTATCATCTCATCTAATTTCTCATATCATTTGAGATAAAAAATAGACAAATTCTATTACTCCTCTATTTTTCTTATCTTATAATCTCTCTTTAGAGTTCAGAATGCCTGTCCTGCTCCATTCTACCCTTTCTGTTAGGCAGGAACAGTCACTCCTAGGATGTAATATGAACCAATTTGCCTGACAATGACAACATGAATGAAGTAACCTTATTTTTCTTGGTAGACATCAAAATTATAGTTCATATACAGTTGGAGGGTTTGGAGAATCATTTTTGATATGACTGATATGATAGATTTATTTCCCTATGTCTGAGAAATTATAATAAGTAAGGAAAAGGAACTACATTCTATCCACCTATTGGAGTAATAGCTGAAATAGAAATAACAGAATAGCAGTAAAACAGAATAAACTAGAGATTTATAAATTGATTCAACATCAACTTCAGTGATATTAAGTAAGAAGATAGAAAGAGAAGTAATAAATGTAGAATGTCCTATTTGATAGAAGTTCAGGGACAACAAGCAATGTGTGGCTATTCATAAAATATTATTTTTGAAACCAAGTGTACATGGGAAAATCCTGTGACGGTTTATCTGCAGTGTGTGGATGAGGATCACATATCACAGCTCATATTACACACAGCCTCTTGATTTTCAAGTTTGTTACTATTGTATATATAAAAATGTTAAAATAGAAAAATAGTTAAACCCTTAAAATAAAATATATACAGAAATGAATGCACTTCTTTCACCAGCATTTTTATAACTATACAAGTATGAAAAAAAAACTATTACAATGACAGTTGAGAAAGTTTAATTTGCACATTAAATTCTCAGATTAAAGACAAAGATAATTGCAAATGACCTTGCAATTTACTGTTTGTATTTCATAGTTGTGGATTGTGTGGATTGTTATATGAGAATGCATTATCTTTGCATAAGTTTAGAGAATAAGCAAATATTTGATGACATTTAAAGTTTCCAAAGCTACTAAAAGGATATTGGAGAAATTATTTTGGCCACTCCACGTAGTTAAAAGGATATTTATTTAATGGCGTAACTCACAAATTAAGTGAAAGGTAGGTCGCAGGGTCTGGGGAAGGTGTATTGCAATCCAGTGGTATTCTCCGGAGCTCTGCACAGTTCACCTTCACCGTTAAGCGTCCCGGCACAGAGAGCGCACAGAGAGAGCGCTGGCCCATCCAGCTCTTGGGTCTCCAGGCGCCTCCCCTTGCCCTGCCTCGTAGGCGTGACAGTTGCCAGAGTCTCAATGGGGGTTGGAACTTCCAGATCCAAGCTGGAATGGCTACCCACTACATCTCCCCCTTTTTGTCTAAATAAGAAGGTTCTAAACTAATACAAGACTATATACAAAGGAATGGTTATCAAATATTGTCCAGAAATAATGAGGGATAATGACCTAGATAAGATGTAACTACAATCAATGCAAACAATATCAAGGAAGAAACACATATGAAAATCCAGAGAAGTATAGAGCATAGGTAAATGGCATGTCATAAAGATCATTCAAAGGTGTCCTATCCTAAAGAACCTGAATCTAATACTTAATATGTTCTATCTAAGATATTATATATACTAAGTTGTAACTATAACTGCTAGTCTTCAATCCCATCAAAGACCTAAGAAGGAACATAATGGTACCTGAGAAATGGTAGATGGATGCAAGCAACTTTCAGGAATCTTGCAAGAGTAGACCAAGACAGCTGGCAGCCTGGACAGTCACCTAATGTTTCTCAGCATTGTTGGTGCATTCAAATTGGCTACAGGTCTAGAGTATCTGACATTTTCAGAAGCAGGAATTCTGAAAGACCATCTTACCCTGTCTTGGCATAGTACAGTGGTCGCTTTCCTTGTGTCTTGCTTGTCCAGAAAGAACAGCATTGCATTTGTACTGTCAGCCATCAAGTCAAGGGCAGTTCTTTGCCCATTAGGCCATTTTGTGCCAAAAAGACAAACTTCCAAATGGAAATGTCTTAGAAGCCCAACATTCTCTCGGGATCAATTGGTGCAGCCAGCAGCAATTGTGTCTCACGTCAACAGAATTCTAAGTTATTTAAATGCCATATTCTCTAGGTCTATGAAGTGTTTGAAGATTACCTGTCCATCTGACCTAGGTATCTGTAAATCTGGATAACCTAACTAACGTAACTATAGAGATGACAGACATAGGCGACTATAAATCTATAAGTCTTATCTACCTAAATAACCTAAGGACTAAGGCTTCATGTAAACAAGGTAAACAGTCTATAAGCAAATGTATGGTGAAGAATGATGACTTCAAAATTGTGACAATACACAAGATATTTATAACAGAGGTAGGAATATATAGTGCGATATACAATATGACAATAATCTTAAATATATATCAATATACCGAATATCCTAGACAGAAGTAGAACATATATAAAGTATGACAGATATAAATTTACATTTGTATTAATATAAAAATGTTTCAAATAAGAGTAGAAATATATGTACATTATAACAAATATAGTTCTGTATTTGTATCAATATACAAATTATCTTAAACAGGAGTATAAAAATAGTTTACATTTGTATCAACATATAAGAATCTATCACAGTACAAATTACAGTGCAAATTATCTAAGGTTGCTATTTTACTAAATTTGTTTGCTAGTATAAACAATGATTTACCATCATATCTTATACCTATCCGTTCCATTTCTCCCCCGCCTTTTTTTTTTACAATACTGAGTCTAATATTTTCTTCCACCCCCAACCCTATAACCATCATCCATAATAACCCTGAGAATTATGACACCTAAGGGAGAAGGGGCGTCGTTTTCTTAGAATTGCTTCCTGCCGTTTAGGGGGTGATGTTATCTCTGTTGGGTACTGTGAGAAAGCTCAGATAGTTAAATCTCAGTTAGACTAACTGTAGGTTCTGCAGCAAGTTTTGGAGTAATGGTTAAGATTGTCTGAAATTCTGGTAAGAAGTGTAGTATGATGATGATTACCATGGCATCATTCTGGATTGGGTAGAGTTGTTGTTGTTGGGGCCCCATCTTCTTTCTGGAGACTTCTGAGATTGCTATTGGAAAAACTTATTTGTTATAAAAAATGGGAGGTTTGGATTTAAAGAGGACATAGCATGTAAGAAAGGATTCTGAGATATCAAGAGTAAGCATGGAGAGAATTAAAATTTTGAAGACAATGGTCCCTTTTTATTGGTTTCCTTCTGTCTCACACCAGAGGGCTCTTCTGATACGGGACTGAAGAATCTCTCAAACTTTTCTTTTAGCAATATGCTTGGGTTTAGAGAAGGAGTGAGCCAATTCCATCTCCAAAGCCAGCTTGGCTTATAATTGAATTGGAACCACAACTTTTCTAGATTGATAGAGAGATAGATGTTAGACAGTGAGATTTTACCATGTGTAGATTGGTACCAATAGATTCTACCTTTCTGCTGTAAACATCCGGATATCTAAGACCTTATGAGTTTTGGAAGATGGGTATTTCCATTATCCCGGAAAGACAAAAAAAGAACCCTACCCCACCCTTTGATTGTTAAATTTTTCTTACAACTTGTAGAGATGTCACATTGGTGGATGATCTTTTACTTCTCTTCATCAAGGGGTTTTTCCTGTTCGAATCGAATTTTTATTAGTTTTGTTGGTTTCCATAGCTTTTCTTCTCCTGAAGAAACAAAGGCAAAACCCCTTCCCCAACGTAGAACATATCCAGGTTTCCATTCTGAGGTCAGCACATCCTTGAAATAAACTGGTTGGTTTAGCTCAGGAGTTTTGTCTGTCGTCCAATGTCTCTCCGCAGCTGTTGTTCCTTTCTCATTAGCATTGAGAAAATTCAAGGTTAATAAAGCACTATGCAGTCTATTTCTAGGAGTCATTGTTACCTGTTGCTGTTTATTTAGCATATCCTTTAAAGTTCGATTGGATCTCTCTATGACTGCTTGGCCTGTGGGATTGTGTGGTATACCTGTAACATGCTTTATATTGTAATAAGCAAAGAATTGTCTCATTTTATTGGAGACATATGCTGGGGCGTTGTCTGTCTTAATTTGTACAGGTATTCCCATTATGGCCATAACTTCTAATAGGTGTGTAATCACAGAATCAGCCTTTTCAGAACTCATAGGAATTGCCCATTGAAATCCTGAATAGGTGTCAATGGTATGATGTACATACTTTAATCTTCCAAATTCTGCAAAATGAAACACATCCATCTGCCAAATTTCATTTCTTTGTATACCTTTTGGATTACTCCCTACAGGTAATGGAGTTTGGTTATAGATGGAACAAGTAGGACATTTTTTCACAATATCATTAGCCTGTTGCCAAGTGATGGAAAAATCCTTCTTCAAACCTTTGCTATTTACATGGTGTTTCTTATGACATTCTGAAGCTTCTAGCACATTACCTGTTAGTAACTGATCAATCTCATTATTACCTTGTGCTAAAGGTCTGGCAGACCTGTATGGGATCTGATATGTGATATATATATATATATATATATATATATATATATATATATATATATATATATAGTTCCCTTTTTCTGATGATTTCCTGCAATTGTATGAATAATGAAGTAATGAAGTTAATTCTGTATTATCAGGAATAAATTCAGCAGTTTCAATATGTAAAACAACTCTCTCTGCATATTGAGAGTCAGTGACTATATTGAGGGGTTCTGTGAAGTCCATCAGTACCATAAGAATGGCATACAGTTCTGCCTTTTGTACAGAGCTATATGGACTTTGCACCACTTTACTTAAGTCTCCTGATTTATATCCTGCTTTCCCTGATTTTTTTGCATCAGTATAGAATGTCAGGACTCCAGAAATTGGCTTTTGTCGTACAATGTGAGGAAGGACCCATTCAGTCTTCTTTATGAATTCTATTCTCTTGCTTTTGGGATAGTAGTTGTTAATCTCTCCCAAAAAGTTACTGCAGGCTCTCTGCCAGTATTCATTATCTTTCCATAGTGATGAAATTTCCTCATTAGTTAACGGTACTACAATTTCTGCTGGGTCCATTCCTGTCAACTGGCGAAGTCTTAATTTACCCCTTTGAATCAAATCAGAGATCTTTTCTATATAAGTCTTTAATTTCTTATTTTGTTTATGTGGTAGGAATATCCATTCCAATATAATATATTCCCAATAATACCTGTTGGGGAATGTCTGGAGGGGAATATGACAAGAATGTATTTAAGTTCTGGATCCACATGATCCACATGTGCTTCTTGAATTGTCTTTTCTACTAGAGCCATTTCCTTCTCAGCTTTGGCTGATAATTCTCTTGGACTATTTAATTCTTTGTCCCCTTCTAGAGTATTAGCCAAATTTTGTAGTCCATCTTTGGGTATTCCCATGATACCCAGTAAGTTGGAAATGCTTCCTAATAACTTTTGAAAATCATTAAGAGTCTTCAATCTATCTCTTTTTAGTTGTACCTTTTGGGGTCTAATTTTTTGTAGCTCTATCTTATATCCTAAGTAATTAATAGAATCTCCTCTTTGTATTTTTTCAGGAGCAATTTGCAGTCCCCAGTGAGGCAAAACTTTTTTTACTTCTTCAAACATGCTTGCTAATGTATCTAACTTTGGGTCAGCTAATAGGATATCATCCGTATTGTGATAAATTATGGATTGTGGAAACTTTACACGAATTATCTCTAATGGTTTCTGCACAAAGTATTGACACAAAGTAGGGCTGTTTAACATTCTCTGTGGGAGGACCTTCCATTGATATCTCTTGACTGGCTGAGAATTGTTATAATTAGGTACTGTGAAGGCAAATTTTTCTCTATCATTTTCTTGTAAGGGTATGGTAAAGAAAGTTTTTTTTAAGTCAGTAACTATTATAGGCCATTTTTTGGGTAGCAGAGAGGGCAGGGGCATCCCAGTCTGTAGGGAGCCCATTGGCTGAATTACTTTATTAATAGCTCTCAGATCTGTCAGCTTTCTCCAATTCCAATTACCGGACTTTTTAAAAACACCAAATACAGGAGAATTCCAAGGGCTGGTAGATTCTTCAATGTGTTGAGCATTTAAGTGCTCTTGAACCTGCTGCTCTAAATCTTGTAGCTAGCCCGGCTAGCTCAGTCTGTAGAGTATGGGACTCTTAATTCCACGGTCATGGGTTTGTGCCCCACGTTGGGCACCAGATATTGGAGAAATTATTTTGGCCACTCCACATAGTTAAAAGGATATTTATTTAATGGTGTAACTCACAAATTAAGTGAAAGGTAGGTCACAGGGTCTGGGGAAGGTGTATTGCAATCCAGCTGTGTTCTCCGGAGCTCTGCACAGTTCACCTTCACCATTCAGCATCCCAGCACAGGGAGCACACAGAGAGAGCGCTGGCCCATCCAGCTCTCGGGTCTCCAGGCGCCTCCCCTCGCCCCGCCTTGTAGGCATGACAGTTGCCAGAGTCTCAGTGGGGGTTGGAACTTCCAGATCCAAGCTGGAATGGCTACCCACTACAAAAGGAGAATTTTATTTTTTTATTTTTATTTTTATTTATTTATTTATTTATTTATTTATTTATTTATTTTTGTTTTTTCGAGACAGGGTTTCTCTGTGTAGCTTTGCCCCTTTCCTGGGACTCACTTGTAGCCCAGGCTGGCCTCGGACTCACAGAGATCCGCCTGGCTCTGCCTCCTGAGTGCTGGGATTAAAGGCATATGTCACCACTGCCCGTCGTAAAAGGAGAATTTTAAATGGGGATTTGGAAAGAGTAGTGACATTACCATGTGGGCTTATTTCACCTTAAGGGATGACCCCAAATTCATCATTTTATGTGCTAAAGATAGGAGGAGCTCAACACAGAGGTACAGATATGAGACTTTTATAATTTTAATTAACCTGTTATTCCCTAAATCTGACCAATACAAAGATAAGAAAGAAAAGCAGTAGTCTTTCACTAGGAAGGAGTAGACCTCAGTAATATAGTCTAGTCTCTAAATACCATTTCCCATGAAAAGGAATCCAGGTTCCTTGAAAATGTGTGGTTTGAAGAACCCATTTCCTGCGTACCAGCCCTGGTCCCTGCGTCTGCCCGATAACATTCCACATAAGCCACACCCGACCTCCAGACCCCACCATTCTCTTGCCCAATCTGCTCTGCTCACATATAACACTGAATTGACAAAAAAAAGTCCCTGTGCTGGGATCTCATGACCAATTCCCAGGATATAAAAGATCAAGGCAGCATCTTACCCCTAAACCTATCAGGCCTATAGAAATATTTGTTGACAAGAAATCCCTGTATGAATCCCAGGATGCATAATTTAAAAGAAAATTATAAACTTCATCTAAATTCAAGGAGCTTAAAGAAAACACAAAGAAACAAATATAACAAAATTAACAACGAAGAACTTGAGAAGAATAAACACCTGAGTGATGCCCATTTACAGCCTGGCATAGATGAAGGAGGGACTAGAGGGGCCCTACTCCTCAATAGTGAGCTGTTTTCTGATGATATATCTTGGGAGAGGGGTGTAATTGTCTTTAGTCCTGAATCCACTGGTACTCCATCAGTGTTTTTAAATTAATTAATATTTTTTATTCATTTTACATATCAACCACAGCTTCCCCTCCCTCACCTGCTCCTGCTACCCCCCACCTCTCCCAACCCATGCCCATGGGCTTCTCGGAAAGGGTAAGGCCTCCCATGGGGAGTCAACAAGGCCTATAACATTTGGTTGAGGGAAGACAAGCCCCTCTCCCCACATCAAGACTGAGCAAGGCATCCCAGCATATGGAATGGATGCCAAAAAGCCAGCTCATACACCAGGGATAGATTCTGGTCCCACTGCCTGGGGTCCTACAAACAGACCAGGCTACAAAACTGTCACCCACATGCAGATTAGTCCCACGCAGTCTCCCCAGCTGTTGGTCCATAGTCCATGAGCTCCCACAAATTCAGGTCATCCATCTCTCTGGGTTTCCCTGTTATTATCTTGACCCCCACCCATTGCTCCTATAATCCCTCTTTCTCACTTTTACTGGACTCTTAGAGTTTGGCCTAGGGCTTGCATGTGGGTCTCTGCATCTGCTTCCATCAGTTACTGGGTGAAGGTTTTATGGTGACAGTTAAGGTAGTCACCTACCTGATTGTAGGAACTGAATGACAGTTCCGGCATTATCTTCCCTATTGTCAGGGGTCTTAGCTGGGGTCATCCTTGTGGATTCCTAGGTATTTCCCTAGCATTAGGTTTCTTAGTCTTATAATGGCTCGCTCTATTGAGAAACCTTTTCCTTGCTCTCTCCTCCTCCAACATGACCATCACACTCTCCAATGTTCTCATCCCCCATGCCCTCCCCTTTAACACACCCCAACTCCCAGTTTACCCAGAAGGACTCATCTATTTCCCCTTCCCAAGGTGATCCATGCATCCTTCTTAGGGTCCTCCTAAGTTATGAAGTTTCTCTGGAGCTGTGTATTATGATCTGGTTATCCTTTACATCTGGTATTCACTTCTGAGTGAATACATACCATGTTTGTCTTTCTGGATCTGGGTTACTGTGCTCAGGATAATTTTTTCTAGTTCCATCCATTTGCCTGCAAATTTCATGAAGTCATTGTTTTTACAGGTGAGTAATACTCCACTGTGTAAATGTACCATATTTTCTTTATTCATTGCTTTTGAGGGGCATCTAGGTTGTTTCCAGGTTCTGGCTATTATGAAAAAAATGCTGCTATGAACACAGTTGTGCAAGTGTCCTTGTGGTATGATTGATCTTCCTTTGGCTATATGCCCAAGAGTGGTAATGCTGTGTCTCAAGGTAGATTGCTTTCCAAGGTAGATTGTTTTCTAAGAAACCCCCACACTGATTTCCAAAGTGGCTGTACTGCAAGTTATGTTCTGAACAAAACACCAGAGACTCAATCCAGTCCAGGAGGAGAGTCAGATGGAGGAGGTACAGCAATGAGAGTGCTCCCCTCATACATCTGAAACACTGTCTGCCAGTCCCTAAGGAGCTCAGTGTGACAAGATCTCAAGGTAACCTCTGTGTTTGACTAAGTCTGGATTTTTATTGCATGTGTAAGTCACAGGAGCCCTTGAGTGGCACACTGAACAGATTTCTCTCTCTCTCTCTCTCTCTCTCTCTCTCTCTCTCTCTCTCGTCAGAAAATCCAAAGAGGCTGATATCTAACAAGTAAATTCTATTGAGAGGAGAAATTTATAACGGACCCCCATCCTCCACTGCCACCTATTACAGGTGGAAGTTTATCCTCATAGCCTGTATAGTTGCTTCACTCAGATCAAGTTCATTATCTAGAATCAATTCAAATAAAGTTACTGCAGGAATAAGTATATGCCAGTTATGTCAAAGAAGAATCTTTTAGGTGAAAATATCAGAAGATCTGACTATCAATGGGTTAAATAAACAATACACATCACATGGCAGTTGTATTGAGTCAGGCTGTTGTTGACATCGGTTAGAAGTTCTATTATGTCAGTCTTCTAAGATGTTGGTTAGCTTGTAAGCAAGCCTTTGGTACACTTTCTTGATTGATGGTTGATACAAGAGGACCCAGATTACTGTGGGCAGGTAACTTGGGCTGATGGTTGAAGGTGCTATAACAAAGTAGTTTGAGCAAGCCATGAGCAGCAAGCCAGTAAACAGCATTCCTCCATGGCTTCTGTATCAGCTCCTGCCTCCATGTTCCTGCACTGTGTGAGTTCTAACCCCGAATTCCCTTAGTGATGGACTGTGCTGTATACAGTAAGATGAAAAAACCCTTTCCTCCCATTGTTTTAGGCATGGTATCTTCTCACAGCAATACAAACTCTATCTAATGATAATTAGGAAATATGTCCAATTGCAAACATGGGGATCAGTACTTAATTTCATTGTAGTATTAATAGAAATAATAAAGAACAGACTTCTGAAGAACATAGAGCTCATAGCACCATACTGAAAGGGAAAAGAAGTTCTCACCAGCCACTAACTGATAGCTTAGTGGCAGACTTCATCCCCTAGAACTCTAGGGAAAAATATCTTTTCTTTATAAATTATTTTTTTGTTAAAGGGACGGAGAGGGTAAGGAAGTGGGGGAGAGAGACCAGTAACATATAAGGGACCCTATAGATTTGGATTTAGATCAAGCACTGAGCCAAATCAGCCATAAGAAGAGACATCTCTAAGCTCTTGTCTTTGCTGTCAGCTTCAGTTATTTGGGTACAATGATTCCATCAGAGTGACTGAACTCTGCTTCTGGAATCAGAAAGCTAAACAAACCTAGATGAACATGTTTGTGAGGGCAGCATAGGTATGGCTACGCTCCTCAGGATGAAGTCTGAGGTAACAGAGACAGGAGAGGAAGAGGAGAGAAGGCAAGCATGCTTTCCTCCTCAAAATCGCTTCAAGTTCTCCCAGTTTAATCGGCAGCCCCATGCTCTGTAGATTGCTTTTCTTATCTATTCTTTTTATACAGAACAATGCTTTAAAACGACAGGAATTATTACAGGAACACTACATCTTTTGTTTTTGAGAAAGTTGAATGTAACGACCTGGACACTTAACAATTACACAAATGCCTTAAATGGTACTTAAAATTATTGCTCAGTGTAGCAGAGGGGGAAATAGGCGTGACAACATTAAAAGGAGGGAATGCAATTGGGAAAATCAGTACAACTCTTTGGGCACTTGCTGTTTTTAGCAATTGGCTGGGCTCCTGTGACTGCCACCCATTAGGATGGTTTCTATGCAGTGCACATTCTCTGTGACTCAGTACACCAAGCACTAGGAGGCAAAGGAAGACTGGCAGAAACCAAATGAGACCTAATCAGTCACTGTGGTGCACATCCCTGCTAGCCAGGAGAGCAGCCATCTCCCACCTTGGCACATATTCCCAGGATATCCTTTGCTCTGCCTTCCCTTATGTATTTTGGTCTTCTCCCCTCTGCATCTTCCCAGACTGACTCCTTTCTTATAGTTTTATATGAGCAGGCCAAAGCTGTTCCAGTTCTCTTGACTATTTGTTGGGGAAACCAAAGGCAGGATTTCATTTTTGAGGATGTGGTAAGACATTTCTTTGGACTAAATCATAACCTGGTTGTTGAAGAATTTGGTGTTTTAGCATATGTGGGTTAATATGCTAGAGAGCACATTGATGAATGTGTCTACTTTTATGTTTACAGGTTGTTTTCTTCGAGGTGGGAGAGGAAGGAATGGAGGGAGAAGGGGAGGAAGGGAGGAAGGGAGGGAGGGAGGGAGGGAGGGAGGGAGGGAGGGGTGATTATTCAATTTTCTGCAACCAGATAGCACTAAACACAACTCAATGAAATGTTGAAGCAGAAGCGTAGGTTGGGGCCTGAGTGAATCTCTCTTTCCTAAGGCTCAGCCTAAACAGAACCTTAAGAAATATTCTCAGAAGCAGATCTCTATGTGTTTCCATGTTCCATCTGACACGAATGTTGGAAATCCAGGCTGAGAATTCTGACAGTGGCAGTCAGCTGTACATAAGAGAAGTGGAATGAGACAGCCTATACAGGACCAGTGCCATGAGTCTCCTTTCCGGGGTGGGGGGTGGGGGGTGGAGAGGCTGCTCTACTTATCCTCTGCCCCATATCTCCAAGTCCCTGCTTTTTGCTGCTCTGTGAATGTCCATTCATCTGCCATTTTGGGTGTGGGTTGGTAAATGTCAGGAAAGGCAGAGTTGACCAACATTACAGACATAGCCTTAGTCCTCCTTTCCCCTCAAACCTCAAGTTCAGTCACTTGGATTTTTAAATGGATCCATCATTGTCCACAGGGGCCAGGCAGCCTATTGGACAAAACAGGCTAATCCTAGCTGTGTCTTCCATCTTCTGTGACTTCTCACGCATGTGAAATACATGTACGTAGACACACAAGTGCAAATGAAAAAAAAAAGTTGTATTTCTCTACTTTGGTTATTTACTTTTTTTTTCCTTTGGCCAAAACATATGGCACGCCAGCCATCTAAAATATATAGTGGGAGACACAGACTCCATCTGCTCCAATTGGTTCAACTGGCAGGTCTTTGTTCTTCTAGCTGATCACTCCAGCCTATAAGCTTTGGCCCAGGGGCTCACACATGCCCCAATACCCCTACACATTGCAGCCCCACATGCAAGCCAGCAGGCAGGCTGGAGTACCATTATCCCCCACCAGACCCTGCAACCTACAAGCCCCACCCTGCCCCCAAACCCACCCATCCTCTGAGATCACATCTGCTCCCAGAGACACAGAGTACCCCAGCTGCAAGTAGTCCAAGAGTTCTGAATGGACCAAGAGCTCCCATTGGAATAAGAGCTCCCATTGGACCAAGAGTGCCAGTTACAGTTAAAGAGGCTCCCTAAGACACAGACACCATTTATACCAATTGGAGGAAGAAATGGGTAGATACCAGTGCAAAAATACATTCAACAACACAAAGAGCAATATGGCAAAACTAGAGCCTAGTGGTTCTACATCAGTGAGACTTGACCATCACAATACAGAAGAAACAGAAGAAATCAACTTTAAAAATGACTTTAAGAAGATGATAGAGGCCTTTAAAAGAGAGATGAAAAATTGCCTTAAAGATATCGAAGAAAAGACAAACAAAAAAATTGGAAGAAATCAATAAGTCCTTTAAAGAAAGCCAAGAAAACCGAGAAAAAGCAATCAAACTGGTGAAGGAAACACTTCAAGACTTGAAAACTGAAATAGAGGCAATAAGGAAGACACAAACTGGGGGAATGCTGGAAATGGAAAATCTGGTAAATGAACAGGAACTACAGATGCAAGCATAACAAACAATGCAAGAGATGGCATTGAAGATAAGATAGAGGAAATAGATTGATTAGTCAAAGAAAACATTAAAGCCAACAAAGTCATACCACAAAACATCCAGGAAAACTGGGACACCAGGAAAAGACAAAACCTAAGAATAATAGGGAAAGAAGGAGAAGAATACCAGCTCAAAGACACAGAGAATATACTCAACAAAATCATAGAAGAAAACTTTCCCAGTATAATGAAAGAAAGCCTTTGAAAATACAAGAAGCTTACAGACCACCAACTAGACTGGACCCCAAAAAAAGTCCCCTCGACACATTGTAATCAGACCAGTAAACATACAGAATAAAGAAAAAAATTAATAGCTGCAAAGGAAAAAGGCCAAGTAACATATAATGGGTGACTTGTCAGAATAACACCTGATTCTCAGATTCTCAATGGAGACTCTGAAAGCCAGAAGGTCCTGGACAGACCTTATACAGACACTAAGAGACCATGGATGCCAACCCAGACTATTATACCCAAAAAAACTGTCAATTGGCATAGACTAAGTAAACAAAATATTCCATAATAGAAACTGATTTCAACAATACTATCCACAAATCCAGCCCTACAGAAAGCAGTAGGAGGAAAAAACCAACCTAAGTCAGTTAGATACATCCATGAAAACACAGGCAATAGATAATTCCACAACAAAAAATACCAATGAAGGGAAACACACAACACTACAACCATAAAATAACAGGAATTAAAACCACTGGTTATTAATATCCCTTAATATCAATGGACTCAATTTGCCTATAAAAAGACACAGGCTAACAGAATGGATATGAAAACAGGATCTATCCTTCAGCCTCATATAACAAACACACATCAACTTCAAAGGCAGATAGCATTTCAGAGTAAAAGGCTGGGAAAAGACTTTCCAATTAAATAGACCCAAGAAACAAGGTGGTGTAGCTATCATAATATCTAAGAAAAGAGACTTCAAACTAAAATCAATCAAAAGAGATCAAGAAGGATATTATATATTCATCACAGGAAAAAATCCACTAAATTAAGTCTCAATTCTGAACATTTATGCCCCCAATACAAGGGCACCCACATTTGTAAAAGAAACATTACTAAAGCTTAAATCGCACATCAAACTGCACACACTAGTAGTGAGAGACTTCAACACCCCACACTCACCAATGGACAGGTCTACCAGACAGAAACTTAGCAGTGATTAAGGGAGCTAACAGATATTATGACTCAAGTGGACTTAATAGATACTACAGAACATTCTACCCTAAAAGAAAGAAAACAATATACCATCTTCTTAGTACTCCATGGAAACTTCTCTAAAATCGACCACATATTTGGTCACAAAGCAAAACTCAACAGATACAAAAAATTGGAATAAACTCCTGTATTCTATCAGACCACCATGGTTTAAAATTAGATTTCAACAACAACAAAAATTACAGAAAGCCTACAATCTCATGGAAACTGAATAATGCTCAACTGAATCACCAGTGGATCAAGGAAGAAATAAAGAAAGAAATTAAAGATTTCCTAGAATTCAATGAAAATGATTATACAACATACTCAAACATATGAGATACTATGAAAGCAGTGGTAAGAGGAAATTCATAGCATGAAATACCCACATAAAGAAGATGGAGAAATCTCACACTAGTGCCTTAACAGCACACCTGAAAGTTCTATAACAAAAATAGCAAACCCACACTGGAGGAATAAATGCCAGGAATTAATCAAAATGCAGATTGAAATCAATAAAATAGAAAAAAAAGAAAACAATACAAAGAAACAAAGTGTTGGGTCTTTGAGAAAATCAACAAGATAGACAAGCCCTTATCCAGACTAACCAAAAGTTAGAGAGAGAGTCCAAATTAACAAAATAAGAAATGAAAAGGGAGACATAACAACAGACAATGAGGAAATCCAGAGAATCATCATGTCATACTTCAAAACCTATACTGCACAAAATTGGAAAAATCTGAAAGAAATGGAAAATTTTCTGGATAGATACCTCATACCAAATTTAAATGAAGATCAGATAAACAATGTAAATAGACCAATAGCCCCTAAGGAAATAGAAACAGTCATTAAAAGTCTCCCAACCAAAGAAATCCCAGGACCAGATGGTTTCAGCACAGAATTCTACCATAATTTCAAAGAACTAATGTCAATACTCTTCAAATTTTTCCATACAATACAAACAGAAGGAACATTATCAAACTCTTTTTTTTTTTTTTTGAGTAAAACTGAAATTTATTATATGCCACAGTCGTCCTAGGGACCTCCATGCTATATATATAGCCTCTATGGTTCTATGGGTTGTGGTCTGATTGTTCGTTTTATATCTAGAATCCACCAATGAGTGAGTACATACCATAACTGTCTTTCTGGGTTTGGGTTACCTCACTCAGGATGATTTTTTCTAGTTCCATCCATTTGCCTGCAAATTTCATGCTTTCATTGTTTTTCTCTGCTGAGTAGTACTCCATTATGTATATGTACCACATTTTTTTCATCCATTCTTCCGTTGATGGGCATCTAGGTTGTTTCCAGGTTCTGGCTATTACAAATAGTGCTGCTATGAACATAGCTGAGCATGTATCTTTATGGTATGTATCAGCATTCTTTGGGTATATGCCCAAGAGTGGGATGGCTGGGTCTTGAGGTAGTTCGATTCCTAATTTTCTGAGAAACCGCCATACTGATTTCCACAGTGGTTGTACAAGTTTACATTCCCACCAACAGTGGAGGAGTGTTCCCTTTGCTCCACATCCTCTCCAACATTGGTTGTCATTGGTGTTTTTGATCTTAGCCATTCTAACAGGTGTAAGATGGTATCTCAGAGTCGTTTTGATTTGCATTTCTCTGATGATTAAGGATGTTGAGCATTTCTTTAAATGTCTTTCAGCCATTTTTAGTTCTTTTTTTGTGAATTCTCTGTTTAGCTCTTTAGCCCATTTTTTAATTGGACTGTTCAGTGCTTTGATGTCTAGTTTCTTGAGTTCTTTATATATTGTGGAGATCAATCCTCTGTCAGATGTGGGGTTGGTGAAGATCTTTTCCCAATCTGTTGGCTGTCTTTTTGTCTTATTGACTGTGTCTTTTGCCCTGCAAAAGCTTCTCAGTTTTGAGAGGTCCCATTTATTAATGGTTGTGCTCAGGGTCTGTGCTGTCGGTGTTTTATTTAGGAAATGGTCTCCAGTGCCAATGCGTTCAAGAGTGCTTCCTATCTTCTTTTCTATTAAGTTTAGTGTAACTGGATTTATGTTTAGGTCTTTGATCCACTTGGACTTGAGTTTTGTGCATGGTGACAGATATGGATCTATTTGTAATCTTTTACATATTGACACCCAGTTATGCCAGCACCATTTGTTGAAGATACTTTCTTTGTTCCATTGTATAGTTTTGGCTCCTTTGTCAAAAACCAGGTGTTCATATGTGCATGGATTAATGTCAGGGTCTTCAATTCGATTCCATTGGTCCGTATGTCGGTTTTTATACCAGTACCAAGCTGTTTTTATTACTATAGCTCTATAGTAGAGTTTGAGGTCCGGGATGGTGATGCCTCCAAGGGTTGCTTTATCGTATAGGATTCTTTTAGCTATCCTGGGTCTTTTGTTTTTCCATATAAAGTTGAGTATTTTTCTTTCCAAGTCTGTGAAGAATTGTGTTGGGATTTTGATGGGGATTGCATTGAATCTGTAGATTGCTTTTGGTAAGATTGCCATTTTTACTATGTTAATCCTACCTATCCATGAGCATGGGAGATCCTTCCATTTTCTGATATCTTCTTCAATTTCTTTCTTTAGAGATTTAAAGTTCTTATCAAAAAGGTCTTTCACTTGTTTAGTTAGTGTTATCCCAAGGTATTTTATATTATTTGTGGCTATTGTAAAGGGTGATGTTTCTCTGACTTCTTTCTCAGCCCTTTTATCATTTGTGTATAGGAGGGCTACTGATTTTTTTGAGTTGATCTTGTATCCTGCCACTTTACTGAAGGAGTTTATCAGCTGTAGAAGTTCCCTGGTAGAGTTTTTGGGGTCACTTATGTATACTATCATATCATCTGCAAATAGTGAAAGTTTGACTTCTTCCTTGCCAATTTGTATCCCTTTGATCTCCTTTTGTTGTCTTATTGCTCTAGCTAGAACTTCTAGTACTATATTGAATAAATATGGGGAGAGTGGACAGCCTTGTCTTGTTCCTGAATTTAGTGGTATCGCTTTGAGTTTCTCTCCATTTAATTTGATGTTTGCTGTTGGCTTGCTATAAATTGCTTTTATTATGTTTAGAAATGTTCCTTGTATTCCTATTCTTTCTAAGACCTTTATCATGAAGGGGTGTTGGATTTTGTCAAAGGCTTTTTCAGCATCTAGGGAGATGATCATGTGGTTTTTTTCTTTCAGTTTGTTTATATGGTGTATTACATTGACTGATTTCCGTATGTTGAACCATCCTTGCATCCCTGGGATGAATCCTACTTGGTCGTGATGGATGATTGTTTTGATGTATTCTTGGATTCGGTTTGCCAATATTTTGTTGAGTATTTTTGCATCAATGTTCATGAGGGAGATTGGTCTGTAGTTCTCTTTCTTTGTTGCATCTTTGTGTGGTTTGGGTATCAGGGTAATTGTAGCCTCATAAAAAGAGTTTGGTAGTGTTCCTTCTGTTTCTATTGTGTGGAACACTTTGAAGAGGATTGGTATTAGTTCTTCTTTGAAAGTCTGGTAGAATTCTGCACTGAAACCATCTGGTCCTGGACTTTTTTTAGTTGGGAGACTTTTGATGACTGTTTCTATTTCTTTAGGGGTTATTGGTCTATTTAAATGGTTTATCTGGTCTTGATTTAATTTTGGTATTTGGTATTTATCCAGAAAATTGTCCATTTCTTCCTGGTTTTCCATTTTTGTGGAGTACAGGTTTTTGAAGTATGATCTGATGATTCTCTGGATTTCCTCATTGTCTGTTGTTATGTCTCCCTTTTCATTTCTGATTTTGTGAATTTGGGTGTTCTCTCTTTGCCTTTTGGTTAATTTGGCTAGTGGTTTGTCTATCTTGTTGATTTTTTCAAAGAACCAACTCTTTGTTTCATTGATTTTTTGTATTGTCCTCTTGTTTTCTATTTCGTTGATTTCAGCCCTCAATTTGATTATTTCCTGGCGTCTATGTCTCCTGGGTGAGTTTGTTTCTTTTTGTTCTAGAGCTTTCAGTTGTGCTGTTAATTCATTGGTATGGGATTGCTCCATCTTCTTTATGTGTGCATTTAGAGCTATGAATTTTCCTCTTAGCACTGCTTTCATAGTGTCCCATAAGTTTGGGTATGTTGTACTTTCATTTTCATTGAATTCTAGGAACTCTTTAATTTCTGTCTTTATTTCTTCCTTGACCCATTGATGTTTCAGGTGGGTATTATTCAGTTTCCATGAGTTTGTGGGTTTTCTATAATTTTTGTTGTTATTGAGTTCTAACTTTAAGGCATGGTGGTCTGATAAAATACAGGAGGTTATTCCAATTTTTTTGTATCTGTTGAGATTTGTTTTGTGTCCAAGCATGTGGTCAATTTTTGAGAAGGTTCCATGGGGTGCTGAGAAGAAGGTATATTCTTTTGTGTTAGGATGGAATATTCTGTAGATATCTGTTAGGTCCATTTGAGTCATAACATCTGTTAGGTCCTTTATTTCTTTGTTAAGTTTCAGTCTGGTAGATCTATCTTTTGGTGAGAGTGGTGTGTTAAAATCTCCCACTACTAATGTGTGGGGTTTGATGTGCGTTTTAAACTTTAGTAGTGTTTCTTTTATGAATGTGGGTGCTTTTGTATTTGGAGCATAAATGTTTAGAATCGAGACTTCATCTTGGTGGATTTTTCCCGTGATGAATATGTAATGTCCATCCTGGTCTCTTTTGATTGATTTTAGTTTGAAGTCTATTTTATTAGATATTAGGATAGCTACACCAGCTTGTTTCTTAGGTCCATTTGCTTGGAAAACCTTTTCCCAGCCCTTTACTCGGAGGTAGTGTCTGTCTTTGGAGTTAAGGTGTGTTTCTTGTATGCAGCATATGGATGGGTCCTGTTTTCTAATCCATTCTGTTAGCCTGTGTCTTTTTGTAGGTGAGTTGAGACCATTGATATTGATGGATATTAATGACCAGTGATTGTTAATTCCTGTTATTTTTTTGGTTGTGTTGTGTTGTCCTTCTGTGGTGTATGTTGGTGTAGGATTATCTATTGCTTGATTTTTCATGGATGTGTTTAGCTTCTTTGGGTTGGATTTTCCCTTCTAGTGCTTTCTGTAGGGCTGGGTTTGTGGACAGGTATTGATTAAATCTGGTTTTATCCTGGAATATTTTGTTTACTCCGCCTATGGTGATTAAGAGTTTTGCTGGGTATAATAGTCTGGGTTGGCATCCATGGTCTCTTAGTGTCTGCATGAGGTTTGTCCATGATCTTCTATCTTTCATAGTCTCTATTGAGTAGTCTGGTGTTATTCTGATGGGTTTGCCTTTATATGTTACTTGGTCCTTTTCCTTTGCAGCTCTTAATATTTTTTCTTTATTCTGTGTGTTTAGTGTTTTGATTATTATGTGGCGAGGGGACTTTTTTTTTGGATCCAGCCTATTCGGTGTTCTGTAAGCTTCTTGTATCTTCATAGGTATTTCTTTCTTTAGGTTAGGAAAGTTTTCTTCTATGATTTTGTTGAATATATTTTCTGTGCCTTTGAGTTGGTATTCTTCTCCTTCTTCTATCCCTATTATTCTTAGGTTTGGTCTTTTCATGGTGTCCCAAATTTCCTGGACGTTTTGTGTTAGGAATTTTTTGTCTTTATTGTTTTCTTTGACTGACGAATCTATTTTCTCTATCGTGTCTTCAGTGTCAGAGATTCTCTGTTCCATCTCTTGCAATCGGTTGGTTATGCTTGTTTCTGTAGTTCCTGTTCGTTTTGTCAGGATTTCTATTTCCAGCATTCCCTCAGCATGTGTTTTCTTTATTGTCTCAAATTCATTTTTCAGATCTTGGAATGTTTCTTTCATCTGTTTAATTGCTTTTTCTTGGCTTTCTTTGATTTCTTCCCATTTTTTGTTCGTTTTTTCTTCCATTTCTTTAAGGGAGTTTTTTATTTCCTCTTTAATGGAGTTTTTCATTTCCTCTTTAAGGGAAGTTTTTATTTCCTCTTTAAGGGAGTTTTTTATTTCCTCTTTAAGGAAAGTTTTTATTTCCTCTTTAAGGTAGTTTTTCAATTCCTCTTTAAGGAAAGTTTTTATTTCCTCATTGAGGGAATGTTTTATTTCTTCTTTAAGGGCCTCTATCATCTTCTTAATGTCATTTTTAGGGTTGATTTCTTCTGTTTCTTCTGTCATGGTATGTTTAGGTCTTGCAGGTGTAGAATCACTAGGTTCTGATGTTGCCATATAGGTCTTTATGTTGTTGCCTGTATTTTTGCACTGGCGTCTACTCATCTTTTCCTCTGTGAGGTGCAGGTGGTGTCTGTGTCTGAGAGTGCCTCTCTTGTTCTAATTTTTAGTCTTGGTTTAGTAGTGGTTCTTGGTTAAATTGGTGCTATTGGGCTATTTCTTCAGGGGCAGCTGATTTCGATCGGTGAATTATATACTTATGATTCTGGTGATCTGGTTTGGTGTCTGGGTAGCGCCTTCTTCTGTGTTCTCAGGTCACTTTTTGTTCATTTGTCAACTCCTCAGCTGATCTTGTTTCTTCAGACTTTAAACTGTAGGCATCTGAATCCTCTCCCAGATGGGTTTCAGCTGAGCAGGGTAGTCTCACCAACACCTCCAAGTTGTTGGGTTTCACAGGATCAGCAGCTGGGCCCTGGGTTGTCCTCAGATGGAGTGTTCAGATTCGTTCTGATTCTGACCCACGGAGATAGCTTCTTCCCCAGATGTTGGGGTTAGGGGCGTCCCTGTTCCAAGCTGCGTCTGCTTGTCTCCGTCCCTGGTCTGTTTACCTCTGCGGTCCGCCGCCGGGCCTGTATGTCCCTATCAGCTGCCGCTGGGTCTGTCTGCCTCTGGGGGCCGCCACCGGGCCTGAATGTCCCTGTCGGCCGCTGCCGCCGGGCACGTCTACCTCAGCGGGCTGCCGCTGGGCCCGTCTACCTCTACAGGCCGCCACCACAGGCCTACCTGCGTCTGCTTGTCTCCACCGCTGGGCCTGTCTACCTCTGTGGACCGCCGCTGGGCCTGAATGCCTCTGCCGGCTGCCTCCGGGCCTGAATGTCCCTGTCGGCCGCTGCCGCCGGGCCCGTTTACCTCAGCGGGCCGCCTCTGGGCCCGTCTACCTCTGTGGGCCGCCGCCACAGGCCTACCTGCGTCTGCTTGTCTCCACCGCTGGGCCCGTCTACCTCTGTGGGCCGCCGCTGGGCCTGAATGTCTCTGCCGGCTGCCGCCGGGTCTGAATATCCCTGTCGGCTGCCGCCGCTGGGCCCGTCTACCTCCACGGGTCCCCGCCGCAGGCCTACCTGCGTCTGCTTGTCTCTGCCGCCGGGCCTGTCTACCTCTGTGGGCCGCCGCTGGGCCTGAATGTCTCTGCCGGCTGCCTCTGGGACTGAATATCCCTGTCGGCTGCCGCTGCTGGGCACGTCTACCTCAGCGGGCTGTTGCTGGGCCCGTCTACCTCCGCGGGCCGCCGCCGCAGGCCTACCTGCGTCTGCTTGTCTCTGCCGCCGGGCCTGTCTACCTCTGTGGGCCGCCGCTGGGCCTGAATGTCTCTGCCGGCTGCCGCCGGGCCTGAATGTCCCTGTCGGCCGCTGCCGCCGGGCCCGTTTACCTCAGCGGGCCGCCTCTGGGCCCGTCTACCTCTGTGGGCCGCCGCCACAGACCTCTCAAACTCTTTTTTTAATACTACAGTTACCCTGGTACCCAAATCATACAAAGGTGCAAGAAGAAAGAGAATTACAGACCAATCTCCCTCATGAACATTGATGCAGAAATACTGAATAAAATACTGTCAAACCAAACCCAAGAATACATAAAAAAAATATACACCATGGCCAAGCAGGCTTCATTCCAGAGACACAAGGATGGTGGGACATACAAAAATCTGTCAATGTAATATACCATATAAAAAAACTGAAAGAAAAAAAAAACATGATCATCTCATTAGATGCCAAAAAAGCCTTTGATAAAATCCAACATTCCTTCATGATAAAGATGTTGAGAGATCAGGAATACAAGGAACATACCTAAACATTACAAGGCAATTTACAGCAAGCCAACAGTCAATAACAAATTAAGTGTAGAGAAACTCAAAGTGATTCCACGATGAAATTTGCAGGCAAACGGATGGAACTAGAAAATATCATCCTGAGTGAGGTACCCAGAAGGACAAACATGGTATGTACTCACTCATAAATGGATACTAGAAGTAAAGCAAAAGGGTAGCTAGACTAAAATTCACAGCCCCAGAAAAGCTAGCTTAAAAAGGAGAACCCTAAGAGGGACACATGGATTGCCCTGGCAAGGGGAAAAAGATGAGATCTCCATGAGTAAACTGGGGCTGGGAGGACAATGAATGGTAGGGGGTAGGGGATGAGAACATAAGGGAATGGAATGGTCGACTTGGAACAGAGACAGAGTGGGCGAACAAGGAAAGAGATACCATGATAGAGGAAGACATGGGAATAGAGAGAAACAGGGTGCTAGGGAAGTTACCAGGAATCCACAGGATGAACACACCTTAGGCTACTAGCAATAGTGGAGAGGTTGCCTGATTTGGCTTACCCTGTTAATCAGATTTGTCAATACCCTAACTGTCATCATAGAGCCTTCATTTAGTAACTCATGGAAGCAGATGCAGAGATCCACAGCCAAGCACCAGGTCGAGCTCCAGGAATGCAGTCAGAGAGAGAAGAAAGATTCTATAAGCCAGGGGCATCAAGATCATGATGGGGAAACCTTCAGAGACAACCAAACCAGACTAGGGAACTTATGAACTGTGGACCAATAGCTGCTGAGGCTCCATATGACTGGACTATGTTCTCTGCACAGGAGAGACAGTTGTGTAGCTTGACCTGCTTAAAGGGCCCCCTGGTAGTGAGATCAGGATCTGTCCCTGGTACATGTGTGGGGCTTTTGGAGCCCAGTGCCTATGATGGAACACCTTACACAGTCGTAGTGCAGGGAAGATACTTGCACCTGCCTCAACTGAAGGTACCAGGCTCTGCTGACTCCCCATGTGAGGCCTTGGCTTGGAGGAGATGGAAATCGGGGATGTATTAGGAGGAAGGCTGAGGGGGGAGGAGAGAGGTATCTGTGGTTAGTATGTAAAATTAATAGAAAACTTCTTAATAATAAAAAAGAAAAATAAAATATATAGTGTGCTTCTTTGTGGTACATTCACAGCCTTAGCACAGATTATTTTTGTCTTCTATTATGAGTAAAATGTAGGCAGCATTTCCTCTCTGGTATCTCAGAAAGTTCCCATGCCAAAGCTGTGATACCTGTGCCTTTCCCTGGTGGGATGAACTGTAGCTCAGTAGCGGGACTAGAGGGAGATTCTGGGCTTTGAAGGCTATCTGTGCCTCTGTTGCCCCACACTAGCAAACTGGGCAGAGGTTTGTTGAAGGAATGGACTGAACTGTGCCTCTGACAAGGGAACTGTACATATGATGAGCCAGCACCTGGTGGTGCTGTGGTCACAGCATTGGGGAGTTCCTCCTAAGCCTAGTTCCACCTGACAGATTATACTGCTATGGCCTAAGAGACAGAAGGGGCCTTAAGAGTCAGACACACATTAATTTGTACTGTGATACCAGTGAAATCATGACATCTTATTTAGAGACTATAGTCGGATGTGTTGGTCAAATCTCAGAGCTCCGAGATTGTCTTGCTCTTCTTTATTGGAAACTCAACTCTCTCTTGCCTTCCTCTCAAATCCCAAGTCTTTTTATGTTTTTTAGCTGTAAATATATTTTATTTTATAATTATTAATAAAATTCATACAATTTCAATGATCTTTAACATTTTTTAAAATTTTTTATTCATTTTGCATACCAACCATAAATTCCCCTCTCATCCTTCCTCCCTCTCTTCCTTTTACCTTTCCACTCCCCAACTTACCCCTCATCCCTTGCTTCAACAAGGTAAGTTCTCCCATTGGGGGACAGCTAAGCCTGGTACATTCAGTTGAGGCAGGACCAAGCCCCTCCCTGTTGCATCAAGGCAGAGCAAGGTGTCCGACCACAGGTAATGGGTTCCAGAAAGCCAGCTCATGCACCAGGGATAGATCTTGATCCCACTGCCCCTCAAATAGACCCAGCTACACAGCTGTCTCCTATGTGCAGAGGGTCTAGTCTGGTCCCTTGCAGAGTGCTAGTAATAGTGGTGAGGGTTCCTGAACTGGCTTACACTAGTAATCAGATTGGTGAATACCCTAACTGTCATCATAGAGTCTTCATCCAGTAAGTGATGGAAGCAGGTGCAGAGAATTTATAGCCAACTACCAGGCTGAGCTCCAGGAGTCCAGTTAAAGAAATGGAAGAGGGATTATATGAGCTACGGAGGTCAAGATCATGAGGGGAAATCTGCAGAGACAACTGAACCAAGCTCAGAGAAACTTACAGATTTAGGCTGACAGCTGTGGAACCTGCATGGGGACTGACCAAACCCCAGGTCTTTCAAACTGTATTTTCCTGTTCTGCTTTAATAAGAGGCTTCAGAATTCAGTTCAAGATTCTATGCCATTCAAGAGCTTGATTGTCTCAGTCACCCCTCAGACTTCTAGCTTCTATCCTAGCATAGTACTTTGAAAAGAGGACATAGTTAATATTGGCTGTTTGTTGATGAATTAAGTGACTAAATGACAAGAGAAACAACGGTTAATATGGGCACCTCAAGTACCATGTGTGGCTGTAATTTTCCCCTGAATTTATCAAGTCATATCCACAAGAATCAAACTCCATCATTACCCCTGGTAGAACTGGTGTCAGAAGGAAAAGTGGCTGTTGTCTAGATTCAAGTGTCTGGTCTTCCTAATGTCTATTTTGATCTTGCATAAAGATGTGCCAGCAAACTATACTTTGAAATTCTTGTATTTTGGTACATTTGGTAAAGGAAAAAGAATCCTGCTGGGACTCAAAAGTCCAATGTCTGTTGTTGATAAAAAATATTAGTTAAAGATGTGTTATATTTGTTGATGCTGTAGAATATTTGTTTAATAATGCAAAGATGTGTTGCATCCTTTTATGTTGCATTTGTTTAACTCTGTGCAATTATGTTACTTTGCCTGTTTAAAACACCTGGTTGGTCTAATAAAGAGCTGAACAGCCAATAGCTAGGCATGTACAGAACAAGACAACAAGGACCATAAAAATACGGCTCCTGGATTACGTTCACGGTGTCAGAAAGGAAGACACTGGAGGAATGTATGCAAATCCAAGTTCCACAAAGATGGATGGAACTCCTTTAACAGGAGAAAAAGGGTTTTAAGAGCCCCCTTGATAAGAAGTAGATAAGGAACTAAAATGGGATAAAAAGATAATAATTATAAATAAGTTATGGGCCATAAAGAGTAAAAAAAAAAGACTCTATAGATATAAAACAGAACTTTGTAAGAGGTATGGGACATAATGAGTCTAAATAAAAAAGATTCATTATAGATATAATACAACATATTAAAAAAGTTAAATTACCAGTTCAAGATACCAAAAAATTATGCTTTTGTTTCCACAGAAAAAGTAAAAATTTACATGAGTTTTGGTCATTTGAGTTCCATGGGTTACAAATATTTGTCATCATTTAAAAACATTGTTTTCAAATTATTGTTGGTTAAGATAAAAGTTTAAATAAATGATTTTTTTGGTTTAAAGAAGCAGTTTAAGATGTAAAAATTTAAAGGCTTAAACATGTCATGAGGGTTTAAGTACGTGATATTTTGGGTCTGAGTAAGTAATTTAAGATATAAAAATATGAAACTTTAAAGTCTGACTTGTAGTGGGTAGCCATTCCAGCTTTGATCTGGAAGTTCCAACCCCCATTGAGACTCTGGCAACTGTCATGCCTACCAGGCTGGGCCAGGGGAGGCGCCTGGAGACCCGAGATCTGGATGGGCCAGTGCTCTCTCTGTTCTGGGACCCTGAATGTTGGAGGTGGACTGAGCAGAGCTCCAGAGAACACCGCTGGACGGCGATACACCTTCCCCAGACCCCGCAACCTACCTATCCCTTAATTTGTAAGTTACACCATTAAATAAATATCCTTTTAACTACGTGGAGTGGCCTTAATAATTTCACCAATACTAACTTTAAAGTTTAAGTAAGTTGTGAGGTTTGATATAAGTAAAGTTTATGTAGGGTCTAAGATATAAAGGTTTTAAGTATGGAAATATAAAAAAATATGGAAAGTATGTAATGTAAAAACAACTTATAAAGGGCTGAGGATACAAAGGCTTAAATAATGATTTTAAAAAAATGCTTTAAGATATATAAAAAATAAAACATGTTTCAGATTTCTCTCTTTTGCTATTCTACTGTTATATTGAGACTCCAAAGTTTCATAATTTTCCTCTAACAAAATACCATTTGGAATTTTTATCTCTTTAAGAAGGTTCTTACAGGCTTCAAGAGATCTAAATCCACCAATGCCCACAGGCAAAGACAGACTTCAAAAAATTACTATCAATCTATGGTTTGTTTCTCCAACTGCCTATTTCCTTGAGAGGCACATCTTTTCTCTCTCTCTGAATATTGGAACTCCTCTTTCTTTTCTGCCAAAACCAGGCACTTAAAATTTCCAAATGTACACCTAAAAAAATTCCCCTTTAAAATTTCTTAACTTCATGTTCTGCCCATTAATATATATTTGTTTAAACAGATTTCTAATCACTTAAAGGTTACAGACTATTCTAACTGCTGTCTGCATGTCCCTAGCCTCACATGATCCTACATCACCTGGACAACAAATAGAGCAGTCTACTCTTCCTGGACTTGGTCAAAATTCCAGCCTTTTCGGTCCCCAACTAAGCCCCAAATTTCAACAAAAAGTAGTAAGATGATTACATTGCCCCTTATCATTCATTTATTAACAAAGGGCTGGAACATTGATTTCCTAACCTGGGATATACGGCTGAGGTGCCTACTTAACATATGCTATCAAAAAAAATTACTAATGTTCTCAATAGGCTAAAAGATTTATTGCTACTTTAATTTTGGGCATCACTATACTCATTACTACTATGAAAACTGTTGCTGCATTAATTTTAGGCATATCTGCTTTAATAGTTATTATTACGTCCTTTGCTGTAGCTACCACTGCCTTAGTGCAAGAAATCCATACTACTCATTTTGTTAATGCATTAAATAAGAATGTTACCTTGGTTTTGTCAGAACAGTCCCTTATAGGTAAAAAATTAAAAACAAAGATTAATATATTAAAACAATGGTACCAATCTTGGACAAGATTTGGCTAATATTCAAAATAGATTAGAGATTAGATGTCATGCTACATATCAATATATTTGTGTCATTCCTCTGCCTTATAATTCTAGTCAAAGTTAAAAAAAGATAAAAAAAACATCTACAAAGAGTCTAAAAAGATTCAGATACCACTCATGACATAGAAGCTTTACAAAAAGTTATTAAGGCTATGAACAAAGCTCATTTCGAAAATGACTCTTTGGATGCCTTAGCTCATGATCTTGAGTCAAATGTCTTCTCTCTTAATCCTCTAGATTGGACACAATATTTTACATTCATTGGGATATTGATTCTTCTCCTTCTTATTTTTTTTTTTTTCGAGACAGGGTTTCTCTATGTAGCTTTGCGCCTTTCCTGGAACTCACTCGGTAGCCCAGGCTGGCCTTGAACTCACAGAGATCTGCCTGCCTCTGCCTCCCAAGTGCTGGGATTAAAGGCGTGCGCCACCACTGCCAGGCCAATTCTTATTTTTATCTTGGTTGTGCTATTATTTCCTTGTCTTTTCAAAATTATCCTACGTTCCCTACACACAGTGAGGCATGATCTGCAGGAGCTGCATCTTAAAAACAAAAAGCCAGGAAATGCCACACCAACTCCAGTGTCATCCATGTGACAATACTTGCCTGTGACCTGCTTCTAGGGCTGACCTGCCCCTGGGGCATGGCTGAGAGGGAGCCCCTTAAGACTCCAGGTGCATATGTGTTTGGCCTCTTCTGGATATCTCATGGTCCTGGAAGCTGGATGGGACACCAAGCCAGAGTTCTCTGCTGGATGGCATCTCATCCCTCCTGGATCCTATAACCAACCCCCATTGGCTGTACATTATTTCAGAAATAAACCTCTTTGATTACCAGATAAATTACATGGAATTTCCTCATTAGTTACAGTAATAATGTGATACCCTCCATGATGTAGTATGACACCCTTCACTGAAAGCTGAGCGGATCCTCAGGCTGTGTGTTCTCTGGTCTCTGCTATCTACTGTTTATTCCACATCTCTACTGTCACAGGTAGTAGATAATGGAGGCATTGGGTCAAAGTCAAGTTCACCATGGATGGGTTTGGAGAGGTAAGACCAAATACTAAGTTTCTAGGCTTTTAGTCTTGGGCTCTTCCCACTAAAGTAAAAAATCTGAGAGCCCAAGTCTGGGTTACTGAGGTAACCTTCTCCTATTTCTGAATATTTTCTTACTGAAAAGTTCAACTAAGGGAGAAATGTAGGTGTGTGTGGAAAGAGAGAGAGAGAGAGAGAGAGAGAGAGAGAGAGAGAGAGAGAGAGAGAGAGGATCACAGGAGTCAGAATCACACTGTTAAATGTATCAAGCCAACTGAAACTCTTCGGAAAATCAACAGTTGAATCAAGGGCAATTGCATAGAGAGGGGCCTTGTGTGTACTCTGTATATCATTCCACTTAATATTTCTTAATCATTGCTGAACTGAGGAAGGGTTGGAATGTTAGGATTGACCTGTTTCATCTCCAATGAAGGACTTTGTCCCTCTCACATAGCACTCTGTTCTCTCATGCATCACTCTGTCCTTGGTGTTCTGTTCTGTAAATTCCAGCCAGATGTCATGTCCTTCCTAAAATCTGAATCCAGTTCTCTCACTCCGGGAGAAGGCCTGAACAGATTTGAATATTCCTCTAACACCTGAATTCTGAAAACTAAGTCCAGTTAGTACTGAGTGTTCTGTACTTTCTAATGAACAACGTGTGAATAACATTTTACCCAGATAGTTTTTCTAGTTTAGTTTTTAATCATTTCAAACAGAAAGCAGATCTACCTATTGCTTCCTTTTGGTCAAATTTCTTTTTGGAAAGTATTTTATTGGGTTACAAACTCAACATAATTAAAATAAATAATTATACACATATGGATGTTCATATTTGTCTATATTTTTATCTCTGATCACAATGAGGATTTGTCATCACAGAAGATTTCTCCTATATAACACTACATAATTTTTGCTGCTGGCCATCTTATTTTCCAATTGCCATTTTTGGTGAATAAATATTTTTACTATGTTTGTTTTTGTCTTCTGCACCATATATAAATTGGGATCTTAAATTAGATTTTCTATTATGGTATTGTTTTAAATGTAAGTTATTATGTTAAGATTCATTCATAATATTTGTGAGTAATTCATTGTGTTTCTTAGTCATAGTCTATTATATGCATTGTCACAGTTAATACATTTCTTTTTCTATTGATAGAATCTAGGCTATTTATAGTTTTGTCAGGTGAAAAAAGTAGCCTATTGTAAATGTTTTGTACACATACATACACACACAGACACACTTATGCACACACACATTTCTGTATAAAAACTATTTTCTCTACCTTGGTGGATGGAAATGCAGTACCTGAATGTTTTTATGTGGAATTTCATACATATGAGTAATGCATTCTGGTCATAATTTCTCCTCCATTCTCTCTATCTCCTCATCTACTTCCTTTCCTCTTGAAGTCTCATTCCCATTCATATCTTTGTGCTTGTGTGTGTGTGTTTGTGTATGTGTGTGTATGTAACTGTGAGTGTTAGTGTGAGTGTGTGTGTGTTTGTATGTGTGTGTGAGAGAGAGAATAGGCATCTGTGTGTAATATGTGTGTGTTTGTGTGTATATGTGAGTGTGACACTTCATATATACATATGTGAACATGTATGTGGAAGCCAGAGGACACTAGGTGTCATTAGTTATCTTCCTTTATACTGCTCACCCTACTTATGAGACAGGGTCTTTTATTGGACCTGGAGCTTACCTGGAGTAATCTAGACTGTCAGGCCAGCAAGCCCAGGATGTACCTATCTCTACCTTCCTGGATCTGGGATTATATTGCCTATCTTTTTATGTGAGTACTGGGTATCTGTACTCAGGTCCACAGGTGCTTCATGTACCTAACCAATTCCCCAGTCCTTGAGGTCTGATGTTGGTTGGTGAGGTGAAGATGGGTGTCTCAGCTCCAGAAGAGGGAGGAAGAGAGAATCTATATTTACTTTTTAATTTTTTTATTTCTAGTCATCAACAGATGTGACAGTGCTCAGACATTTGGTGAAAGTGGAATTTCTTTACTCTTTTCACTAATTCAAAAGCTACTCCCATATGGAAGTACACATGATCAGAAGTAAAGCCTTTCCATCTATCTGAGTATCTTCAGTTGCATGACTGTAAAATAAACATGATTATATACAAATGTATTTGTAGATAGAGTTTTCTCTCCAGGTCCCGCCAAGTCCCGGCAGTCCCTTAACCCACTTATAAAATAAACATATAGATGCTTATATTATTTAAACTGCTTTGCCATTAGCTCAGGCCTATCATTGTCTAGCTCTTACTCTTTTTTTTTTTTTTTGGTTTTTTCGAGACAGGGTTTCTCTGTGTAGCTTTGCGCCTTTCCTGGAGCTCACTTGGTAGCCCAGGCTGGCCTCGAAATCACAGCGATCCACCTGGCTCTGCCTCCCGAGTGCTGGGATTAAAGGCGTGTGCCACCATCGCCCGGCTAGCTCTTACTCTTATATTCAGCCCATTTCTATTAATCTATACTTTGCCATGTGGCTCATGGCTCACTGGTACCTTACATCTTCCTTGTCCTGGTGGCTCCAGGCAGTCACTTCCTTCCCTTCCTGTCCTTTTTTTCCTTTTATTTTATTTTACAATAACATTCAGTTCTACATATCAGCCACAGATACCCTTGTTCTCCCTCCTCCTGCTCCTCCCCTTCCCCCCAGTCCACCTCCCAATCCCAACTCCACCCGGGCAAAGCCTCCCCTGAGGACTGAGATCAACCTGGTAGACTCAGTCTAGGCAGGTCCAGTTCCCTCCTCCCAGGTTGAGCCAAGTGTCCCTGCATAAGTCCCAGGTTTCAAACAGTCAACTCATGCAATGAGCCCAGGGCCTGGTACCACTGCCTAGATGCCTCCCAAACAGATCAAGCCAATCAACTGTCTCACTTATTCAGAGGGCCTGATCCAGTTGGGGGTCCCTCAGCCTTTGGTTCATAGTTCATGCGTTTATATTCGTTTGGCTATTTGTCCCTGTGCTTTATCCAGGTTTCAACAATTCTCGCTCATATAAACCCTCCTCTTTCTCACTAATTAGACTCCCAGAGCTCCACCCGGGGCCTAGCTGTGGATCTCTGCATCCAGATTCCTCAGTCCTTGGATGGGGTTTCTGGCACAACTATTAAGGTGTTTGGGTGTTTGGCCATCCCATCACCAGAGTAGGTCAGTCCTGGCTGTCTCTCGACCATTGCCAGCAGTCTATTGTGGGGGTATCTTTGTGGATTTCTGTGGGCCTCTTTAGCACTTTGCTTCTTCCTTTCCTCATGTGATCTTCATTTACCATAGTCTCCTATTCCTTGTTCTCCCTCTCTGTTCTTGATCCAGCTGGGATCTCCCGCTCCCACAGGCTCTCTTTCCCTCGACCCTCGCTGTTCATTACTCCCACTCATGTCCAGGTTGTTCATGTAGATCTCAGCCATTTCTCCATCATTGGGCAATCCTCGTTTCTTCCTTGGGGTCTTGGTTTCCAGGTAGCCTCCCTGGTTATGTGAGTAGCAGTCCAGTCATCCTTGTTCCACCTCTCGTATCCTCCTATGAGTGAGTACATACCATATTTGTCTTTCTGAGTTTGGGTTACTTCACTCAGGATGATATTTTCTAGATCTATCCATTTGCCTGCAAACCTCATGATGTCATTGTTTTTCTCTGCTGAGTAGTATTCCATTGTGTATATGTGCCACAATTTATTTATCCATTCTTCAGTTGAAGGGCATCTAGGTTGTTTCCAGGTTTTGGCTATTACCAACAATGCTGATATGAACATAGCTGAGCAAGTGCTCTTGTAGTATGATTGAGCATTTCTTGGGTATATGCCCAAGAATGGTATAGCTGGATCTTGGGGGAGATTGATTCCCAGTTTTCTAAGAAAGCACCATATTGATTTCTAAAGTGGTTGTACAAGCTTGCATTCCCACCAGCAGTGGAGGAGAGTTCCCCTAGTTCCACATCCTCTCCAGCATAAAGTGTCTTCAGTGTTCTTGATCTTAGCCATTCTGACAGGTGTAAGGTGGTATCTCAGAGTTGTTTTGACTTGCATTTCCCTGATGATTAGGGATGTTGAGCAATTCCTTAAATGTCTGTCAGCCATTTGAATTTCCTCTGTTGAGAATTCTTCGTTTAGTTCTATAGCCCATTTCTTAATTGGACTGTTGGTTGTTTTGATGTCTAATTTCTTGAGTTCCTTATATATTCTGGATATCAGTTCTCTGTCAGATGTGGGGTTGGTGAAGACCTTTTCCCATTCTGTAGGCTGTCGCTTTGCCTTGTTGACTGTATCCTTTGCTTTACAAAAGCTTCTCAGTTTTTAGAGGTCCCATTGATTGATTGTTTCTCTCAGTGTCTGTGCTACTGGTGTTATATTTAGAAAGTGATCTCCTATGTCAATGCATTCAAGACTACTTCCTATTTTCTCTTCTAGCAGGTTTAGAGTAGCTGGATTTATGTTGAGGTCCTTGATCCACTTGGACTTAAATTTTTTGCACTGTGACAGATATGGATCTATTTGCAGCCTTCTACACGTTGATATCCAGTTATGCCAGCACCGTTTGTTGAAGATGCTTTCTTTTTTCCATTGTACATTTTTGGCTTCTTTGTCAAAAATTATATGTCCATAGGTGTGTGGGTTAATGTCAGGGTCTTCAATTCGATTCCATTGGTCCACATGTCGGTTTTTATGCCAATACCAAGCTGTTTTTACTACTGTAGCTCTATAGTAGAGCTTGAAGTCAGGAATTGTGATGCCTCTAGAGGTTGTTTTATTGTACAGGATTCTTTTGGCTATCCTGGGTTTTTTTGTTTTTCCATATGAAGTTGAGTATTATTCTTTCCAGGTCTGTGAAGAATTGTGTTGGTATATTGATGGGGATTGCATTGAATCTGTAGATTGCTTTTGGTAAAATTGCCATTTTTACTATGTTGGTCCTTTCCATTTTCTGACATCTTCTTCAATTTCTTTTTACAGGGACTTAAAGTTCTTGTCATATAGGTCCTTCACTTGTCTGGTTAGAGTTACCCCAGGGTATTTTATGTCATTTTTGGCTATTGTAAAGGGTTATGTATCTCTGATTTCCTTCTCAGCTTCTTTGTCCATTGTATATAGGAGGGCTACTGATTTTTTTGACTTGATCTTGTATCCTGCTATGGTGCTGAAGGTGTTTATAAGCTTTATCAGTTCCTTGGTGGAATCTTTGGGGTCACTCAAATATACTATCATGTCATCTGCAAAGAGGGAAAGCTTGCCTTCTTCCTTTCCAATTTGTATCCCCTTAATCTCCTTATGTTGTCTTATTGCTCTGGCTAGAACTTCAAGTACTATATTGAATAAGTATGGAGAGAGTAGACAGCCTTTCCTTGTTCCTGATTTTAGTGGAATTGCTTTGAGTTTCTCTCCATTTAATTTGATGTTGGCTATTGGCTTGCTGTAAATTGCCTTTATTATGTTTAGGTATGTTCCCTATATTCCTGATCGCTCCAAGACTTTTATCATGAAGGAGTGTTGGATTTTGTCAAATGCCTTTTCTGCATCTTGTGAGATGATTATGTGGTTTTTTTCTTTGAGTTTATTTATATGGTGTATTACATTGACAGACTTTCGTATTTTGAACCACCCTTGCATCCCTGGGATGAAGCCTACTTGATCACGGTGGATAATTGTTTTGATGTGTTCTTGGAGTCTGTTTTGCAGTATTTTATTGAGTATTTTTGCATCAATGGTCATGAGGGAGATTGATCTGTATTTCTCTTTCTTTGTTGTATCTTTGTTTGGTTTAGGAATCAGGGTAATTGTAGCCTCATAGAAGGAGTTTGGTAATGTTCCTTCTGTTTCTATTGTGTGGAACAATTTAGAGAGTATTGGTATTAACTCTTCTTTGAAGATCTGGTAGAATTCTGCGCCGAAACCATCTGGTCCTGGGCTTTTTTTGCTTGGGAGACTTTTAATGACTGTTTCTATTTCCTTAGGGGTTATTGGACAATTTAAATGGTTCATCTGGTCTTGATTTAACTTAGGTATGTGGTACCTATCCTGAAAAATTGTCCATTTCTTTTAGGTTTTCCAGTTTTGTGGAGTAGAATTTTTGAAGTATGACCTGATGATTCTCTGGATTTCCTCAATGTCTGTTGTTATGTCCCCCTTTTCATTTCTGATTTTGTTGATTTGGATTCTCTCTCTCTCTGTCTTTTGGTTAGTTTGGATAAGGGCTTGTCTATCTTGTTGATTTTTTCAAAGAACCAACTCTTTGTTTCATTAATTTTTTGTATTGTTCTCTTAGTTTCTGTTTTATTGATTTCAACTCTCACTTTGATAATTTCTTGGCGTCTATTCTTCCTGGGTGTCTTTGCTTCTTCTTGTTCTAGAGCTTTCAGGTGTGCTGCTAAGTCACTAGTGTGAGATTTCTCCAACTTCTTTATGTGGACATTTAGTGCTATGAATTTCCCTCTTAGCACTGCTTTCATAGTGTCCCATAAGTTTGGGTATGTGGTGCCTTCATTTTTATTGATCTCTAGGAAGTCTTTAATTTCTTTTTTATTTCTTCCTTAACCCATTGGTGATTCAGTTGAGCATTATTCAGTTTCTATGAGATTGTAGGTTTTCTGTAGTTTTTGTTGTTGTTGAAATCTAACTTTAAACCATAGTGGTCTGATAGAACACAGGGAGTTATTCCCATTATTTTGTGTCTGTTGAGATTTGCTTTGTGGCTAAGTATGTGTCAATTTTAAAGAAAGTTCCATGGGGTGCTGAGAAGAAGGTATATTCTTTTTTGTTAGGGTGGAAGGTTCTGTAGATATCTATTAGGTCCATTTGGGTCATGACATCAGTTAAGTCCTTTATTTCTCTGTTAAGTTGTGATTTGGGAGATCTGTCCAGTGGTGAAAGTGGGGTGTTGATATCTCCCACTATTAATGTGTGGGGTTTTATATGTGGTTTAAGCTTTAGTAATGTTTCTTTTACATATGTGGGTACCCTTGTGTTTGGGGCGTAAATGTTCAGAATTGAAACTTCATCTTGGTGGATCTTTCCTGTGATGAGTATATAATGCTCTTCTTGATCTCTTTTGATTGATTTTAGTTTGAAGGCTATTTTGTTGGATATCAGCATGGCTACACCGCTTGTTTCTTAAGACTGTTTGATTGAAAAGTCTTTTCCCAGCCTTTTATTCTTAGGTAGTGTCTGTCTTTGAATTTGAGATGTGTTTCTTGTATGCAGCAGAAAGATGGGTCCTGCTTTCATATCCATTCTGCAAGCCTATGTCTTTTTATAGGTGAATTAAGTCCATTGATATTAAGGGATATTAATGACCAGTGATTGTTCATCCCCATTATTTTGGTGGTAGTATGTGTGTACTTCTCTTCTTTGGGGTTTACTGCTGTGGCTTTATCTATTGCCTGTGTTTTTGAGTGTGTATCTGACTTCCTTAGGTTGGAATTTTCCTTCTAGTGCTTTCTGTAGGGCTGGGATTGTGGATAAGTATTGTTTAAATCTGGCTTTGTCTTGGAATGTCTTGTTCATTCCATCTATGATGGTTGAAAGTTTTACTGGGTATATTAGTCTGGGCTGACATCCATGGTCTCTTAGTGTCTGCATTACATCTGTCCAGGTCCTTCTGGCTTTCAAATCTCCATTGAGAAATCGGGTGTTATTCTGATGGGTTTGCCTTTATAGGTCACTTGGCCTTTTTCCTTTGCTGCTCTTAATATTCTTTCTTTATTCTGTATGTTTAGTTGTTTAATTATTTTGTGTCAAGGGGACTTTTTTGGGGGGTCTAGTTTGTTTGGTGTTCTATAGGCTTCTTGTATCTTCATAGGTATTTCCTTCTGTAAGTTGGGAGAGTTTTCTTCTATGATTTTGTTGAATATATTTTCTGTGCCTTTGAGTTGGTATTCTTCTCCTTCTTCTATCCCTATTATTCATAGGTTGGTCTTTTCATAGTGTCCCAAATTTCTTGGACATTTTGGTTCATGACTTTGTTGGCTTTAGTGTTTTCTTTGACTGAAGAATCTATCTCTTCTACTGTATCTTCAACACCAGAGATTCTCTCTTCCATCTCTTGCATTCTGTTGGTTATACTTGCATCTGAAGTTCCCAATCGTTTACTCAGATTTTCTATTTCCAGCATTCCCTCTGTTTATGTATTCTTCATTTTTTTCTATTTCCCTTTTTAGGTCTCAGACCATTTCCTTTATTTGTTTCATTGCTTTTTCATGGTTTTCTTTCAGTACTTTAATGTTTTCTTCCAGGACTTTATTGTTTTCTTCTAATTTGTTTGCCCTTTCCTCTAGTTGTTTATAGTGTTCTTCCCATTTTTTTCTTTTCCTCTACACAAGCCTATACCTTCTTCATGATGTTATTCATAAGGCTGTTTTCTTCTGCTTCTTCCAATTTTTGATGTTGAGGTCTAGATGTTGGAGGCGGGCTAGGTTCTGGTGATGCTGTATTGCTCTTCATTTTGTTGTATGTACTTCTGCCTTGACATCTGCCCATCTCCTTGTGGTTTGTTCTTGGTCTTATCAGCGCACTTGGTTCAGACAGAGCTGATAGATTCAGGAAGTCTCTCTCTCTCTTGTCCAGATGGGAGCTTTCTTGTCCAAATGGGAACTCCGGGGCAGGATGAAAGCTCTTATCTAGATGGGAAGTCCGGGGCAGGATGGGAGCTCTTGTCCAGACAGGAAGTCTGGGGCAGGATGAGTGCTCTTGTCCTGAAGGGAAGTCTAGGTCAGGATGGGTGCTTTTGTCCACAAGGGATGTCCAGGGCAGTATGGGAGCTTTTTTCCACAAGGAAAGTCCAGGGCAGGATGGGAGTTGTTGTCCAGAAGGGAAGTCTGGGGCAGGATGGGAGTCCTCTCTGGTCCAGAAGGGAAGTCTGGGGCAGGATGGGAGCTCTCTCTCTCTGGTCCAGAAGGGAAGTCTGGGGCAGGATGGGAGCTCTCTCTCTCTGGTCCAGAAGGGAAGTCCGGGGGAAGGTTGGGAGCTGGGGGCCAGTCTCTAAGTCTCAGGAAGTGGCTGGGGTCTTGGGCAGATGGGCGTGGGGGCAGGGTGTGGAGATTGCAGGGTCTGCCGGGGGTCTTGGAGTAGGGGATCCTTCCTGGTGGCACTAGAAGGGAACCTGCTGCGTGGCCAGAACCTGGGGCCAAGTTGGGCAGGTCTTCCCGGAGTGGCTGGTGCCCAGGGATGGGGTCCGGGCTGAGCCAGGACACTCACCTCTGGTCCTGAAGGGAAGTCTGGGCCCCTTCCTGTTCTGTAGCTACAGTTTTCCTGCCTTGCCCACAGTCAGGACAAATTCTTGTCACCCGCCAGTCCCACAGCCGCTCAACCCAACCAAGTAAACACAGAGACTTACATTGCTTTATAAACTGTATGGCCATGGCAGGCTTCTTGCTAACTGTTCTTATAGCTTAAATTAATCCATTTCTACAAATCCATACCCTGCCACACAGCTCATGGCTTACTGGCATCTTTTCATGCTGCTTGTCAGGGTGGAGGCTTGCAGTGAGTCTTTCTGCCTTCCTGTTCTTTTATTTCTCCTCTCTGTTAGTCCCACCTATACTTCCTGCCTAGCCGCGGCCAATCAGGTTTTATTTATTGACCAATCAGAGCAACTTGACATCCCACAGCACGGCCAAGTGCAGACCATCTCAGACACCTGCACTCAGGCCCGTGGTCCTAATCATCCTCTATGTGGACCTGCTGGGTAAAGCCATGAGGAACCTGAGAACGGGCTCCCACAGGACATACAGAACATCCCACAGCACTGTTCCCTTAATTCTCTTCTCTGTTAGTCCTGCCTATACTTCCTGTCAAGCTATTAGCCAATCAGTGTTTTATTTATTAACATATTTACCATATAAAACATCCCACAGCATGTAATGTTTAAATTTGGACATAGATAAAGACTTGTAGACACAAAATACAATACTACACAGCAGAATTCAAGGCTGTATTCTTCTACATGCTTGGAAAGTGCTGAAGTAGATTCTCTTCTTTGTAGGTGGACTTTACTGTCCTACCAGCCATTTCCCAAATTAACTACACAGAGGCACATTAATTATAAATGCTCGGGCAATAGGTTATACTTGTTACTAACTAGCTCTTACAACTTAAATTAATCCAAATTTCTCATTTACTTATTCTCTGCCACATGGTGGTACCTTCTAGCATGGTCTGTTTATCTCTTGCTTCTTTTGTGTCTGGCTGGTAACCCTGACAGTACAACCTTCTTCTTCCCAAAATCCTCCTAGTCTTGCTCTCTCACTCACACTCTTTGTGCACAACTATTGGTCAGTCAGCTCTTTTATATAAAGCAACAAGAGGTGCCTTGGCAAAGATACATCTTTACACTGTACAAAAGGATTATTCCACAGCATCTGTTTTGTGGCTACACTGGGAAACTTCAGAAAACTGTTTAATGTTAGACTAGAATGTGAAGATGACAGTATAGGGCTGTATGGTCCTCTTCTTGGGTTGATTTACAAGTGGGCAGAATTTGATGGCACCTCCAACTTGTTCTTGGGAGGATTGTGCAATATTTCCATTCTGTTTTATGATGTTTATTCAGAACTGTAGGCTTCAATCTTAATTATTCTGTTGTTCTGGAATATTAGTTGTAGATGTGTTACATGTTTTTATGCTGTGGAAAATTTGTTTAATGATGTAAATATTTGTTGCATTCTATTATGTTGCATTTGTTTAACTCTGTAAAGCTGTTTTAATTTGCCTGTCTAAAACACCTGGTTTGTCTAAAAAAGATCTGAATGATCAATAGCTAGGCAGGAGAAAGAATAGGTAGGGCTGGCATGCAGAGAGAATAAATAAGAGGGGAAATCTGTGAAGAGAGATTGGGGTGCAAATGGAGAAAGAGAAGAGGACTCCAGAGTCCAGTCACCTAGCTAAAGAGCAAGCCACAGAGTAAGAAGTAAAGGAATGTATATAGAAAGTTAAAAGCCTGGAAGCAAAAGATAGTCTGGATAATTTCAGTTAAGAAAATTTGTCTAGAAACAAGCCAAGCTAGAGCCATTCATTTATAAGTAAGAATAAGATGCCGTGTAATTCTTTGGGTGCTGGATAGTGGGCCTCCAGCCCCCAAGGAAAAAAGAGGAAAAAGTGTAAAAACAAACAAGTATATTTTGGCATTCACTGTGGGTCTTAAATATTCCTATAGCCTGAGGAAACCAGAAAAAAAAAAACCGACAAAAACCAAAATAAATACTACTCCATTAAGAAACTCTGTCTTGTTGCACAGCACTGAAACAGTCTATTTCTCACTAAATAGAAACCAAAAGCCAAGTAAATATGTCTGCCAAAGTGCAGGGCACCAACATTCCATAGTTTGGGAGTTGAAGTACCTCTGATTAGGCAGTCTGACTGGGTCTTAAATTTTAGGGTTGGCTTTCATGACCAAGGACGTGGGGTAAAGCCAGCCACCAAAGCATTAGCATAGGTCCTTCCACTTAGCAGTTTAAAGTTTGTTCACATTTCAAAAAAGACTAGAGATATGCAGTAAAGCAGGTTCACACAAGGAAAAAAAAAACCTCTAAATAGGTTCCACTGTGTTTTACAATGCATGAAAGTTTAAGAAAAAAGAAAAAAGGCTATTACCAGTCATAGAAAGAAATAAATTATTTAAAGAGAGAGTATAAATAATGTAAAAGAAAAAGACACATAGTGATGCAAAATACACAGGGAATCTGGATCCTGTATAGTATTGTGTTGATTTTGAATTTTTTGAATGCTGAGGAGTAAATAACAGCTGCTATCAGACATGAACATGTGAACTGGACTGACAAATTGAGCCACCTAAATACTTTGGGGTTATCTTAACTTTAAAATAATGTCAAAAATACGTTACATTGGAGAAGAGGTTTTGCTTTTGTTTCCATAGGAAATGAGAGTCTGTATGTTCCTTCTGAGTTGATGTGGATCATGTTTGTTTGGTGAAGACCTCCTGAATCTTGACAGGTGATATATATCAATAAAGGAAACAGCTAGTCTTCCCATGACTTGGCTGTCACCTCATGTTTTCTCAGGGAATCCTAAAGATGCCTTTACCTACAGACAACAGGAAGCAGTCTGGAGTACATGATGCCTACATTCCCAAAAGATGGGGTAGGTAGTCTCTTGTTATTTGGTGAGTTATGTCTATTTTGTAACATTTACAGGAATATAGAAATATAGGGTAAAAAGACAACTCTCAATCTCATATGTTAGCCGGGCGGTGGTGGCGCACGCCTTTATTCCCAGCACTCAGGAGGCAGAGGCAGGCGGATCTCTGTGAGTTCGAGGCCAGCCTGGTCTACCAAGTGAGTTCCAGGAAAGGCGCAAAGCTACACAAAGAAACCCTGTCTCGAAAAACCAAAAAAAAAAAAAAAAAAAAAAATCTCATATGTTATGCATTGGAATGGGTTTTGACAAATTGATATAAATTTACAATTATTTTTGTTACATTGTGTATAAGCTTCTACTCATGTTTGGTGTATAGTGCTTATGTAGCTCATTTAAAAATGCAACGTATAATTAAGAGATGAGTTTAGTAGTTAATTTATAATAATCAAACATGTAGTCACATCTGGTATGTTTTCATGATTAAACAGGTATATTTTAGACAGATAGATGGTTTTCAAATACTTCAAAGACCTACAGAATATAGCATTTAAGAAGTTTAATAACCTAAGATTTTCATGACAATAAGACATAATCTGATCCTGGAAGCACTAATTTACTTCATAAAGGGATGATAGGCATCAGAGAAATTCCAGGTGGAGTTTATTTTCAATGTGGTAAGACTAACCATTTGGGCAAGAAACTGCTTTTGCCTTGAGTGTTGACAGACTGCACATGTAACACTCACAGGAAAGTCACTGCTGAACTTTGTCAAAACAAGGCTGGACAGTCTTTCAAAATTGTCACTTCACAGAGGAGTCTGTTAGATATTCTGCAGGATTCAGAGGAAAGCAACTGATGAACATTGCCAATACAAGGCAGGAGAGTCCTTCAAATTTCCTGATTCACTGAAAAGTCTGTCAGATATTGTAGGCCTGGGCTGAAGGTGCATGCCCCAATAATACAGAGGAATTTTAGGTGACTGTCCAAAAAGCCAGTTGTCTCTGCTCTTAGGTCATCCTTTATTCTGGGGTCTTTGGTGTTAAAGACTAAATAGTTACAGTTTTTCTTCAGTTATGCTAAAACAAACTAGCTATAAAACTTTAGAATCACTAAAATAAGATAGACAATGTAATATTTTCTTTAAATTGTAAAATACTCATGGACTGAATATTGTAAATGTAATTCTTACTTAATAACTGTTTGGTTGTGTATAATTTTACTATGTTAAGTTAAAACTTTTCATTTTTATTTACTTTTTTTTGTTTGTTTTTCAAGACAGAGTTTCTCTGTGTAGTTTTGTGCCTTTCCTGGAACTCACTTTGTAGACCAGGCTGGCCTTGAACTCACAGAGATCTGCTTGCCTCTGTCTGCCAGGTGTTGGGATTACAGGCATGCGCCACCACAGCCTGGCAAATCTTTTCATTTTTGCTTAGGCCAAAAGGGGGAAATGTTATGGAATATTAGTTAAAGATGTGTTACATTTGTTTATGCTGTGGAACACTTGCTTAATGATGCAAGGATATGTTGCATTTGCTTAACTCTGTGAAGCTGTGTTACTTTACCTGTCTAAAACATCTGATTTGTACAATAAAGAGTTGAATGACCAAAAGCAAGGCAAGAGAAAGTATAGATAGGACTGGCAGACTGAGAGATTAAATAGGAGGAGAAATCTGGGAAAAAAGAACAGGAAGTGAAAGGAGAAGGAGTAGAGGACTCTATGGTCCAGCCTCCCAGCTACACAACAAGCCACAGAGTAAGAAGTAAAGAAAGGTACGTATTTTATTTTGGGGGTAAAGTTCTGCACTTAGGCCACTAACACATGTTCATGAGTTTGTGTTCATGAGATCTTAAGCAATAATCTTAGGTGTTTTCCTGAATCATTAGCTTACATTGACACTATCGGAGATTTTAATACTGGCACCTGGCATAATGGGTTATAGATATGGCAATAGGATACAAATGACAAATGACAGGGGAGGCAGAGTCTTGTAAGTTAGGGGGGAATGGGCCTATAAAAGGTTCATGCTACATGTCACTTCAAGATGCTGTCATTGACAGGATTCCACAGGGTTCCTTGATTTACAATTTAGAGAGTTAGAGGCAGTAAAGAGGATATTTTGGCTAGAGGACAAGGTAAATATTAACTCAGCACCCGTTCCTCTATCAACTCTGGTGAAGGAGGGTGAAACAGAATGTCCAATGGAAAGAGACCAGCAGAGACAAGGCAAAGTGCAAGAAGACATTTGGAAGAGCAGAGTAAGATCTCATTTTACCTCATTTCAAGGGCACAGCCAGTGCTTTGTGACAGAGGCTCACAGGGTCCCTTAGTGGCACACAGTTCTCAAGCTGTGCATCCTGTGCCTGTGCTCCACTTGATTTACAGATGGCTGAGCATCGGATTGGGATTCTAGTGAGCTTATTTCTCCTTGAGGTTCTTCTCTTGGATGCTGCAAAAATCCTGACTATATCTACAGTTGGTGAGTGTTTGTTGGCAAATTAGAGTCTTATGAGATCAGTATACCTGGGTTAACATGTCTCATGCAAACAGCATGCACTGGACAGACCATGCAAGAGATTTTCAAACTAGGCTTAGATCAAACCTGGGGGAGGAAGGATGCATTGTAAAATATGGTGCTCAGAAGTGATTCTACCAAAGAGTGGGGGTAAATAGTAGATGGAAATAGCATCTGATGTGGAAACAGTAGCGGAAGACTGAGTAGTGTATTGTAAGGAAGACAAGAAAGGCTTCTCTACTAGCAGTTTAGATTGTGAGTAGATGGGAGGCATATTAGTCAAAGTGATTAGTCTATTCTTCCAAAAAAGGGAGCAATGAGCCTTTATTGATTTTCAGGGGTTTGGCTATGTCCATAAATATTTTTGTTTCCAAAAGTATTTCTTGTTCTTCTGAATAAGCACACAGTCTCTGAAGTTTGCATGTCATTAGGGTGTCATCTTATTGTAGGTACTTCTAAGTTACTCTGAACACCACAAATATCCATGCTCCATTTTTTGGACTGAGGCTCATAATAATTGGGTAGGGCTTTATATGCATGAATCACTGATAAAAGTCAGGGTTGGGTAGGGGAAATACATACTAGTACCAAAGGCAACAAACAACATCAAACCCATATATAGGCTTTGTGAAAACCCTTTTTTTTTTTTTTTACAATTTTTAACCTGTTTGCATTCATAGCTGAATAGGATTTCCCAAGGATTAGGACAGGAAAGGACACAGACAGAATAAGAAAGCAGAATTGATGAATGCATTATGTTATTTTAATCCTAATTTGGATACCTAGTGTTTCTGGTAAAGAGTCAAGATTTTAACATAGGTAACCTTCAAGCTTCTGCAAAAAACAACATAGACACTTAATTTGTAATGTGTGAACACAATACACTCATAATAGATATTACCCAATGCCAAACTGTCAGCAAATAACTCACATGTTGTACTTTAGGACCTCTAAAATTAATGATTTTTAAAAGTTAACCAAAAGCAAATGAAGCTGGATGGCTTAGTTAGATTTTTTTGTTTATTATAAGGAAAAACATTCTGAAGGGACTATGATTCTGCTCTTACTGACTTCTGACATCTGAGCTTACTCTGTATCATTACTAAGGAGCTTTTGCAAATTAAGATATCTTGTCACTAACCCTTTTGTGCCTACAATTTGTGTATCTATCTCAAACTCTACCTCCTTTAGCTGTCATTGTCATAAGGGAATGCTCGTCTATAAGCATTTCATCATTGGCTTCTAATGCTACTTTAGAGCAAAGCTATTGACATTATGGATTCAACAATGAACAGTAAGTTAGCTGTATCTGGTCCTCTTCACTACTACTCACTATCTCAGCAAGATGATGATAAAAATATATTCCTATTTGTGCTTATTGTAGAAGTATTTTTACCTGCATGTCTGTCTGTTTGCTACTTATGTGCCCAGGCACTGTGGGGTTCCTGAGAAGGCATCAGATCTTCTGGAATTGGAGTTACATGTGACTAGGAGCCCCCTTGACAGTGCCTGGAATTGAACCTGGGTCCTCTGGAAGAAGATCCAGTACTTTAAACACAGAGCAAACTCTCCTGCTCTCCCCCTTTGCGGTCTTTTTGTTTTGTGCTTTTTTTCTTTTTCTTTTCTTTTGAGAGAGCTTCTTTATGTTGTCCTGGCTGTCTCATAACTCTCTCTGTAGACCACCTGGCCTCAAACTTATAGAGATCCACCTGCCTCGGCCTCCTGAGTGCTAGGATTAAAGGTGTGTGCCACCTCTGCCTGGCAGATGATAATTATGTAAAGCAGGAGTTTTCTTTCAGCTGCTGTAGAAGTAGTCATTACACAGAACTGGGCACTAGAATTTAGATGTACTCCTAAACCCTAGAATAACAGTCTCCTCAGATGGATAAAGGGACTGGGCTGCATCTGGCAAGGCTACAACTCACATTTATAATGTCCCATAATGAATTCATATACATTTTCTTTTTTTTTTTACAATAAAGTTATATTTATTAAAAGAAAATATTAGCAATTAATTCATAAAACTGTGCTTTTAAAGTTTATCAGTATAGATATATTCTTGGTGATTTTACATTTCCTCTATGCCATATTTAATATTTTTTATTTTATAATTTAATCTAATTTTGCATACCATTTTTTTTGTTTGTTTTTTTCGAGACAGGGTTGGTTTCTCTGTGTAGCTTTGCGCCTTTCCTGTAACTCACTTGGTAGCCCACTGATTTAATGTTAATTTTGTTAACAGTCTTGGAGTGTCACAGTTTTATCAAATATATCAACACAATGTCAATTTTGTATTGGATAAACAATTACTGTGGTCTTCACTAGGTAATACTGGTTCTCCTATTTTCACCATTTCTTAGTTGACTCTGTATTTGTGTTTGTTTTTGCTGTGTGTGTGTGAAGGGTTGAAGGATCTGTGCTTTCCTACATCAACTTTAGCATTTTTATGTTGTTCTTATTTGGTTCATGTCTTGCTGGTGAGACTTCATGAGTAAATATTCTGATATTCTTAGGAGACACAATCTCACAGCAAACTCCATGTTCTTCTGATTCTTAATCATTCTGTCCCCTCTTCTGAAATGATCCCTGAGCCTCAGGTGCAGAAGTTGTTTCATCCATCTGCTTTTGTGCTGGTATTTTTAATGTAATGAAGGTGAAGACCCAATTCTTGAAACTTCACTTTTTTTCCTGGGCTCACTGGCTCAGTTTGTGCAGTTTGAAATTCTCAGATTTTCTTCAGGATGAGCTCTTTCTTGTGAGTACTCATTAGAATGGCTGATTCACTGGGCACCCCTTCTAAGTCTAATAAGAACAAGAACAGGAAAATCAGGGTGTAGTAGGCTTTTATCTGTGTTGTGTTATTTCAGACTACACAAATGTGAATGAAAAGAGTGATTCACACAATGTATAGATTCAACTTTCCTGACCTTTTCCTGCTCTGCCCTATTTTAATCATGGTGCTCTGAGTTCTCCCAATCACTTTGATCTCCCAGCTTTTGTTGTAAAAATTCCATTTCTCTTCTTAATTTATCATTCTCTGCTTCAGCTCTGGACTCAAACTATTGTTCTAAAGAAATCGTAGCCACAGAGAAACTATTGTTTGATGATACTTGTGTAATATTTATACACTGTGTAAAGACATATCGCTGTGATAGGATTAATAAAGAGCTAAATTGTCAATAACTAGGCAAGAGGTAAAGGCAGGATTTCCAGACCTAGAGAGGAAATGGGGAACACAATCAAGGCACAGAAGAGATGGCAAGAAGATTGGGGGAAATCAGACATACAGAATGGAAGAAAGATAAAAAGCCACAAGGTAAAATGTAGATTAATATAAATGGATTAATTTAAATTATAAGAGCTAGTGGGACAAGCCTAAGCTAGGGACTAGCATTATTACTTAGATAATAAGTTTCTGGGTCTTTATTTGTGAGTCATTAGCCCAAGTAAAAATCCTTCTATTGATACTTGTACCTTTCCTGAAGATCCTAGGATTGTTGAAGAATTTGTTGCCCCAGTTCCTCATGCATATGATGTTCTTCATGAGCACCCAGAGTTGTTGAGACCTCATGATGACCCTTAATGGCTTTATTCAAAATGGTAGAAACTCAGGTCCAAGAAGAGAAATTTCTTAAGGGCTCAATAAGCATCTCTCCCCATGAAATTTCTTTCACTGAAAAAATATCAGCCATCTTATTGTGATGTATTTTCCATTTCTGGTAATTTATTGAACAAAATGACTGGATGAAGCAACTTCTGCACCTGAGGCTCAGGGATCATTTTAGAAGAGGAGGCAGAATGATTAATGTAGTTATGAGAAGACACAGTGGAAAATGTACATGGATCAAGGATAAAGACTGTCTATTGTCCAAGCAGAGTAGCTCGTTAATCAAGAACCTTTAGATTTTTTTTTTAAATTTTATTTTAAAATACTATTCAGTTCTACATAATAGCCACAGATTCCCTTGTTCTCTCCCTTCCTGCCCCCTCCCCTTCCCCCCAGGGCACCCCCCATTCCTGGAGAGATGGCTCAGCCATTAAAGGCTAGGCTCACAACCAAAAATATAAGAACCTTCAGATTTTTAAAATATTTTATTTTTAAGTTTGTGATTATGAGTCCTTTGCCTACACATAAAATATATAAGTGCATCATGTGCATGAAATGACCAGGGAGGCCAGAAGAAGGTGTTAGAAATCCTAGAACTAGAGTTTCAGGTGGTTGTGAGGTATCATGTGAGTGCTTGGAATGGAACCTGAGTCCTATATGAGAGCAGTAACTGCTTTTAACTACTGAGCCATCTTTTCAGGCATTACCTTCCTATCTTTGGTAGTCAGAGCTCTGGGTTCACATCCTGGATATCATCTAAAATGTAATTAAGGGCATGGAAGTTCTGGTTTCCATTTATTCATTATGAGGCTTTCTGTGTCTTTACACTTACTTTTGGATTTCTTTATGTCAGCTATTTATGGTAAGCAGAATTCTTTTCATTAGTCTTCACAAAAATGAACTTATGTTTTATTTCTAGGTGGAAGCCACTATGTGGTGATAAACCATGTGTCACAAATTCTTCAAGACCATGGACATAATGTGACTAATCTGCTTAATGAAAAGCTTATTATCCCAGGTACTTTTAAAATCAATTAATAAATTAAGTCACTTTAAATAAAAAATAATAGATTTTGTATAGAACTGTTTGATATAAGTTCTGTATTTGATCTTATTTAGATACAAATTGTGGTATATGTGTTTGTGTGTGTGTATGTGTGTTTGTGTGTGTGTGTGTGTGTGTGTGTGCTTGAAAGTATATATATATGTGCGTATATAAGCTTTGGAGATCTCATTAGACTTTGTGGTCTTGGCCTCATATGATATACTTCTGTATTTTACATAGTGGTGTAGGTTGACTGTGATTGCCAGAACCTTTGGTATTGAACATTAGTGATCCTTAAGTATTAGGCCTACTAAAAGCTGATTGGCCTATGAAGGTATACACTTGGAAAGGAATTACATTGTCCATCCATGGGTAGATATTTTTACTCAGTGGAGTAGGTGTTTATGAAAGAATGAGCCTTTCCTTCTCTGGCCTCTTTCTTCTCTTTTGTCGTGTGGCTCAAGTGCTCACTATATATTAAACACATCCCCTTCTGTATTATGATGCAGTGAAAAGGCATCCAGGCAAGGCTCCACACAATAATCATCTTGGAGTGTTAATCTTTAAAACTATGAGATAAATAATTTTTTAGGCTTATATTTATTTTCATTGTGTATATTTATGTGTTATGGTGTGTATTTCTGCATATGGCTACAAGTGCCCAAGGAGGCCAACCCAAGTGGTTGAATCACCTGGACCTGGAGTTAGCCGGAAGATGGGAACTACCTAATGTGGATTTTGGGAACTGAACATGGGTCCTCTGCAAGAGTAGTATACACTTTAAACTGCTGAGCCATCTCAGTAAAATATTAACATGATAAATTAACAAACATCAGATATTTTTATGGCAATAAAAACAGATTAAATAACCCATTACTTGAATATCACTCACAGTCAACACTACACATCATTATTGATCATTTTGAGAAATTTTATGTCAAGTATGTCTAAAAGTAGTGTTGATTAGACATATTCTGCCATATTTAGGATTTTAATTATCTAAGGATATCTATATTCAGTGCCACATAAATCTGTTTCTATCTTTAAAAGACCTAAAATTTAAGAAATATTTTTCTAATTATCTTTTTATTTATGCTCAAAGTTTAGGATGTGTGACTGAGAAAACTCCAGATTCTTGAAGAATAACTGGCTCCCCCAAAACTCTGCAGAATGATATTAGAAGTTCTTACCTAGTTTATTGAGTACAGAGAATCATAAGTAAACCAAAACCCACCAGTCTCTGCTGATAGATTCAGGCAGAAGCCCAGAAAACTTCAATTCTTTGTTTATCGAATGTATTTTTTTTTTTTGAGACAGGGTTTCTGTGTGTAGTTTTGGTGCCTGTCCTGGATCTTGCTCTTTAGACCATGCTGGCTTTGAACTAATGGAGATCCACCTGGCTCTGCCTCCTGAGTGCTGAGATTAAAAGCCACCACCGCCTGGCTATTTGATGTATTTATATATTTAATTTGCCTTAATATTCTGGGTTCATAAGTGGAGTTCATGCTTATCCTGTTTTGTCTAGTCTCATAACCTTTGACTATTGCTCAAAGCTATAGACTCTCTGATCTTTTAACAAGCTATGCACAAAAGGTCTGCAAAGAAATCCTCCATGTCTGTTGACCAATTGTCTTTAATTCTTAGATGCAAATGTTGTTGACCTAAATTTTCTTTTGTCTTTTATTTTCTTTTTCTTCTCTCTCCCTGTCACCATGCCCTGCTATTTGCCCCCCTTCCTGTGTTCTCTTCTTTCTTTTTCTTTTTCTTATTTTTTCTCAGACAGGCCCAGGCTTTCATGGAACATATTCATATACCCGTGGTTGTTCTCAAACTCAAGGAATGCTCTTATCCTAGCTTCTCAACTTCTGGGTTTATAGGCATGAGTCACCAGTCCCAACTCAGAGGTCCTTTCTACTTCCATAAACATTGGACATTTCAGATGTGATAATGGGTTAGACTTTCTTTTTATTTCCCAGTAGAATTTAAGTGGATTTGTGATTAGTGGATTTAAGCGGATTAGTAACAACATTACTAGAGCATGTTTATCCAACCTTCAACTGAAACTCTGTATTGAAACATGTAAACATTAATTATTTGTCTGGATCACTTAATTCTGTGGTTATTCAACCGGAAAAACTGTATGACAGGCAACTTGAAGAAATAAAGGTATTTGGCATTCACATGATTTGCAAATATTTGATAGTGCCAGGACGGAAGGGTGAATGGTTTGACCTTGTAGTTCTTTCGTTTCTATAACACGCTTCCTTACACTTACTGTCAACCTTCATTGACCTATGCAGATCTGTCTTCAAGACCTGGAATTTGAAGAACTTAGGGAATCAATTAGACTACTGTCTATAATGTTAACAGAAACATATTATTTCAATTTCAATGTACTTTATACACAACTGTAACAATCAATACAATGATCCAAGAAGGTTGTTTGAATTCAGAAATACATGATCAGGAAAAACAAGGAAATAGACACCAGTGATCATGTATTAAATTTAAGCAGAGTAACTGTTTCCTAGAACTCTCCCAGGACAGGTCAGTTTTAACATGTACTATAGATTATACCTGGGAAAGCACAAAAGTACACCAAAAGGCCATATCCAGATTCAGGATACCCTGAGGAGAGCGCTAGGAATATCCTTTTACAAGATTGGGTTCTATAGCTATGTTCTATCATGCAACAAAAAATAACATATCTTATAAATTGAATTTAAGTATCTGTTGCAGCAAGTATGAAATCATGTCCAAGAACAATCCAAGGAAAAAAATATACTTGAGGTAAAAGGTCCTCTCCTCTTTTCCCTGGAGCTTCTCTCACAGATCCCCAAGGCCTTATTCATAATGTGTTAATCTTTTGACCACATTAGCACTCACCATAAAGAAATCTATGTAACCAGATGGTTCTCTCCTGCCTGCCAGTACCTGATTATTCATTCAGAGACTTTTATTAGTCATAAATCCTTGGTCAACAGCTCAGGCTTATTACTAGCTAGCACTTACAATTAAATTAACTCATATTTCTTATCTATGCCTTGACATGTGGTTCGTGACTTGTTAACCTATTTTTCTACACATCCTGCTTCCTTGGCAGCTGGATGGCATCTGCCCCATCTCTGCCCTTCTTCATCCCCATCTTAATTTAATTGTATCACCTAACCTTATTCTGCCTGGCCATTGGCTAAAACAGTTTTATTCATCAACCAATTACAGCAACACATATTCACAGTGTACAGAAAGACATCCCACAGCATATGTATGTATGTATGTATGTATGTATGTATGTATGCATGTATCTGTCTGTCTATGTATCTATCTATGTATCTAGATATCTACCTAACTGCCTACTTACCTATCTGTCTATCTATCATCTAGTGAAAGGTTTCCATGTATACCAGGCTGGCTTCACAACTGCTTTGTATTAAATGATAACCTTGATTTTGTGGTCAAACTTCCTTTACTTTCTGAGTTCTGGGATAATAGATGTATGCCATAAATTTTTGTATGGTTCTTGAGTACAAATACACTAGCCAGGCACTATAACAACTGAGCCACATATAAATACCTGTCTGCCCCAACTTTCAAAAGGAACATATATCAAGCTAAATGTTGTTTTTGTTTTGGGGCACCAGTCCAATAACAGCAGAGATCCTCGGTGATTTGCTACAAATATTCAAGCCAGGACTTGTTTGTATATATGTCCTGCCTGACCAGACAACCTTCATCCCTTCTAGTAGGCTGGTTCTTCTTTGTCATGGTAGTTAGTTAAAAAAGCAGATAGAGCAGATATGATGATATCCCTAACTTAAATTTAGTTTCAGATTAGAACACAGGCATTTTGTTCTCTATCTGTTTATTGACTTTAGTCCATAGGAACACAATGTATGAAACTTTCATTCACTATGTAAGGTGAAGTTGATTTAATACTTTTGGTTCTACATCTTAAAACATACCATTATCATTAAATATCAGAATTCTCAACCTGACAGACAGACAGACACACACACACACACACAGAGAATCTCTCTCTCTCTCATATACACAGGCAGTGACAGAGAGGCAGACACACACACACACACACACACACACACACAGAGAGAGAGAGAGAGAGAGAGAGAGAGAGAGAGAGAGAGAGAGAGAGAGAGAGAGAGAGGATTCTCATAGGAGTCAGAATAGCACTCTTAATTGTTCCAAGCCAGTTGAAACTCTTCTGTAAATTAAGAGTTGAATCAAGGACATTGACATAGAGAGGGATTGCTGTGGATATTATTCTGTATAAATAAAATGCTGATTGGCCAGTAGCCAGGCAGGAAGTACAGGTGGAACAAGGAGAGAGGAGAATTCTGGGAACAGGAAGGCTGAGGCAGAGAGACACTGCCAGTCACCTCCATGAGAAGATGTTAAGATACTGGTAAGCCACGAGCCATGTGGCAACTTATAGATTATTAGAAATGTGTTGATTTAAGATAAAAGAATAGTTAGCAAGAAGCCTGCCATGGCCATACAGTTTATAAGTAATATAAGTCTCTTTGTGTTTTCTTGGTTGGGTTTGAGCAGCTGTGGGACTGGCAGGTGAGAGATATTTGTCCTAGCCGTGGGCCAGGCAGGACTGGAGAAAACCCTAGCTACAAGGGACCATCTGTGCCTTCTGTATATCGTTCCATTGACTATTTCTTAATCATTGCTGAACTGAGGAGGGATTGGAATATTAGGATTGACCTGTTTCTTGAAAATCTCCAATGAAGGACTTCTTCCCTCTAACATAGCACTCTGTTCTCTCATGCATAACTCTATCCTTGCTGTTCTGTTCTGTAAATTCCAGCCAGATGTCAGGTCCTTCCTAAAATCTGAATCCAGTCCTCTCACTCAGGAAGAAGGCCTGACCTAATTTGAATATTTTTCCATGAGTTGAGTTTTGAAAACTAAGTCCTATTAGTACTGAGTGTCCTGTACTTTCTAATGAACAAATGAATAACATTTTCCCCACATAGTGTTTCTAGTTTAGTTTTTAATCACTTAAAATACAAAGAACACCTATTATTTCTTTTTGGTCACATTTCACTTTGGAAAGTATTTTATTGGGTTACAATTGACAAAGTCATCATAATTACTATATATTTACACGTATATTTATATCTATACCTACCTATACTTAAATATCTGAACACATGTACATTTATCATCACAGAAGATTTCTCCTCCATGGCTCTTCATAATCTTTGCTGTTGGCCATATTACTTCTCAATAGCTATTGGTGATCAACAACTAATATTACTATGTTAGTTTTTGTCTTCCTTGTTTTATATAAATTGGATTATAAGTTATATATACTTTTATTGTAGTGTTTTAAACAAAGTTGTTATATAAAGGTTCATTCATAGTGTCTGCAAATAATTCTTTGTGGTTTTTAGTCATATTCTATTGTGTGCATTGCCATAGTTAACTTATTTAGTTACTATTGATAGAGAACAGGCTACTTATAGCTTTGTATGGTTAAAATTAACCTGTTGTGAATATTTTTATATACACATGCACACACACAGACACACACAAGCACATTTCTATATACAAATTATTTTTTCTACATTGGTAGCTGGGAGTTCAGTGCCTGAAAGTTTTTTTTTATATAATTTCATGCACATATGTAATGTATATTCTGATAAATACTTACTCCTCCATGTTTTCTATCTTTTTATCTAGTTCCCTATTTACTTCCCTTCCACTTGCAAATTTTCCTCCCATATTCTTGTCTTGGTGTGTGTGTGTGTGTGTGTGTGTGTGTGTGTGTGTGTGTGTGTGTGTGGTGTATGAGAAAGAATGTAGTGTGTGAGAGAGAGAGAAAGAGAGAGAGTGAGTGAGAGAGAGAGAGAGAGAGAGAGAGAGAGAGAGAGAGAGGAAGAGAGAGAGAGAGAAAGAGAGAGAATCCCACTGTATTTAATATTTAACCAGAACCACTGAATTTATTATTATCCAGAACCACTGTATTTAACCAGGGCAATCATTGAGTGAGCCTGGGTGTGGAGCTATCTTCTGGAGTTGGGTGACTCACTCGTGGCCCAACCACTGATGGCAATGTCCTTCCCTCCCCCAGTATCCATGGACAGTCAGCAGTTTTCCCCCATGAAGGGCAGAGTTGCATGGGTCATTCCTCATCCTGATTGAAAGTAAGATCCAGTGTAGGCAGACCAAGCTCCTGTGAGATCATGAATGCAACAGGCATGGCATGTTCAGAAGGAGAGTGTTTTATGACCCTTCTCCCCACCATCCAGCTCTTATCTTCTTTTTTCCCTTATTCTGCTGTGTTCCTTGAGTCCCAGAGGGAAGGATATAGATGCCCTTTTGAGGACCAAGTACTCAATAGTCATTTACTCTCAGTACATCAAACAGACATGAGTCTTTGCATTTACTGTATTTATTGTAATTGCTGTAAAAACAAGCTCTTAGATGAATGCTGGGAGCAAGGCTTATAATACATGGGTATAATCATACATATCTGGAAGGTCATTTGAAATCTTGAACATTTAGTGAAACAATAGAAGTAGTTTCCTCTGTAGGCTATAAGACCTCCTTTGTAATGGGCTTTTGATGAGGTTTACAGTGACAGGTCTTTTTTTTTCTCCTCTGTACAACAGGCTTGAAATTCAGTCACAAGGAGGGTGATTACCTCTCTAACAGCTCCACCACTATTACACCACTGGGTGCATTTTCCCTGTGTATTAGTGTTGTAACATGGAAGTTCAATTGTTAGATAAAAGCCCTGATTTTTCCACCTAGGCCAGTGTAGCACTGTGTGCCAATATGAAAGCTAGCCAAAGTAGTGGAGATTTCAATCAATTCCTGCTTGATTTTCTTCTGCCTGATAACCACACTCTGTGGTGACTCTAGAAATACCGTCTTCTGTTCTAGTTGGGCCATTAAGATCAATTGCAATGGCATATGGTATCTTGAGGGCTTATGGGCTTCCTGACCAACAAATCATAGGAACCTGTCCCATATCTGACACTGGAATTTTTGTTTGATCACCGTGGCTTCTGAGATCAGCATTATCTAAATAAGCATAACATCTCTATTTAAAAAAGTAAAAAGTTGTTGTATGAGTGTTCTTGACATTAAATTTGTGTACTTATTGTGTGTATGCATGCTCATGTGTGGACACATGTGAAGATCATGGGAAAACCTACCAGAGTTGAAACTCTCTTTCCAGTGTCTGAGTCTTAGGAATCAAACTAAGCCCATCAGGCTTGGCAGTGAGTGCCTTAACCTGATAAACTGTCTACTGGCCCTTTGAGGTTTTATGTTTTTCTTTCAAAATTAGCTTTTAGACTAGCAGATTTCCATATGGTTTCTGTATAATCTTTAGTTTTGTGTAGTCCTTCTCCACATTTCCCCCAAATTTCTGTCCTCTTTACCATTGAAATTTTGCTATTCTCACAATTTTTTCTACTTCCTTTTTCAGATGTCCTACTGTCAGTACTATTTTTCAGGATTCCCCTCCCCAGCCATTTCCTCTTTACAGTCTCTACAAACATTTGAAGATTAGAAATGGACACATTGCTAGCATATCCCTAAAACAGGCAGTGAATCTTTTTCTCCCATTTCTAGTCATTTATTCATAGATATTTGAATCCTGACTATATGGGAAACATGATCATCTACAGATAAAGTTAAGAATACATATAGTAACATGAAGTACATTGTCCTAGACTCTCAATCTAGTTCTACCTTTCTGAATCTGTACACATGTGTTCAATTGCCATCTATTATTCTGTTGAATCAGTTTCTTCAAGATGGGGGCGAGCATGGTAAGAGAGTGCATTAACACAAAAAAGATTTCACTACAAATAAGCACCTTCTATGCTTTTACAACGTCACTAAATATAAAGCTAGAGAAAAATAAAGATTGATCCCTCCTCAGTGAGACTAAGTATTCACAGTCTTAAGTATAAGGTAATTTCCCAAAACATCCCATGATGGGCTTGGTTGTGCAACTAATGAATACTAAAGTTCTTAGCACTTAGCTTAGTCAGTTTGACAAAAAAGTAGTGCTATGGATTCCCTATAACTCAGAATATTTAACAATGCTACCAAAAATGGAAGGAAACTGAGTCTTCAATGACTAGAATCTATCAGAAAATATCTTTTTAAACCAAAGATGTTTTGTCCACCCTATTATAGCTGAAAGTTTTCCTGTGTCTACCCGGCTCCCAAATCCTCACAGTCCTGTAGCTGCTCAGACCCAAATGAACACACAGAGGCTTAATATTATTTATAACTGCATGGCCATAGCTCAGTCTTTTCACTAGCTAGATCTTAAAATCTTAAATTAACCCATTTCTATAAATTTATACTTTGCCACATGGCTTGTTTATTACTGGTATCTTTACATCTTGTTTCTCATGGTGGCAGCTGGTAGACTCTCCTCTGTTTTGCCTTTCTCTTTCTTCCTCTCTAGTTAGAATGTCCCACCTAACCCTATTCTGCCTCACCATTGGACAAACATCTTTATTTATCAACCAATCAGAGCAACATGTTTTCACAGCATACAAAAAGACATCCCACAGCACTTGCCCTTTTCTTTCTAAACAAAAGGAAGGTTTTAACTTTAACCGAGTATAATTACATATATCAAGCAAGAATTACAGTTACAATGTCTAGTCTATTTGTATTTTGTAAAATTAAAGAAAATATTTTATCTATTCTATATTTATGAGTCTAAATATTATATCTAATTTATCTTTTATTATAACCAAGGAAAACCATAATTGTAACTATCTAGTCTTCAACTACATCAATGATTTCAGAAGGATATAATATTACCTAAGTAAATAGAAAGAGCACTGTAAGCAACTTCCAAAAAATCTAGAATGACAGAGACAGCTGGCTGCCTGGACAGTCATCCAAAGTTCCTATGTAACATTTGGGCATCCATCTTAGGAATATAGGCCTAGTCTCTCAGTCATTTTTTCATGAGTCTTGTAGAAGGTCTAGCAGTTTCTTCTGTGAAGCAGGAACCTGAAGGACCATCTTGCCTTGCAAAGATCAGCGGTCACCTTTCTATGGGTCCTGCATATCCAGTCGATACAACATTTTGTCAAGCAGTCTAGGCAAGAACAGCTTCTTGCCCAAATGGCTATTTTTGCCAGGAAGATAAACTCCATATGGACTATATTCAATGCCCATTTTTCTCTTTGAAGTAAATAGGTGCTTCCAGGAGCAGAAGTAGTCTAAGTTTTTAAAACATTTTAAATGCCATATTCTATAGGTCTTTGAAGTTTTGAAGATTGCCTACCTAACTGAATTATATGTATGTATACCTAGAAAAGTTAACATAACTATAAGTTTGACTATCATAGAAGACTAATTATTACTCTGTATTTCTTAATTATCCATTACAATTTAAATGAGTTATAGTATATATAAACATAATACTTTAAATGAGAGTAGAAATATACATACAGTATAACAAAATTAACTCTAAATTTGTATCAATAAACTAAAATCCATAGCAATGTAAAACATTTTTAAACAAGCTGCTCTTTAAAAGTAGATTCAATAATCTGTCCTTTCATGCTATCATATTTATATCATATCTCCCTTTTTTCCTTAGAAAGATATTGAATATGACCAATAACAATTTGTAACCAATAACTTAAACAAAGCCAAATATCCACAATCCATTTTTTTTTGGGAATGTGGGCAAAGTTTTCTAGGCTACTTCATGCTGATAAAGGGCGCTATATTCTTATGGGGATCCTGAGAAAATTAAGAATTATGGTCAACTCCTGACTGGAGTGGTCTGTGACACTGTATTTCTGAGCCAGTAACCTTGAAGCTGTTTTTGGATGTTGGATCATCTTGGCCATGGTGTCATTAGAGACCTTTCAGGGGGCCTTGGCTTGTCAAATCTGATGTATCTTAATCTAGAACAAATCCATAGCCTCTTGTTTCCTGTGGAAACAAAAGCAGACCCTCCTTTCCAAAGCAACATATCCTTAGATCCAAATTTGGAAGTCAAGTTACCTTTAAAATATGTATATTGGCTTAATTTAGCAGCCTTTACCATCAATGTCTTCTTGCAGTTTAAAATATCAAATACAACATAATCCGATTCTCTGTGTAATATCCATCTTTACATGGCTTATTTTTGTAGTACCTTTACCATCTCTTTAAAGACTTTATTTTTTTTTCCATCACAGGCAATTTATTTTGTTCTATTCATTCACAGTTAATACAGAAAATACTTGGAAACATTTCCATATAATGTTTGACACAGAAATCATCAAATAGAAGTATACAATGTTGACAGGAGGCAGTACATTTATAATTTATAACCCCAAATGTATTTATAAATTAGAAATGGAAAGATCTACAAATGAAATTATGAAGGTTCACCAAAGTCATTTAATCTGTCAGTTTCTCATTCATTTTTATGTCTTAATAATATTCTATTGTATGAATAAGCCACATTTTATTTCTCTCCAGTATTCAATAGCTATTTGAGTTGTTTTAACTTTTTTACTATTAGCAACACACTGCTGTAAACTTTCATGTACATGTTTCATAGGTGCACATTTTCAGTAGTTTGAGGATTTATTCCTAAGGGTAGAATTGTTGAGTAACAGAGTAACAATGTTTTGCATTTTGACCAACCACCAAACTGTTTTGCCAAAGTGGCACACCATTTTACAATCTCACTAAATCCTTGTTTTTAAGGCTCTGATTTTTGTACAAAAGCATTCAATCATTCTGTCAGACCAAACCAGGAAAAGTAAGCTATAGTTCAGAGCTGTTCTATTCCATTTACTATGCAAAGCCATTCTTGGCGTTTGCGACTCTCAGCCCTTTTGAGTATTCTTGCAATGTTCACCTTTTCCTCCACCACTTTTTTTTCTTCTTTCTTTCTGGTTTATTTCTATCTATTACAAATGTATAAAAAATCCTCCATCAACGCTGCTGTTAGCAGCAGAACTTTGAGAAATATACCTTTGGTTTGTCTCAGAAAAGGAACACATATTGCACTGTAAAGTTTATAAAATTGGCGCAAAACATTGTGATAATGTTACAATACCAGTTTTAAGAGTTCAGTGACTAATGGGGAGCCGATGGGATACATGCAGAACTGTGAAAGCGATCTCACTTAGCCAGCTGTACACGTAGACTGTAAATCTACATTCAGATCATTTCTGAACTAAGACTATCATCTCAGTTTATCTGTTGAGGTCAACCAGGAAACTCTAGAATATACCTTGATTTTTGCAAAAAACAAAATAGGGGGAGGGGTTTCTTCAGCATTTCAGTCCACGAGTAACAGTATCCTAACAGGCAAAGTGTTCTCTCACTATCAACATAGAATGAATTGCTGCTGGAGGTCAACTTGGGTTTTAATTTGCATTAGCACTTACATGCATAGTAGTCCAAGTTGTTGACCTCATGACTTTAAAAAGTAACTCTAAAAAAGTAAAATGGCCCTTCTTGGAAGACTAAAGAAAGACATCCAGTCACAGTTGTAAAAAGTCTCATCAAAACAATATACCCTTTTATGAATTACGCCTCAATAAAAAAAAAAAAAGGAGCCCCAAATAAGAAGCAGCTCTGAAAAAGAAAATATAACTTAAGATATTTGAAAAAATACTTGCAGCTTGATCTGCACTGACAATGATTGTTGAAGCCTAGAATTCAACATTTACAAATTCTCATTCACACACACAAAACACACTATTATCACACAACTTGTGTCTTGAGAGAATCTTTTGCTTTTTAAATCTTTGGCCTCCCAGTCAATCCCAAGTTCAACCAACTTTAACTAAAACTTCACTCAGAATTTCAACCACACATTAATGCTTGTGGTATCTTTCATCAACTGTCAAAATCTGAAGCCTGCTCAGAGATCGCCAGGTAAAAGAAAATAAATGAAATACACAGAGGTTATTTCAAAACAGAACATGACCATCATCCAAAAAAAAAAAAAAATGTCACGATTCCCGATTGGGATCATCTTTTGTTTCCCACGTTGGACTATTTCACACTCCGGCATTGGCCAAAGGACACGAGAGCTGGTTCTGGAGCATACAGTTTCTCACACAGATGTCCCCAGAGGAACACCAGAGACAAAGTCACGTGAGGCCTCTCCCGTACAGAGACTGTCTCACAGGGGCAGTGAGGGAGGACACCCACTAGTTTGTGGAGATCCCTGAGAGAGTATGATTCTTAAAATCTGGACTGTACATAATTCACATCAGCCCTGTTCAGGTACTTACTGGAAGAAAGATGCAGCTGTTTGCCAGAACTCAGCACTCCACTCTAGATCTCTGCTGCCTTAGTCTCCGTCGCGGATTTCCGAGTTCTGGTAGTTACCTGGACCACTGAGGCATTGCCACAAGACTTCTTCTCTTTTGAAACATCCTTTTTCTCTAGATATTAGGATAGCTACACCAGCTTGTTTCTTAGGTCCATTTGCTTGGAAAGCCTTTTCCCAGCCCTTTGCTCGGAGGTAGTGTCTATCTTTGAAGTTAAGGTGTGTTTCTTGTATGCAGCAGATGGATGGGTTCTGTTTTCTTATCCATTCTGTTAGCCTATGTCTTTTTATAGGTGAGTTGAGACCGTTGATATTGATGGATATTAATGACCAGTGATTGTTAATTCCTGTTATTTTTTGTGGTTGTGTTGTGTTGTCCTTCTGTGGTGTATGTTGGTGTGGGATTATCTATTGCTTGATTTTTCATGGATGTGTTTAGCTTCTTTGGGTTGAATTTTCCCTTCTAGTACTTTCTGTAGGGCTGGGTTTGTAGACAAGTATTGATTAAATCTGGTTTTATCCTGGAATATTTTGTTTATTCCGCCTATGGTGATTAAGAGTTTTGCTGGGTATAACAGTCTGGGTTGGCATCCGTGGTCTCTTAGTGTCTGCATGAAATTTGTCCATGATCTTCTAGCTTTCATAGTCTCTATTGAGTAGTCTGGTGTTATTCTGATGGGTTTACCTTTATATGTTACTTGGTCTTTTTCCTTTGCGGCTCTTAATATTTTTTCTTTGTTCTGTGTGTTTAGTGTTTTGATTATTATGTGGCGAGGGGACTTTTTTTTTTTGATCCAGCCTATTCGGTGTTCTGTAAGCTTCTTGTATCTTCATAGGTATTTCTTTCTTTAGGTTAGGAAAGTTTTCTTCTATGATTTTGTTGAATATATTTTCTGTGCCTTTGAGTTGGTATTCTTCTCCTTCTTCTATCCCTATTATTCTTAGGTTTGGTCTTTTCATGGTGTCCCAAATTTCCTGGACGTTTTGTGTTACGACTTTTTTGTCTTTAGTGTTTTCTTTGACTGACGAATCTATTTTCTCTATCGTGTCTTCAGTATCAGAGGTTCTCTGTTCCATCTCTTGCAATCGGTTGGTTATGCTTGTTTCTGTAGTTCCTGTTCGTTTTGTCAGGATTTCTATTTCCAGCATTCCCTCAGCATGTGTTTTCTTTATTGTCTCAAATTCATTTTTCAGATCTTGGAATGTTTCTTTCATCTGTTTAATTGCTTTTTCTTGGTTTGATTTGATTTCTTCCCATTTTTTGTTCATTTTTTCTTCCATTTCTTTAAGGGAGTTTTTTATTTCCTCTTTAAAGGAGTTTTTCATTTCCTCTTTAAGGGAAGTTTTTATTTCCTCTTTAAGAGAGTTTTTCATTTCCTCTTTAAGGAAAGTTTTTATTTCCTCTTTAAGGTAGTTTTTCATTTCCTCTTTAAGGAAAGTTTTTATTTCCTCATTGAGGAAATGTTTTATTTCTTCTTTAAGGGCCTCTATCATCTTCTTAAAGTCATTTTTAGGGTTGATTTCTTCTGTTTCTTCTGTCATGGTATGTTTAGGTCTTGCAAGTGTAGAATCACTAGGTTCTGATGTTGCCATATAGGTCTTTATGTTATTGCCTGTATTTTTGCACTGGCGTCTACTCATCTCTTCCTCTGTGCGGTGCAGGTGGTGTCTGTGTCTGAGAGTGCCTCTCTTGTTCTAATTTTTAGTCTTGGTTTAGTAGGGGTTCTTGGTTAAATTGGTGCTATTGGGCTGTTTCTTCAGGGACAGCTGATTTCAGTTGGTGAATTATATACTTATGATTCTGGTGATCTGGTTTAGTGGCTGGGTAGCGCCTTCTTCTGTGTTCCCAGGTTCATTTGTCAACTCCTCAGCTGATTTTGTTTCTTTAGACTTCAAACTGTAGGCATCTGAATCCTCTCCCAGATGGGTTTCAGCTGAGCAGGGTAAGACTTTATTTTTTTAAAAAAACTATTTCTTTATGTAACTGTCTATATTCATTTTCTTCTCTCTTCCAAGCCGACATGTACATTTTTACACACACTATACACCATTTAAAGTCTTGTTCCATCTGAATCTGTCTTATTGTGAATCTATTGCTTTAAATTGCATCATTACTAGAACAGAAATGGAAGCTTTGGCTGCTGGCTCTGCCCACCTCAGTTTTCCAACAGGGTGGTGGTATGGTGGTACATCTACTGCCATCTCTAGGTCTGGAAGCCAAATGTACCATGACCTATCAGAAGCAGTGTGTAGTGAAGAAATCTTTCATGTGTTATTTTTTGTATGTACTAGCAAAGTCCAAATCTACAAAGCACCGCATTTTATGGCTTGGAGACACCTCTGTGTACTATGGCCGGAATCCGCAGCCATGCTGCAGATCAAGTCCACATGCCATGAACCCGTCATAGGGTAGCTGAAGCCTACAGGATGGCAGGCAGAGTCTCTGTGTGTTCAGATTAAGGGCATGTGCTACCACCACCTGAGTTCTGTTTATGGCTGGCTATGACCTCTGATCTCCAGGCAAATTTTATTATCATACAAATAAAATATCACCACACCCTATCTCCATTTAAAAATAAAGTTTGCAGTATTTTTAGATTTATAAAGAAACAATTCCTGAAACAATATTGTTGCAACTGCTGGCATCATAATAATAAGGGCACGGTATAGTCCATATCATAAGAACACTTTTGTAGAATAAATATTCATGTACTTTGCTTAAGCATGTCAATACGTACTCACTGCTGATGTGGTTATGACTCTAGAGGAAGTAGGGTCTGGTATAATGAAGTCAATAATTAGGTAAACTAGTCTCATGCAATAGCCAGCTTTATTCAGAGCATCAGACAATTTAAACTCTGGGGGTTAAGAAGAGTCACCTGAGCAAAGTATCCAAGGGTCTTTGTAAACTTTGTTCTGATATGCCTTAATGCCATTAATAATGTTTCTACTGGTGCAATTCCTCTGATATTATTGCTAATTTAGAGATATGAAATGTAAGGAAATTCTTTTGTAATTTTCTCTAAAATTATTGTGTATGTTCATCTATAACCCTTGACGCACACCCAATTCCTTCTTTTGATTGTTCCTTGACTTCCCTCAGTGATGATGGGTGTCATTCTAAGCTTCTCATATTTATAGCTTCCTCCAGAGAAACCTAACCAGAATTGTCAAAGAGAATGACAATTTTGAGAGGTCTAAGGCTAAAATCAAGCTCGAAGTGAACCTATGATTGTGTTGTAATGATTCTGTGGGTGCTTTTCCATGCAACATCATTAATAGCATTTTTTATCTGTAGATATGGAATCAGTAGGGATATAAAGGGCATTTTCCAGGATCTTTTGTCACTGTTATCTGTGTTGAGTGGGCATCAATATTCAGTTGGATCTATTAATTGGATATTATGTCGTACAGAGTAGTGATCCTAACTATTTACTATGAGCACTACTCCCTTGCAGACACAAAGGTGAGAGTCCTTCCACAGAGGACACACATTCATAGTGAATGCTGCAATCTACAATCATGACTGAGTCTGAGATTCTAATATGAGATTGGGTTGAGACACGTGATTCATCAACAATGCAAAGGAAATCCCAATCCTATATTCTGTCTTCAAATACTAATAGAAACTACAGGGAGTCTCATGTGAGGATACTGTTGTTGGCTTACTTGCCTTGATTTGAAATTCTTACCAACATCAAGAATGGATGCATTGAGATTTTTCCTGTAAATGAGAAATATAGATTGAAATTGTCAGGAGTTAAACTTCAATACTGCAATCAGACTTTTAATTAATACATGAGTAATAAGGACAAGTGCCAGAGTGGCCAGTTAAGGAATGGTGGCCTTTTTCTTTCTTTCTTTCTTTCTTTCTTTCTTTCTTTCTTTCTTTCTTTCTTTCTTTCTTTCTTTCTTTCCTTCCTTCTTTCTTTTTCTTTTCTCCTCTCTCTCCCTCCCTCCCTCCCTCCCTCCCTTCCTTTCTTTTTTTTTGAACAAGCATTTTGCCAAAAGCTAGAGCCCTTGAATTTTCAAACAAACCTCAAACAAACATGGAAACAACACTCTGTTCTGGCATCTGTTTATTCTCCAAGCGCTTGGCTGCCTCAAGAAACAGGTTTGTGAGTTGAAAGCCAATGGGGCCCCAAAACATGACCCAGCCGCAAATCAAAGAAACAAATAACCAAACTCCAAACATGAAATGAACAGCAACAAAAAGGCAAGCAAGCAAATCAACACTTTGCATATTTCATTTTAATTTTTGTATGAAATTCAGGGACTCTGCAGTCAAACTGACTTATAGTTAACTATAAACTCTAACCCACTATAGTGACAAAGTAATGAATAATTTTAGACTGTTTTCCTTTATACTTTCTCACATGTAAAATGAAAAATGATAGCTGTGTCTTTAAATGAAAGCTGTTGCTAGAATTTTACATTACTGTAGACTATATAAATGTTCTTGTATTATTGTAAAGTCTCAATAAATGTGGTGATAATTTTTTGTGCTCTAACAAATAAAGTTTGCTGGAGATCAGTGTGTGGAGCTAGCCACTAGTTAACCACAGAAGCCAGCCGGTGGTGGCACACACCATTAATCCCAGCACTTGGGATCTCATGCCTTTGATCCTAGTACTTGGGATTCACATGCCTTTAATCCCAGTACTAGGGAGGTGGAGACAGGAAGTGATATGGCTGGGTGGAGAGAGGAATATAAGGGAGGAGAAGACAGGAGCTTGGCCCTTTCAGGCTGAGGAGCTGGCAAGGTAAGAGGTGGCTGTGGCTTGCTCCTTGTCTCTCTGATCATTCAGCATTTACCCCAGTATCTGGCTCCAGGTTTTTAGTCTGATCAGTTAAGATTTATACTACAAATAAATATTGCTGGATTACAGAATTGAATGGATCAAAAGAACAAAATCACTGAAGAAGAAAAGCCAAATTTCTGCACTGATATAAAATTAAATTAATTATATTTATCCCCATAATAATGTGTGGTATATTATGATAAATTTAAATTTTACTCAATTGATGTTTTCTTAGAATTTAAAGTGGAGAAAACATCATACCAGGTTATCAACTGGCATCTATCTGAAGATAAGCAAAAAGAAATTGATAATAGAAGACAACTCCTTGTAGAAGAATTAGTTCATTACAGGTAACTTGTTTCAATTCTTGGAACCAAATATTGCTAATCAAATATTATGCTCACATGATGCTTTGAGTGAATTTAAGAGAAATGATGACTGGGTGAATTGGTAGATGTGAGGATGGTTTTTGTTTGGTGGTGCATGGGGGATGACTGACAACTTGATAAATCATAGGATAATCCATAGAAAGTGGAAGATGAGCCGTCTAGGCCTTGTTTTTTACCTGTCATCTGTGCATGTCATCAATGAAGTCAACTTCTCTATTCAGGGAAGGAGAAGCCACCTTCTTCCATCTACCTTGTCACCTTCTTACATAAGTTCCTTAATGGAGGAAGTCACTTGACATGGCTGGACCATGCTTTGGTCCTTTTCCTGTTAAACTCATTTAAAAGCTTTCCTTCTTCCTTTTTATTGAAAGCAGTTCTTTTTCTCATATGATATATCCTGATACCAGTTTCCCTTCCTTCTATCCTCCCAATTTCTCCCCACCATCCTCCCACCCAGATCCACTCAATTTCTGTCCCTGTGTCACTATCAGAAACCTAACAATATTCTGAGGGATAATAATAAAATATAATAACATAAAAGCAAAAATATCTAGCCAGGCAGTGGTGGCACACGCCTTTAATCCCAGCACTTGGGAGGCAGAGCCAGGCAGATCTCTGTGAGTTCGAGGCCAGCCTGGGCTACCAAATGAGTTCCAGGAAAGGCACAAAGGTACACAGAGAAACCCTGTCTCAAAAAACAAAAAACAAACAAACAAAGCAAAAATATCAAACCCTATTTGGACAAGAAAAAACAAAGAAAAGGAAAAGAGTGCAAGAGAAGGCACAAGAATCAGAGACCTACTTTTGTACATACTCATAAATCCTATAAAAATCACTAAATTTTCCTCATATTGATTTAGAGGTCCTTATTTTCTTGAGGTGGCCCATACCCTCTGGTTCTTTCACTGCCTCCTATTTCTCTGGGTTCCCTAACCACCAAAGGGAGAGAATTGATGGAGACATCCCAGTTAGAGTTGAGTGTTCCAAGATCTCTCATACTCTGCATAATATCTGGCTATGGGTCTCTATATTTGTTCCCATCTGTTATAGCAGGAAGCTTCTCTGATTATGTCTGAACAAGGCCCTTATCTACCAGTATTGCAAAATGCCTTTAGAAGTCATTTCATTGCTACATTTCTTGTCTTGTTTTTATAGACCAATATTATTTGGTTTTACCCTAGGTCCTTGGGCTATTTAGTTTCAGGTTCTTGATCACCCATGCAATGTTTGGTATGTTTCATCTCATGGAGTGGATTTAAAGTCAGATCAGTTAGTGGTTGGTTACTCCTACAAGCTTTGTGCCTCCATTGGCCTAGAACATCTTGCAGGCAGGACACCATTGTAGATCACTGGTTTTGTGACTGGCTTGGTGTTTATGTTTCTATTTTGGTACTGTGCAGATTATGTTTCTGTACCAAAGATGCTAGAACCTCAGCTCTATCTAGGCAACAGCTCACTTTCTCCATGTTCAATGGTCTGTGTATGTGTTGTCTTCAGCAATAGAGTCTTGCTGTCAGTTTGTGGAGAGTAACCTATAGTTTTGGCAACTGCCTGTTGTTTTGCGGGGACTTCTGTGGGACCCCTTTGTCCAAATCTCAATTAGGCTGACTCAATTATGGTACTGGAAGTTCGTTTGGTGGCAGGAGATGGCGAGTTGGGACTCTGTCTTGTTCATCATTTGGCAATTGTATTGAGATCACCTTCATATATGTATACATTTAGCAAGTGTCTATTATAATAGGTTTCCATTCTACCCCTAAAATGTCCATTTATTTTATCTGTGTCTCCCTGTATTCCCTCCCTCATCACTCTCCTCCCATCCCACTTGATACACCCATCCCAGACCCTCTCTTCTATCCAATAACTATCTAGTCTATTTTCCTTTCTTAATGAGTTTCCCCATTCATGTGGTCCCTTACTCTACACCGAACCTCTGTGGTTCTATGAATTGTATCTTGGTTATCATTGACTTAACAGCTAATGGTCAGATGTTTGTTTAAAATATTTCAATGGCTAGGTCATACAGATGAGTCTGAGGCTTTTAGTCTTTGACTACAGAACCTCCTTTGTCTTCTATATGGATGACAAGTATAGATTTGTCCCTAAGTTAATTTCCTTTTGTCGCTAGAGTTTTCCTGCCTTGCCCACAGTCAGGACAAATCTCTTTCACCCGCCAGTCCCACAGCCGCTCAGACCCAACCAAGTAAACACAGAGACTTATATTGCTTACAAACTGTATGGCCGTGGCAGGCTTCTTGTTAACTATTCTTATATCTTAAAGTAACGCATTTCTACAAATCTATACCTTGCCACGTGGCTCGTGGCTTACCAGCATCTTCACATGCTGCTTATCCTAGCAGTGGCTGGCAGCGTCTCCTTCTGCCTTCCTGTTCTTTTATTTCTCCTCTCTGTTAGTCCCGCCTATACTTCCTGCCTAGCCACGACCAATCAGGTTTTATTTATTGACCAATCAGAGCAACTTGACATACAGACCATCCCCCAGTACAGCCAAGTGCAGACCATCTCAGACACCTGCACTCAGGCCCATGGTCCTAATCATCCTCTATGCAAACCTGCTGGGTAATGCCACAAGGAACCCAAGAAGGGCTCCCACAGGACATACATTAACATCCCACAGCATCCTTTTTTAATATTTAAAATTTTTTCTTTTCTTTTTATTAAGAGATTTTTCTATTCATTTTACATATCACCACAGATTCTCCTGTTCTTCCTCCTCCCAACTCCCAGCCTTCATCGCTCAACCTACCCCTCCTTCCCACCTCTTCCAAGGCAAGTTCTCCCCTGGGGAGTCAGCAGAGCCTGGTATCTTCAGTTCAGGCAGGTCCAGTCCCCTCCTCCCTGCACCAAGATTGAGCAAAGTGTCTCACTAGGTATCCAAAACCCAGCTCATGCAGTAAGGACAGGTCACTGTCTCACTGCCTGGGGGCCTCCTAAACAGTTCAATCTAAACAACTGTCTCACTTATCCAGAGGGCCTAGTCCGGTTCCATGCAGGTTCCTCAGCTATTGATTCTCGGTTCATGTGTTTCCACTAGATTGGCTAATTGTCTCTGTCCTTTTTCCAATCATGGTCTCGATATATCTTGCTCATATAATCCCTCTTCTCTCTCATCGATTGGAGTCCTGGTGCTTTGCCTGTGGCTTGCCCATGGATCTCTGCATCTGCTTCCATCAGTAACTGGATGACGGTTCTATCATGACAGTTAGGGTGTTTGGCCATCCAATCATCAGAGTAGGTCAGCTCAGACACCATCTCGATGACCATTGGTGGTAGTCTATAGTGGAGTCATCTTTTTTGGATTCCTGGCGACCTCTCTAGCACTCTGATTCTTCCTATTCCCATTTTGTTTTCATTTATCATGGTATTTCTTTCCTTGTTCTCCTACTTTGTTCCAGATCCAGCTAGGACATCATGCTTCCCAGAGATCTCTTTCCCCCAATCCTTGCCCTCCATTAACCCACCCCCTCACCCCAAGTTTGCTCATTTTGATCTCATCCCTTATTCTGTTGCTGGGTGATCCCTGTGTCTTTCCTAGGCTCTTCTTTATTAGGTAGCCTTCATGGTGCTGTGAGTTGTAGTCTGATTATCCTTTGCTTTACATCTAGTGTCCACTTATGAGTGAGTACATACCATGTTTGTCTTTCTGAGTATGGGTTTCCTCACTCAGGATGATATATTTTAGTTCCAACCATTTGCCCGCAAACCATATGATGTCATTGCTTTTCTCTGCTGAGTAGTACTCTATTTTTTTTTTTTTTGGTTTTTTCGAGACAGAGTTTCTCTGTGTAGCTTTGCGCCTTTCCTGGAACTCGCTTTGGAGACCAGGCTGGCCTCGAACTCACAGAGATCCACCTGCCTCTGCCTCCCGAGTGCTGGGATTAAAGGCGTGCGCCACCACCGCCCGGCTGAGTAGTACTCTATTGAGTATATGTGCCACATTTTCTTTATCCATTCTTCAGTTGAAGGGCATCTAGTTTGTTTCCAGGTTCTGGCTATTACAAATAATGCTGCTATGAACATAGCTGAGCATGTGTCCTTGTGGTATGATTGAGTATTCCTCAGTTATGTGCCCAAGAGTGGTATAGCTGGATCTTGAGAGTGATTGATTCCCAATTTTCTTTTTTTTAATAATTATTTTAGTTTTACATATCAGCCATGGATTGCCCTGTCCTCCCTCCTCCCACCCCCTACTTTTCTCCCCTGATCCTCCCCCATTCCCACCGCCTCCAAGGCAAGGTCTCCCCTGGGGATTCAGCTCAGCCTGGTAGATTCAGCTGAGGCAGGTCCAGTCCCCTCCATACTATACCAAGGCTGAGCAAAATGTCTCAGCATAGGCCCTAGGTTCCAGAAAGCCAGCTCATGCACTAAGGACAGATCCTGTCCCACTGCCTGAGGGCCTCCTAAATAGTTCAAGCTAATCAACTGTCTCACTTATTCAGAGGACCTGATCCAGTTTCATGGGGGCTCCTCAGCTATTGATTCATAGTTCATGTGTTTCCTCTAGTCTGGCCATTTGTCCCAGTGCTTTTTCCAATCATGGTCTCAATATCTCTTGCTCATATAATCCCTCCTCTCTCTCGCCAATTGGAATCCTCAAGCTCCATCTGGGGCTTGGCCATGGATCTCTGCATCTACTTCCATCAGTCACTGAATGAGGGTTCTATCATGACAATTGGGGTGTTCGGCCATCAGATCAACAGAGTAGGTCAGCTCAGGCTTTCTCTTGACCATTGCCAGTAGTCTATTGTGGAGGTATTTTTGTGGATTTCTGGGGACATCTCTAGCACTCTGATTCTTCCTATTCCCATGGGGTCTTCATTATCCCAGCACTTGGGAGGCAGAGGCATGTAGATTTCTGTGAGTTTTAGACCAGCCTGGCCTACAGAATGAGATCCTTGACAGGCACCAAACCTACACAGAGAAACCCTGTCTCAAAAAACAAACAAACAAACAAACAAACAAACAAACAAGCAAAAGGCTCTCTACATGAGCAACCTGGACATGGGGTCGGGGGTAATGGAGGGCAAGGGTCTGGGGAAAGAAAGCTTAGGGGAGCGGGATGTCCTAGCTGGATCAGGAACAGAGTGGGTGAACAAGGAAAGAGATTCCCAATTTTTTGAGAAAGCGCCATACTGATTTCCAAAGGGGCTGTACCAGTTTGTATTCTCACCAACAGCGTAGGAGTGTTCCCCTTGCTCCACATCCTCTTCAACATAAGTTGTCTTCAGTGATTTTGATCTTAGTCATTCTGATGCGTGTAAGGTGGTATCTCAGAGTTGTTTTGATTTGCATTTCCCTGATGACTAAGGATGTTGAGCAATTCCTTAAATGTCTTTCAGCCATTTGATCTTCTTCTGTTGAGATTACTATGTTTAGCTCTAGAGCCCATTTTTTAATTGGGCTGTTAGGTATTTTGATGTCTCAATTTTTGGGTTCTTTATATATTCTGGATATCAGCCCTCTGTCAGATGTGGGGTTGGTGAAGATATTTTCCCATTCTGTAGGCTGTTGTTTTGTATTATTGACTGAGTCTTTTGCTCTGCAAAAGCTTCTCAGTTTCAAGAGGTCCCATTTATTAATTGTTGCTCTCAGGGTCTATGCTACAGGTGCTATATTTAGGAAGTAATCCCTGGTGCCAATGCATTCAAGACTACTTCCTACTTTCTCTTCTTTTTTATTTTATAATTTAATTTAATTTTATGTATCAGCCAGAGATTGCCTTGTTCTCCTCCCTCCAGCCCCCTCCCCCTGCACCTTACTCCCAGCCTACCCCCCATTCCCATCTCTTCCAGGGCAAAGACTCCCCTAAGGATTGAGTTCAACCTGGTAGATTCAGTTCAGGCAGGTCCAGTCCCCTCCTCCCAGGCTGTGCCAAGTGTCCCTGTATAAGCCCCAGGTTTCAAACAGTCAACTCATGCACTGAGTACAGGACCCGGTCCCATTGACTGGATGCCTTTCTCTTCTTTCAGGTTCCGAGTAACTGGATTTATGTTGAGATCTTTGACCTATTTGGACTTAAGTTTTGTGCACAATGACAGATATGAGTCTATTTGCAGTCTTCTACATATTGACATTTAGTTATGCCAGCACCATTTGTTGAAGATGCTTTCTTTTTTCCATTGTACAGTTTTGGCTTCTTTGTCAAAAATTAGGTGTTTATACATGCAGATTAATGTCAGGGTCCTCAATTCAGTTCCAGTGGTCTACATGTCAGTTTTATACCAGTACCAAGTTGTTTTTATTACTGTAGCTCTATAGTAGAGCTTGAAGTCAGAGATCATGATGCCTCCAGAGTTTGCTTTATTGTACAGGATTCTTTTGGCTATCCTGGATTTTTTGTTTTTCCATATAAAGTTGAGTATTGTTCTTTCCAGGTCTGTGAAGAATTGTGTTGGGATTTTGATGGGGATTGCATTGAATCTGTAGATTGCTTTTGGTAAAGTTGCCATGTTTACTATGTTAATTCTACTTATCCATGAGCATGGGAGATCTTTGCATATTCTGACATCTTCTTCATTTTTTTTTCAGGGACTTAAAGTTCTTGTGATACAGGTCCTTTGCTTGCTTAGTTAGAGTTACCCCCAAGTTTTTTTTTTATATCATTAGTGGCTATTGTAAAGAGTGATGTTACTCTGATTTCTTTCTCAGCTCTTTTGTCATTTGAATGTAGGAGGGCTAAGGATTTTTTTTAGTTAATCTTGTAAATCACCACATTACTGAAGGTGTTTATCAGCTGTAAGAGTTCCTTGGTTGAATTTTTGGGGTCACTCATATATAATAACATGTCATCTGCAAATAGGGAAAGTTTGACTTCTTCCTTTCCAAGTCGTATCCCCCTGATCTCCTTATGTTGTCTTATTGCTATAGCTAGAACTTCAAGTACTATATTGAACAAATATGGGGAGAGTGGACAGCTTTGTCTTGTTCCTGATTTTATTGGAACCACTTTGAGTTTCTCTCCATTTACTTTGATGTTGGCTGTTGGCTTGCTGTAAATTGCCTTTATTTTGTTTAGGTATGTTCCCTCTACTCCTGATCTCTCCAAGATCTTTATCATGAAGGGGTGTTGGATTTTGTCAAATGCCTTTTCTGCATCTAGTGAGATGATCATGTGGTGTTTTTTATTGATTATATGGTGTATTACATTGACAGATTTTCTTATGTTGAACCATCCTTGCATGCCTGGGATGAAACCTGCTTGATCATGGTGGATAATTGTTTTGATGTGTTGTTGGAGTCTGTTTGCCAGTATTTCATTGAGTATTTTTGCATCTATGTTCATGAGGGAGATTGGTCTGTAGTTCTCTTTCATTGTTGCATCTTTGTTTGGCTTGGGAATCAGAGTAACTGTAGCCTCATGGAAGGAGTTTGGTAATGTTCCTTCTGTTTCTATTATGTGGAACAATTTAGAGAGTATTGGTATTAACTCTTCTTTGAAGATCTGCTAGTATTCTGCACTGAAATCATCTGCTCCTGTGCTTTTTTTGGTTGGGAGACTTTTAATGACTGATTCTATTTCCTTAGGGGGTTATTGGACAATTTAAATAGTTCATCTTGTCTTGACTAAATTTAGGTGTGTGGTACTTATTCAGAAAACTGTCCATTTCTTTTAGATTTTCCAGTTTTTTGGAGTAGAGGTTTTTTAAGTATGACCTGATGATTCTCTGGATTTCCTCAGTGTTCATTGTTATGTCTTTCTTTTTATTTCTGATTTTGCTAATTTGGATGCTCTCTCTCTCTCTGCCTTTTTTTAGTCTGGATAAGGGCTTGTTTATCTTGTTGATTTTCTCAAAGAAGCAACTCTTTGTTTCATTAATTATTTGTATAGTTCTTTGTTTCTATTTTATTGATTTCAGCTCTCAATTTGATTATATCATGGAGTCGGTTACTCCTGAGTGACTTTGCTTCTTCTTGTTCTAGAGCTTTCAGGTGTACTGTTAAGTCACTAGTGTGAGATTTCTCCCACTTCTTTATGCAAGCCTTTAATGCTATGAATTTTCCTCTTAGTACAGCTTTCATAGTGTCCCATAAGTGTGGGTATGTGGTATATTTGTTTTCATTGGTTTCTAGGAAGTCTTTAATTTCTTTCTTTATTTCTTCCTTGACCCATTGGTGATTCAGTTGAGCATTATACAGTTTCCATGAGATTGTAGGATTGCTGTAGTTTTTGTTGTTGTTGAAATCTGATAGAATACAGGAGGTTATTCCAATTTTTTGTATCTGTTGAGATTTGCATTGTGGCCAAGTATGTGGTCCATTTTAGAGAAGTGCTGAGAAGAAGGTATATTCTTTTTTGTTAGGATGGAATGTTCTGTAGATATCAATTAAGTCCATTTGAGTCATAATATCAGTTATGCACCTTATTTCTCTGTTAAGTTTTGATTTGGCAGATCTGTTCAGTGGTGAGAGTGAGATGTTGAAATCTCCCACTATTAATGTGTGAGGTTATATGTGTGATTTAAGCTTTAGTAATGTTTCTTTTACATATGTGGGTGCCCTTGTGTTTGGCGCATAAATGTTCAGAATTGAAACTTCATCTTGGTGGATCTTTCCTGTATGTAATGCCCTTCTTGATCTCTTTTGATTGATTTTAGTTTGAAGTCTACTTTGCTGGATATTAGTATAGCTACACTAGTTTTCTTCTTAAGACCATTTGATTGGTAAGACTTTTCCCAGTCTTTTATTCTTAGGTAGTGTCTATATTTGAATTTGAGGTGTGTTTCTTGTATGCAGCAGAAAGATGGGTCCTGCTTTCGTTTCCATTCTGTAAGCCTATGTCTTTTTATAGGTGAATTAAGTCCATTGATATTAAGGGATATTAATGACCAGTGACTGTTAGTTCCTCTTATCCTTTGATGGTAGTGTGTGTGTATTTCTCTTCTTTGGGGTTTACTGCTGTGGAGTTATCTATTGCCTGTGTTTCATTGGTGTATCTGACTTCCTTAGGTTAGTATTTTCCTTCTAGTGCTTTCTGTAGGGCTGGATATATGGATAGGCATTGTTTTAGTCTGTCTTTGTCTTGGAATGTCTTGTTTACTCCGTCTAAGGTGATTGAAAGTTTTGCTGGGTATATAAGTTTAGGCTGGCATCCATGGTCTCTTAGTGTCTGCATTACATCTGTCCAAGTCCTTTTGGCTTTCAAAGTCTCCATTGAGAAGTCAGGTGTTATTCTGATGAGTCTGACTTTATAAGTCACTTGGCCTTTTTCCTTTGCTGCTCTTAATATTCTTTCTTTATTCTGTATGTTTAATGGTTTAATTATTGTGTAGCAAGGGGACTTTTTGGGGGAGTCTAGTCTGTTTGGTGTTCTATAGGCTTCTTGTATCTTCACAGGTATTTCCTTCTTTAAATCGGGAAAGTTTTCTTCTATGATCTTCTTGAATATATTTTCTGTGCCTTTGAGTTGGTATTCTTCTCCTTCTGTCCTTATTATTCTTAGATTTGGCCTTTTCATGGTGTCCCAGATTTCCTGGATGTTTTGTGTTATGACTTTTGTGGCTTCAGTATTTTCTTTGATTGATGAATCTATTTCCCCTATTGTATCCTCTACACCAGAGATTCTGTCTTCTATCTTTTGTATTCTGTTGGTTATAGCTGCATCTGCATTTCCTGTTCATTTACTCAGTTTTTCTATTTCCAGCGTTCCCTTTGTTTGTGTCTTCTTTATCGTTTCTATTTCATTTTTCAGGTCTTGAACTGTTTCCCTCACATGTTTAATTGCTTTTTCATGGTTTTCTTGGCTTTCTTTAAGGGATTTATTGATTTCTTCCAATTTGTAATTTTTCTTTTCCTCTATTTCTTCATTGATTTCTTCCAATTTTTTTGTTGTCTTTTCGTCAATTTAAGTTTTCATTTTTTCTTGAAAGGCTTCTAGCATCTTCATGATGTTATATTTAGGGTCACTTTCTTCTACTTCTTTTACATTGTGATATTCAGGTCTTGCTGTTGGAGGATGTGTGGCTTCTGGTGATGCCGTATTGCTGTTAATGTTGTTGTATGTAATTTTGCATTGATGTCTGCCCATCTCCTCCTCTAATAGGTGTAAGTGGTGCCTGTGTCTGAGCAAGTTGCTATTGGTCCACTCTCTGCTTGTTGTGTGTGTGTCTCAGGGGCCCCCTCTGGTTCCAATCTTAGTTCTTGGTCTCATTGGAGCAGGCAGATTTTGTGTCTCCAGGAGCTGCTCTTGGGTCAACCCTAACTTGTTGATTCTGTGACTCATGAGCCATTTTTGGTCTTATCAGGAACCTTGGTCCAGTCAGAGATGACAGACTCTGTGTTTCAGGAAGCCTTTCTTGGTCCAATGAGAGGTGGAAGATTCTACATCTCAGACAGCCACTCTTCCTCTAATGAGGGGTGGCAGATTCCCTGTCTCAGGAGGTTACTCTCATTTCAATGAGAGCTCTTTGTCCTATGAGAGATGGCAGTTTGGTTTCTGTGCCTCGGGAAGTGGCTGGGGTCTCAGGCAGGTGGGTATGGGGGCAGGGTGTGTAGCTTGCAGGGTCGGGTGTGGGATCTTGATGAGGGGAGCCTTCCTGCAGGAGCCCTGCCTGCTGGCCAGCAACTGGGACAGAGCTCCTCAGTGGTTCCTGGGGATGGGCTGTGTTCCAGGAATGGGTCCAAGGGGCAGGACTCTCTGGGTATGAGCAGAGTCACTCACCTCTTGGTCCAGTGAGAGCTTGTGGTTTGCTTTCTGTGCCTCAGGATGTGGCTGGGTTCTCAGGCAGATGGGTATGGGGCCAGGGCATGGAGATTGCCGTGTCCAGTGGGGGGTCTTCGTGAGTCAGGGGGCCTTGCCTAGGTGCCTTGCCTTCTGGCCAGCAACTGGAACACAGCTGGGCAGGGGATCTGGGCGATGGGCTGTTTCTTAGTTAGTTTCATTGGTCTCACTCATCTCTCTCTTAGAAAATTCAACTTAATACTCAAGATGGTACTCACAGCATCATGATTGTTTTTAGAAATATTTCTTACTCGAAGAATTAAAGATCACATATCTTTTGTCATATATTTGAAAGAAATCAAATTGCACTTTAGGCTAACATGGTTGTTATTTATTTACATTTTTGACATATGTATTGTATTTTCTTTTCAAGCTTGAACTCTTAAGGTGTGGTTCAAATTACAGGCAAAATACAGTCAAGTTGATGAGAATAGTTACTTCTTGAGAATTTTTACTCCCAGCACTCTGGAGGCAGAGCCAGGAGGATCTTTGTGAGTTTAAGGCCAGCCTGGTCTACAGAGTGAGTTCCAGGAAAGGTGCAAAGCTACACAGAGTATCCCTGTGTCAAAAAGAAAAAAAAAAACAAAAAAGGAGAGAATTTTTACAATTGATTTACTTTAAAGGGATTAACATTCTACTACAGGTATTTAGTGATTATTATATAAAATATGTAAAAATGGAATTTAGGTGATAAATATTAATTATGCCATATTTTGATCTACATTCCATTATTATAACAGAACAACTCAATTTGGGTGAGTTTATAATGAAAAGAAGCTTATTCAGGTTATTGTTGTGGAAGTTCAAACTCATGGTGTCAACAACAGTCAGGGTGATTGAAAGCATCATGACAATGGCAACATAATGGCTTAAGAATGTGTGACTTGAAAAGTCAAGAGAAGAGAAAGAACAGGTTTATGTCTCCCATAGAAGTTAACTCAAAGGACTATTTGAACCATCTATAGGGTAAGAATTTCTAATAACCTTCTACAAAGATGTCCTCCTAAAGATCCCACTATATCTACATAGCCACATTGGGCACCAACTCTCTGACAGATGAACATTTGAAGACAAATGATCAGAGAGGTAAAAGGGTATATATGAATATATATCAATTTATTCATGGATGCTAAGGGAAAACAGATGCACATATATAGGATAAGGTAGATCCAGTTGCAGAATCCTTCTGTTTTGCCCATGGATGAATTGAACAGCCCTCTAGTCTCTGGCCACACAAAGAGAGAGAAAGTACACACTCCATCCTCAGTTTTAAACAGTCACATAACCAGAAAAAAATGCCTCTATTGAGCCAGATATCCCAAGGTCATTAGCAGTGTGAATTCCCACAACAGACAAACCACAGCTCTTTTGACTTGAAGTGGAGTTTAAAAGTGAGCAATAGCAAGCCAGCCTCTGGGCTCCATCTTGTGGATCTTTTCACATAGGATGATATGGTTAACCCACCATATTGCTTATCTGCAAAGCATTGATGTGGAAAATTCCCGGGAAAAGTGCTGTAGGCAAGAGTCATCAGTACAATGACTAAAGTTGAAGACAGTCTTCAGTGTCAGTTTGAGCAGTAGAAGTTGTAAATTCTAACAATAAGCTTCCAATCACATTTATCTTTCCCATTAGAAAGCTAAGTTTGTATATAAAGTAATAGGCTTTGCTATTGACTTTTTAGAAAACATAAATGCCAGTATCTTTTGTTCTTGGTTCCCTCCTTCTTCCATAGCACTATTCCATGATACATGTATCTCTTTTGATGACTTTGTTATGTACTCTCATTGCCTCCTTTCTAATTTCATCACCTAAAAAGGCACACACACACACACACACACACACACACACACACCCTTATGTTTAGGTTTCATATATAAGAGAAAAAAATGTGTGGGCTTTATATTTTATTTTTCTAACTGCTTAGTTTCTAGGCAGCAACTTGAAACATGATCTTGTTATTCCAATATTATCATTGGAAAGTTCCTTTGTGGGATAAATCATTAATGCAAAGATACGCAGAATTAAAAGAAATTGTGGGAGGCCAGTTCCAATTTTTTAAAGGGTTCCAATGAGGAGAAGAGAGGAATAAAAAACATTTTAGATAGAAAGATATCAAAGAGGAGAAAGACAGAAACACCGGATAGCTTTGGGAAGACCTGAATCAAAATCCAGCAGCCCCTTCTGCCTCTTCAAAAAGGCTTTTTATAACAATGCCAAGGGGCAGAGCAGAAGACCTCCTTCTTGCCATTAAAGCACACATCACAGTTAAGTGAGAAGCTTCCAAACACCTGGTAACCATGTCCATGGTCTGATCATTCCCTTATGCATCCCTACTGGCTAGAACAAGCTCAGATCCCACTAGGAAACTTCTGTGGGTCTCCAAAACTCTCCCTTCTTAATATTTTAGAGGGTCCCTTGGACTCCTCAGATAGACTTGCCTTAGGTCATTCTTCTCTAGTCAGCCTTACCCTTCCTTGAGATACCCTTTCCATCAAGCATACTACTCTGTCTTAGGTTGGAAGCTAGCAAGAAGAATGTTACCTGTCCATGACTACCAGCCTCTGGCAGGGGGAAGTACAGAACTTAACTCAGCTTTAAATCAGGTCTCTAAGAGCTTGCAAATAGTTGAAAAAACCACAGCAATTCCTAGGGCTGCCACGCCCCCACCCCCAGTAAAGGAGTAGAGGATGACTAAGAGGAATTTCCTTTTTGAATGGGTCTAAGATGTTTATAACAGCCTTAACTTTGCCAAGCCCTTTTTATACATTAATAATCTCTTGATTCAAGTGCATTAAACAAATCAATAAACTACTGATGAAACTGCATCAAACTTGGAGACTCACTTAGCTTCACCAAATCATGGTTCATTAATATCACCAGGTTAACTAGTGTGAATATTCTATACATTCTCGTCTGAATTTTACTAGTCTGAATATTGCTATACATATTTACAACTAGCATGAATATTACTATACATATTTACAATTCAAACTTCCATTCAAAAGCAAATTCTCTACAGGACTACTTTGCAAACTTTAGCAAACATCTAAAAGAGACGTCTTAATAGAACCATTACATTTTCTTCCAATAAGACAGAGGGTGCATGAATCATGATTAGTTACTATAGTGAACTCAAAATTGTTTCATTTCTGAGGTTTGCAAAATCTCAGAAAAGTCAGTCCTAATAATAGACTTAAAGTTTTCCTGAAAGTTTGAAACCAGAGCCTAATTCATTAGCAACTCTAGAGTCTTTGTATCCATTCCCTTGACCCCAGGATTTGGTGAATGCTGTAACACTCAGGACAATGCCACTCCCCCTGAGACAACTTTTCCACTGGACCTTCCTAGCCATTCCAGAACCAGTGAAAATGTGCCCAGCAGTGGATAGTCACTGGTGGTGGTGTTAGTAGTCCTTTTATCTAATTTCATTGCAGTTCTCCTGAATGCAAGAATTCAACTAAGTTCAAACAAATGTTGCTGAAACTTCATTCCCAGCTACAGAAGCAATTTCAATTAGCTCTCCCTACAGTGAAGGTGGAATTACCATACTGAGCTACATTTCTTTTCAGCTAGTAAGACTCAGAAACTGTTTCTTCAAGGATCCTTTCATTGTTTTACAGCTGGCAATCAGAAGTGGTGTGGCTCTGGGCTCTATTTCATTCCAATTTTACATTCTCAGTACTTGAACACCAAATAGTGACAAAACCTTTGTTCCAAACTTCCTCTCAGCAGTGGGAGGGGGGAGTGCTGTGGGATGGTCTGTATGTCAAATTGCTCTGATTGGTCAATAAATAAAACACTGATTGGCCAGTGGCCAGGCAGGAAGTAGGTGGGACAATGAGAGAGGAGAGTTCTGGGAAGCGGAAGGTTGAGGAGAGACACTGCAGCCACCACCAGGACAAGCAGCATGTAAAGACGCCGGTAAGCCACCAGCCATGTGGCAAGGTATAGATTTATAGAAATGGGTTAATTTAAGCTATAAGAACAGTTAGCAAGAAGCCTGCCATGGCCATACAGTTTGTAAGCAATATAAGTCTCTGTGTTTACTTGGTTGGGTCTGAGCAACTGGGGGACTGGCAGGTGACGAAGATTTGTCCTGACTGTGGGCAAGGCAGGAAAACTCTAGCTACAAATGGCGCCCAACATGGGGCAAGAGTTTCCACCTAAAACCTGAGTAAAAAGATTCTAAAACGGAGCTAAAAACAGTTCCTAGTTGTCTCTTTCAAGTTAGCAGCAGCGTGAGTGTTTGAGCTAATAGCTACTATGGCGGGTTCCTGGTGTGTGCGCTCGACCTGCAGTGTGGCGGGAATGAGGCCTCTGCAAGTGGCACATTAAGCTGTGTGGTGGATTTAGCCTTTGCTAGTACAAAACAAAAAGAGGTTTCTGGGCTACACGCTGCCTTGATATAAGCATAGACCCACTATTTCTGAGAGTTGATGGCTCCCAGAGCTGGTGGAAAACGTACCACTGCCATGTTGGGAAGCTGAAGTGGGAGGAGCCAGCAGCCACAACGCCTTTTCAGTCTTAGAAGGCTGCTGTTTAAAGCAATAGGCTCAAGGTAATATAAAACATAAGCCACATAAAGATGGCTACCACACAGAGAATCTGGATTATGTCCTCTTTGATATTTGTAACTGAAGAAAAACATTTTATTGCAAAAGCTGTTGAGATATGCCAAAATGTATATTTTAAAGGTACCTTGACTTCAAAATTTGGATATAAGGATATGTTACTTTGGAAAAGAGGTTCTGCTTTTGTTTCCACAGAAAGTCAGAGGCTATGGATTTGTTTCAGATTAAGAAACATCAGGTTTGGCCAGCCAAGACCACCTGAAAGGTCTCTGATGACACCATGGCCCAGATGATTCAACATCCAGAATCGTTTCAAGGCAACTGGCTCAGACGATACAGCCTCATGGACTACTCCATGATCCTAAAATTTTCTTTGTATCCCCATAAGATACAGCACCCCCCCTCCAGCAGGAAGTAGTAAGAGAAGCTACGCCCAAATTCCCAAATATACCAAGCTGGCTTTGGAGATGTGTAAAAGTTAAAACCTTCCTTTTTTAAAAAAAAAAGAAAAGGGGAAGTGCTGTGGGATGGTCTGTATGTCAAATTGCTCTGATTGGTCAATAAATAAAACACTGATTGGCCAGTGGCCAGGCAGGAAGTAGGTGGGACAAGGAGAGAGGAGAGTTCTGGGAAACGGAAGGCTGAGGAGAGACACTGCAGCCACCACCAGGACAAGCAGCATGTAAAGACGCCGGTAAGCCACCAGCCATGTGGCAAGGTATAGATTTATAGAAATGGGTTAATTTAAGCTATAAGAACAGTTAGCAAGAAGCCTGCCACGGCCATACAGTTTGTAAGCAATATAAGTCTCTGTGTTTACTTGCTTGGGTCTGAGCAGCTATGGGACTGGCAGGTGACGAAGATTTGTCCTGACTGTGGGCAAGGCAGGAAAACTCTAGCTACAGGGGAGGATTAGTCTCCTGCTTTCCCCAGACTGCAGGATGGAACATCAATGTCAGGAACATTGGTTCAGCTGCTCTCACTCCAACTCCTCTGGAGGAGCGTCAGCAGCTAAGGTGTCATAAGAGCTGACATTCCTCTGTTCCACACAGTGCACCAAGTGCTCAGGCAGTCATAAAGCTTCATTTGGTGACTGAGGGTACAATACCTTCCTCTTTATTTTTTGAAGCTGCATCTTAAGACTGCCATGAGCTCTTTCCACTAGGTCTTGTTCTTGATAGACTTTTATTAGCCCAATGTTTCCCTCACTTGCATCTCAGGCAAAACCCAGCTTCATTATGTGCCCTTAAGCTTTTTCTACACCCAAAGCAACTTCCTGGTGTTTGACAGTTCTGCCTTGCCATGAGCTTTAATTTTTAAAGGGTCTCAAAGCAGACTGACAAGTAGCATTAGCATTTTAATTGCCTCCCGACAGGCAAGCTATGATCATCTCTTTCCAGTCCACCACCTTAACCTTAATATAAAACTGGACATGTCTGACTGCTTCCATGGGGTTTTTCTACTCTCACTACCTCCCCACCCAAGTCCCTGTTTAGGCACCATCTGTGGGAGGCCAGCTCCCACCTTTTAAAAGGTTCCTATGAGGAGGAGAGAGGAATAAGAAACATTTTAGACAAAAAGACAGCAGAGAGGAGAAAGACAGAAACACAGGATAGCTTCTGAAATACCTGGATCAAAATCGAATGGCCCTTTCTGACTCTTCCTAAGGGCTTTTTGTAAAAAAGGGACAGGGCAAAAGATCTCTCCATTGCCATCAAAGCACACTGCACAAGCAAGTGCAGACCCTTCCAAACATCTATTAACCATGCCCATGGTCCAGTCATTCCCTTATGTAGCACTGCTGGGAAGAGGAAGCTCAGATCTCAGTAGGAAACCTCTCTGGGTCTCCACGGAAAAAATGACTTTAACATTGATGACTATAAAAAGCTGTAATCATGCAACTTACACAGATTGGTTAAGAGAGCAAGATTCTCAACAACAACAAAAAATCATTATATAACGTGAAGTAAACAGCATTATACACCAGCCCATGGAGACTGCTTCTTTGAGATCTACTATAATCCTTGATGGCTTCTAAGGCAGAAGAAAATAAACCAACACCTATGATGGACAGGAATAGATCCTTAAAGGAAATGTGATTCAAGAAGAAATAGTTTGGGAAGTAGAGCTATATCTATAGCAGAATAACTAAAGCTGAAGATTTTGAACAACAGCTGTAATTCACATGGAAATGTGGTGCAGCATTATTACCTGGAATATCCTCCCCAACTCTGATAAGCAAATATCATTAGGAAGAAAATAAATATCTCCCTGTAGTAAGGAGAGGAATAGAAAATGAATTTGTATGGGCCTATTTATTTTTAATTAAGAATATTTTATTTTATGAAAAGCAATGTGTTTTACATATTAAGTAACACTATAATTTGTATAGTGTTAAACAGGAGGAAAAAAATTCAAGCCACAGAGCCTCTTCTCATGAAATATATTAAAAATAATTTATTCTAAGTGTGTTAGGGTTTTATTTAGCTCAGCCTGCAAGACTCAAAGTCATAAGTCTATGACAAGCCTTGAACTTTTGGTACTTCTGTCTCCATTTCCAGAGTGTTGGATTATAGGCTTGCATTTGTCTAGCTGTGAAATACTTACTTTGAATGTAATAGTCTTCCAAATAGTATTAAGAAGCTCTTCAAAATATTTGTTGTTTTTTTTTATAGGTCTAACCATCACACCAATATAAAGATCTTTGAATATTTTGTGGACTTATGCAGTCACTTATTAAGCAGAAAGGACATCATGGACTCCTTAAGAAAGAAGAAATTTGACTTACTCTTTTTAGATGCAACAGATCCTTGTGTTTTCTTGATCGCTGAGAAACTTGGGAAACAATTTGTGGCCTTCCTTCCCGTGCTATTTAGCATTATAGACTACGGGGTACCAAACCCTTTGTCTTTTGTCCCAGGATTTGGTTCCAGTTTAACTGACCAAATGGACTTCTGGGCCAGAGTGAAGTACTTCCTGATGTTCCTTGATTCATCCATGAAGCAAAGAGAAATACTTTCTCAATATGACGGCATCATCCAGGAGCATTTTGCAGAAGGCTCTCGGCCAGTTTTGTCTGAACTCCCAAGGAAAGCAGAGTTGTGGTTTGTCAGCTCCGACTTTGCCTTGGATTTTGCTCATCCCATGTTTCCCAACATCATCTATGTGGGAGGCTTAACGGACAAACCTGTTAGACCAATACCTCCAGTGAGTGATAACTTATCCCTCAGTTTATCTTTCATTTGGAGGCCTGCAGTGCTTAGATGGTGTCTTAGTTAAGGTTTCTATTGCTGTAAGGAGACTCTATGACCACAGCAACACTGATACAGAAAAACATTTAAAATTTGGGTGTCTTACAGTTTCAGAAGCTTAATCCATTATTATCATGGTGGGAAACATGGTGCCATGTAGGAACAAATGATATTGGAGAGGGAGCTCAGAGTTCTACAACTTCATCCATAGGCAGCAGGAAGTGAACTGTGACATCAGGCATAGTTGAGTATAGGATACCTCAAAGCCTACCCCCACAGTGACTCACTTTCTTCAACAATGCCACACTCACTCCTACAAGGCCATACCTATTAATGGAGCCACTCCCTTTGGGGGCCATTTTATTTCAAATCACCATAGAAGAAAATTGTCACTTTGTAAAGATGTCTTGGAAGGAAGGAAGTACTCTAAGGCAACAGAAGAATTCTGAGTCTACATTTTTAGGTTTGTGAAAGTACAATGTTAGAATACCCCATGCTAAGTTTGAATACTTGGTTAGATGGTACAAAATGTGAGTTTCTTTTGTCTCTCTCTATTCCTGGCTGTGGTAGAATAACTCCTTTAGTTATTATTGATATTTCCAATTAAATTTTTGTGGCTGTGATGGTTGCCAACATAAGGAAAATCAGACTTTATATCAAAACTCTCAAAGAAGTTTAAAGACTATATATATTGAAACTTTGTGTCTATCAAACATTGCAACTATAAAAATATTACTTCAAATGTGAAATAGTTAACTTACAGAGAAATATGTCATCTATGCACAAAATATGAAAATAAGAATATGAAGAAAATGTAAGGAATTTAAAGAAGAAATAAATAATAACTTAAGACTCAACTCTACAGTTTTAGAATTAGACAACTATCCAGAAAAATTATCACCTTTAATAATACTATAGACCCAATAGAATTATTAGAAATATATAGATCATGCTTAAAATGTATTTGTAAGTGATTTTTTGTGCGTGAGTGCTTGCCCTGCAGGTATGTGTGTGCATCACATTTGTGCAAGTGCCCAGAAGAGGCCAGAAGAGGTTACTGGATCTCTTAGAGCTAGAATTACAGAGATTTGTGGTTGCTCTGTGGGAACTGAACTGTGGTCCTCTGGAAGGACAGCCAATTCTCTCAGCTGCTGAACTATCTCTCCAGTTCCGAGTGTTCATTCCAACAACAGCAGAGCACAAAATCTTCTCTAATGCGCAAAACAAATTCCTTGGTTCATGTATTACCCTTCCCACCCCCCAAAACAACCCCAAGATTTGCAAATTCTCAGATTAATGTAAACATCTCTTACCACAGTGGGATGAGTAGAAAACAACAATATGTAAAATCAAAGGGAAAAATCAAGAGGAACATTTGAAAATATTATATATAAAGGGAAAGGAGACAAAACACAATGGAAAAATGGAGTGCAATAAAAACAAGACATAGGATATAATTCATAGCTATTATTTTCTCTATTAGTACAGACAAGGTATTTGAAATTGATTATCTAACCCTATATTATAAGGCACAAATAATGATGAGATGACTAAACAGGACACTAGCAGAAAGAAGGGGCTTAAAATAATCAAAGTGTAGATGCTTGAAACAATGAATAGAAAACATTAGAATCAATAAAATCAAAAGAGTAGTATGCTGAAAAGCATTAGAGTCATTGAGAATATAAATAAGAAAGAACAACAAGATAAGTTCTAAATAAAAAAATTATCCACTATTATTTAAAACAATAAAGATTATAAGGGAATTATACAAACATGATATATCATCAAATTAGGTGATCTACATGAGTGGACATATTCCTATGCATGTGTGTTAACATAACTGACTCAAGAAAAAATAGAAATTCTTAAAGTTATGGGAATAAATTAGACTGACCAATAATAAATCTTTCATTAAGGAAGTCTGATAGAACATGGATTAACTGGTGAATTAAGTGAAACACTTAAGAATTAATGCCAGTTCCTCTATAAATATTTGTGGCACTTCCACAGGAAAGAATACTTCTCCAGCCATTCTATGAATCTATAATTACTCTGTAAGCAAAGATAGAAAACAACATCAGAGGAGAAGACATTATACCACACAGCAATTGAAGGAATTTTGTTTACTGAATTTCCAGCATGAACATAAAATAATACAAAGGATGTCAAAAATAGTTAGGAAGGATCTCAAATTATTAAAGTAAGAATGCCCTTAGCAATTGTAAACTCTGAAGATTACATTTTAAGCAGTAGAAATCAGTTATTCAAATAATATCTCGTGTATGTATTTGCTTGGAAGAGTAATCTATAAGAGCTGAAAGGTGTAGCACGAATTTTAAAAGGTCTTATTGATAAACACAAATCTGGAGCCGGGTATTAGGGTGATCACTGAATGATCAGAGAAACAGAACAATTCATCAAACCTCATCTTTAAATTCCTCGGCTCATCTTGTTTACTCAGACTGAAAGCCTCTGAGTCCTCATCAAAATGGATCTTAGGTGAACTGCTACTAAGAGCTAAAAGCTTAAAAATGCTCTAGTTCCTGGTCCTCATGCTTTATATACCTTTTTGCTTCCTGCTATCACTTCCCGGGATTAAGGACATGTGTCACTAAGCCTGGCTGTTTCCAGTGTGGCTTTGAACTCACACAAATCCAGATGAATCTCTGCCTCCAGAATGCTAGGATTAAAAGAATGTGCTACAACTGCCTAAACCTATATTTAATATAGTGGCTGTTCTGTTCTCTGACCCCCAGATAAGTTTATTGGGGTGCACAATATATCAACCACACAAAGTTACTGCTATTCAATGCAGTAACTACCCCAGACACAGCCATACAGGGACTATGAAAGTAGTTTTATCATATAGAACACAAACAACCAAAGCATGGGTTTATTTAACAACTTGTCTTGTTTCATGTCATAACTGCTATAACAAACCATTTTTTTTTTCAAATTTCTTTATGTTTATTATAGGACTTGGAAGATTTTATCATTAAGTTTGGAGAATCGGGTTTTGTCCTTGTGGCACTGGGCTCCACAGCAACAATGTATCAGACCAAAGAACTTATTACAGAGATGAACAGTGCCTTTGCTCGCCTCTCTCAAGGAGTGCTGTGGACATGTAAGGATGCTCATTGGCCTAAAGATGTCAGAATAGCTCCAAATGTCAAAATCATGGATTGGCTTCCGCAGACTGACCTTCTGGGTAAAAACTTCCTAGACTTCTTACTTTATTTCCATTAATATGCTTTGAGACTTAATAGATAACTGATGTCTGAGCACTTGCAGTTGCAGAAGAAAAGGCTGCTGATAGGTGAAGATATATGTCCAGCAGGCAGGTAGAAGGAGCTAGAGTACTTGGGAGAATCAGTCTGTGCTCTAGACTTGTCATAGCAACAACTTCCTCATCCTTTTCAACACAGACAGATCACAATTCCCTAAATAGATATGTAGTCTTGACTTAAGAGTATTTATCATTGATCACAACAACACTATCTTGACCAATATGTGATCTATAACTACTCCTTGGGCAGCTGCCACCATTTGTTGCTGCTATTCTCACAGTGATGTGAGAAATCCTTGGTATTTTTAAACACACACACACATATAGGTGTAAGCATGAAGACACATCTTGGTTGTTAGAAAGGGGCTGAAAACTCAGACACTTACAACATGGATATTGTGGGGTTGAGAACATAGAGAGATATTTCAGTACCAACCCATGTAAGCCCACAATACAATATGAAGACACTGATTTCTATAGCAACAGAATTCCCTAGAGACACTTCCCTTCAAATTTTTTGTTTCTATGTGATTTTATGGATACCTATATTTTCTATACTCAGTGGCTGAATCAGAGGTTTGTACCTAAGACTGACTCCAAAGAAGCTGGGAAATTTTTCACATAGGTCTCTGTTCAGTAAAATCATAGGTTATACAATAGGACTAAGACTTGCTTTCTAGGAAAAATGGGTAGATTTTTGTGTGAGGTATAGTTTGGGATGATTTCTTTATGATCATAAGAAATGTTTGGTAGCTTTCAATATGGAGTAACAGTCAAGACCTGTAAATGCAGAAGTTTCTGGTCTATGATCCCCTTCTGTAAGCTTCTCAAAACAGAGCCGATAACACCCATAATATAGACTTATGTGAGATCAGACGAAAAAAGTAAGAGAAGGCCAAGGTTAGACAAGTGAAGAAGAAAGCATCAGTGGAGAAGATGAGGATGAGCAGAAGGACAAAGAAACTTGCCTGGCTTGTCACTGTCCTTGTAGCTGTGCCTGGGTTCTAGGTCTTAGATAGATTTTGAATGAAGTAAGGCATCTCTCTGCAGAGAGAAGGCAGGGTATCACATGCTGGAACATTGCAAATCTCTAAAGCAACATCAGTAAATTTATTCTCCTCAGCACATTGTTATTTCTTGGGTCTGCTGCTTTACCTGGAATCTGAAACGTTGATAGTGACAGATTGGATGATCTTTCCCTGTTGCAACAGCTTATCCTAGAATTCGTCTTTTTGTCACTCACGGGGGGATGAATAGCATAATGGAGGCCATCCAGCATGGAGTACCCATGGTCGGGATTCCCTTCTTTGGAGACCAGGCTAAAAACATGGTTGTAATAGAAGCAAAGAAAATTGGTGTTTCTGTTCAGCTAGAGACACTCAAGGCAGAGACATTTGCACGTACACTAAAAGAAGTCATAGAAGACAAGAGGTATGCAGCTCTATGGGGTTGGGGTCTCTTAGGCTGAATATAGGCTTAGTATTAATTGGACTGTGTAGTCTGTATATCAATGAAACAGAATATTGTGAGATGTGTTATAATACATGTGTGATACGTGAAAGTCCTGCTTTTCCTTTGCTAATAATCCTAATTTTGGGTGAGGAGCTGAGAATATGCTTCTACCTGATGTGGTGCGATGACTTCTTATGGTCACATTATTTTTTTGATCTTTCATATTTTGGGTACCTATAATAGAATTTCAGTTGAAGCAGGAGAGATCATTGGCATGTTCTTTACATGGCCAATCTCCCTGAATCATCAAATACCTAAAGAATTTCTATTGACTCAGAAGTTAATGATCTTAGTTACTATTGTATTACTGTGAAAAGGTACTATGACCAAGGCTACATGTAAGATAAAGCATTTATTTGGTTCTTGCTTACAGTTTCAGAGGGTTAGTCCATGATCATCATGGTGGTGACTGTGTCTGCAGGATGGTACTGGAGCAATAGAAGAGAGCTCACATCTTGATCTGCAGGCAGGAGGCAGAAAGAGCAAGAATGGGCCTGGCGAGGACTTTTTTGATCCCCGCCAGTTAGAAACCTCCTCCAATAAAGTCACAGTTCTTAATTCTTCCTTAACAGTCCACCAACTGATAAGTAAACATTCAAATATATATGACTATGGGAGCCATTCTCATTCAAACTACGACAAGGACAATTGCATGGCCTTAATGGGCTGAACTTCTCTCTTCAGGGTCTTTTTGTTGAACTCACAGAACCATCTCTCCAACGTTGTCCTTAGGAGAACATGTTTTTGGCTATTACTTTTTCTGTCCTTGAGGTCACTCATCATACACTACTTTCTTTTTAACACTTTGAAAGATTTGCAATATCTCCACCATGTGTGTCATTATTGTCTGTTCCATACTAGCACATATGAAGCACGTACCATGAGGAAGCAGTGGTATCAGTTTCTACTCTGTTCCTGGGGCTCAGGACAGGTCTGTTATAATGGAACTTTTTACAAATCTAGCACAAATGCAATACTAACAGAGACAAAAAGAGGTGACCCACATATTCCTTGCCCAACCAGCACAATGATTTCATAATCAAACACGACTAAATACTCAGGTTTCAATGTCCCAATCACTTAATCAGACAGACATCATGTCACACAGGTTCACATATATTTAATGTGAGCATACCTTCAGCACAATAGGTGAAATCTTTACAGACATTAAAAATGTTTCTCTTCAAGGGTTAATTTTGATCCTTCTTGTATTAGGTTTTTCTGTTTATCTTTTCATTGAACGTTTTTTAAATTGAACTTTTAGTTGGGACTCAGGTAGACAGTGTCAACAAAAATGTATGCTAACAATTTTGTTAAAGCTGACCTATGGAAATGTACTAGAAACAAAATATGTGTGTGGGGGGGCATGTGTATACATTATAAAGTCCCAACTACTGGCACAGCACATTGGTAACACATTCTCTCTGTTTGCCCATAGGTTCAAGTCTGCAGCAATGGCTGCCAGGGCCATCTGGCGCTCTCACCCCCTGACACCTTCCCAGCGTCTGGTGGGCTGGATTGACCACATCCTACAAACAGGGGGAGGAGTACATCTCAAGCCCCATGGCTTTCAACAGCCATGGCATGTGCAGAACCTGCTGGATGTCCTATTGTTCCTGTTGGGGCTCACTCTGGGCACCTTGTGGCTGTTGAAGAAAATGCTGGGCTTGTTGCTCAGGTCCCAGGGTGTGGTCAGGAAGGAAAAGAAGTCCTAATGTTAGGGTTGGCCTGGGGAAGGATGCTGGAAATCTGGCTTTTTACATGCCTGCCCCTTCCCTAGCACAAAGAACTCCCAGGATTCTCCTCTTTCCCTCTTCCTGCTGGGGGACCTCCAGTTGTCCTCACTGTTTTCTGCCTCTTTCCTAACACTCATACAATACACTAACTGACTGGTGACTCCACTACCTGGATTGCCTGGCTCTAGTACAATCCTTTCTTTCCCAACTGTTTCTTCTCTTCACACCTTTCTGCCATTGACAGTGTTATGACAGTTTCATCCTCTCTGTGACTTCTATTCTCTGACTCTAATTTCTCATATTATTTGAGATAAAAACCCCAAATATTGGACAAATTCTACTTACTCCTTTATTTTTCTTATCTTATAATCTCTTTTAGAGTTCAGAATGCCTGGACTACTCCATTCTACTCTTCCTGTTAGGAAGGAACAGCCTCTGCTAGCATGTAATATGTACCAATTTATCTGATAATGACAACATATGAATGCCATCAATTCATTTTTCTTGGTAGAATACAAAATAAAGTTCACAGAAAATTGAAGAGTTTGGAGAAATCATTTTTGATATGACTTATATGATAGGTTTGTTTCCTTATGTGTAAAAAATTTAAATAAGTAAAGAAAAGAAAACACAGTCTATCCACTTATTGAAGTAACAGCTATGTGTCAAATCGGATAAGCCAGAGAGAATGAATTTCAATGCCGTTAAGTAAGAAGATACAAAGAGAAGCGATATACATAGCATTCTTGTTGGGATGAACTGTAGCTCAGTAGCAGGACTAGAGGGAGATTCTGGGCTTTGAAGACTGTCTATGGCCCTGTTCCCTGAAACTAGCAAACTGGGCAGAGGTTTGTTGAAGGAATGGACTGAACTGTGCCTCTGACAAGGGAACTGTATATGGTGAGCCAACACCTGGTGGCGCTGTGGTCACAGCGTTGGGAAGAAGTACCTTCTTGTAAACAGAGTTAAACCTGATAGTTTATACTGTTGTGACCAAATGTCAGACACACTTTAACAGGGGTTGTGATGTCAGTGAAATCATGACATCATATTTGGAATCTGCGGCTGGATGTGTTTTTCAAACCTTAGAGCTCTGAGTACGTCTCGCCCTTCTTTATTAGAAATACGACTCTCTCCTACCTTCCTCTCAAACCTCAAGGTCTTGCAAAATTTATTTCTTCTCTTATGATTTAATATGAGTCCTCAGAGTTCAAATTAAGTTTGAATGCCATCCTAGAGCTTGATTCTCTGAGTTACCCCTCACACTCCTAGCTTCTGTCCTAACATGGTACATTGAAAAGTGGACATAGTTAATATTGGCTTTGTGTTGACAAGTTGACTAAATGATGGTTAAGGTGAGCATCTCAAGTATTGTGCTTGACTGTAATTTTCCCTCTGACTTTATCAAGTCATATCCAGAAGTATCTTCCTACATCAGCTCTGGTAGCATTGGTGTCAGAGGGAAAAGTAACTGAAGTCTGCATTCCTGTATCTGGTCTTCCCTAAGTCAAGTATGATTTTGCATGAGGAAGTGGCAGAAAAATACACTTTGAATTTCTTACCTATTGTTACCTATGGTAGAGGAGAAAGAATCCTGCTGGGACTCAAATGTCCAATGTCTGTTGTTTGTCAAGACTTATAGGAAAGCCATTGTACCAGTCCATACTTACTTTCCTGCTGTGGTTTTAACGTGTCCTCCCGAATTCATGTGTTAGACACACAATTCCAAAGTTTATATGTCAACGACACTTTCCAGTAGAAGGTTTGTGATATAATTAAAGTTAAAAGAAGTCCACAGGGTGGGCCCTCCAGGATGGCTACAGTGTGGCTTTACCAAAAGAGAAGAGGGCCTGGGGTTGACATGCTTGTTCTGGTTGGCACATGATGCCCTTTCTGATGGTTACAGTACAGTTTTACCAAAAGGGGACGGGGCTTGGGGCTGATGTGCTTGTTCTGCTATAGCATGGGATGCTCTTATGATGCAGTATGAAGCCCTACACCAGGTACTGAGCAGATCCTTGTACCATGTGTTCTCGTCTCTCCCGTCTACTATCTCGTCTACATCTCTATTATCATAGGTAGTAGATAATGGAGCCTTTGAGCTCAAACTCATAATCACCAGGGATGGGTTTGGAGAGGTAAGACCAAGGCCCAGGTTTGTAGGCTTTTTTTGTCTTATGATCTTCCCACTGAAATAAGAGATCTGAGAACCCAAGTCTGGACTGCCCAGGTCACCTTCTCCCTTTTCTGAATATTCTTACAGAAAATATCAACTAGTGGAGGATAGTTGTGTATATGGTGTGTGTATGTGTGTGTGTGTGTGTGTGTGTGTGTGTGTATGTTTGTGAGAGAAGAGGAAGAGAGAGAGAGCGAGAACGAGAGAGAGAGAGAGAGAGAGAGAGAGAGAGAGAGAGAGAGAGAGAGAGAGAGAGAGAGAAAAGGAGAGGGAATTGTTTTATCATTTCTTTCCTATAAACCTTGTTCAGTATTCAGGGGCATTAGCCTACTAAAGCGTTTGTATGAGTGTATGAGTTACTGGTAAGCATCTTTGACAATCATATTCAGAATCTCATTGAAGACAGAAGTAACTGAATCCAGCATTTAAACCACAGAGGAGAACATGAAATGTAGGATCAAAGGGATATAGGGCATTATATATAAATAACTATAGCTATAACTCTATGTATTACCACACACACACACACACACACACACACATATACATACATATATATATATATATATATATATATATATATACATATACATATACACATATATCACAGAATTGGTTTCAGCAAGTGAGTACTGCTAAATTACTATTAATTCCTACTAATGATCCAGGCCTAATGTCTTTTCTCGCTTCTATATACACACAATACCTAATTTGTTCAAATATATCATCCTTAGCAGCTTCTGAATGTGTCTTTTTTCCCTATCCCATTCTGCTACAAGAAGCTTTGCTAGAGAGGGTTGGGCAAGACACTGACCTATGAGTACAGTATACATGATTAGGAGCCATTTTACTGTATGTTCCTTTAACAGAATAATAGTATTGGGCTTTCCCCTAGACCCATGGCCAACCTAGTCTCAGGTTCTTGGGCACTTTAGCAGTGTCAGGTATGTGTTGCATCTCATGGTGTGGTACTTAGTCCCAAATCAAAACATAGTTGGTTACTCTCTATGGTGGTATTCTATTTGTACTGAAATGTGGTTTTGATTGTATGTTAATAAATAAAATTGCCTGGGGGTCAGAGCTATTAGAGCCATAGAAAGAGCATGGCGGTGGTGGTGCACGCCTTTAATCCCATAGATCTCTGTGTGTTCAGGGATACAGCCAGCATTGGAGACATATGCCTTTAAGACCTAGAGGGCTGTACTTGTAGGCAGTGATGAGGCAGTCATGTGTTTGTGTAGCAGGAATCTTAAAAGTTCTTATTAATAAAATCAAACCCGAGGCCAGTTATTGGGGTGAATACTGGAAGGTCAGAGAGACAGAACAAGCCACAGCTATCTCACCTCGCCGGATCCTCAGCTGGTCCTGTTTCCTCGGACTAGAAGCCTCTGAGTCTTCATCCAGAATGAATCCCAGCTGAACTGTGCTGCTTCAAAGCCTGAAAGTTTAACCAGCCAAATGCTTAACCAGCCAAATGCTTCTAGTTTCTGGTCTTCACGATTTATATACCTTTCTGCTTTCTACTATCACTCCCTAGGATTAAAGCCTCACTTTCTGGGATTAAAGGCATGAGTCACCATGCCTGGCTGTTTCCAATGTGGCCTTGAACTCACAGAGATCCCAGATGGATTTCTGCCTCTGGAATGCTAGGATTAAAGGCGTGTGCAATCACTGCCTAACTAGTGGCTTTTCTGTTCTCTGACCCCAGATAAGTTTATTCAGGTACACAATATTTTGGGGAACACAATACCACCATATGTTTGGGTTTACAACCAATGATAAGGCAGAACAGAAAGATTATTTAAAGACATACACACAGGAAATAGCTCTCTTTTGGGAAGCTAGGAGCACTGCAGGAGGAAGGGTAAGATTTTAGCTCTGAGCTTTGACCTCTCGGCTTTCTCTTTTACATTGGTTCTGTGTTTCTTATTTAATAAGATGGTTGGTTACATCTACAACTCTCTTATCAATTGTACAACTATTACACGAGTATAATTTTAGGCAAGCTGCTGCTGCAGGTCTCAGGTTTTGTAACTCAGTGATATTAATGAACTCCTTTCTCCTCTGGAAATGTGACAGAAATTTCACACACTATGCATGTTAGTCAAGGTGTGTGTGTGTGTGTGTGTGTGTGTGTTGTGAGAGAGAGATAGACAGAGAGAGACAGAGAGACAGAGAGAGACAGAGAGAGAGACAGAGACAGACAGAGACAGACAGAGAGAGAGAGAGAAAGGGAGAGGTCTATGTGTGTTTCTGTGTAGATATGAGTGTGACATTTCATATATACATATGTAAACATATATGTGGAAGGCAGAGGTTGACACAAGGTATTATTAGGTGTCTTCCTGTTTGTTGCTCTCCCTACTTTTGAGACAAGGTCTTTCACTGGACCTGGAGCTTGTCAAGTAATCTAGACTGTTAGGCCAGCAAGCCCAGGATGTACCTATCTCTACCTTCCTGGATCTGGGATTATAGTTGCCTATCTCTTTATATGAGTACTGAGTATCTGTACTCAAGTCTACAGGTGCTTCATGTACCTAACCAATTCCCCAGTCCTGAGGTCTGATATTGGAGGTGAGGTGAAGATGTGTATCTCTGCTACAGAAAAGGGAGGAAGAGAGAATCTACCTTTCTGCTGTATTTTTTTTTTTTTTACTTCTAGGCCTCAGCAGATGTGACAGTGCAGAGACCCTTTGGATGAAGATGGAATTTCCTTACTCTTTTCATTGATTCAAAAGCTACTGCCATGTGGAAGCAATCTCACACATGGCCAGAAATAAATCTTTCCCAGCTATCTGAGTATCCTTTAATCTAATGAAGTTAACAATGAAATTAACCATCACATTAACACATTTGAGAAGTATGGGAACAATAGATTGGGTGGTGATTTGTTGTGAAGAACAGCGCAGCCCCCTTTCTCACATTATTTCTCCCTTTTTTGTCTCTTCAGTTGTGTGACTGTGAAAGGAGCGTGATTATATATGAATACAATGCTTAAACTCAGACACTGGTAACGACTTGTAGACACAAGACACCATGTTGCAAAGCGGAATTCAAAGCTGTGTTCTTCTACATGCTTTAAAAGTAATGAAGCAGATTCTTTTTCTGCTTTGAGGCTGGGAAATGTCACTAAATCTGTTTAGTGTTCAAATAGAATGTGAAGATGACTGCATAGGCAGTGTGCTCCTTCCTCTTGGGATGACTGATAAGTGGCAGAATGCGAAGCAGTCCTGAGCTTGCCCTGGGGAAGATGGTGTAATACTTCCATTCTGTGTTATGATGTTCACCCAGAACTGCAGGTTCAATTTTAATTGTTTTGACTAAATAGTTATGACTTTCCTTAGTTACGATAAAAAGTAAATTTGGTATAAAACTTTAGAATCACTAAAATAAGATAGACAGTGCAATATTTTCTCTAAATTGTTAAATACAAATAAATGAACTGAATACTGTAAATGTAATTTTTACTTTAAATGTTTTTGTTGTATATAGTTTTACTATGTTAAAGTTAAAAGCTTTCATTTTTGTTTATACAAAAACGGGAGGAATATTAGTTGAAGAAGCATTACATTATTTTATTTTATTTTATTTTTTTGGTTTTTTGAGACAGGGTTTTGCTGTGTAGCTTTGCGCCTTTCCTGGAACTCACTTGGTAGTCCAGGCTGGCCTCGAACTCACAGAGATCCGCATGCCTCTGCCTCCCGAGTGCTGGGATTAAAGGCGTGCGCCACCACCACCCGGCTGCGTTACATTATTTTATACTGTGAAATATTTGTTTAATGGTGCAAAGATGTGTTGCATTCTTTTATGTTGCATTTGTTTAACTCTGTGAAGCTGTGTACTTTGCCTGTCTAAACACCAGATTGAGCTCTTTATTAAGAGCTGAACAGCCAATAGCTAGGCAGGAGAAAGAATAGGCAGGGCTGGCAGGAAGAGATGACATAGGAGGAGAAATCAGGGAAGAAAGATGGGGAGCAAAAGGAGAAGGGGAGAATGACACCAGGGTCCAGCGTCCCAGCTAAACAGCAAGCCATGGAGTAAGAAGATGAGAAAGGCTAATACTTTGTCTCTCAGGTAAAGTCCTGCAATTAGGCCATTAGCACATTTTCATGAATTTGTGAGTAGGGAGAGGCCTTGGGCAATAATCTTAGGTGTTTTTCTGAATCATTAGCTTACATTGACACTATTGGAGATTTTGAGACTAGCACCTGGCAAAATGGGTTGCAGATATGGCAATAGGATACAAATAGAGAAATGACAGAGGAGGCACACTCCTGTAACTTAGGGAATGGACCTATAAATGGTTCATGGTACATGTCACTTCAAGATGCTGTCATTGATAGGATTTCTCAGGGTTCCTTCATTCACAATTTAGGGTGTTATTTAGGGGCAGTAAAGGGGCTATTGTGGCTAAAGGACAAGGTAAATATTAACTCAGCCCCTGTTCCTCTGTTGACTCTGGCTAAGGAGTTCAATGTTCAATGGAAGGAGACCAGCAGTGACAAGGCAAAGAGCAAGAGGACATTTGGAAGACCAGAATAAGTTATCTCCTTTTACCTCATTTCAAGGGCACAGCCAGTGCTTTGTGACAGAGGCTCACAGGGTCCCTTAGTGGCACACAGTTCTCAAGCTGTACATCCTGTGCCTGTGCTCCACTTGATTTACAGATGGCTGAGCATCGGATTGGGATTCTAGTGAGCTTATTTCTCCTTGAGGTTCTTCTCTTGGATGCTGCAAAAATCCTGACTATATCTACAATTGGTGAGTGCTTGCTGGGAATATAGTCTTGTGAGACCAGTATACTTGGGTTAACATGTCTCATGCAAAAAGCATGCAGTGGACCGACCATGCAGGAGATTTTCTAGCTAGGCTTAGATCAGACCTGGAGGAGGAAGGATGCATTGTAAAATATGGTGCTCAGAAGGGATTCTACCTAAGAGTGGGGGTAAATAATAGACTGAAATAGCATCTGATGTGGAAACATCACCAGGAGACTGAGTGGTATATTGTAAGGAAGATGAATAAAGCTTCTCTACTGGGACTTTAAATTGTGAGTAGATGGGAGACATATTAGTCAAAGTGATCAGTCTATTCCTCCAAAAAAGGGAGCAATGAGCATTTCATGATTTTTCAGGGGTTTGGATGACATTCATAAACATTTTTGGTTTCAAAAGATTTTTTTCTCTACAAGCACCCAGTCACTGAATTTTCATGTCATCAGAGCATCATCTTAATGTAGGAACTGCTATGTTACTCTGAACACCACAAATGTTCTTGCTCCATTGTTTGGTCTGCAGCTCATGATAATTGGTTAGGGCTTTATATACATGAATCAGTGATAAAAGTCAGGGTTGGGTAGGGGAAATACATATTAGTACCAAAGGCAACAGACCACATTAAACCCATATATAGACTGTGTGAAAACATTTTTTTCAAATTGTTAATGTGTTTGCATTCATAGTTGAATAGGACGTGACCCAAAGATTAAGGCAGGAAAGGACACAGATATAATAGGAAAGCATAGTTGATGAATGTGTTATGTTATTTTAATCCTAAATTGAATACCTATTGTTGTTGGCAAAGAGTCAAGATTTTAACAAAAGTAACCTTCAAGCTTCTGCTGAGAAGAAGGTGTATTCTTTTTTGTTAGGGTGTAATGTTCTGTAGATATTGATTAGTATATGTAGTCCATTTGAGTCATAACATCAGTTAAGTCCCTTACTTCTCTGTTAAGTTTCGATCTGGCAGATCTTTCCAGTAGTGAGAGTGGGGTGTTGAAGTCTCCCACTATTAATGTGTGGGGTTTGAAGTTTGATTTAAGTTTTAATAATGTTTATTTTACATATGTGGGTGCCTTTGTACTGGGGGCATAAATGTTCATAATCGAAACTTCATCTTGGTGGATCTTTCCTATGATGAGTATGTAATGTCCTTCTTGATCTCTTTTGATTGATTTTAGTTTGAGGTCTATTTTGTTGGATAGTGGGATAGCTATACCAGCTTTCTTCTTAAGACCACTTGATTGGAAAGACTATTCCCAGCCTTTTACTCTGAGGTAGTGGAGTTGAAGTGTGTTCCTTGTATGCAGCAGAAAGATGGGTCCTGCTTTCATTTCCATTCTGTAAGCCTGTGTCTTTTTATAGGTGAATCAAGTCCATTGGTATTAAGGGATATTAATGACCAGTGATTGTTAGTTCCTCTTATCCTTTGATGGTAGTGTGTGTGTGTATTTTTCTTCTTTAGGATTTACTGCTGTGGAATATCTATTGCCTGTGTTTCATGGGTGTATCTGATTTCCTTAGGTTGAAATTTTCCTTTTAGTGCTTTCTATAGGGCTGTATATATGGATAGGCATTGTTTTAATCTGGCTTTGTCTTGGAATGTCTTGTTTACTCCGTCTACGGTGATTGAAAGTTTTGCTGGGTATATAAGTTTAGGCTGGTGTCCATGGCCTCTTAGTGTCTGCATTACATCTGTCCAGGTCCTTCTGGCGTTCAAAGTCGCCATTGAGAAGTCAGGTGTTATTTTGATGAGTCTGACTATCTAAGTCACTTGGCATTTTTCCTTTGCTGCTCTTAATATTCTTTCTTTATTCTGTATGTTTAATGGTTTAATTATTATGTAGCAAGGGGACTTTTTGTGGGAGTCTAGTCTGTTTGGTGTTCTATAGGCTTCTTGTATCTTCATAGATATTTCCTTCTTTAAGTTAGGAAAGTTTTCTTAAGTGATATTGTTGAATATATTTTCTGTGCCTTTGAGTTGGTATTCTTCTCCTTCTTCTATCCCTATTATTCTTAGGTTTGACCTTTTCATGGTGTCCCAGATTTTCTGGACATTTTGTGTTATAACTATTTTAGCTTTGGTGTTTTCTTTGACTGACGAATCTAGTTTCTCTGTTTTATCCTCCACACCAGAGATGCTCTCTTCCATCTCTTGTATTCTGTTGATTATGATTGCATCTGTGTTTCCTGCTCATTTACTCAGATTTTCTATTTCCAGCCTTCCCTCTGTTTGTGTCTTCTTCATTGTTTGTATTTCACTTTTCAGGTCTTGAGCTTTCCCCCTCACATGTTTAATTACATGGTTTTCTTGGCTTTCTTTAAGGGATTTATTGATTTCTTCCAATTTTTGTTTATCTTTTCCTCAATTTCTTTATTGATTTCTTCCATTTTTTGTTTGTCTTTTCCTCAATTTCTTTATTGATTTCTTCCAATCTTTTGTTTGTCTTTTCCTCAATTTCTTCAAGGGAATTTTTCATTATTCTTGGTATGCCTCTAGCATCTTCGTGAAGGCCGCTTTCTTCTGCTTATTCTACATTGCAATGTTCAGGTTTTGCTCTTGGAGGAGGGCTAGGTTCTGGTGATGCCATATTGCTCTTTATGTTGTTGTATGTAGTTTTGCATTTATGTCTGTTCATTTCCTCCGCTAATCGGTGCAAGAGCTGCCTGTGTCTGAGCGAGTTGGTATTGGTTCACTCTGTGCTTTTTGTGTCTGTGTCACAGGGGGCCCCTCTAGGTCCAATCTTAGCTCTTGGTCTAATTGTAGCTGGCAGATTCTGTGTCTCAGGGAGCTGCTCTTGGCCCAATCCAAGCTAGCTGATTCTGTGACTCATGGGGCTGCTTTTGGTCTTCTCAGTGCTCTTGGTCCAGTCAGAGCAGACAGATTTTGTGTCTCAGAAAGCCTCTCTTTGTCCAATGAGAGCTGGCAGGTTCTGTGTCTCAGAAAGCCACCCTTGGTCCAATGAGGGCTGGTGGATTCCCTGTCTCAGGAGGTTACTCTTGGTCCAATGAAAGCTATTGTTCCAACGAGAGCTGGCAGTTTGGTTTCATCCAGAATCACCAGGAACCAAGGCAGCAGACACATCCAGATCATGGGTCTTAAGGTATCCCGTCTTGGCCCCACCTCAGGGTCATGTCATAGGTAGGTGTGACAGTTACCAGAAGACTCACTGGGGGTAGTACTTTTCAGTCAAAGGTGGTATAGCTAGCTACCCACTACACTAGTATGTATGTTTTTAGGGAGGACAGGAAGCATTTATCTCAATTGTTCTATTATCAATAGCAACTCTGGAGTCAGATATTGGGATAAAACCCTGATAATTCAAAAAAGCTGCAATGGAATAACCAGCTGACCCTCTCCATCCATATTTCCCAGACTGAAAGTGCCTACATATCTTTCTATGCTCTCTATTTCTTCCCATGTTCTCTATCATATCCTGAGTCCTAAAAATTCTCCATGGCTAATTCTGGCCATATAGTCATGGACACTGCCCCCTGATTCAAGGTTAACTTTGTTAACAGTCTTAGAGTGTCATAGTTTGATCTATTATATCAAAACCATGTCCATTTTGTATTGGATAAGCAATTACTGTGGTGTTCCCTAGGTAAGATTGGTTCTGCCATTTTCAGCCTTTCTTATCTGTGTCTGTATTTTTGTTGTTGTTTTTTTGTTGTAATTGTGAAGGGTTGAAGGCTTCTGTGCTTCCCTACATTAACTTTAGCATTTTTATGTTGTTCTTATGTAGCTTATGTCTTGCTGGTGAGACTTCATGAGCTTAGATTCTGATATTCCTAGGAGACACAATCTCACAGCCAACTCCATGTTCCTCTGGCTCTTAATCATTCTGTCCCCTCTTCTGAAATGATCCCTGAGCCTCAGGTGCAGAAGTTGTTTCATCCATCTGCTTTCGTGCTGGTATTTTTAATGTAATGAAGGTAAAGACCCAACTCTTGAAACTTCACTTTTTCCCGGCCTCACTGGCTCAGTTTGTGCAGTTTGAAATTCTCAGTTTTTCTGCAGGATGAACTCCTTTTCATGAGCACTCATTAGAATGGCTCTTTCCCTGGGCACCCCTTCTCAGTCTAACGAGAACAAGAGAAGGAAACTCAAGGTGTGATGGGCTTTCATCTGTGTTGTGTTATTTCAGACAACACAAATCTAAGTGAAAAGAGTGGTTCACACAACATATAGTTTTAACTTCCCTGACTTCTCCAGCTCTGCCCCAATCATGGTGCTTTGATAACTCCTAATCACTTTTCTTCCCTTTTATTTTATTTTACAATACCATTCAGTTCTACATATCAGCCACGTATTTCCTTGTTCTCCCCCTTCCTGCCCCCCTCCCCTTTCCCCCCGTCCACCCCCATTTCCACCTCCTCTAGGGCAAAGCCTCTCCGGGGGACTGAGATCAACCTGGTAGACTAAGTCCAGGCAGGTCCAGTCCCCTCCTCCCAGGCTGTGCCAAGTGTCCTTGCATAAACCCCAGATTTCAGACAACCAACTCATGCACTGAGCACAGGACCTGGTCCCACTGCCTGGATGCCTCCCAAACAGGTCAAGCCAATCAACTGTCTCACCTATTCAGAGGGCCTGATCCAGTTGGGGGGCCCCTTAGCCTTTGGTTCATAGTTCATGTTTTTCCATTCGTTTGGCTATTTTCCCCTGTGCTTTATCCAACCTTGGTTTCAACAATTCTTGCTCATATAAACCCTCCTCTTTCTCGAGCTCCACCCGGGGCCTAGCCATGAATCTCTGCATGCAGATCCCTCAGTCGTTGGATGGGGTTTTTTAGCAAGACTATTAGGGTGTTTGGCCATCCCATCACCAGAGTAGGTCAGTTCCAGCTATCTCTCGACCATTGCCAGCAGTCTATTGTGGGGGTATCTTTGTGGATTTCTGTGGGCCTCTCTAGCACTTTGTTTCTTCCTTTTCTCATGTGGTCTTCATTTACCATGGTCTCCTATTCCTTGTTCTCCCTCTCTGTTCTTGATCCAGCTGGGATCTCCTGCTCTCATAGGCTCTCTTTCCCTTGACCCTCGCCCTTCATTACTCCCACTCATGTCCAGGTATAACTCCTAATCACTTTGGCCTCCCAGGTTTTGTTGTACAAATTCCATTTCTTTTCTAAATTTATCTTTCCATGCTTCAGCTCTGGACTCAAACTAATGTTTTAAAGAAATTGTAGCCACAGAGAATCTATTGTTTGATGATACGTGTAGGATATTTATACACGGTGTGAAGATATAGTGCTGTAATTGGTTTAATAAAGAGCTGAATTGTCAATAGTAGGCAGGAAGTAAAGGCAGGACTTATGGACACAGAGAGGAAGTAAAAGACATAATTGAGGAACAAAAGAGATGGCAAGGAGATGGGGGGAAATCAGACATACAGAATGGAAGAAAGGTAAAAAGCCACATGGTAAAATGTAGATTAATATAAATGGCCTAATTTAAATTATCAGAGCTAGTGAGATAAGCCTGCTCTAAGGCCTAGTTTTAAGAATCCATATTAAGTTTCTGTGCCATTATTTGTGAGCTGGTGGCCCAAATAGAAATCCTTCTATAGATACTTGTACCTTTCCTGAAGATCCTAGGATTTTTGGAGAATTTGTTGCCCCAGTTCCTCATGCATCTGATGTTCTTCATGAGCACCCCAGAATTGTTGAGACCTCATGATGACCCTTAATGGCTTTATTAAAAATGGTAGAAACTTGGGTCTAAGAAGAGAAATTTCTTAAGGGCTCAATAGCCATCTGTCCCCATGAAAATTTTTTCACTGAAAAAATATCAGCCATCTTAATGTGATATATTTTCCGTCATTGTGGTAATTTATCAAACAAAATGACTGGATGAAGCAACTTCTGGACCTGAGGCTCAGGGATCATTTCAGAAGAGGAAATGATTCATGTAGTTATGGGAAGACACAGTGGGAAATATCCATGAACCACAGGATGAAGAGTGTCTAATGTCTGAGCAGGGTAGCTCATTAATCAAGATGGGAACCTTTAGATTTTTGAAAAAGTTTTACTGTTATGTTTGTGTTCATGATTACTTTGCCAGCACATATAGTATATAAGTGTAGCATGTGCATGAAATGCCCATGGAGGCCAGAAGAGGGTGTTAGATCTCCTGGAACTAAAGTTTCAGTTGGTTGTGTCACCATGTGAGTGCTGGGAATTGAACCCAAGTCCTCTATGAGAGCAGCAACTGCTTTTAACTGCTGAGCCATCTTTTTAGGCATGACCTTCCTATCTTTGGTTGAGGATTGCTATTGGTCAGAGCTCTGGGTTCATGTCCTGGATATTACCTAAAATGTACTTGAGGGCATGGTAGAGCTTATTTCTGTTTATGCATTATGAGGCTATCTATGTCTTTACCCTTACTTTTGGATTTCTTTATATCAGCTATTTATGGTAACCAGAAATATTTTCATTAGTCTTAACAAAAATGAACTTATGTTTTATTTCTAGGTGGAAGCCACTTTATGGTGATGAGCCGTGTGTCACAAATTCTTCACAACTATGGCCATAATGTGACCTATCTGTTTCATGAAAACCTTCTCAATCCAGGTACTTTTAAAATAAATTATTACATTAAGTCACTTTGAATAAAAAATAATGGCTTTTGTATAGAACTGCTTGATAAAAGTACTGTATTTGATCTTATTTAGATATAAATCATGGTACAGGTGTTTGTGTGTATAAGTGTTTTTTATGTGTGTGAATGTGTGCATGTGTGTGTATATATGTTTTCTAGATCTCATTAGACTTTGTGGTCTCAGCCTCATATGATAAACTACTGCATTTTACTTTGTGTTGTAGGTAGACTGTGATTACCAGAACCAATGGTATTGACAATTATTCATCCTTAAGTATTTGGCCTAGTAAAACCTGATTGGCTTATGAAGGTATACACTTGGAAATGAACTACATTGTCCATCCATGGGTAGATATTTTTACTCAGTGGGGTAGGTGTTTATGAAAGAATGAACCTTCCCTTCTCTGGCCTCTTTCTTCTCTTTTGTCATGTGGCTCAAGTGCTCACTATATATTGAACACATCATCTTCTGTGTTATGATGCAGTGAAAAGGCATCCACCAATAGCTCCACACAATAGCTCCACACAATCAAGGATTGTCAATATTTAAAACTATGAGATAAATAAATTTTTATGTTTATATTTATTTTCATTGTGTATATTTACATGTTATGGTGTGTATTTCTGCATATGAGTACAAGTGCCCAAGGAGGCCAAGACAATTTATTGAATCACTGGGACCTGGAGTTAGTAGGCAGTTGGGAGCTGCCTGATGTGGATTTTGGGAACTGAACATGGGTCCTCTGCAACAGTAGTATACACTTTAAACTGCTGAGCCATCTCAATAAAATATTAACACTATAAATTAAGTAACATCATATATTTTTTATGGCACTAGAACAGATTAAATATCCCATTACTTGAATGTCACTCACAGTCAACAATCACATCATTATTGATCATTTTGCAAAATTTTATGTCATGTATGCCTAAATGTAGAATTGAACAGACACATTCTGCCATATTTAGGACTTTAATTATCTAAGTAAGGATAGCTACACTGAGTCACATAGATCAGTTTCTATTTTTAAAAGACCTATAATTTAAGAAATATTTTCTAATAACCTTTATATTTATGCTCAAAGTTTAGGATGTGTGATTGAGAAAACCCCAGTTTCTCGAAGAATAACTGGCTACCACAAAACTTTGCGGAATGATATCAAAAGTTCTTATTTAGCTTAGTGAGTACAGAGAATCTTAAGTAAACCAAAACCCACCAGTCTCTGCTGATAGACTTGGGCACAGAAGTCCAGAAAACTTCAATTCTTTGTTTATTGGATGTATTTTTATACATTTAATTTGCCTTAATATTCTGGTTTCATAACTACAATGCATGCTTGTTTTGCCTAGTCTCATAACATTTGACACATTGCTCAAGGCTATAAACTCTTTGAACTTTTAATAAGCTATGCACTAGAGGTCTGCAAAGAAATCCTCCATGTCTGTTGACCAATTGTCTTTAATACTTAGATGCATGTGTTGTTGACCTAAATTTTCTTTTGTCTTTTATTTTATTTCTCTTCTCTCCCTGCCACCATGCCCTGCTATTTTCTCCCCTTCTGTGTTCTCTTCTTTCTTTTCTTTTTTCTTAGTTTTTCTGAGATAGGCCCAGGCTTTCACGGAACACATTCATATACCCATGGTTGTTCTCAAACTCAGGGCAATGCTCTTATCCTAGCTTCACAACGTCTGGGTTCATAGGCATGAGTCACCAGTCCCAACTCAGAGGTCTTTTCTACTTCCACAAATATTGGACATTTCAGATGTGATAATGGATTAGACTTTTGTTTTATTTCCCAGTAGAGTTTAAGTGGATTTCTGAATATAGAAACAACATTACTAGAGCATGTTTATCCAACCTTCAACTGAAACTCTGTATTGAAACATGTGAACATTAATTATTTGTCTGGATCACTTTATTTTGTGGTAATCAACCTGAAAAACTGTATGACAGGCAACTTGAAGAAATAAAGGTATCTAGGGTTCACATGATTTGCAAGTATTTGATAGTGCCAGGAAGGAGAGTTTAATGGTTTGACCTTGTAGTTCTTTCGTTTCTATAACAAGTTTCCTTACACTTACTGTCAACCTTCATTGACCTATGTAGATCTGTCCTCAAGACCTTGATTTGAAGAACTTAAGGAATCAATTAGACTACTGTCTATAATGTTAACAGAAAATATTACTTCAGTTTCAATGTACTTTATACACAACTGGAATGATCAAAACAATGATTCAAGGAATGTTGTTGGGGTTCAGAAATACACGATTAAGAAAAACAAGGAAATAAATACCAGTAATCACATATTAAATATTAGCAGAGCAACTGTTTCCCAGAATTTACTCAGGACAGGTCAGTTTTAACATGCACTATAGATTTTATCAGGGAAAGCACAAAAGCACACCAGAAGGCCATATCCAGATTCAGGATACCCTGAGGAGAGCGCTAGGAATATCCTTTTACCAGATTGCGTTCTATAGCTATGTTCTGACATGCAACAAAAACAACATGTCTTATAAATTGAATTTAAGTGTTTGTTGCAGGAAGTATGAAATCATGTCCAATAACAATCCAAGGAAAAAAATATACTTGAGGTAAAAGGCCCTCTCCTCTTTTCAATGGAGCTTCTCTCACAGTTCCCCAAGGCCTTGTTTATAATGTGTCGATCTTTTGACCACATTTTAGCACTCACTGTAAAGAAATCTATGTAACCAAATGGTTGTCTCCTGCCTGCCAGTTGCTGAATATTCATTCAGAGACTTATATTAATTATAAATCCTTGGTGGAAGGCTCAGGCTTATTTTTAGCTAGTGCTTACATTTAAATTAATCCATTTTCTAATCTATGCTTTGCCACGTGGTTCGTGGCTTGTTGCCTCATTTTCTATACATCCTGCTTCCTTAGCAGCTGGCTGGCTCTGCTGCGACTCTGCCCTTCTTCATTCTCATCTTAAGTTCAATTGTATTACTTAATCTGCCTGGCCATTGGCCAAAACAGCTTTATTTATCAACCAATGAGAGCAACACATATTCACGGCATACAGAAATACATCCCATAGCATATGTATGTTTGTATGTAGTTATGTATCCATGTATATATGTGTCTGTCAGTCTACCTACATACCTATCTGTCTATTTATCATCTAGAGAAAAGTTTTCATATATATCAGGCTGACTTCAATATTGCTTTGTATTAAATGATGACCTCAATTTTCTGGTCAAACTTCCTCTACTTTCTGAGTTTTGGGATAAAAAATGTCTGACATCAATTTTTTGTATGGTTCTTGAGAACAAATGTAGAACTTTGTGTACACTAGGCAGGCACTGTAACAACTGAGCCACATATAAATACCTGTCTACCCCACTTTTCACTATGTATATATCTCAAGCTAAATATTGTTTTTGTTTTTGGGGGACCAGCAGAGATCCTCAGTGATTTGCTACAAATATTCAGGCCAGGACCTGTTTGTATACATGTTCTGCCTGACCAGCCAACCTTCATCCCTTCTAGTAGGCTGGTTCTTCTTTGTCATGGTAGTTAGTTAAAAAAGCAGATAGAGCAGATATGATGATATCCCTACCTTAGAATTTAGTTTCAGATTAAAACACAGGCCTTTCTTTCTCCATCAGCTTATTGACTTTAGTCCATAGGAATGAAATGTATGAAATTTTCATTCACTATGTAAGGTGAAGTTGATTCAATACTGTTGGTTCTACATCTTTTTTTTTTTTTTTTTTTTTTGGTTTTTGGAGACAGGGTTTCTCTGTGTAGCTTTGCGCCTTTCCTGGAGCTCACTTGGTAGCCCAGGCTGTCCTCGAACTCACAGAGATCCGCCTGGCTATGCCTCCCGAGTGCTGGGATTAAAGGCGTGCGCCACCAACGCCCGGTGGTTCTACATCTTAAAATACACATTTATCCTTAAATATCAGAAAGGCAAGCAGACTAACAGTCAGACAGACAGACAGACAGACAGACACATACACATTCACCCAGAGTCTCTCTCTCATATACACAGACTCAGAGAGAGAGAGAAAGAGAGAGAGAGATCATTCTCACAGGAGTCAGAATCACACTGTTATTTGTTTTGACGCAATTGAAACCCTTCTATAAATCAACAGTTGAATCAAGGACAATGGCATAGGGAGGGACCATGTGTATAACATTCCACTTGACTATTTCTTAATCACTGCTGAACTGAGGAGGATTGGAATGTTAGGATTGACCTGATTCTAGGAAATCTCCAATGAAAGACTTTCTCCCTCTCACATAGCACTTTGTTCTCTCATGCCCACCGTCTTCTGAGTCCTTGCAGTCCCGCAGCTGCTCACACCCAAATGAACACACAGAGGCTTAATATAATGTATAACTGCATGATCATGGCTCAGGCTTCTCACTAGCTAGATCTTACATCTTAAATTAACCCATTTCTATAAATCTATATTTGCCACATGGCTCATGGCTTACTGGTATCTTTACATCTTGCTTCTCATGGTGGCGACTGGCAGCCTCTCCTCTGTTCTGCCTTTCTCCTTCCTCCTCTCTAGTTAGAATGTCCTGCCTAACCCTATTCTGCCTCAACATTGGCCAAACAGCTTTATTTATCAACCAATCAATGTAACATGTTTTCACAGCAGAAAAAAGACAGTCCGTAGCAGGAATCTTAAAGAGTCTGGCCAACTTCTCAGCTGGTCTTGTTTCCTCAGATTGGAAGTTTCTGTGTCCTCATCCCAATGGCTCTCAGCTGAACTGTGCTGCTCAAAAGACTAAAAGCTTAACCAGCCAAAAGCTTAAGTAGCCAAATGCTTCTAGTTTCTGGTCCTCACACCTTGTATACCTTTCCGCTTTCTACCACCACTCCCTGGGATTAAAGGTTCGCTTTCTGGGATTAAAGGCGTGAGTCACTGTGCTTGGCTGTATCCTTGAACAGATGGATTTCTGCATCTGGAATGCTAGAATTAAAGATGTGTGCTACCACTGCCTATCCTAAGTATCTAGTGGCTTTTCTGTTCTCTGACCCCAGATAAGTTTATTAGGGTACATAATATTTTGGGGAACACAATACCACCACATAGTCCCCCATTACTTCCCCTTTTCTTTCTAAACAAAAGGAAGGTTTCAACTTTAACTTAGTATAATTACATATATCAAGCAAAAATTACAGTTACAATATCTAGTCTATTTGTATTTTGTAAAATTAAAGAAAATACTTTATCTATACTATATTTTAGACTCACAAATATAGTATAGATAAAGTATTTTCTTTAATTTTAACGTTCAGTTGGATCTATTCAGCTGGATATTATGTCATACAGAGTAGCCATCCTAACTCTTTACTATGAACACTACTGTCTTGCAGACACAAAGGTGAGAGGCCTTCCACTGAGGAGACACATTAATAGTGTGTGCTGTAATCTACAATCATATCTGAGTCTCAGATTCTAAAATAAGTTTGGGCTGAGATACATGATGCAGGAATATTGAAAAGGAAGTCCCAATCCTATATTCTGTCTTCAAATAATAATTGAAACTCTCCAGTGAATCTCATGTGGGGATTCTGTTTTTGACCTAATTGTCTTGATTTAAAATTCTCAAAAATATCAAGAATCGATGGATTGAGATTTTTTTTTTCTGTAAATGAGAGATATAGGTTGAAATTGTCAGAGTTAAACTTCAATACTGCAAACAGACTGTTAATTAACACATGAGTAATAAGGAGAAGTGCCAGAATGCCCAGTGAAGGCACGGTGGCCTTTTTGTCTTTCTTGCTTTTCCTTCCTTCCTTCCTTCCTTCCTTCCTTCCTTCCTTCCTTCCTTCCTTCCTTCCTTCCTTTTCTTTTTTTTGAATAAGCATTTAAACTAAACTTATAACCCTTGAATTTGATCAAACAAACCATAAACAAACATGGAAACACCACTTTGTTCTGGCACCTGTTTATACTCCAAGTGCTTGGCTGCCTCAAGAAACAGGTTTGTGAGTTGAAAGCCAATGTGGGCTACTAAACATGACTTTCCACAAATCAAAGAAATGAACAACCAAACAAACAAACTCCTAACATGAAATGAACAGCAACAAAAAAGGCAAACAAGCATATCAACTCTTGGCATATTTCATTTTAATTTTTCTATGAAATGCAGGGACTCTGCAGTCAAACTGACTTGTAGCTAACTGTAAACTCTAACTCACTATAGTGACAAAGTTAATGAATAAATTTAGACAGTTTTCCTTCATACTTTCTCACATGTAAAGTGGAAAATAATAGCTGGGTCTTTAAATGAAAGCTGTTGCTAGAATTTTACATTATTGTAGACTGTATAAATGTTTTTGCATTATTGTAAAGTCTCAGTAAATGTGATGATTTTTTTGTGCTCTAACAAATAAAGCTTGCCTGGAGATCAGAGTGTTGGGCTAGCGACTAGTTAACTATAGGCAGGCAGTGGTGGCACACACCTTTAATTGTAGCCCTTGGCATCTCATGTCTTTGATCCTAGTACTTGGTAGGCACATGCCTTAAATTCCAGTGCTAGGGGGGTGGAGACAGGAAGTGAAATGGCTGGGTGGAGAGAGGAATATAAGGGAGGAGAAGAAAGGAGCTTGGCCCTTTCAGGCTGAGGAGTTGGCAAGGTAAGAGGTGGCTGTGGCTTGCTCCTTTGTCTTTCTGATCTTTTACAATTTATTCTAGTATCTGGCTCCAGGTTTTTTTTATGATAAATTAGGATTTATACTACAAATAAATATTACCAGATTACAGAATTGAATGGATCCAAAAGAACGAAACCACTGAAGAAGAAAAATTAAATTTTTGCAAAAAAATAAAATAAAATAATTTTTATCCCCATAATAATGTGTGGTATATTATGATAAATTTATATTTTACTCAATTGATATTTTCTTAGGATTTAAAGAGGATAAAATATCATACCAAGTTATAAACTGGCATCTATCTGAAGATAAGCAAAAGGAAATTTTTAAGAGAAGACAACTCCTTGTAGAGGAATTAGTTCATTACAGGTAATTTGTTTCAATTCTTGGAACCAACTTATTGCTAATCAAGTCTTACAAATGGGGAGATGTTGGTCACATGATGCTTTGAGTGAATTTAAGAGAAATGATGACTGGGAGGATTGGTGGATGCGGGGATGGATTGTGTTTGCACTGTGGATGACTGACAGCTCCATAAATGATGGGATAGTCTCTAGAAAGTGGAAGATGTGCCTTCTAGGCCTTGTTTGTTACTTGTTGTCTGTGCATGTAGTCTCAATGAAGCTGGTGCAGTCACTTCAACTTCTCTATTCAGGGAAAGAGGAGCCTCCTTCTTCCATGTACCTTGTCACCTTCTTACATAAGTTCCTTAATGGAGGAAGTCACTTGCACATGGGTGTGCCTTGCCTTGGTCCTTTTCTGTTAAACTCATTTAAAAGCTTTCCTTTCCCCCTTTTTATTCCAAACATGATATATCCTGATTGCAGTTTCCCCTCCTTCTATCCTCCCAATAGCTCCCCATCTGTGCTCCCACACAGATCCACTGTTTCTGTCACTCTGTCACTATCAGAAGCCAAACAATCTTCTAAGAGATAATAAAATATAATAACATAAAATCAAAAATATCACATCAGATTTGCACAAGGAAAACCAAGAAAAAGAAAAGAGTGTAAGAGAAGGCACAAGAATCAGAGACCTGCTCTTGTACATAATCATAAATTCCATAAAATCATTAAAAAAAGATGTGTGTGTGTGTGTGTGTGTGTGTGTGTGTGTGTGTGAGCTGCCTCAGTCTCTCTGAGTTCATATTTGCTCTGTTCATGTTGATTTAGATGTCTTTGTTTTCTTGATGTGGTCCGAACCCTCTGACTCTTTCCAGCAAGCCACTTCTCTGGGATCCCTAACCCCCAAAGGGAGAGAATTGATGGAGACATCCCAATTTGGATTGAGTGTTTCAAGATCTCTCACACTCTGCATAATATCTGGCTATGGGTTTCTATATTTGTTCCCATCTACTACAGGAGGAAGCTCCTGGGATTGTGACTGAACAATTCCCTTATCTAGGAGTATTGCAAAATGCCTTTAGAATTCATTTCATTGCTACATTTTTTGTTTTGGTTTTTTAGACCAATATTATTTGGTTTTACTCTAGGTCCCTGGGCTATTTAGTCTCAGGGTCTTGATTACACATGCAGTGTTTTATTGGTGAAATTATTGAGGCTACTCCACGAAGTTAAAAGGGAGATTTATTTAGTGGCGTAACTTACAAGTGAACTAAATAAATCTCCCTTTTAACATCTGGGAAAGATGCAGCTCAGTTCTGCAGGGTTCTCTGGATAACTTTGCTCTGTCTACCTCAAGCGTTCAGGGTCCAGGAAACAAGAGAATGCAGCACCTCTGGATCTCAGGTCTTTAGGTCCCTCTCTTGGCCCTGCCTTGTAGGCATGATAGTTACTGAAGCATCAATGGAGGTGGGAACTTCCACACCGAAGCTGGAATGGCTACCCACTAGGTCTATCCCTTTTGTCTAAATAAGAACATTCTAACTTAATACAAGACTATATACAAAGGAATGGTTATCAAATATTGCCTAGGAGTAATGAGGGATAATGACCTAGATAAGATGGAACTACAATCAGTGCGAACAATATCAAGCAAGAAACACGTACTAAAATCCAGAGAAGTCTTGAGCATAGGTAAATGGTATGTTACAAAGATCATTCCAAAAGGTGTCCTATCCTAAAGAACCTGAATCTAATATCTAAGATTATATATATATATATATATATATATATATATATATATATATATATATATATACTAAGTTTTAACTATAACTGCTAGTCTTCAATCCCATCAAAGACCTGAGAAGGAATATAATGGTACCTGAGAAATGGTAGATGGATGCAAGCAACTTTCAGAAATCTTCCAAGAGTAGACCAAGACAGCTGGCAGCCTGGACAGTCACCTAATGTTTCTTAGCATTGTTGGTGCATTCAAATTGGGTAAAGGCCAAGAGTATCTGACAGACCATTTTCAGAAGCAGGAATTCTGAAAGACCATCTTACCCTGTCTTGGCAGAGTACAGTGGTTGCTTTCCTTGTGTCCTGCTTGTCCAGAAAGGACAGCATTCATACTGTCAGCAGTCGAGGCAAGAGCAGTTCTTTGCCCTGTAGGCCATTTTGTGCCAAGAAGACAAACTTCCAAATGGAAATGTCTTAGAAGCCTAACATTCTCTCGGGATCAAATTGGTGCTGCCAGGAGCAATTGTGTCTCACATCAACAGAATTCTAAGTTATTTAAATGCCATATTCTCTAGGTCTATGAAGTGTTTGAAGATTATCTGTCCATCTGACCTATGTATCTGTAAATCTGGATAACCTAACTAACATAACTACAGAGATGACAAGCATAGGTGACTATAAATCTATAAGTCTTATCTACCAATATAACCTAAGGACTAAGGCTTCATGTAAACAAGGTAAACAGTCTATAAGTAAATGTATGGTAAAGAACAATGACTTAAAAATTGTGACAACACAAGATATTTATAACAGGGGTAGGAATATATAGTGTAATATACAATATGACAATAATCTTAAATATATATCAATATACAGAATATCCTAAACAAAAATAGAACATACATAAAGTATAACAGATATAAATTTACATTTGCATCAATATAAAATATTTCAAGTAAGAGTAGAAATATATGTACATTATAACAAATATAGTTCTGTATTTGTATCAATATACAAATTATCTTAAACAGGAGTATAAAAATAGTTTACATTTGTATAAACATATAAGAATTCATAACAGTGGAAATTACAGTGCAAATTATCTAAGGTTGCTATTTTACTAAATTTGTTTACTAGTATATACAATAATCTACCATAATGTCTTATACCTATCCATTCCATTTCTTCTCCCCCATTTTTCTTAGGAGAATATTGAGTTTAATATTTTCTTCCACCCCAACCCTATAACCATCATCCATAACCCTGAGAAACATGAAAACTTAGAGAGAAGGAGCATTGTTTTCTTAGAATTGCTTCCTGCTTTTTGGGGGTTGAAGGTATCTCTGTTGGGTACTGTGAGAAAGCTCAGATAGTTGAATCTCAGTTAGATTAACTGTAGATTCCACAGCAAGTCTTAGAGTAATGTAGATGTAGCCAATCATCTTATTAAATAAGAAACACAGAACCAATGTAAATGAGAAAGCCAAGAGGTCAGAGCTCAGAGCAAAATCTTACCCTTCCTCCTGCGGTGCTCCTACCTCTCCGAAAGAGAGCTACTTCCTGTGTGTTTGTCTTTAATATAGTCTTTCTGTTCTACCTTCTCATTGGCTGTAAACCCAAACACATGACTGCCTCTGTAAGTACAGCCCTCCAGGTCTTAAAGGCCTATGTCTCCAATGCTGGCTGTATCCCTGAACACACAGCCTACCAAGTGCTGGGATTAAAGGCGTGCACCACCACTGCCAAGCTCTTGCTATGGCTCTAATAGCTCTGACCCCCGGGCAACTTTACTTATTAACATACAATTAAAATCACATTTCAGTATAAATACAATACCACCATATTTCCCCTTTTCTATTTTAATAAAAAGAAAAAAAGCAAAAGGTTATAACTAATGTAAGAAAAACTATATACGAAAGTACAATAACTATATACAATATACACAAGTAATAAATACCTAAACAATGTCTAGTCCATTTGTATTTGACAAATTACAGAAAATAATTCCATTATCTATCCTATTTTGGTAAGTCCAAAATGTATCTAATTCACTTTCTATCCTAATTAATCTTCAACTATAACTAACTAATCTTCAACTATAACTAATCTTCAACTATAACTAACTAATCTTCAACTCCCTCAGAGACCCAAGAAGGAAATAATATTAGCTAACAAAAACAAAAACAGGAAGTGCATGCAAGCAACTTCCAAAAAATTTGTGAGTTGACAGAAACAGCCAGCTGGCCGGACAGTCACCTGAGGATTCTCTGCAGTGTTGGGGCATCATCTTCAGCTTATAGGCTTAGCATATCTGACAGACTCATTTGTGAAGTAGGATATACACAAGGTCAACAGTTCAACCTCACATTGGGTGAGAGCAGTCCATGTACCAGAAACACCTGAATTCCACTAGTGTCATGTCATGATTCAGGATTTTAAATTCTGGAAATTGTTGATGGTTTTTGTATTCAGCTGTCCATTCTTCTTGGCTGTGTATATATGGCTTCATCTCAGCATCTCCTTCTTCTCCACATCCCTCTATTAAATGCCAGTCTACTATTGAGAGGCATGAGCTTTCAGCTGCTGTTCCATTGCAAAACAGAAGCCATTGGCCCACTGCCTGTTAAGCTGCCTTCGAAGAAATGGGGACTGTACCTTTTCCAGATTGCAAAGGCCACTTCAGGGATGGAGCCATATTGTCCTGGCCTCAGAAGATGCCTTTTGATAAAGCCATAACCACACTTGTTTTGGCAAGAATCAGTAGTCCTTTGTTTCGTGTTCTGTCTGTCCATTTTGCCCTGTTGATTCAAGAATACTTTGTTGTCCAGTGGCTAACTTTTGCCACAATGAAAGTTAATTCCATATGTAGTTTCTTCAATGCCCATATTTTCTCTGAAGTAGATTGGTACTGCCAGGAGCCAACATGTCTCAAAAAAGAAAAATTTCTAAGTTATTAAAACATTTTAAATGCCATATTCTGTAGATCTCTGAAGGGTTTGAAGATGACCTGTCTAAAATATATCTGCTCAATTTTTAAACATATCTAATATGAATACAAGTTCTGTTGTAATGTTTAACTACTAACTTTCATTTATTTATATCCTAATAGTTGGTAATAATAACGTTCAAGGATCAGAAAATTGCATTACATTGTTAAATGAATGGTATAAATACAATTAGAAATAAACATATAGCATTTTCTAACAATATCAATTTCAAATTTGTATACAATATAAAACAATCCAATCCAATGTAAAGTATTTAAAACTAGTAATTGTCGTTTTCTTTTCTTTTTTTTTAAACAAGAACTTTAAATCTAATCACCTTTGCTTAGCCTTTTTCCTAACCCTTGACAAGAACTTGTAACCAACCCCCTTAAACAATGAAAATTATCCCAGACCCAAAACCCATTAAAAGGACCAAAAAACCACCCGCCGCACACCACCTCTTTGGGAATGTGGTCGTCGTATTCTTAAAATTGCTTCCTGCTGGGTATGGGCGAAGTTATCTTTATCCTGAAAGAAAAATTTTAGGTTAATTTTCAAATACTAGGAAAGGTAACTATATCCTTCACTATCCAGTCTGTGTATATTGCCAAAGTTCAGGGTTTATCTCAAGTCCTTATTCAAGTAGTCTTTGAGACTGGATCATCTCAGCTAGTCATCTCAAAATTGCTCTGAGCACCTTGTAGTTCAAAGTTGATCTGTAGATGATGTTTGTCAGCTTAATGATATTATTATTGTCCACGTGGAATTGTTGTTGTTGTGGGGCCCCATCTTCTTCCTGGAGACTTCAGTTGATGTTAGGCCTGGCCGTGATTTCCTGCAGAAAACTGATAAGAGACTCGAACACAAAGACATATATATGCAGGTAATTGAAGCCTTTTCTCTAGAATTAGTTAGTACTCTATATGACCATTCATATCTTAACAAAGTTTAAAATGTGTGTATGTATATATATATATATATATTAATCTTGTAAATTTTGATATAAAATTCATACTTTAAGAAAAGTTTAAAAAAATCAGAATAGAATCAAAGAGTTGAGATTAGTAATAGAATAGTCCCTTAACTAATTTGGCTTTTGTCCTGTCCCATAGCAGAAGATAGCTCTTTTATTCTGGCATGATACAGAGAGTTTGCATTTTCCTTTTAACAACATGCTTGAGTTTAAAGAAGGAGAGAGCCATTCTCCAACTCCAAAGTCAGCTTTAAATTTTAATTGACCTGGGACTATTAGAAGACCAATAGTGTTAAATCTTTAGAGAAAAGCAGAAACAAACATTTAGGTAGACATAAAATTTTTTAGATAATATATACCCATGTGCCGTTTCACTCTGTTTCCTGGGATAGATGATTTGTCCCTTTTCTTCAGTTGTCTCATTTGTCTTGTGTTCTTCAGATTCATTAACCTTCATTCTCCTAAAAGACAAAAACAAAAACCTTTCCCCAAGACTAATTTTGGGGATGTTCCTTTTTGGCAAATTATTATCTGATTAAATGAAAAGGCATGTGTTACTGGTACAAGTTAGTTTAATTTGGATGTTCATGCTGATTGATGAACTATCACCTCCTCTAATTAAGAGGTCTCTTGTTCAAATCGAACCTTTATCAATTTTGATGGTACCCACAGCTTATCTTCTCCCATAGAAACAAAAGCAAAACCTCGTCCCGAACGTAATGCATACCCTGGTTTCCATTCTGAGGTCAGCACATCCTTAAAGTATATAGACTGATTTAATTCTGTAGTTTTTTCTATTATCCAATGTCTCTCTGCAGCTGTTGTTCCTTTCTCATTGGCATTGAGAAAATTCAAAGTTAATAGAGCATTATGCAGTCTATTTCTGGTTTTTTTTTGTTACCCCTTTCTGTTTCTTTAGCATATCCTTTAGAGTTCTGTTTGATCTTTCTATAACTGCTTGACCTTGATTATGTGGTATACCTGTAATATGTTTTATATTATAATAAGCAAAAAACTGTTTCATTTTAACAGAGACATATGATGGAGCATTGTCAGTTTTCATTTTTGCAGGTATACCCACGATGGCCATAACTTCTAGCAAATGAGTGATTACAGAATCAGCTTTTTCAGAACTCAAAGCAGTTGCCCATTGAAATCTTGAATAAGTATCGATGGTGTGGTGTAAATATTTCAATTTTACAAATTCTGCAAAGTGAAACACGTCCATCTGCCAGATTTCATTCCTCTGAGTACCCTTTGGGTTACATCCTGCTGGTAATGGCGTTTGATTGTAGAAGGAACAAGTAGGACATTTCTTTACTATTTCCTTGGCTTGTTGCCAGGTTATGGAAAAATCCTTTTTTAAACCTTTACTATTGACATGATGTTTTTCATGAAATTCTGAGGCCTCCAGCACATTTCCTATCAATAATTTATCAATCTCATCATTGCCTTGTGCTAGAGGGCCTGGCAGACCATTATGGGATCAAATGTGAATTATATATAAAGGATGACTCCTTTTCCTGATTGTATCTTGTAATTGAATAAATAGTGAAGTTAATTCTGAAGCATCAGGGATAAATTCTTCAGTCTCAATATATAATACCACTCTTTCAGCATACTGAGAGTAAGTTACTATGTTGAGAGGTTCTGAAAAATCCATTAATACCAACGGAATAGCATAAAATTCTGATTTTTGAACTGAGTTATAAGGACTTTACACCACTTTACTTAAATTTTCTGATTTGTAACCTGCCTTTCCTTCTTTGTTGGCATCTGTATAAAATGTACGAACTCCAGATATGGGTTTTTCCCATACAATTTGAGCATCTAGCTGTTCTTCTACCAGCTCTTCTAAAGCCTGAAGTTTCTCTGTTGTTAAAGGCCATTGCTGGACCCATACAGGCTTGTCTGTTAACCATTTTAAATGTAGAGCTATTGGTGTCTTTGGAAGATCATCAGTTGTTGTGCCCTATTCTTGTATAATATGGATGGCTGATGACCACTCATTAGAACAATATCTTCTAATATTTCTCTCAGAAACATGTGCTAGTTTATGATTTGTTTCTGAGATTGGAGGGATGCTAATCTGAGTATTCCATAGTTGCAACAAGTCTCAACCCCACAGGTTCATAGCTATGTTAGCCACATATGGTTTTAATTTTTCTCTCTGTCCTTCTGGACCTATACATTCCAGCCATCTTGCACTCTGTTTCCCCTGAGATAATGTCCCAATTCCTAATAGTTGAACGTTTACCTCCTGAAGAGGCCAAGTTGGATGCCAAAATTCTGGTGCAATTATGGTAACGTCCACACCTGTGTCTACCAGACCAGACAACAAAACACCATTTATTTTTATCATTAATTTTGGTATTTGTTCATTAATAAAAGTTTGCCAAAAAATTTTCTTTATGTTTTCTCCTGAATTTTCTATTCTCTCTGTTTCATCATCCTGACCAGCATGATTTATTCCAATAGGCATTGGGTTATTTAATCGCTCTGAGCAGGGGTTTCCTCTATGGCTGCAGGAAATGTTTGAACTGGATTTGCTATGGGGGCCTGCATGTGGCCCCTCTGGGAGTTTCCCGAAGACTGAGGCAAAGGATTACCCTGTCTGTCCTTTGTTGATCTTCATTCCTTGGTCCAGTGTTTTCCCTTACCACACCTTCTGCATACTCCAGAAGGAAGGGGCATTCTGTTGCCAGTGTTTCTTGAAGAAACATTATTTCTAGGACTGACCTGTTTACAGTCCCTTTTCAGATGTCCTTTCTTTCTACATCCAAAACATCTAACATTTCTCAAACCCTTTGATATTGCTTCTCCTACCCACATATCATCATGGTCATAAGCCTCAACATTAACTGTATCTTCTCCTACCCACATATCATCATGGTCATAAGCCTCAACATTAACTGTATCTCTAATCCAATCTTGCAAAGGTGTAGATCTTGCCTTTAATGGCCTCATTTTCTTTTGCATGCTGCATTCGCATTCTCAAGGGCCAAAGATTCAATTATTATCTTACTAGCTTCTGAATCCGAGACCATTCTCTTTACTGCTGAAGCCAGTCTTTGTAAAAAATCTGTGAAAGATTCTTTTGGGCCTTGCATAACCTTTGTAAATGACTAAGTTTTTTTTTCTGGTTCCTCAACTCTGTCCCATGCATTCAAGGCTGCTGTTTGACATAAAATTAGGGTTTGGACATCATATAAACATTGTGTTTGTAATGAAGCATATTGGCCTTCTCCAATAAGCTGATCCTGGCAAACTTGTATTCCTTTATCCCTCCATTGTTTTTCTATGTTTTTAGCCTCATCCTTGAAACAAGTTAAAAACTGAAGCCTCTGGCTCGGTTCAAGAACAGCTTGTGCCACGAGGAACACAAGAATGGGCTCCCACAGGACATACAGAACATCCCACAGCACTTCCCCCCCTTTTTTTTCAAAAAGGAAGTTTTTAACCTTAACAAAGTAAAATTACATATAATTTGGGAATTTGGGCATAGCTTTTCTTATTACTTCCTGCTAGAGGGAGGTGCTTTATCTTATGGGGATACAAAGAAAATTTTAGGATTATGGAATAGTCCATGAGTCTGTATTGTCTGAGCCAGTTGCCTTGAATCCAATCTGGACATTGAATCATCTGGGCCATGGTGTCATCGAAGACCTTTCAGTGGGTCTTAGCTGGTCAAACCTGATATATCTTAATCTGGACCAAATCCATAGCCTCTTGCTTTCTGTGAAAACTAAATCAGAGCCTCCTTTCCAAAGCAACATATCCTTACATCTAAATTTTAAAGTCAAGGAATCTTTAAAATATACATGTTGGTTTAACTCAACATCTTTTACGATCAAATGTTTTCTGTAGTTAAAAATCCCAAAGACAACACAATCCAGATTCTCTGTGTAATATTCATCTTTACATGGCTTATTTTTTTATGTTAATTTTACTGTCTCTTTAAAGACTTTTTTTAAAAAAACTTTCTATTTCTTTTTATAACTGTCTATGTTCCTTTTCCTCTCTCTTCCAAGCCTATGTACATTTTTACACACATTGTAAAGCATTTAAAGTCTTGTTTCATCTGAATCTGTCTTATTGTGAATCTATTGCTTTAAGCTGCAGCATTTGTAAGCTGAAACAGTGCTATGGCTGCTGGCTCCGCCCACCTCAGCTTCCCAACATGGTGGTGGTAGTTTACCGCCAGCTCTGGGAGCTATCTTGGGTCTATGCTTTTATCCAAGCAGTGTATAGCCCAGAAACCTTTTTTGTTTTGTACTAGCAAAGGCTAAATCCACCACACAGCTTAATGTGTTGCTCATTTGAGAGACACAATTAGGAAGCTGTTTTTAGCTCCGTTTTAGAATCTTTTCTCAGGTTTTAGGTGGAAACTCTTGCCAACATGTTGGACGCCAGAGTAATGGGTAAAATTTTATCAAGAAGTGTAGTATGATGATGATTACCATGGCATCATTCTGGATTGGGTAGAGTTGTTGTTGTTGGGGCCCCATTTTCCTTCTGGAGACTTCAGAGATTGCTATTGGAAAAACTCATTTTTTTATCAAATGGAAAGTTTGGATTTAAAGAGGACATAACATGTAAGAAAGGATTCTGAGAAATCAAGACTGAGCATGGAGAGAATTAGAACCTTGAAGACAATGATTTCTTTTTATTGGTTTCCTTCTGTCCCAAACCAGAGGGCTCTTCTGATATGGGACTGAAGAATTTCTCAACCTTTTCTTTTAGCAATTTTGCTTGGGTTTAGAGAAGGAGTGAACCAATTCCATCTCCAAAGCCAGCTTGGTTTATAACTGAATTTGAACCACAACTTTTCTAGATTGGTAGAGATAGAGATATTAGACAGTGAGAATTTACCCTGTGTAGATTGGTACCAATAGATTCTTTCTTTCTGCTGTAAACATCTGGATATGCAAGGCCTTATGATTTTTGGAAGATGGGTATTTCCATTATCCTGGAAAGACAAAAACAAAACCCTACTCCAACCTTTGATTGTTAAATTTTTCTTGCAACTTGTAGAGATGTCACATTGGTGGATGAGCTTTTACTTCTCCTCATCAAGGGGTTTCTCTTGTTCGAATCAAATTTTTATTAATTTTGTTGGTATCCATAGCATTTCTTCTCCTGCAGAAACAAAAGCAAAAGCCCTTCCCCAACGTAGAACATACCCAGGTTTCCATTCTGAGGTCAGCACATCCTTGAAATAAACCAGTTGGTTTAGCTCAGGAGTTTTGTCTGTCGTCCAATGTCTCTCCACAGCTGTTGTTCCTTTCTCATCAGCATTGAAAAAAATTCAAGATTAATAAAGCACTATGCAATCTATTTCTAGGAGTCATTGTTACCTGTTGCTGTTTATTTGGCATATCCTTTAAAGTTCGATTGGATCTTTGAATGACTGCTTGGCCTATGGGATTGTGTGGTATACTTGTAGCATGCTTTATAGTGTAATAAGCAAAGAACTGTCTCATTTTATTGGAGACATATGCTGGGGCGTTGTCTGTCTTAATTTGTACAGGTATTCACATTATGGCCATAACTTCTAATAAGTGTGTAATCACAGAATCAGCCTCTTCAGAATTCATAGGAGTTACCCATTGAAATCCTGAATAGGTGTCAATGGTATGATATACATACTTTAATCTTCCAAATTCTGCAAAATGAAACACATCCATCTGCCAAATTTCATTTCTTTGTATACCTTTTGCATTGCTCCCTGTAGGTAATGGAGTTTTGTTATGGATGGAACAAGTAGGATGTTTTTTCACACTATCCTTAGCTTGTTGCCAAGTGATGGGGAAATCCTTCTTCAAACCTTTGCTATTTACATGGTATATCTTATGAAATTCTGAGGCTCCTGGTACATTACCTATTAGTAACTGATCAATCTCATCATTATCTTGTGCTAGAGGTCCTGGCAGACCTGTATGGGATCTGATATGTGTTATATTTATATAGGATGTTCCCTTTTTCTCATGATTTTCTGCAATTGTATGAATAATGAAGTTAATTCTGTATTATCAGGAATGAATTCAGCAGTTTCAATGTGTAAAACAACTCTCTCTGCATATTGACAGTCAGTGACTATATTGAGGGGTTCTGTGAAGTCCATCAGTACCATAAGAATGGCATACATTTCTGCCTTTTGTACAGAGCTATATGGACTTTGTACTTACTTAAGTCTCCTGATTTATATCCTGTTTTCCCTGATTTATTTGCATCAGTATAGAATGTGAGGGCTCCAGAAATAGGCTTTTGTCGTACAATGTGAGGAAGGACCCATTCAGTCTTATTAATTCTATTCTCTTGCTTTTGGGATAGTGGTTGTTAATCTCTCCCAAAAAGTTACTGCAGGCTCTCTGCCAGTATTCATTATCTTTCCATAGTGATAAAATTAGTTAAAGGTACTACAATTTCTGCTGGGTCCATTCCTGTCAACTGGCAAAGTCTTAATTTACCTTTTTGAATCAAATCAGAGATCTTTTGTATATAAGTCTTTAATTTTTTATTTGGTTTATATCATAGGAATATCCATTCCAATATGATATCTTCCCTAGTACCTGTGGTGGAATGTCTGGAGGGGAATATGACAAGAATGCATTTAAGTTCTGGATCCACACAATCCACACATGCTTCTCGAATTGTCTTTTCTACTAGAGCCAATTCCTTCTCACCTTCGGCTGATAATTCTCTTGGACTATTTAATTCTTTGTCCCCTTCTAGAGTATTAGACAAATTTTGTAGTCCATCTTTGGGTATTTCCATGATACCTAGTAAGTTGGAAATGCTTCCTAATAACTTTTGAAAATCATTAAGAGTCTTCAATCGATCTCTCCTTAGATGTACCTTTTGGGGTCTATTTTTTTGTAGCTCTATCTTATATCCTAAGTAATTAATAGAATCTCCTCTTTGTATTTTTTTTTTCAGTAGCAATTTGCAGTCCCCAGAGAGGCAAAACTTTTTTTTACTTCCTCAAAAATGCTTTCTAATGTGTCTAACTTTGGACCAGCTAATAGGATATCATCCATGTAGTGATAAATTATGGATTGTGGAAACTTTACATGAATTATCTCCAACGGTTTTTGCACAAAGTATTGGCACAAGTTAGGGCTGTTTAACATTCCCTGTGGGAGGACCTTCCATTGATATCTCTTGATTGGCTGAGAACTGTTATAATTAGGTACTGTGAAGGCAAATTTTTCTCTATCATTTTCTTGTAAGGGTATGGTAAAGAACACTTTTTAAGTCAGTAACTATTATAGGCCATTCTTTGGGTAGCAGAGAGGGCAGGGGCATCCCAGTCTGTAGGGAGCCCATTGGCTGAATTACTTTATTAATAGCTCTCAGATCTGTCAGAATTCTCCAATTCCAATTACCAGACTTTTTAAAAATACCAAATACAGGAGAATTCCAAGGGCTGGTAGATTCTTCAATGTGTTGAGCATTTAAGTGCTCTTGAACCTGCTGCTCTAAAGCTTGTAGCTTCTCTTTTTTCAAAGGCCATTGTCCAATCCAGATAGGTTTATTAGTTAGCCATTTTAAAGGTAAGGCAGTTGGTACTTCTGAAATTTCAATAGCAGTTGTGCTCTGTTTGTGTACAGCCTGAATGGTTGGTGATTTTTTTTATAGCATGTTATGATATTATTCCTAGAAGCATGCATTGGTCTGTATTCCTTTTCTGAGAGTATAAGAATTTTAATCTGGGTATTCCACTGTTGTAACAGATCTCAGCCCCAAAGATTTACTGCTTCATTTGCTACATATGGCTTCAGTCTTCCTCTCTGTCCTTCTGGCCCTATGCATTCAACCCATTTCAAACTCTGTTTTATCTGAGATAGGGTGCCAATCTCTATAATTTGGACACCTACCTCTTGAAGAGGCCAATTTGGATACCATGGTTTTGGTGTAATTATAGTCACATCCACACCTGTGTCTACCAGGCCCTCCAGAACCAGGCCATTAATTCGAATTCTAAGCTTTGGTCTTTGTTCATTTATGTAAGTCTGTCAAAATATTTGTTTTATTGTGTTCTTTGTAAACTGTGATCCATCTATCAGAGCTGTTTTATCATCCATTGCAGTATTGGTTTTCACATTAGGCATTGGTTTATTCCGTTGTCCTGGAGAGGAATTTCTTCCACAGTGGCTGGGAATGTTCATACCATGTTTGATTTGGGGGCCTGCAAGAGGCCCCCTGAGGTGTTTCTTGCCAGTAAAGAGTTGCCTTGTATATCTATTTTTGATCTGCACTCACTGGTCCAATGTCGGCCTTTGCCACACCTTCTACATAATCCAGGAGGTGGTTGGGGTCCCTGTATAGGCTATTTCTAAAAGGAGTATTACTTCTAAGAGTACCCCATGTACAGTTTTTACTTATATGACCTGGTGTATCACATTTAAACATTTGGTACCATGGGGCCTTCTTTCACCTCTGGGATTTGTCTCTCCTATCCAAACCTCATTACTATAGTTAAGAGACTCAACACCATTAGTATATGGAATCTATTCTTCCAAAGGAGCTGATCTGATCTTTAATGGTGTAAGTATTCTTCTGCATTCTGCATTAGCATTGTTGAACGCCAAGGACTCAGTTAATACTTTTCTTAATTCTTTATCTGACACAGCTTTTGTTATAGCTGTGTTCAGCCTTTGTAAAAAATCAGTGAAGGGTTCAGCGGTCCCTCAAATATCTTTGTGTATGGTTGGTTTTCCGGGTTCTGGAATTTTTTTCCAAGCATTTAGAGCTGCTGTACAGCATAGGGATATTGTATGCTCATCATAAGTGGCTTGTATATTCCTATCAGTGAAACATCCTCACCACGTATTTGATCTTGGGAGATCACAAAACCTCTGAGTTTACCTTGTTCTAAATTTTTTGCCTCTTCTTTCAACCAGCTTTTCCACTGTAACTGCTGGCTATATTCTAGAACAGCTGAAATTAACTGATGCCAGTCATCTGGAATGATTCTATGAGAGGTAGACCATGAATTTAACATCTGTCTTACATATGTGGAGTGTATCCCAGACATAACTACTGCTTGCTTTATATTTTTAAAGTCCCTTGTTGAAATTGGTTGTAATGTATATGTATTATATGGCTCGGGGTGTGTGTCATCTGCTGGCTTCTCATGGATGATAACAGGATAAGCCATTGTATGAGAGCCATTTGGAGATATTACAACCTCTATGGTCTTGCCCTTCTACTTATTAGGTCCCTTGTCATGTTTACTGAGAGTTTCTTCTAGGGCTTGCAAATAAGCACCTTTGGTCTGTTCTAGGGAGTGAACCTCCTCTCTTGCAAGGGACTCCAGATTTCTCATGGAATCATAGACGTTTTTTATGTTCCTCAGAAACACATGATTCCATGGACCTTATCTTATCCATTAATGATAATCTTTCTTCCTTATATAGTGTCTGGCGAGTTAGTGTTCTATCCATTAAATATTCACATTTATTATTAATAAGATCAATTTTCAGTACAAGCCTGTTTTGTAAATCCTGATTAGCAGATTCCAGAGAAAGAATGTTTTTCTGTAAGCCTTCATTGCTATCTTTGAAAGCCTGTAAATCCTGGTTAGCAGATTCCAGAGGGAGAATCTTTTTATGTAAACCTTCATTGCTTTCTTTGAAAGCAGATTCCAGAAAGAGAATCTTTTTCTGTAAGCCTTCATTGCTATCTTTTAAAGCCTGTATCAGTCCCAATAATGACTCATCTTTGTTCTTATTATTAAACCAGTGTTTGAACACTGTGTGAATTATTATGATGAATGCCAAAATGGTACAGGCCAGATATGCCTTAGGAAGGTCGTATATTTCCAGGAAAATGTCATTCATCATACGGGCAAAAAAGTTTTTAAATTCTTGTGAGGTAATATTGTCGGCCATATTACAAGAATTACTCAAGATTTGTTAGTCAATTTTAAGGTATAAAATTATCAAGTACTTTTACTTGAAATAAGACGCTGCTTTGCCTATCTTACCTTTCTGTGGTTCTGGGAGGTGTAGTAGCACTTTTCAGCCAGAAGGAAGCATTGGTATAGTGCTAAAGCAGGACCTGTTGAATGCCTTGGCCAGCAGCAGGGTGAGCACAGGCAGCCAGCAGTTTTTCTGGTGACCCCCTGGAGCTTCAGGGCGTGGAGACTTCCAGACCGCTCCAAGCCCCTCTCTGCCTCTACAGACAATAGTCTGCCAGCAGGCAAGGCTACAAACCCCCACAGGAGAACAGGGGACAGTGCCCTGTCTATTTTAACTAGGTGAAACTGTGGAAGCCTCGGGCTAGGGCTGGGAGCCGGCACTCAGGGAGGAGGGGGAATGCCCCACTCAGTGATTTCACTGGTCTGGGGCTAAACTTGCCAGAGGACTGAGACCGGACTACCTCCTTTTCAGGAATGGAATCTTGTAGGTTTTTCCTGGTTTTACACAACTCTGCAGGTGGTAACCTGCAGCTTCAAGCACCCACCAGCTGAGGAGGAAGCTGAGGGTGAGAGCCACCCAAGCCTTTGGAATATACCCCATGTGAGCGACAGATATTGATGAAATTATTAAGGCCACTCTACATAGTTAAAAGGGAGGTTTATTTAGTGGCATAACTTACAAATGAAGGGATAGGTAGGTCGCAGGGTCTGGGAAAGATTCAGTGCAGTCTGGTGGTGTTCTCGGGATAACTCTGCTCGGTCTACCTCCAGCGTCCAGGGTCCAGGAAACAAGAGAGAGCAGCGCGTCTGGATCTCGGGTCTTCAGGGTCCTCTCTTGGCCCTGCCTTGTAGCCATGATAGTTACTGAAGCATCAATGGAGGTGGGAACTTCCAGACCAAAGCTGGACTGGCTACCCACTACAGTGTTTGGTATGTTTCATCTCATGGAGTGGACTTAAAGTCAAATCAGTTAGTGGGTGGTTACTCCTACAAGCTTTGTGCCTCCATTGGCCTAGCATATCTTGTAGATCACTGGTTTTGTAACTGGCTTGGTGTTTATGTTTCTATTTTGGTCACATGCAGAATATGTTTCTGTACCAAAGATGCTAGAACCTCAGCTCTATACAGACAACAGCTCATTTTTTCCATGTTTATTGGTCTATGTATGTGTTGTTTTCAGCAATAGGGATTTGCTGTCAGTTTGTGGCGAGCAACCTATAGTTTTGGCAACTGCATGGGTTGTTTGGGGAATTTCTGTGGGACCCCTTTGTCCAACATCTCAATTAGATTCACTCAATTATAGTATTGGAAGCTCATTTGGTGGTAAGAGATGGCAAGTTGGGACTTTGTCTCCCACATCATTTGGCAATTTTACTGAGATCACCTTCATATCTGCATACATTTTAGCAAGTGTTTATTATGATAGGTTTAAATTCTACTCCTAAAATGTCCATTTATTTTATCTGTGTCTCCCTGTATCCCCTCCCTCATCAATTTCCTCCCACCCCACTTGATACCCCCATCCCAGACCCACACTTACACCAGTAACTATCTAGTCTATTTTCCTTTCCTAATGAGCTCTCCCCATTCTTAGTGGTCCCTTACTATTCACCTAACCTCTGTGGTTCTATGAATTGTCGCTTGGTTATCATTGACTTAACAGCTAATGGCCAGAGGTTAGTTTTTAATTTTTCAATGGCTAGGTAATACAGATGAGCCTGAGGCTTTTAGTCTTTGACTACAGAACCTCCTTTGTCTTCCACATGGATAACAAGGATGGATTTGTTTCCTGGTTAAATTCATTGGTCTCACTCATCTCTGTCCTGGAAAATTCCACTTAATATTCCAGATGGTACTCGCAGCACCATGATTCTTTTTGGAAATATTTCTCACTCACAGACCGAAAGATCACATATCTTTTGTCATATATTTGAAAGAAGTCAAATTACACCTTAGTCTAGCATGGTTGTTATTTATTTACATTTTTGACATATATATTGTATTTTCTTTTCAAGCTTGAATTCTTGAGGTGTGGTTCAAACTACAAGTAAAATACAGTCAAATTGATGAGAATAGAAAGTTCTTGAGAGTTTTTATACTTGATTTACTTTAAAGGGATTAACATTCTACTAGAGGTATTTAGTGATTATTATATAAAATATGTAAAAAATAGAATTTAGGTGATAAACTTGATATGCCATGTATTGATCTACATTCCATTGTTTTAACAGAGTAACTCAATTTAGGTGAGTTTACAATGAAAAGAAACTTATTAAGTTGTAGAAGTTCAAGCTCCTGGTGTGAGCATCACTCAGGTTGATTGAAAGCATCATGATAATGGGAAAATGTGTGACTAAACCAGATAATGGCTAAAGAATGTGTGACTTGAAAAGTCAAGAGAAGAGAAAGAACAGGTTTATGTCTCCCACAGAAGTTAACTCAAAGTCTAATTAGGACTATTTTAACCATCTATAGGGTACGGGTTTCTAATAACCTTCAACAAAGGTGTCCTCCTAAAGATCCCACTATATCTACACAGCCATATTGGGCACAAACTCTCTGACAGGTGAAACTTTGCAGACAAATGATCAGAGAGCTAAAAGGGTATATATATGAATATATGTCAATTTATTCATGGATGCTAAGGGAAAACAGATGCACATATACAGGATAAGGTAGATCCAGTTGCAGAATCCATCTGGTGAATTGAACCAGCTCTCTAGTCTCTAGTCATACCAAGAGAGAAAAAGTACACAACCCTGCTCAGTTTTAAACAGTCACATACCCAGAAAATACCATGGCTCTATCATGCCAGATACCCCAAGGTCCTTCATTAGCAGTGTGAATTCCCACAATAGACAAACCACAGCTCTTGTGACTTGAAGTAGAGTTTAAAAGTGAGCAAAAATAAGCCAGACTCTGGGCTCTCATCTTGTGGATCTTTTGATGTCTGATGACATGGTGCACTTGTACATCTTACCAGGTTGCTTATCTGCTTCCAAACACATGGTAACCATGCCTATGGTCCAAGCATTCCCTTATGCAGCCCTGCTGCCAGAGCAAGCTCAGATCTCACTAGGAAACCTCTCTGGTTCTTCACAAGAAATGACTTTAACACTGATCATTATAGAAGCTATAATCATGCAACTTATACAGATGGGCAATAGAGCAAGATTCTCTACAACTATAAAAAATCATTATATAATGTGAATTAAACAACATTATGCACCTGCCCATGGAGACTGATACTCTGAGATCCACTATAATGATTGATTTCTTCTAAGACAGAAGAAAATAAGCTAACACTGATGATGAATGGGAATAGATCCTTAGAGGAAATGTGATGGAATAAGAAATAGTTTGGGAAGCAGAGCTATATCTATATCAGAATGACTAAAGCTGAAGATTTTGAACAACAGCTGTAATTCACATGGAAAGGTGGTGCAGCATTATCACCTGGAATATCCTCCCCAACTCTGATAAGCAAATGTCATTAAGAAGAAAATAAATGTCTCCCTGTAGTAAGGAGATGAATGGAAAATTATTTCCCATGGGCCTATTTATTTTTAATTAAAAAATATTTTATTTTATTTTATGAAAAGCAATGTGTTTTACATATTAAGTAACACTATAATTTGTATAGCGTTAAACAGAAGGAAAAATCTCAAGCCTCAGAGCCTCTTCTCATAAAATATATTAAAAATAATTTTATTCTAAGTGAGTTATGGTTTTATTTAGCCCAGCCTGCTGTCCTCAAAGTCATAAGTCTGTGACAAGGCTTGAACTCCTGATACTTTTTTCTCGATTCCAGAGTGTTGGATTATAGGTTTGCATTAGTCTAGCTGTGAAATACTTTGATTGAGTATAACAGTCTTCCAAATAGTATGAAAAAGCTCCTCAAAAAATATATTTTTTTTTTACAGGTCTAACCATCATACCAATATAAAGATCTTTGAACACTATACGGACTTATGCAGTCACTTATTAAGCAGAAAGGACATCATGGACTCCTTAAGGAATAAGAAATTTGAACTGCTGTTTTTGGATGTAACAGATCCTTGTGTTTTCTTGATTGCTGAGAAACTTGGGAAACAATTTGTGGCCTTTCTTCCCTCTCTATTTAGCATTATAGACTATGGGCTACCAAGCCCTTTGTCTTTTGTCCCAGGATTTGGTTCCAGTTTAACTGACCAAATGTACTTCTGGGCCACAGTGAAGAACTTCCTGATGTTCCTTGATTCATTCATGAAGAAAAGAGAAATACTTTCTCAATATGACAGCACCATCCAGCAGCATTTTGCAGAAGGCTCTCGGCCAGTTTTGTCTGACCTTCCACGGAAAGCAGAGTTGTGGTTTGTCAGCTCTGACTTTGCCTTGGATTTTCCTCATCCTGTGCTTCCCAACACGATCTATGTGGGAGGCTTAATGGACAAACCTGTTAGACCAATACCTCAAGTGAGTGAAACCTTAGCTTTCAGTTTATCTTTCATTCAGAGGCCTGCAGGGCTTAGACGGTGTCTTAGTTAGGGTTTCTATTGCTGTAAAGAGACTTTATGACCACAGCAACATTGATAAAGGTAAACATTCAATTTGGGTGGCTTCCACTTTCAGAAGCTTAGTCCATTATTATCATGGTGGGAAACATGGTGCCATGTAAGAAGACATGATGCTGGAGAAGGAGCTCAGAGTCCTACATCTTGATCCACAGGCAACAGGAAGCAACTGTGACATCAGGCATAGCTGAGCATAGGAGACCTCAAAGCCTACCCTCATAGTGATATACTTCATTCAATAAGTCTACACTCAGTCCTACAAGGCCATACCTCCCAATGTTGCCACTCCCTTTTGGGGCTCTTTTATTTCAAACCACCACAGGAGGAAACTGTCTCTTCATAAAGATGTCCTGAAAGGAAGTACTCTAAGACAACAGAAGAACTCTGAGCCTCCATATTTTAGGTTGTGAAAGTACAGTGACAATGTACCCCATGCTAAGTTTGAAGACCTGGTTAGATATTACAAAATGTGAGTCTCTCTATATTCCTGGCTGTGGTGGAATAACTCCTTTAATTAGTATTGTATTTCTAATTGAATTTTGAAATACATATATAATAAATACAGTGAATGTCAAAACACTTAGAATGTGTTAAGGAGGCCAGTTCTTCATAATGAAACAGATAATACTTTCAGAAGGCATGTACCTTGACAGAACTTAGCACTAATGACAAGAAGAACTGCTTCTGTTATTCTGTGTCCCCAGCCTGTTGAGCACTAGGTACTCCATCCAGCTACTGTAAGCCATCAAAGTTACCATGTAGTTCGCATTTCTATGCAGGCTCAGAATCACTATCACTGAAAATTTACAAGTACAGTGAGCCAAGGATGTTAGATTGCTTGTTCCCTGTCACTGTGGTGTTCCCTCACCCATGATGGGAGTATAAACCTTTGGTTTTATACATGGTGGCCAAGATGCTGAAATGATGAAGATGATGTTTCTTCGGTGTTCAGATCAAAGCAGAAAGGGTGTGGGTTTGTTCTGGCTCTGTTGGGTACCACAGTGCTTACCCTTCCTTACAGTTGGTGCAAAGAATAATTTGGGGAGTGATCAGTTATATATATATATATATATATATATATATATATATATATATATATATATATATATATATATCACTGCTTTACATTGATCTTTAAAAAGATCTTTACATTGGTGTGATGGTCGGACCTGTAAAAAAAATAACAACAAATATTTTGAGGAGACTTTTCATACTATTTGGAAGACTGTTATACATACATATATAACATATATAACTGGATCTCACTCTGTAGACCAGGCTGGCCTCGAACTCACAGAGATGCAACTGGTTAAGTGATTTTATGTGCCTGAGTATTTGCCCTGCATTTATGTCTTTGCACCACATTTGTGCCGGTGCCCAGAAGAGGCCAGAAGAGGACACTGGATCCACAGGAGCTAGAGTTAAAGAGAGTTGTGATTGCTATGTGGGAACTGAACTGTGGTCCTCTGGAAGAACAGCCAGTTTTCTTCACTGTTGAACCAACTCTCCAGTTCTGAGTATTCTTTCCAACAAGAGCAGAGTACAAATTCTTCTCTAATACACAAAACAAATTCCTTGCTTCATGCATTAGCTCCCCCAATACACACACACACAAAAGAACCCCAGTAACTTTCAAAATCTTGGATTAATGTAAATATCTCTTATCACAGTAGGGTAAGATAGAAATCAATAATGTGTAAGTAAAAGTGAAAAATCAAGAGGATCATATAAGAATATTATATATCGAGGAAAAGGAGACAAAACACAATGGAAGAATGGAGTGTGATAAAAACAAGACATAGGATATAATTTTTAGCTCTTATTCCATTAGTATAGACAAAGTATTTGAATTGGTAACCTTTCAATATAAGGCACAGATAATGAAGAGAGTACTAATGAGGCTGCTACTAGAAAAAAAAGGGGCTTAAGAGAATCAGAGTGTAGATGATTGAAACAATGAATAGAAAAGCTTAGAATCAATAAAATCAAAAGAGCAGTACGCTGAAAACCATTAGTACTGAGAAAATAAATAAGAAAGAACAATAAAATAATTAAGTCCTAAAGTGAAAAAATACCTACTATTACTTAAAACAATAAAGATTATAAGGGATATACACAAAAGTGATATATCATTAAATTAGGTGATCTATATGAGGGAACATATTTTTATGCATGTCTATTAACATAACTGACTCAAGAAAAAATAGAAAATCTTAAACTTATGAGATTAAATTAGACTGAACAATAATAAAGTCTTCAATTAAGTAAGTCTGATATATCATAGATTAATTGGTAAATAAAGTGAAACACTTAAGAATTGATGCCAGTTCCTTTACAAATATTTGTGGTGGTTCCACGGGAAAAGAGACTTCTCAACTCATTCTATGAATCTATCATTACTCTGTAAACAAAGCTAGAAATCACCACTAGAGGAAAAGACATTCTGTAACACAGCAAGTGAAGAAATATTGTACACTTACAATATTTCTAGCATGAATATAAAATAATACAAATGATGCCAAAAATAGTTAGGGTGGACCTCAAGTTACTAAACAAAAAATTGTCCTTAGCAATTAGTGAACTCCAGAGCTTATATTTTAAGCAACAGGAATCTGTTATTCCAATAAAGTCTTGAATATGTATTTCCTTGGAAGAGCAATTCATAAGAGCCCAATGGTGAAGAGTTGACTGCTAATCAATGCAGTAACTACCTCAGATACAGCTGTACAGGGGTTATGAAAGGAGATTTATCATGTAGAACAGAAGCAACCAAAGCCTGTGTTTATTCGATACCTTGTCTTGTTTCATATTATAGCTGCCTTGGCTTTTACAAACTCCTTTTTTTTGCCTTCTTTCCTTTATGTTTCTTGTAGGACTTAGAGGATTTTATCATTAAGTTTGGAGACTCAGATTTTGTCCTTGTGGCACTGGGCTCCTTAGCAACCCAGTATCAGACCAAGGAACTTATTAAGGAGATGAACAGTGCCTTTGCTCGCCTCTCTCAAGGGGTACTGTGGGCATGTAAGGATGCTCATTGGCCCAAAGATGTCAGAATGGCTCCTAATGTCAAAATCATGGATTGGCTTCCCCAGACTGACCTTCTGGGTAAGCACCTCCTAGACCTTTTACTTTATTTCTGTTAATGTGCTTTGGGACTTAGTAGATAACTGATGTCTGAGTGCTTGGACTTGCAGAAGAAAAGGCTGCTGATAGGTAAAGATATAGCTCCAACAGGCAGGCAAAAGGAGCTAGATTTGCTGGAGGAATCGGGCTGTACTCTAGACGACCATAGTAGCAACTTCCTTGTCCATTTCAACTCCAACTGATCTCAAGACCCAAAATAGATATGTAGCCTTGACTCAACAGTTTTTAACACTGATCTGATCACTCCAACACAATCTTGACCAATATGAGCTAAAACTACTCCTTGGGGCAGTTGCCACCATTTGTTGTCGCTATTCTCACAATGATGTGAGACATCTTTGGTATTTTTAAACAAACACACACATGAATGTAAGCATGCAGAAACATCTTGGTTGTCAGAAAAGTACAGAAAACTCAGGTATTTCCAACATGAATATTGGAGGGTTGAGGTGGTAGGGAGGTATTTGAGTGCTAACCCAAGTAAGCTTACAGTACGATATGGAGAGACTGATTTCTTGAGCAACAGAGAATTCCCTAAAGCCACATCCTCTCATATTATTTGTTTCTGTGTGACTTTTTGGAGACCCATAGTTTCTACACTCAATGGCTGAATCTGAATTATGTACCTTAGACTGTGACTCAAAAGAAACTGGAATATTTTTCACATAGATCTCTGTTCTGTAAAATCACAGGTTACACAATAGGAAAAAGACTTGATTTCCAGGAAATATGGGTAGATTTTAAGTGAGGTATAGTTTGGGATGATCTCTTTATGATCATAAGAAATTTTTGGTAGCTTTCAATATGGACCAACAGTCAAGATCTGTAAATACAGGAGTTCCTGGTCTACCATCCCCTTCTGTAAGCTTCTCTTAAAACAGAGCAGATAACACACAGAGATAAGATTTATGAGAGATCAGATGTGAAAAAAAGAGAGAAGGCTGAGATGAGATAAGTGAAGAAGAAAGCATCAGTGGAGAAGATGAAGATGAATAGAAGGACAAGGAAACTTTCCTGGCTTGTCACTCTCCTTGTAGCTGTCCCTAGGCTCTAGGTCCTATGTTATTTCAATAAAGTAAGGCATCTCTGTGCAAACAAAAGACTGGATATCACATCATGGAACATTGCAAATCTCAAAAGCAACATCAGTAAATTTATTCTTCCCAGCACATTGGTATTTCTTGGGTTTGGTGCTTTACTTGGTATCAGAAACTTGGATAGTGAAATATTGGACCATCTTTCTCTTTTGCAACAGCTCATCCTAGAATTCGTCTTTTTGTCACCCATGGGGGAACAAATAGCCTAATGGAGGCCATCCAGCATGGAGTACCCATGGTGGGGATTCCCTTCTTTTTAGACCAACCTAAAAACATGGTCCTAGTAGAAGCAAAGAAAATTGGTGTTTCTGTTCAGCTAGAGACACTCAAGGCAGAGACATTTGCACTTACACTGAAAGAAGTCATAGAAGACAAGAGGTATGCAGCTTTCTGGGGTTGTGGTCACTTAGTCTGAATGCCTAGCAATAAAGGGTCTTTGTAGTTTGTTTATCAATGAAACAGAATTTTGTGGGATGTGTTATAATACATGTGTGATACATGAAAGTCCTGCTTTTCCTTTGCTAATAATCCTAATTTTAGGTGAGGTGCTGAGAATATGTTTCTACCTGATTTGGTGTGATGATTTCTTATACACACATATTATCTTTTTGACCTCTTATATTTTGGATACCTATAATAGAATTTCAGTTGAAGCAGGAGAGATCATTTGCATGTTCTTAAGGTGGCTAATCTCCCAGACTCATCATATACCTATAGAATTTCAATGGAATCAGAAGAGGACTGTCTTAGTTACTATTGTATTGCTGTGAAAAGGTACCATGACCAAGGCTACATGTAAGATAAAGCATTTAATTGGGCCTTGCTTACAGTTTCAGAGGGTTAGTCCATGATCATCATGGTGGTGACTGTGTCTGCAGCATGAAAATGGAGCAATAGGTGAGAGCTTACATCTTGATCTGCAAGCAGGAGACAGAACGTTCAAGAGTGGGCCAGGTGTGGGCTTTTTAAACCCCCTCAGTGACAAACCTTCTAAAATGAAGTCACGGTTATGAGTCCTTCCTAAAACAGTTCCCCGACTGAGAAACGAACTTCCAAATACAAATAAGTGGCTATGAGAGCCATTGTCACTGAAAGTTGGAAAAAGACCTCTGCATGTCCTTCATGTGGCTGACCCTGCCTCATCAGTGTCTTTGTGTTGATTTCACATCTCTCCAATGTTATCCTCTTAAGAGAACATGTACTTCACATTTTTTTTCTGTCCTTGAGCTCACTCATCATACACTACTTTCTCTTTGACACTGAAATATTTGCAAAATCTCCATCACGTGTGCCATTTCTGTCCGTCCCACATGAGCACACACCAAGAGGAAGCAGTGGGTATCAGTTTCCACTCTGTTCCTAGGGCTCAGGACAGACCTGTTGTAAAGGAACTTTTCACAAATCTAGCACAAATGAGATCATAACCGAGACAGAAACAGATGACCCACACATCCCTTGCCCAACCGGCACAAAGATTTTACAGCCAAACAGGACAAAATACTCAGGTTTCAATGTCCTCTTCATTTTATCAGATATACATCATGTCACACATGTTCAAATATATCTAATGTGAGCACACCTTCAGCACCATACGTGCAATCCTTACAGACACAGTCATTTTTAAAACTTCCTATCCAGGATTAATTTTGATCCTTTTGTGTAAGGTTTTACGTTTTAACTTTTTATTGAACTTTTAGTTGGGACTCAGGTACACAGTGTCAAGTATATGCCAACAGTTTTGTTCAAAGCTGACCTATGGATCTGTACTAGAAAAAGTGTGTGTGTGTGTGTGTGTGTGTGTGTGTGTGTGTGTGTGTGTGTGTGTGTGTAAGGTCTCAAGTACTAGCACAGCACATTGGTAACACATTCTCTCTGTGTCTGCCCATAGGTTCAAGTCTGCAGCCATGGCTGCCAGGGCCATCAGGCGCTCTCACCCCCTGACACCTTCCCAGCGTCTGGTGGGCTGGATTGACCACATCCTACAAACAGGGGGAGGAGCACATCTCAAGCTCCATGGCTTTCAACAGCCATGGCATGTGCAGAACCTGCTGGATGTCCTATTGTTCCTGTTGGGGCTCACTCTGGGCACCTTGTGGCTGTTGAAGAAAATGCTGGGCTTGTGGCTCAGGCCCCAGGGTGTGGTCAGGAAGGAAAAGAAGTCCTAATGTTAGGGTTGACCTGGGGGAGGATGCTGGGAACTCTGGCACATTACATGCCTGCCCCTTCCCTAGCACAAGGAACTCCCAGGGTTCTCTTCTTTCCCTCTTCCTACTGGTGGACCTCCAGTTGTCCTCACTATTTTCTGCCTCTTTCCTAACACTCATACAGTACATTGACTGACTGGTGACTCCACTACCTGGATCCTCTTGCTCTAGTACAATCCTTCCTTTCCCAGCAAATTTCTTCTCTTCACTCCTTTCTGCCACTGGCAGTGTTATGACAGTTTCATCCTCTCTGTGACTTCCATTCTCTGACTCTAATTTCTCATATCATTTGAGATAAAAACCCCAATTAGTTGACAAATTCTACTTACTCCTCTATTTTTTTTAATCTTATAATCTCTCTTTAGAGTTCAGAATGCCTGTCCTGCTCCATTCTACTCTTCCTGTTAGGAAGGAACAGCCTCTGCTAGCATGTAATATCTACCAATTTATCTGATAATGACAACATATGAATGAAGTAACCTTATTTTTCTTGGTAGACATCAAAATTATAGTTCATATGCAGTTGGAGGGTTTGGAGAATCATCTTTGATATGACTGATATGATAGATCTATTTCCCTATGTCTGAGAAATTATAATAAGTAAGGAAAAGGAACTACATTCTATCCACTTATTGGAGTAACAGCTAAAACAGAAATAACAGAGTAACAGTAAAACAGAATAAACTAGAGATTTATAAATTGATTCAGCATCAACTTCAGTGATATTAAGTAAGAAGATAGAAAGTGAAGTGATAAATGTAGAATGTCCTATTTGATAGAAGTTCAGGGACAACAAGCAATGTGTGGCTATTGATAAAATATTATTTTTGAAACCAAGTGTACATGGGAAAATCCTGTGACGGTATATCTGCAGTGTGTGGATGAGGATCACATGTCAGAGCTCATATTACACACAGCCTCTGGATTTGCAGGTTTGCTACTATTGTATATATAAAACATGTTAATATAGAAAAATAGTTAAACCCTTAAAATAAAATATATACATAAATGAATGCACTTCTTCTCACCAGTGTTTTTATAACTATGCAAGCATGAGAAAAAAACTATTGCAATGACAGTTGAGAAAGTTTAATTTGCACATTAAATTCTCAGATTAAAGACAAAGATAATTGCAAATAACCTTGCAGTTTATTATTTGTATTTCATAGTTGTGTGGATTATTATTTGAGAATGCATTATCTTTGCATAGGTTGAGAAAATAAGCAAATAATTTGATGACAATGAACAGTTCCATAGCTACTAAAAGAAGAATTTGAAATGGGGATTTGGAAAGAGTAGTGACATTACCATATGGGCTTTTAGTTCAGCTTACGAGCTGACCCAATATTCATTATTTTATGTGCTAAAGACAGGAGGAGCTCAACACAGAGGTACAGATGTGAGACTTTTATAATCTTAATCAACCTGTTATTCCTTAAATCTGACCAATAAAAAGATAAGAAAGAAAAGCAGCAGTCTTTCCCTAGCAAGGAGTGAACCTTGGTAATATATTCTAGTCTCTAAATACCATTTCCCATGAAAAGGAATCTAGATCCCTTAAAAATGTGTGGTTTGAAGAACCCATTTCCTGCGCACCAGCCCTGGTCCCTGCATCTGCCCGATAACATTCCACATAAGCCACACCCGATTTCCAGACCTCAGCATTCTCTTGCCCAATCTGCTCTGCTCACATATAACACTGAATTGACAAAAGAAGTCCCCATGCTGAGATCCCGTGACAAATTCCCAGGATATAAATGATCAAGGCAACATTTTACCCCTAAACCTATCAGGCCTATAGAAATATTTGTTGACAAGAAATCCCTGTATGAATCCCAGGATGCATAATTTAAAAGAAAATCATAAACTTCATCTAAATTCAAGGAGCTTAAAGAAAACACAAAGAAACAAATATAACAAAATTAACAAAGAAGAACTTAAGAAGAACAAACACCTGAGTGATGCCCATTAACAGCCTGGCATAGATGGAGGAGGGACTAGAGGGGCCCTACTCCTCAATTGTGAGCTGTTTTCTGATGATACATCTTGGGAGAGGGGAGTGATTGTATTTAGTCATGTATCCACTGGTACTCCATCAGTGTTTTTTTTTAATTAAATAATACTTTTTTATTTATTTTACATACCAACCACAGCTCCCCCTCCCTCACCTGCTCCTGCTACCCCCCACCTCTCCCAACCCACACCCATGAGCTCCTCAGAGAGGGTAAGGCCTCCCATGGGGAGTCAACAAGGCCTATAACATTTGGTTGAGGGAAGACAAGCCCCTTTCCCCACATCAAGGCTGAGCAAGGCATCCCAGCATATGGAATGGATGTCAAAAAGCCAGCTCACGCACCAGGGATAGATTCTGGTCCCACTGCCAGGGGTCCTACAAACAGACCAGGCTACAAAAGTGTCACCCACATGCAGTTTAGTCCCACGCAATCTCCCCAGCTGTTGGTCTATAGTCCATGAGCTCCCACAAGTTCAGGTCGTCTGTCTTTCTGGGTTTCCCTGTTATTATCTTGACCCCCACCCATTGCTCCTATAATCCCTCTTTCTCACTTTTACTGGACTCTTATAGTTTGGCCTAGGGCTTGCATGTGGGTCTCTGCATCTGCTTCCATCAGTTACTGGGTGAAGGTTTTATGGTTACAGTTAAGGTAGTCACCTACCTGATTGTAGGAGAAGGACAGTTCCGGCATTTTCTTCCCTATTGCCAGGGGTCTTAGCTGGGGTCATCCTTGTGGATTCCTAGGTATTTCCCTAGCATTAGGTTTTTCCCTAGTCTTATAATGGCTCCTTTTCCTTGCTCTCTCCTCCTCCAACATGACCATCACACTCCCCAATGTTCTCATCCCCCATGCCCTCCCCTTTATCACACCCCAACTCCCAGTTTACCCAGAAGGACTCATCTATTTCCCCTTCCCAAGGTGATCCATGTATCCTTCTTAGGGTCCTCCTAAGTTATGTAGCTTCTCTGGAGCTGTGTATTGTGGTCTGGTTATCCTTTACTTTACATCTAGTATTCACTTCTGAGTGAACACATACCATGTTTGTCTTTCTGGATCTGGGTTACTGTGCTCAGGATAATTTTTTTCTAGTTCCATCCATTTGCCTGCAAATTTCATGAAGTCATTGTTTTTACAGGTGAGTAATACTCCATTATGTAAATGTACCATATTTTCTTTATTCATTCCTTTTGAGGGGCATCTAGGTTGTTTCTCGTTTCTGGCTGTTATGAAAAAATGCTGCTATGAACACAGTTGTGCAAGTGTCCTTGTGATATGATTGATCTTCCTTTGGGTATATGCCCAAGAGTGGTAATGCTGTGTCTCAAGGTAGATTGCTTTCCAAGGTAGATTGTTTTCTAAGAAACCCCCACACTGATTTCCAAAGTGGCTGTATTGCAAGTCATGTTCTGAACAAAACACCAGAGACTCAATCCAGTCCAGGAGGAGAGTCAGATGGAGGAGGTACAGCAATGAGAGTGCTCCCCTCATACCTCTGAAACATCGGCTGGCAGTCCCTAAGGAGCTCAGTGTGACAAGATCTGAATGTAACCTCTGTGTTTGACTAAGTCTGGATTTTCACTGCATGTGTAAGTCACAGGAGCCCTCGAGTGGCACATTGAGCAGATTTCTCTCTCTCTCTCTCTCTCTCTCTCTCTCTCTCTCTCTCTCTCTCTCTATCTCAAGTCAGAAATTCCAAAGAGGCTGATATCTTACAAGTAAATTCTATTGAGAGGAGAAGTTTACAACAGACCCCCACCCACATCCTCCACTGCCACCTAACTATTACAGGTAAAAGTTTATCCTCATTGCCTGCAGAGTTGCTTCACCCAGATCAAGTTCATTATCTAGAATCAATTCAAATAAGGTTGCTGCAGGAATAAGTATATGCCAGTTATGTCTAAGAAGAATCCTTTAGGTGCAAATATCAGAAGATCTGACCATCAATGGGATAAACAAACAATACAAATCACATGGCAGTTTTATTGAGTCAGGCTGTTGTTGACATCTGTTAGTAGCTCTATTATATTAGTCTTCTAAGATGTTGATTGGCTTATGAGCAAGCCTTTGGTACACTTTCTTGATTGATGGTTGATACAAGAGGACCCAGACTACTGTGGGTGGTTAACTTGGGCTGATGGTTGAAGGTGCTATAACAAAGTAGGTTGAGCAAGCCATGAACATCAAGCCAGTAAACAGCATTCCTCCATGGCTTCTGTATCAGCTCCTGCCTCCATGTTCCTGCACTGTGTGAGTTCTAACCTCGACTTCCCTTAGTGATGGACTGTGCTGTGGACAGTAAGATGAAAAAACCCTTTCCTCCCATTGTTTTATCCATGGTATTTTCTCATAGCACTACAAACTCTATCTAATGATAATTAGGAAATATGTCCAATTGCAAAAATGGGGATCAGTACTTAATTTCATTGTAGTATTAATAGAAATAATAAAGAACAGACTTCTGAAGAACATAGAGCTCATAGCACCACACTGAAAGGAAAAAGAAGTTCTCACCAGTCACTAACTGAAATGCTTAGTGGTAGACTTCATCCCCTAGAACTCTAGGGAAAAAATATCTTTTCTTTATAAATTATTTTTTTTGTTAAAAGAAGGAGAGGGTAAGGAAATGGGGGAGAGAGACCAGTAGCATATAAGGGACCCTATAGATTCGGATTTAGATCAAGCACTGAGCCTAGTCTGCCATAAGAAGAGACGCCTCTCAGCTCTTGTCTTTGATATCAGCTTGAGCTATCTGGGTGCAATGCTAAACTAAGATCCCATGTGAGTGACTGAACACTGCTTCTGGAATCAGAAAGCTAAACAAAACTATGATGAAAATGCTTGTGAGGGCAACATAAGATATGGCCATGCTCCTCATGATGAAGTGAGGTAACAGAGGCAGGAGGGGAAGAGGAGAGAAGGCAAGCATGCTCTCATCAAAATCACTTCAAACTCCCCTAGTTTAACTGGCAGCCCCATGCTCTGTAGATTGCTTTTCTCCTCTATTCTTTTTATACAGAACAATGCTTTAAAGCTACAGGAATTATTACAGCAACACTACATCTTTTGTTTTTGAGAAAGTTGAATGCAATGACATGGACACTTAACAATTACAGAAATGCCTTAAATGGCACTTAAAAAATATTGCTCAGTATAGCAGAGGGGGGAAATAGGCGTTACAACATTAAAAGGAGGGAACACAATTGGCAAAATCAGTATAGCTCTTTGGGCACTTGCTGTTCTTAAGGTCTGGGCTCATGTGACTGCCACCCATTAGGATGGTTTCTATGCAGTACACATTCTCTGTGGCTCAGTACACCAAGCACCAAGAGGCAAAGGAAGACTGGCAGAAACCAAAGGAGAGCTGGCCAGTCACTCTGGTGCATATTCCAGACAGCCAGGAAAGGAGGCATCTCCACCTTGGCACATTTTCTTTGCATATCCTTTGCTCTGCCTTCCATTATGTAATTCAGCCCTCTCCCCTCTGCATCTTCCCAGACTGACTCCTTTCTTGTAGTTTTATTTGAGCAGGCCAAAGCTGCTCTGGTTCCCTTGACTATTTGTCAGGGAAACCAAGGGCAGGACTTCATTTTTGAGGATGTGGTAAGACATTTCTTTGGACTAAATAATAATCTGGTTGTTGAAGAATTTGGTGTTTTAGGATGTGTGGGTTAATAGTCTAGAGAGCTCTTTTATGAATGTGTTTACAGTTTGTTGTCTACGAGGTGGAGGAGGGAGGGAGGGAAGGAGGGAGAGAAGGGTAATTCAATTTTCTGCAACCAGATAGCACTAAACACAACTCAATGAAATGCTGAAGCAGAAGCGTAGGTTGGGGCCTGCGTGAATCTCTCTTTCCTAAGGCTCAGCCTAAACAGAACCTTAAGAAATGTTCTCAGATGCAGATTTCTATGTGTTTCCATGTCCCATTTGACAAGAATGTTGGAAATCCAGGCTGAGAACTCTTACAGTAGCAGTCAGCTGTACAAAAGAGCAGTGGGATGAGACAGCCTGTATAGGACCAGTGCCATGAGTCTCCTTTGAGGGGGGAGGCTGCTCTATTCATCCTCTGCCCAAGATCTCCAAGTCCCTGTCTTTTGCTGCTCTGTGAATGTCCATTCATCTGCCATTGTGGGTGTGAGTTGCTAAGTGTGTCTGTGGGGCAGAGGCAACCAACACTCCAGACACAGCCCTAGTCCTCCTTTTCCCTCAAACCTCAAGTTCAGTCACTTGGAATTTGAAATGGATCCATCATTGTCCACAGGGGCCAGGGAGCATATTAGACACAACAGATACATTCTAACTGTGTCTTCCATCTTCTGTGACTTCTCACAGATGTGGCATACATGTACATAGACACACAAGTGCACATTAAAAAAAAACAGTTAAAATGGTGTATTTCTCTACTTTGGTTATTTACTTTTTCTTTTCTGCTTTGGCCAAAACATATGGTTTGCCAGCCATCTAAAATATATAGTGGGAGACACAGACTCCATCAGTTCCAATTGGTTCAACAGGCAAGTCTTTGTTCTCCTAGCTGATCACTCTAGCCTATAGGCTTTAGGCACAGGGGCTCACACATGCCCCAGTACCCCCACCCATTGCAGCCCCATTTCAGGCCAGCAGGCAGGACTCCTGCAGGCAGGTTGAACTACTATCATTCACCACCAGACACTACAAGCCCTACCCCACCCCCAAACCCACCCATCCTCTGAGATCACAGCTGCTCCCTGAGACACAGAGTCCCTCAACTCTGAGTGGTCTGAGAGCTCTGATTGGACCAAGAGCTCCCATTGGACCAAGAGTGCCAATTACACCAAAAGAGGCTCCCTCAGACACAGACACCATTTACACCAATTGGAGGAAGAAATGGGTAGACGCCAGTGCAAAAATACATTCAACAACATAAAGAACAATGTGGCACAACCAGAACCTAGTGGTTCTATATCAGCAAGACCTGAACATCCCAATAGAGAAGAAACAGAAGAAATCCACCTTATAATTAAATTTAAGAAGATGATAGAGGCCTTTAAAAGAGAAATGAAAAGGTCCCTTAAAGAAATCAAGGAAAAGACAAACAAAAAATTGGAAGAAATCAATAAATCTCTTATAGAAAGCCAGGAAAACCAAGAAAAAGCAATCAAACAGGTAAAGGAAACAGTTCAAGACTTGAAAACTGAAATAGAGTTAATAGAGACACAAACCAAGGGAATGCTGGAAATGGAAAATCTGAGTAGATGAACAGGTACTACAGATGCAAGCATAACCAACAGAATGCAAGAGATGGAAGAACATATCTATGGCATTGAAGATACCATAGAGGAAATAGATTCATCAGTCAAAGAAAACACTAAAGCCAATGAAATCATACCACAAAACATCCAGGAAAACTGGACACCATGAAAAAACCAAACCTAAGAATAATAGAGAAAGAAGAAGGAGAAGAATACCAGCTCAAAGGCACAGAGAATATATTAAAAAAAAAATCATAGTAGAAAACTTTCCCTACATAATGAAAGAAAGCCTATGAAAATACAAGAAGCTTACAGAACACCAAATAGACTGGACCCCCCAAAAAAGTCCCCTTGCAATATAATCATCAAACCAGTAATCATAAAGAATAAAGAAAAAATTAAGAGCTGCAAAGGAAAAAGTACAAGTAACATATAAAGGCAGATCCATCAGAATGACACCTGATTCTCCATGAAGACTCTGAGAGCCAGAAGGTCCTGGACAGGCATTATACAGACGCTAAGAAACCATGGATGCCAACCCAGACTGTTATACCCAACAAAACTCTCAATTGTCATAGACTATGTAAACAAAATATTTCATGATAAAACCCGATTTCAACAATATCTATCCACAAATCCAGCCCTACGGAAAGCACTAGAAGGAAAAATCCAACCTAAGGAAATTAGATACATCCATGAAAACACAGGTAATAGATAATCCCACACCAACAAATACCAAAGAAGGGAAACACACAACACTACAACCCCCCCAAAAAACAGGAATGAAAATAAATGGTTATTAATATCCCTTCATATCAATGATTCAATTTGCCTATAAAAAGACACAGGCTAACAGAATGGATATGAAAACAGGATCTGTCCTTCTGCTTCATAAAAGAAACACACATCAACTTCAAAGACAGACTCTATTTCAGAATAAAAGGCTGGGAAAAGATTTTCCAATTAAATGGATGCAAGAAACATGGTGGTGTAGCTATCCTAATATCTAAGAAAAGAGACTTCAAACTAAAATGAACCAAAAGAATTTGAGAAGGATATTATATATTCATCACAGGAAAAATCCACTAAGTTAAGTCTCAATTCTGAACATTTATGTCCCCAATACAAGGGCACCCACATTTGTAAAAGAAACATTACTAAAGCTTAAACCACGCATCAAACCGCACACACTAGTAATGGGAGACTTCAACACCCCACACTCACCAATGGACAGGTCTGCCAGACAGAAATTTAGCAGAGTATTTGGGGAACTAACAGATATTATGAGTCAAATGGACTTAATAGATATCTATAGAACATTCTATCCTAACACAAAAGAATATACCTTCTTCTCAGCACCCATGGAATCTCTAAAATTGACCACATACTCAGTCACAAAGCAAATCTCAATAGATACAAAAATTTGGAATAACCTCCTATATCTTATTGGACCACTATGGCTTAAATTTAGATTTCAAAAATTACAGAAAGTCTATAATCTCATGGAAACTGAACAATGCTCAAATGAATCACCATTAGGTCAATAAAGAAATTAAAGATTTTCTAAAATTCAATGAAAATGAATGTACAACATACTCAAACATATGGGATGCTATGAAAGCAGTGTTAAGAGGGAATTCATAGCATGAGATGCCCACATAAAGAAGATGGAGAAATCTCACACTAGTGACTTAACAGCACACCTGAAAGTTCTATAACAACAACAACAACAAAAACAAAAACAAAAACAAAAACAAAAAACAAAAATCTCACCCAGGAGGAATAGATGCCAGGAATTAATCAAAGTGAGGAATAAAATAAATAAAATAGAAACAAAGAGAACAATATAAGAAATCAATGAAACAAAGTGTTGGTTCTATGAAAAAATCAAAAAGATAGACAAGCCCTTATCCAAACTAACCAAAAGGGAGAGAGAGAGAGGGCATCCCAATTAACAAAATTAGAAATGAAAAAGGAGATATAACAACAGACAATGAGGAAATCCAGAGAATCATCATGTCATAGTTGAAAACCTATCCTGCACAAAATTGGAAAATCTGAAAGAGATGGAAAATTTTCCGGATAGATACCCCATACCAAAGTTAAATCAAGACCATATAAACAATGTAAATAGACCAATAACCCTTAAGGGAATAGAATCAGTCATTAAGTCTCCCAATGAAAGAAAGGCCAGGACCAGTTGGTTTCAGTGCAGAATTCTACCATAATTTCAAAGAATTAATATCAATACTTTTCAACTGTTCCACACAATAGAAACAGAAGGAACATTACCAAACTCTTTTTATCAGGCTACAGTTACCTTGATACACCCAAAACCACAAAGGTGCAACAAAGAAAGAGAATTACAGACCAATCTCCCTCATGAACATTGATGCAGAAATACTGAATAAAATACTGTCAAATCAAATCCACGAACACATCAAAAAATTATCCAACATGACCAAGTAGTCTTCATTCCAGAGATGCAAGGATGGTTGAACACAGGGAAATCTGTCAATGTTTATATACACCATATAAACAAAGTGGAAAAAAAACACATGATCATCTCATTAGATGCCACAAAAGCCTTTGACAAAATTCAACATCCCTTCATGATAAAGATGTTGGAGAGAATACAATGAACATACGTGAACATAATAAAGGCAATTTACAGCAAGCCAACAGCCAACATAAAATTAAGTGTAGAGAAACTCAAAGTGATTCCACTAAAATCAGGAACAAGACAAGGCTGTTCACTCTCCCCATATTTATTCAATATAGTGCTTGAAGTTCCAGCTAGAGTTCAATACTCACAAATAATGTAAAATACCTTGGGGTAACTCTAACTAATCAAGTGAAAGACCTGTATTATAAGAACTTTAAGCCTCTGAAGAAATAAATTGAACAAGATATCAGAAAACGGAAAGATCTCTCATGCTCATGGATAGGTAGGATTAATATAGTAAAAATGGCATCTTACCAAAAGCAATCTAAAGATTCAATGTAATCCCCATCAAAATACCAACACAATTCTTCAGAGACTTGGAAAGAACAATACTCAACTTCATATGGAAAAACAAACAAACAAACAAACAAACAAACAAACAAAAACCAGGATAGTTAAAACAATCCTGTACAATAAAGGCATCACGATCCCTGGATCACTCTGGAGGCATCACGATCCCTGACCTCAAGCTCGTCTATAGAGCTATAGCAATAAAAATAGCTTAGTACTGACATAAAAACTAGCGTGTGGACCAATGGGATGGAATTGAAGACCATGACGTTAATCCACACACCAATGAACACCTGATATTTGAAAAAGAAGCCAAAACTGTACAGTGGAAAAAAGAAAGCATCTTCAACAAATGGTGCTGATGACATTACTGGATGTCAACATGTAGAAGATTGCAAATAGATCCATATCTATCACCATGCACAAAACTCAAGTCCAAGTGGACCAAAGACCTCAACATAAATCCAGTTACACTGAACTTGATAGAAGAGAAAGTAGGAAGTAGTCTTGAATGAATTGGCACAGGAGACCACTTCTTAAATACAACATCAGTAGCACAGACACTGAGAGCAACAATTAATAAATGGGACCTCCTGAAATTGAGAAGCTTTTGTAAGGCAAAGGACATGGTCAATAAGAGAAAATGACAGCCTCCAGGATGGGAAAAGATCTTTACCAACCCCACATTTGATAGATGCCTGATCTCCAAAATATATAAAGAATTCAAGAAACTAGACATCAAAATAAATACAATCCAATTAAAAAATGAGCTACAGAGCTAAGTAGAGAATTCTTGACAGACGAATCTCAAATGGCAGAAAGACATTTAAGAAATTGCTCAACATCCTTAGTCATCAGGGAATTGCAAATCAAAATGACTCTGATATACCATCTTAATCCTTTCAGAAAGAATATGATCAAAAACACAGATAACAGCTTATGTTGGAGAGGATGCAGAGCCAGGGGAACATTCCTCTACTGTTGGTGGGAATGCAAACTTGGACAGCCACTATGGAAATCAGTATGGTGATTTCTCAAAAAAGTGGGAATCAATCTACTTCAAGACCCAGATATACCACTCTTGAGCATATACCCGAGAAATGCTGAATCATACAACAAGGACACATGATCAACTATGTTCATAGAAACATTATTCATAATAGCCAGTACCTGGAAACAACTTAGGCGCCCCTCCACTGAAGAATGGATAAAGAAGTTGTGGCACATATACACAGTGGAGTACTACTCAGCAGTAAAAAACAATGACAACATGAAATTTGCAGGCAAATGGATGGAACTAGAAAATATCATCCTGAGTGAGGTACCCAGAGTCAGAAGGACAATCATAGCATGTACTCACTCATAAATGGATACTAGAAGTAAAGCAAAGGATAGCCAAACTAAAATTCACAGCTCCAGAAAGGCTAGTTAATGAGGAGAACCCTAGGAGGGACACCTGGGTTGCCCTGGCAAGAGGAAATAGATGAGATCTCCATGAGTAAACTGGGGCTACTAGCAATAGTGGAGAGGGTGTCTGAGCTGGCTTACCCTGATAATCAGATTGGTGACTACCCTAACTGTCATCATAGAGTCTTCATCCAGTAACTGATGGAAGCAGATATCTACAGTCAAGCACCAAGTCACGCTCCAGGAGTCCAGGCAAAGAGAGAGAAGAGAGATTCTATGAGCTAGGGGCATCAAGATCATGATGGGGAAACCTACAGAGACAACCAAACCAGAGTACAGAACTCATGACCAATAACTGTTGAGCCTCCATGGAACTGGACTAGGCCCTCTGCATAGGTGAGACAGTTGTGTAGCTTGACCTGCTTAAAGGCCCCCCTGGCAGTGAGATCAGGATCTGTCCCTGGTACATGTGTGGGCTCTTAGATGGAACATCTTAAACAGCCTTGGTACAGGGGGAGAGGTTTGGACCTGCCTCAACTGAAGGTACCAGGCTCTGCTGACTCCCCATGTGAGGCCTTGGCTTGGAGGAGGTGGAAATGGGGGATGAGTTAGGGGGAAGGCTGAGGGTTGGGAGGAGGGAGGAGAGGAGGATCTGGGGTTGGTATGTAAAATTAATAGAAAATTTCTTCATAATAAAAAAAGAAAAAATAAAATTATATTAAATAAAATATATAGTGTCCTTCCTTGTGGCACACTCACAGCATCAGCCTAGATTTTTTTGTCTTCTGTTATGAGTAAAATGTAGGCAGCATTTCCTCTCTGGTATCTCAGAAAGTCCTCGTGCCAAAACTGTGATACTTGTGCCCTTCCCTGGTGGAATGAACTGTAGCTCAGCAGCAGGACTAGAGGGAGATTCCGGGCTTTGAAGGCTGTCTGTGCTTCTGTTGCCCCACACTAGCAAACTGGGCAGAGGTTTGTTGAAGGAAAGGACTGAACTGTGCCTCTGACAAGGGAATTGTACATATGATGAGCCAACACCTGGTGGCGCTGTGGTCACAGCATTGGGGAGTGCTTCCTAAGCCTAGTTCCACCTGACAGATTATACTGCTATGGTTTAAGAATCAGAAAGGGGCTGGGCGGTGGTGGCGCACGCCTTTAACCCCAGCACTTGGGAGGCAGAGGCAGGCAGATCTCTGTGAGTTCAAGGCCAGCCTGGTCTCCAAAGCGAGTTCCAGGAAAGGCGCAAAGCTACGCAGAGAAACCTTGTCTCCAAAAACAAAAACAAACAAACAAAAAAGAATCAGAAAGGGCCTTAAGAGTCAGACACACGTTAATTGGGCTGATACCAGTGAAATCATGGCATCTTATTCAGAGACTGTAGTTGGATGTGTTAGTCAAATCTCAGAGCTTCAAGATTGTCTTGCTCTTCTTTATTGGAAATTCAACTCTCTCTTGCCTTCCTCTCAAACCCCAGGTCTTTTTCTCTTTTCTTTTAGATTTAAATATACTTTATTTTATAATTATTAATAAAATTCATACAATTTCAATGATATTTAACATTCTTTAATTTTTTTTAAATTTTACATACCAACCATAAATCCCCCTCTCATCCTTCCTCCCTCTCTTCCCCCCACCTTCCCACTCCCTGACTTACTACCCATCCCCTGCTTCAACAAGTTAAGTTCTCTCATTGGGGGGGAGAACAGCTAAGCCTGGTACATTCAGTTGAGGAAAGACCAAGCCCCTCCCTGCATCGAGGGAGAGCGAGGTGTCCGACTACAGGTAATGGGTTCCAGAAAGCCAGCTCATGCACCAGGAATAGATCCTGATCACACTGCCAGGGGCCCCTCAAGTAGACCCAGCTACACAACTGTCTCCTGTATGCAGAGGGTCTAGTCTGGTCCCATGCAGACTACTAGCAATAGTGGTGACGGTGCCTGAACTGGCCTACCGTGGTAATCAAATTGGTGAATACCCTAACTATCATCATAGAGTCTTCATCCAGTAAGTGATGGAAGCAGATATAGAGATCCACAGCCTACTACCAGGGTAAGCTCTAGGAGTCCAGTTAAAGAAATGGAGGAGGGATTATATGAGCTATGGGAGTTAAGATCATGAGGGTAAATCTGCAGAGACAACTGAACCAAGCTCAAAGGAACTTATAGACTTTAGGCTGACAGCTGTGGAACCTGCATGGGAACCGGACTAAACCCCAGGTCTTTCAAATTTTATTGTTTTCTGTTCTGTTTTAATAAGAGGCTTCAGAATTCAGTTTAAGATTCTATGCCATTCAAGAGTTTGATTGTCTGAGTTACCCCTCAGGCTTCTAGCTTCTATCCTAACATAGCACTTTGAAAAAAGGACACAGTTAATATTGGCTGTTTGTTGATGAATTAAGTGACTAAATGATGAAAAACGATGGTTAATATGGGCATTTCAAGTACCATGTGTGGCTGTAATTTTTCCCCAAATTTATCAAGTCATATCCAGAAAAATCAAGCTCCAACATTACCCTTGGTAGAATTGGTGTCAGGAGAAAAATTGGCTGTTGTCTAGATCCAAGTGTCTGGTCCTCCTAATGTCTATTTTGATCTTGCATAAGGATGCTCCAGCAAATTATACTTTGAAGTTTTTATATTTTGGAACATATGGTGGAGGAAATAGAATCCTGTTGGGACTCAAAAGTCCAATGTCTGTTGTTGATAAAGAATATTAGTTAAAGATGTGTTACGTTTGTTTATGTTGTGGAATATTTGTTTAATGATGCAAAGATGTGTTGCATTCTTTTATGTTGCATTTGTTTAACTCTGTGCAACTATATTGCTTTGCCTGTTTAAAACACCTGCTTGGTCTAATAAAGAGCTGAACAACCAATAACTAGCCAGGGGAAAGTATAGTCAGGGCTGACAGGCAGAGAGATTAAATAGGAGGAGAAATCTGGGAAGAAAGATTGGGGAGTGCTAGGAGAATAGGGTCCAGCCTCCAGGTAAACAGCAAGCCACAGAGTAAAAGAAAGGTACATAGCATAGGGAAATATAAAAGCTCAGAGGCAAAAGGTACATAGGATAATTTAAGATAAGAAAAGCTGGCTAGAAAAGAGCCAAACTAAGGCAGGGTATTCCTAAGAAAGAAAAAGTCTCCATATATTTATTTGGGAGCGGAGTGGTGGGCACTCAAAAGAGCCAAAGAGTCAGTGACTAAAAAAGCAACCAACTACATGTTTGTTTTTTTTTTTTCATGGCTTATGGGAAAGTCATTTTACCAGTTCATCCTTAGTTTCCTGCTGTGGTTATAATTTGTCCTCCCAAATTCATATGTTATGAATTTAATTCCATAGTTTATATGTTAATGACATTTTCAAGTGAGACCTTTGTGATATAATTAAAGTTAAAAGAAGTCCACATGGGGCTTCATGAAGGATATAGTATGGATTTATTAAAAGAGAAGGGGTCTGGGGCTGACTTGCTTTTTTTGCTATGGTATGTGATGTAGTGGGTAGCTGTTTCTGCTTTGACCTTGAAACACTGTCCCTAGAGTGACAGCAGGTAACTTCCACACCTGCCTATGACCTGCCCCTGGGGCATGGCTGAGAGGGATCCCCTTAAGAATCAAAGTGCATATGTGTTTGGCCCCTTCTGGATACCTTATGGTACTGGGAGCTGGATGGGACACCAAGCCCGAGTTCTCTGTTGAATGGTACCTCATCTCTCCAGGATCCTGTAACCAACCCCTACTGGATGTACATTATCTCAGAAGTAAACCTCTCTTGATTATCAGATAAATTATGTGGAATTGCCTTATTAATTACAGTAATATCCTCTGGATTTTAGTATGTGTTTCTTTTTTCGGTGTTGTTCTTGTTGGTATAGTTTTATCTTGTATAGGTCATTATCCCTTATTCCACCAGGACTATATTTGGTAATCATCCCTATTGTAAGTAGTTTTGTATTAGGTTAGAATTTTCTTATTTAGACAAAAGTGGGAAGATGTAGTGGGTAGTTTAGCATTGACATTGAAACACTGCCCCTAGAATGACAGCTGGTAACTGCAACACCTGCCTGTGACCTGCCCCTAGGGCTGTCCTGCCCCTGGGGTATGGCTGAGAGGGAACCCCTTAAGACTCAAGGTGCATATGTGTTTGGCCTCTTCTGGATACCTCATGGTCCTGGAAGCTTGATAGGACACCAAACCATAGTTCTCTACTATGGATAGTACCTCATCTCTCTCAGATCCTATAACCAACCCCTATTGACTTTAAGCTATTTCAGAAATAAACCTCTTTGGATTACCAGATAAATTACATGGAATTGCCTTATTAGTTACAGTAATAAAGTAATACCCTCCGTGATGTAGTATGATACCCTTCACTTAATGCTTAGCGGATCCTCATGCTGTATGTTCTCTGGTCTCTCCTATCTACTGTTTATTCCACATTTCTGCTGTCACAGGTAGTAGATAATGGAGGCATTGGGTCAAAGTCCAATTCACCATGGATGGGTTTGGAGAGGTAAGACCAAATACTAAGTTTCTAGGCTTTTGTTCTTGGGCTCTTCCCACTGAAGTAAGAAATCTGAGATTCCAAGTCTGGACTACCGAGGTAACCTCCTATTTCCAATATTTTCTTACTGAAAAGATCAACTAAGGGAGAAATGTAGGTGTGTGTGTGTGTGTGTGTGTGTGTGTGTGTGTGAGAGAGAGAGAGAGAGAGAGAGAGAGAGAGAGAGAGAGAGAGAGAGAGAAGAATTGGCTTTTTAATAAACCTTATTCAGTATTTAGGGGCATTAACCTATTAAAGAGAGTATATGAGTTACTGGTAAGTATCTCTAACACTCATATTGAGAATCTCAGTGAAGACAGAAGTAACAGAACCCAGGATTTAAACCACTAAATGTAGGATCAAGGGGATATAGGTCACTATAAAGAAATTATAACTATATATATATATATATATATATATATATATATATATATATATATATAAAATTAGTTCAGACAAGTGAGTACTGAGAAATTTACTATTAACTCCTGCTGATGGTCCAGGCCAAATTGGTTTTATCACTTCTATATTCACACGCATTCTCATTTGTTCAAATTTAGCTCCCTTAGCAACTTCTAGATGCTTTCTTTTGTCCCGATCCCAATCTACCACAAGAAATGCTGAGGAGGTTTGGGCAAGGCACTGACCTATGAGTACAGTATACATCATTAACAGCCATTTTATTGTATGTTGTTTTAACAGAATAATAATATTAGGTTTTCCCCTAGACCCATGGCCAACCTAGTCTCAGATTCTTGGGCACGTTAGCAATGTCAGATATATGTTCCATCTCACGGTGTGGTACTTGAACCCAAATTAAATTATAGTTGGTTACTCTCTTAACATCTGTATCACTGTTACAGAAGTATTACTTGTAGGCAGACTGCTGTTGCAGGTCTCAGGTTTTGTAACTGGGTGATACTGATGAATAACTTTCTCCTCTGGTAATGTGGAATGTACTTTCAAGCACCATGAATGTTCATCAAAGTTGTGTATGTGTGTGTGTGTGTGTGTGTGTGTGTGTGTGAGAGAGAGAGAGAGAGAGAGAGAGAGAGAGAGAGAGAGAGAGAGAGAGAGAATGGATCACGAGTCAGAATCACAAGAGTCAGAATCACACTTTTAAGTGTTTCAAGCCAACTGAAATTCTTCTATAAATCAACAGTTGAATCAAGGACAATCACATAGAGAGGGACAATGTATGCACTCTGCATATCATTCCAATTGATTATTTCTTAATTACTGCTGAACTGAGGAGGGATTGGAATGTTAGGACTGACCTGTTTCATCTCCAGTGAAGGACTTTGTCCCTCTCACATACCACTCTGTTCTCTCATGCATCAATCTGTCCTTGGTGTTCTGTTCTGTAAATTCCAGCCAGATGTTAGGTCCTTCCTAAAATCTGAATCCAGTCCTCTCACTCAGGGAGAAGGCCTGACCAGATTTGAATATTTCTCTATGATCTGAATTCTGAAAACTGAGTACAATTAGTACTGAGTGTTTCGTGCTTCCTAATGAACAAAATGTGAATAACATTTTCATCCAGATAGCGTTTCTAGTTTAGTCTTTAATCATTTAATATAGAAAGCAGATCGATCTATTGCTTCCTCTTGGTAAATTTCTTTTTGGAAAGTGTTTTATTGAGTTACAAACTCATCATAATTAAAACAAATAATTAGACATATATGGATGTCTATATTTATATCTCTGATCACAATGAGGATTTATCAACACAGAAGATTTCTCCTATATAGCACTTCATAATTTTTGCTGTTGGCCATCTTATTTTCCAGTAGCCATTGGTGGTCAATAAATATTTTTACTATGTTTGTTTTTATCTTCTGGACCTTATATAAATGGGATCCTAAATTATATATTCTTTCATTGTATTGTTTTAAATGTAAGTTATTATGTAAAGATTTATCCATAATATTTGTAATTCATTGTGTTTCTTAGTCATAGTCTATTATGTGCATTGTCACAGTTAATACATTTCATTTTTTATTGATAGAATCTAGGCTATTTATAGTTTTGTTGGGTGAAAAAAATAACCTGTTGTAAATGTTTTGTACACGCACACACTTATGCACACACACATTTCTGTATAAAAACTATTTTCTCTACCTTGGTGGCTGGAAATGCAGTACCTGAACGTTTTTATGTGGAATTTCATACATATGTGTAATGCATTTTGGTCATAATTCCTCCTCGTTTCTCTCTATCTCATCTACTTCCTTTCCTCTTGAAGTCTCCCTCCCATTCATATCTTTCTGCTTGTACACACAAGCAGAAAGCTTGTTTTGTGTGTGTGTGTGTGTATGTAAGTGTGAGTGTTAGTGTGAGTGTGTGTATTTGTGTGTGTGACAGAGAGAGAAGGAGATGTATCTGTATGTGATATATGTGTGTTTGTGTGCATATATGAGTGTGACACTTCATATATACATATGTGAACATGTATGTGGAAGGCAGTGGTTGACACTAGGTATTATTAGGTGTCTTCCTTTATACTGCTCACCCTACTTATGAGACAGGGTCTTTTATTGGACCTGGAGCTTGTCAATTAATCTAGACTGTCAGGCCAGCAAGCCCAGGATGTACCTATCTCTACCTTCCTGGATCTGGGATTATAGTTGCCTATCTCTTATATGAGTAGTGTGTATCTGTACTCAGGTCCACAGGTGCTTCATGTACCTAACCAGTTCTCCAGTCCTGAGGTCTGATGTTGGAGGTAAGGTAAGATGGTTGTCTCAGCTCCAGAAGAGGGAGGAAGAAAGAATCTACCTTTCCGTTGTATTTTTTTTTCACTTCTAGTCCTTAGCAGATGTGACAGTGCATAGACATTTTGGGTGAAAAGAGAATTTCTTTACTCTTTTCACTAATTCAAAATCTACTCCCATCTGGAAGCAATCTCATACATGACCAGAAATAAAAATTTTCCATCTATCTGAGTATGCTTCAATCTAATGAAATTAGAAATGAAATTCACTATCACATTAATACATTTGAGAAGTATGACAACAATAGATTGGCTGGTGATTTGTTGTGAAGAACAATGCAGTCTCCTTTCTCATATTATTCCTCCTTTTTTGTATCTTTAGTTGCATGACTATGAAATAAGCATGATTATATACAAATATAAAGTCTAAATTTGGACATAGATTAAAAACTTGTAGACACAAAACACAATACTACACAGCAAAATTCAAGCTGTATTCTTCTACATGCTTTGAAAGTGTTGAAGCAGATTCTCTTCTTTGTAGGTGGACTTTACTGTCCTCCCAGCCATTTCCCAAATAACCACACAGAGACTTATTAATTATAAATTCTCAGGCAATAGGTTAAGCTTGTTACTAACTAGCTCATACAACTTAAATTAATCCAAATTCCTTATCTACTTACTCTCTGCTAAGAGTACCTTCTTTCAACATGGCCTGTTTATCTCTTGCTTCTTCTGTGTCTGGCTGGTGACCCTGAGAGTACAACCTTCTTCTTCTCAGAATCCTCCTAGTCTTGCTCTCCTACTCAGACTCTTTGTGCACAACTATTGGCCAGTCAGCTCTTTTATATAAACCAATCAAGATGTGCCGTGGCAAAGATACATCTTTACAGTGTACAAAAGGATTATTCCACAGCATCTCGTGCTTTGAGACTACACTGGTAAACTTCACTAAAACTGTTTAATTTTAGACCATAATGTGAAGATGAGAGCATAGGGCTGTATGGTCCTCTTCTTGGTTTGATTTACAAGTGGGCAGAATTTGATGGCACCTCCAACTTGCTCTTGGGAGGATTGTGCAATACTTCCATTCTGTTTTATGGTGTTTATTCAGAACTGTAGGCTTCAATCTTAATTATTCTGTTGTTCTGGAATATTAGTTGTAGATGTGCTACATTTGTTTATGCTGTGTAACATTTGTTTAATGATGCAAATATTTGTTGCATTTTGTTATGTTTCATTTTTCAACTCTGTAAAGCTGTGTTAATTTGCCTGTCTAAAACACCTGGTTTGTCAAAAAAAGATCTGAATGGTCAATAGCTTGACAGGAGAAAGGACAGGTAGGGCTGGCATGCAGAGAGAATAATTAAGAGGGGAAATCTGGAAAGAGAGATTGGAGTGCAAATGGAGAAGGAGAAGAGGACTCCAGGGTCCAGTCACCCAGCTGAAATGTTAGCCACAGAGTAAGAAGTAAAGGAAGGTATATAGAAAGTTGAAATCCTGGAAGTAAAAGATAGACTGGATAATTTCAGTTAAGAAAATCTGTTAAAAAAAAAAAAGCCAAGCTAGAGCTAGGCATTTATAAGTAAGAATAAGATGCTGCGTAATTCTTTGGGAGCTGGATGGTGGGCTTCAGCCCCCAAAGAGCAAAGAGTAAAAAGTGTAAAAACAACCAAGTATATTTTGGCATTCACTGTGAGTCTTAAATATTCCTATAGCCTGACAAAACTAAAAAAAAAAAAAAACACCCACAAAGTCAAAATAAATACTACTCCTTTAAGAAACTCTGCCTTATAGCACAGCACTGAAGAAGGCTTTTCTCACTAAATAGAAACCAAAAGCTAAGTAAAAAGTGCCTTCCAAAGTGCAGGGCACCAACATTCCATAGTTTGGTGGTTGAAGACAGTTCCTTCTCAAAGGTACTTCTGGTAGCTCTGACTGGGCAGTCTGACTGGGTCTTGAACTTTAGGCTTGGCTTTCATGACCCAAGAAGTGGGGTAAAGCCAGTCCCCAAAGCTTCTCCACTTAGCAGTTTAAAGTTTGTTCACATGTCAAAAAAAAAAAAAAAACAACAACAACAAAAAAAAACTAGAGATATGCAGTAAAGCAGATTCAAGCGAGGAAAAAAAAAACTCTAAATAGGTTCCACTGTGTTTTACAATGTGTGAAGGTTTCAGAAAAAGAAAAAGGCTTTTAACAGTCATAGAAAGAAATAAACTGTTTAAAGAGAGAGTATAAGTAATATAAAAGAAAAAGCCACATAATGATGCAAAATACACAGGGAATCTGGATCCTGTATAGTATTGTTTTGATTTTGAATTTTTTGAATGCTGAGGAGCAAATGACAGCTGCTGGCAGACATGAACTTGAGAACTGGACTGCTAAATTGAGCCCACCTACATACTTTAGAGCTATCTTAACTTTAAAATAATGTCAAAAAATATGTTACATTGGAGAAGAGGTTTAGCTTTTGTTTCCATAGGAAATGAGAGTCTGTAGATTCATTCTGGGTTGATATGGATCATGATTATTTGGGGAAGGCCTCCTGAATCTTGTAAGGTGATATATATCAATAAAGGTAATAGCTGATCTTCCCATGACTTGGCTGTTAGCTCACATTTTCTCAGGGACCCCTAAAGATGCCTTTACACACAGACAACAGGAAGAAATCTGGAGTACATGATGCCAACATTCCCAAAAGATGGGGTGGGTTGTCTTTTGTTATTTGATGAGTTATGTCTGTTTTCTATCATTTACAGGAATATAGAAATATAGGATAAAAAACAACTATCAATCTCATATATTATGCATTAGAATGGATTTTGACAAATTAATACAAATTTATAATTATTTTTGTTATACTGTGTATATGCTTCTACTCTTGTTTTAGGGTATAGTGCTTATGCAGCTCATTTAAAAATGCAAAATATTATTAAGAGATGAGTTTAGTAGTTAGTCTATAATAATTAAACTTGTAGTCACATCTGGTATGTTTTCATGATTAGACAGGTATATTTTAGACAGATAAATGATTTTCAAATACTTCAAAGTTCTACAGATATAGCACTTAAGAAATTTAATGACCTAAGATTTTCATGACAATAAGACATAATCTGATCCTGGCAGCAAAAATTTACTTCACAAAGGGATGATAGGCATAGGAGAAACTCCAGGTGGAGTTTATTTTCAATGTGGCAAGGCTAGCCATTTGGGCAAGAAACTGCTTTTGCCTTGAGTGTTGACAGTGTGCTGTGCAGACTGCACATGTAACACTCACAGGAAAGTCACTGCTGAACTTTGCAAAACAAGGCAAGGCAGTCTTTCAAAATTCTTGCTTCACAGAGGAATCTGTCAGATATTCTGCAGGATTCAGAGGAAAGTGACTGATAAACTTCACCAACACAAGGTAGGAGAGTCCTTCAAATTTCCTGCTTCACTGAAAAGTTTGCCAGATATTGTAGGCCTATAGGCTGAAAGTGCATGCTCCAATGTTACAGAGGAACTTTAGGTGACTGTCTAGAAAGCCAGATGCGTTTACTGTTATGTCATCCTTCATCCTGGAGTCTTTGGTGTTAAAGACTAAATAGTTATAGTTTTTCTTCAGTTAGGTTAAAAAGTAAACTAGGTATAAAACTTTAGAATCACTAAGATAAGATAGATAATGGAATATTTTCTTTAAATTGCAAAATACTAATGGACTGAATATTGTAAAAGAAATTCTTACTTGATAAATGTTTTTGTTGTATAAAATTTTACTATGTTAAGTTAAAACTTTTAATTTTTATTTAGGCCAAAGGGGGGGAAATGATATGGAATACTATTTGAAAATGTACTACATTTGTTTATGCTGTGGAATACTTGTTTAATGAACCAAGGATAGGTTTCATTTGTTTAACTCTGTGAATCTGTGTTACTGTGCCTGTCTAAAACACCTGACTGGTTCAATAAAGAGCTGAATGACCAATAGTCAAACAAGAGAAAATATAGGCAGGACTGGCAGGCAGGGAGATTAAAAAGAAGGAGAAATTTGGGAAGAATGAACAGGAAGTGAAAGGAAAAGGAGTAGAGGACTCCATGGTCCATCCTCCCAGCTACACAGCAAGCCGCAAAGCAAGAAGTAAAGAAAGGTACATATTTTATTTTGGGGGATAAAGTCCTGCACTTAGGCCACTAACATATTTTCATGAATTTGTGACTAGTGAGAGGCCTTGGGCAATAATCTTAGATGTTTTCCCGAATCACTAGCTTACATTGACACTATTGGAGATTTTGAGACTGGCACTGGGCATAATGGCTTGCAGACATGGCAATAGGATACAAATAGAGAAACGACAGAGGAGGCAGAGTCTTGTAAGTTAAGGAATTAGCCTGTAACATGTTCATGGTACATGCCACTTCAAGATGCTGTCATTGACAGGATTTCTCAGGGTCCCTTCATTCACAAAGTAGAGAGTTATTTAGGGGCAGTAAAGAGGATATTTTGGCTAGAGGACAAGTTAAATATTAACTCAGCACCTCTTCCTCTATCGACTCTGGTGAAGGACGGTAAAACAGAATGTCCAATGGAAAGAGACCAGCAGAGACAAGGCAAAGAGCAAGAGGACATTTGGAAGACCAGAATAAGATTTCCTGATTTTACCTTATTTCAAGGCCACAGCCAGTGCTTTGTGACAGAGGCTCACAGGGTCCCTTAGTGGCACACAGTTCTCAAGCTGTGCATCCTGTGCCTGTGCTCCACTTGATTTACAGATGGCTGAGCATCGGATTGGGATTCTAGTGAGCTTATTTCTCCTTGAGGTTCTTCTTTTGGATGCTGCAAAAATCCTGACTTTATCTACAGCTGGTGAGTGCTTGCTAGGAATATAGTCTTGTGAGACCAGTATACTTGGGTTAACATGTCTCATGCAAACAGCATGCAGTGGACCGACCATGCAGGAGATTTTATAGCTAAGCTTAGATCAAACCTAGGGTAGGAAGGGTGCATTGTGCAATGTGGTGCTCAAGAAGGGATTCTACCAAAGAGTGGGGAAAAATAGCTGATGGAAATAGCATCTCTTGTAGAAACAGCAGCAGCAGACTGTGTGGTATATTGTAAGGAAGATAAGAAAAGCTTCTCTACTGGGACTTTAGATTTTGAGTAGATTGGAAACATATCAGTCAAAGTGATCAGTCTATTCCTCCAAAAAAGGGAGCAATGAGAATTTATTGATTTTTCAGGAGTTTGGCTACATCCATAAACATTTTTGATTTCAAAAATAGTTCCTGTTCTTCTGTATAAGCATGCAGTCACTGAAGTTTGCATGCCACCAGGGCATCATCTCATTGTAGGTACTTTTGTGTTACTCTGTACACCACAAATGTCCTGGCTCCATTATTGGTCTGAGGCTCACAACAATTGGGTAGGGCTTTATATACATGAATTGTTAACATGATCACATTCATAGTTAAATAGGATGTGACCCAAAGATTAAGGCAGGAAAGGACACAGATATAATAGGAAGGCAGAATTGATGAATTGATGAATGCATTATCTAATTTAATCCTAAATGTATGTTTTTAGGGAGGACAGGAAGCATTTATCTCAATTGTTCTATTATCAATAACAACTCTGGAGTCAGATATTGGGATAAAACCCTGATAATTCAAAAAAGCTGCAATGGAATAACCAGCTGACCCTCTCCATCCATATTTCCCAGACTGAAAGGGCCTACATATCTTTCTATGCTCTCTATTTCTTCCCATGTTCTCTATCATATCCTGAGTCCTAAAAATTCTCCATGGCTAATTCTGGCCATATAGTCATGGACACTGCCCCCTGATTCAAGGTTAACTTTGTTAACAGTCTTAGAGTGTCATAGTTTGATCTATTATATCAAAACCATGTCCATTTTGTATTGGATAAGCAATTACTGTGGTCTTCCCTAGGTAAGATTGGTTCTGCCATTTTCAGCCTTTCTTATCTGTGTCTGTATTTTTGTTGTTTCTTTTTGTTATAAATGTGAAGGATTGAAGGCTTCTGTGCTTCCCTACATCAACTTTAGCATTTTTATGTTGTTCTTATGTAGCTTATGTCTTGCTGGTGAGACTTCATGAGTTTAGATTCTGATATTCCTAGGAGACACAATCTCACAGCCAACTCCATATTCTTCTGACTCTTAATCATTCTGTCCCCTCTTCTGAAATGATCCCTGAGCCTCAGGTGCAGAAGTTGTTTCATCCATCTGCTTTTGTGCTAGTATTTTTAATGTAATGAAGGTAAAGACCCAACTCTTGAAACTTCACTTTTTCCCAGCCTCACTGGCTCAGTTTGTGCAGTTTGAAATTCTCAGTTTTTCTGCAGGATGAACTCCTTTTCATGAGCACTCATTAGAATGGCTCTTTCCCTGGGCACCCCTTCTCAGTCTAACGAGAACAAGAGAAGGAAACTCAAGGTGTGATGGGCTTTCATCTGTGTTGTGTTATTTCAGACAACACAAATCTAAGTGAAAAGAGTGGTTCACACAACATATAGTTTTAACTTCCCTGACTTCTCCAGCTCTGCCCCAATCATGGTGCTTTGATAACTCCTAATCACTTTTCTTCCCTTTTATTTTATTTTACAATACCATTCAGTTCTACATATCAGCCACGTATTTCCTTGTTCTCCCCCTTCCTGCCCCCCTCCCCTTTCCCCCAGTCCACCCCCATTTCCACCTCCTCTAGGGCAAAGCCTCTCCGGGGGACTGAGATCAACCTGGTAGACTAAGTCCAGGCAGGTCCAGTCCCCTCCTCCCAGGCTGTGCCAAGTGTCCTTGCATAAACCCCAGATTTCAGACAACCAACTCATGCACTGAGCGCAGGACCCGGTCCCACTGCCTGGATGCCTCCCAAACAGGTCAAGCCAATCAACTGTCTCACCTATTCAGAGGGCCTGATCCAGTTGGGGGGCCCCTTAGCCTTTGGTTCATAGTTCATGTTTTTCCATTCGTTTGGCTATTTTCCCCTGTGATTTATCCAACCTTGGTTTCAACAATTCTTGCTCATATAAACCCTCCTCTTTCTCGAGCTCCACCCAGGGCCTAGCCATGGATGTCTGCATGCAGATCCCTCAGTCGTTGGATGGGGTTTTTTAGCAAGACTATTAGGGTGTTTGGCCATCCCATCACCAGAGTAGGTCAGTTCCGGCTATCTCTCGACCATTGCCAGCAGTCTATTGTGGGGGTATCTTTGTGGATTTCTGTGGGCCTCTCTAGCACTTTGTTTCTTCCTTTTCTCATGTGGTCTTCATTTACCATGGTCTCCTATTCCTTGTTCTCCCCCCTCTCTGTTCTTGATCCAGCTGGGATCTCCTGCTCTCATAGGCTCTCTTTCCCTTGACCCTCGCCCTTCATTACTCCCACTCATGTCCAGGTATAACTCCTAATCACTTTGGCCTCCCAGGTTTTGTTGTACAAATTCCATTTCTTTTCTAAATTTATCTTTCCATGCTTCAGCTCTGGACTCAAACTAATGTTTTAAAGAAATTGTAGCCACAGAGAATCTATTGTTTGATGATACGTGTAGGATATTTATACACTGTGTGAAGATATAGTGCTTAATTGGTTTAATAAAGAGCTGAATTGTCAATAGTAGGCAGGAAGTAAAGGCAGGACTTATGGACACAGAGAGGAAGTAAAAGACATAATTGAGGAACAGAAGAGATGGCAAGGAGATGGGGGGAAATCAGACATACAGAATGGAAGAAAGGTAAAAAGCCACATGGTAAAATGTAGATTAATATAAATGGCCTAATTTAAATTATCAGAGCTACTGAGATAAGCCTGCTCTAAGGCCTAGTTTTAAGAATCCATATTAAGTTTCTGTGCCATTATTTGTGAGCTGGTGGCCCAAATAGAAATCCTTCTATAGATACTTGTACCTTTCCTGAAGATCCTAGGATTTTTGGAGAATTTGTTGCCCCAGTTCCTCATGCATCTGATGTTCTTCATGAGCACCCCAGAATTGTTGAGACCTCATGATGACCCTTAATGGCTTTATTAAAAATGGTAGAAACTTGGGTCTAAGAAGAGAAATTTCTTAAGGGCTCAATAGCCATCTGTCCCCATGAAAATTTTTTCACTGAAAAAATATCAGCCATCTTAATGTGATATATTTTCCGTCATTGTGGTAATTTATCAAACAAAATGACTGGATGAAGCAACTTCTGGACCTGAGGCTCAGGGATCATTTCAGAAGAGGAGCCAGAATGATTCATGTAGTTATGGGAAGACACAGTGGGAAATATCCATGAACCACAGGATGAAGAGTGTCTAATGTCTGAGCAGGGTAGCTCATTAATCAAGATGGGAACCTTTAGATTTTTGAAAAAGTTTTACTGTTATGTTTGTGTTCATGATTACTTTGCCAGCACATATAGTATATAAGTGTAGCATGTGCATGAAATGCCCATGGAGGCCAATGAGAGCAACACATATTCACAGCATACAGAAATACATCCCATAGCATATGTATGTATGTATGTAGGTATGTATCCATGTATATATGTGTGTGTCTGTCTACCTACATACCTATCTGTCTATTTATCATCTAAAGAAAAGTTTTCATATATACCAGGCTGGCTTCAATACTGCTTTGTATTAAATGATGACCTCGATTTTCTGGTCAAACTTCCTCTACTTTCTGAGTTTTGGGATAAAAAATGTCTGACATAAATTTTTTGTATGGTTCTTGAGAACAAATGTAGAACTTTGTGTATACTAGGCAGGCACTGTAACAACTGAACCATATATAAATACCTGTCTACCCCACTTTTCACTATGTATATATCTCAAGCTAAATATTGTTTTTGTTTTTGGGGGACCAGCAGAGATCCTCAGTGATTTGCTACAAATATTCAGGCCAGGACCTGTTTGTGTACATGTTCTGCCTGACCAGCCAACCTTCATCCCTTCTAGTAGGCTGGTTCTTCTTTGTCATGGTAGTTAGTTAAAAAAGCAGATAGAGCAGATATGATGATATCCCTAACTTAGAATTTAGTTTCAGATTAAAACACAGGCCTTTCTTTTTCCATCAGCTTATTGACTTTAGTCCATAGGAATGAAATGTATGAAACTTTCATTCACTATGTAAGGTGAAGTTGATTCAATACTGTTGGTTCTACATCCTTTTTGTTTGTTTGTTTGTTTGTTTTTGTTTTTGGAGACAGGGTTTCTCTGTGTAGCTCTGCGCCTTTCCTGGAGCTCACTTGGTAGCCCAGGCTGGCCTCGAACTCACAGAGATCCGCCTGGCTATGTCTCCCGAGTGCTGGGATTAAAGGCATGCGCCACCAACGCCCGGCAGTTCTACATCTTAAAACACACATTTATCCTTAAATATCAGAAAGGCAAGCGGACTAACAGTCAGACAGACACACAGACACATACACATTCACCCAGAGTCTCTCTCTCATATACACAGACTGAGAGAGAGAGAGAGAGAGAGAGAGAGAGAGAGAGAGAGAGAGAAAGAGAGAGAGAGAGATCATTCTCACAGGAGTCAGAATCACACTGTTATTTGCTTTGAGGCAATTGAAACCCTTCTATACATCAACAGTTGAATCAAGGACAATGGCATAGGGAGGGACCATGTGTATAGCGCTCCACTTGACTATTTCTTAATCACTGCTGAACTGAGGAGGATTGGAATGTTAGGATTGACCTGATTCTAGGAAATCTCCAATGAAAGACTTTCTCCCTCTCACATAGCACTTTGTTCTCTCATGCCCACCCATCTTCTGAGTCCTCACAGTCCTGCAGCTACTCAGACCCAAATGAACACAAAGAGGCTTAATATAATGTATAACTGCATGATCATGGCTCAGGCTTCTCACTAGCTAGACCTTACATCTTAAATTAACCCATTTCTATAAATCTATGTCTTGCCACATGTTCCGTAGCTTTACCTGCATCCCATTGCTTGTTGCTCCTTTGGCGGCCGGCTGGCATCTCCTCTCTCTGCCTTTCTCCTTCCTCCTCTCTAGTTAGAATGTCCTGCCTAACCCTATTCCGTCTCACCATTGGCCAAACAGCTTTATTTATCAACCAATCAATGTAACATGTTTTCACAGCAGAAAAAAGACAGTCCTGTAGCAAGAATCTTAAAGATTCTGGCCAACTTATCAGCTGGTCTTGTTTCCGCAGATTGGAAGTTTCTGTGTCCTCATCCCAATGGCTCTCAGCTGAACTGTGCTGCTCAAAAGACTAAAAGCTTAACCAGCCAAAAGCTTAACTAGCCAAATGCTTCTAGTTTCTGGTCCTCACACCTTGTATGCCTTTCTGCTTTCTACCACCACTCCCTGGGATTAAAGGTTCACTTTCTGGGATTAAAGGCGTGAGTCACTGTGCTTGGCTGTATCCTTGAACGGATGGATTTCTGCATCTGGAATGCTAGAATTAAAGATGTGTGCTACCACTGCCTATCCTAAGTATCTAGTGGCTTTTCTGTTCTCTGACCCCAGATAAGTTTATTAGGGTACATAATATTTTGGGGAACACAATACCACCACATAGGCCCCCATTACTTCCCCTTTTCTTTCTAAACAAAAGGAAGGTTTTAACTTTAACCTAGTATAATTACATATATCAAGCAAAAATTACAGTTACAATAGCTAGTCTATTTGTATTCTGTAAAATTAAAGAAAATATTTTATCTATCCTATATTTGTGAGTCTAAAATATCATAATTAGATATGATATTTTAGACTCACAAATATAGGATAGATAAAATATTTTCTTTAATTTTAACGTTCAGTTGGATCTATTCAGCTGGATATTATGTCATACAGAGTAGCCATCCTAACTCTTTACTATGAACACTACTGCCTTGCAGACCCAAAGGTGAGAGGCCTTCCACTGAGGAGACACATTAATAGTGTGTGCTGTAATCTACAATCATATCTGAGTCTCAGATTCTAAAATAAGTTTGGGCTGAGACACATGATGCAGGAATAATGAAAAGGAAGTCCCAATCCTATATTCTGTCTTCAAATAATAATTGAAACTCTCCAGTGAATCTCATGTGGGGATTCTGTTTTTGACCTAATTGTCTTCATTTAAAATTCTCAAAAATATCAAGAATCGATGGGTTGAGATTTTTTTTCTGTAAATGAGAGATATAGGTTGAAATTGTCAGGAGTTAAACTTCAATACTGCAAACAGACTGTTAATTAACACATGAGTAATAAGGAGAAGTGCCAGAATGCCCAGTGAAGGCACGGTGGCCTTTTTGTCTTTCTTGCTTTTCCTTCCTTCCTTCCTTCCTTCATTCCTTCCTTCCTTCCTTCCTTCCTTCCTTCCTTCCTTCCTTCCTTCCTTCCTTCCTTCCTTCCTTCCTTTTCTTTTTTTTGAATAAGCATTTAAACTAAACTTATAACCCTTGAATTTGATCAAACAAACCATAAACAAACATGGAAACACCACTTTGTTCTGGCACCTGTTTATACTCCAAGTGCTTGGCTGCCTCAAGAAACAGGTTTGTGAGTTGAAAGCCAATGTGGGCTACTAAACATGACTTTCCACAAATCAAAGAAATGAACAACCAAACAAACAAACTCCTAACATGAAATGAACAGCAACAAAAAGGCAAACAAGCATATCAACTCTTGGCATATTTCATTTTAATTTTTCTATGAAATGCAGGGACTCTGCAGTCAAACTGACTTGTAGCTACCTGTAAACTCTAACTCACTATAGTGACAAAGTTAATGAATAAATTTAGACAGTTTTCCTTCATACTTTCTCACATGTAAAGTGGAAAATAATAGCTGGGTCTTTAAATGAAAGCTGTTGCTAGAATTTTACATTATTGTAGACTGTATAAATGTTTTTGCATTATTGTAAAGTCTCAGTAAATGTGATGATTTTTTTGTGCTCTAACAAATAAAGCTTGCCTGGAGATCAGAGTGTTGGGCTAGCGACTAGTTAACTATAGGCAGGCAGTGGTGGCACACACCTTTAATTGTAGCCCTTGGCATCTCATGTCTTTGATCCTAGTACTTGGTAGGCACATGCCTTAAATTCCAGTGCTAGGGGGGTGGAGACAGGAAGTGAAATGGCTGGATGGAGAGAGGAATATAAGGGAGGAGAAGAAAGGAGCTTGGCCCTTTCAGGCTGAGGAGTTGGCAAGGTAAGAGGTGGCTGTGGCTTGCTCCTTTGTCTTTCTGATCTTTTACAATTTATTCTAGTATCTGGCTCCAGGTTTTTTTTTTATGATAAATTAGGATTTATACTACAAATAAATATTACCAGATTACAGAATTGAATGGATCCAAAAGAACGAAACCACTGAAGAAGAAAAATTAAATTTTTGCAAAAAAATAAAATAAAATAATTTTTATCCCTATTATAATGTGTGGTATATTATGATAAATTTATATTTTACTCAATTGATATTTTCTTAGGATTTAAAGAGGATAAAATATCATACCAAGTTATAAACTGGCATCTATCTGAAGATAAGCAAAAGGAAATTTTTAAGAGAAGACAACTCCTTGTAGAGGAATTAGTTCATTACAGGTAATTTGTTTCAATTCTTGGAACCAACTTATTGCTAATCAAGTCTTACAAATGGGGAGATGATGGTCACATGATGCTTTGAGTGAATTTAAGAGAAATGATGACTGGGAGGATTGGTGGATGTGGGGATGGATTGTGTTTGCACTGTGGATGACTGACAGCTCCATAAATGCTGGGATAGTCTCTAGAAAGTGGAAGATGTGCCTTCTAGGCCTTGTTTGTTATTTGTTGTCTGTGCATGTAGTCTCAATGAAGCCGGTGCAGTCACTTCAACTTCTCTATTCAGGGAAAGAAGAGCCTCCTTCTTCCATGTACCTTGTTACCTTCTTACATAAGTTCCTTAATGGAGGAAGTCACTTGCACATGGGTGTGCCTTGCCTTGGTCCTTTCTCTGTTAAACTCATTTAAAAGCTTTCCTTTCCCCCTTTTTATTCCAAACATGATATATCCTGATTGCAGTTTCCCCTCCTTCTATCCTCCCAATAGCTCCCCATCTGTGCTCCCACACAGATCCACTCTATTTCTGTCACTCTGTCACTATTAGAAGCCAAACAATCTTCTAAGAGATAATAAAATATAATAACATAAAATCAAAAATATCACATCAGATTTGCACAAGGAAAACCAAGAAAAAGAAAAGAGTGTAAGAGAAGGCACAAGAATCAGAGACCTGCTCTTGTACATAATCATAAATTGCATAAAATCATTAAAAAAAGATGTGTGTGTGTGTGTGTGTGTGTGTGTGTGTATGTGGCTGCCTCAGTCTCTCTGAGTTCATATTTGCTTTGTTCATGTTGATTTAGATGTCTTTGTTTTCTTGATGTGGTCCGAACCCTCTGACTCTTTCCAGCAAGCCACTTCTCTGGGATCCCTAACCCCCAAAGGGGGAGAATTGTTGGAGACATCCCAATTTGGATTGAGTGTTTCAAGATCTCTCACACTCTGCATAATATCTGGCTATGGGTTTCTATATTTGTTCCCATCTACTACAGGAGGAAGCTCCTGGGATTGTGACTGAACAATTCCCTTATCTAGGAGTATTGCAAAATGCCTTTAGAATTCATTTCATTGCTACATTTTTTGTTTTGGTTTTTTAGACCAATATTATTTGCTTTTACTCTAGGTCCCTGGGCTATTTAGTCTCAGGGTCTTGATTACACATGCAGTGTTTTATTGGTGAAATTATTGAGGCTACTCCACGAAGTTAAAAGGGAGATTTATTTAGTGGCGTAACTTACAAGTGAACTAAATAAATCTCCCTTTTAACATCTGGGAAAGATGCAGCTCAGTTCTGCGGGGTTCTCTGGATAACTTTGCTCTGTCTACCTCAAGTGTTCAGGGTCCAGGAAACAAGAGAATGCAGCACCTCTGGATCTCAGGTCTTTAGGTCCCTCTCTTGGCCCTGCCTTGTAGGCATGATAGTTACTGAAGCATCAATGGAGGTGGGAACTTCCACACCGAAGCTGGAATGGCTACCCACTACGTCTACCCCTTTTGTCTAAATAAGAACATTCTAACTTAATACAAGACTATATACAAAGGAATGGTTATCAAATATTGCCTAGGAGTAATGAGGGATAATGACCTAGATAAGATGGAACTACAATCAGTGTGAACAATATCAAGCAAGAAACACGTACTAAAATCCAGAGAAGTCTTGAGCATAGGTAAATGGTATGTTACAAAGATCATTCCAAAAGGTGTCCTATCCTAAAGAACCTGAATCTAATATCTAAGATTTTATATATATATATATATATATATATATATATATATATATATATATATATACTAAGTTTTAACTATAACTGCTAGTCTTCAATCCCATCAAAGACCTGAGAAGGAATATAATGGTACCTGAGAAATGGTAGATGGATGCAAGCAACTTTCAGAAATCTTCCAAGAGTAGACCAAGACAGTTGGCAGCCTGGACAGTCACCTAATGTTTCTTAGCATTGTTGGTGCATTCAAATTGGGTAAAGGCCAAGAGTATCTGACAGACCATTTTCAGAAGCAGGAATTCTGAAAGACCATCTTACCCTGTCTTGGCAGAGTACAGTGGTTGCTTTCCTTGTGTCCTGCTTGTCCAGAAAGGACAGCATTCATACTGTCAGCAGTCGAGGCAAGAGCAGTTCTTTGCCCTGTAGGCCATTTTGTGCCAAGAAGACAAACTTCCAAATGGAAATGTCTTAGAAGCCCAACATTCTCTCGGGATCAAATTGGTGCTGCCAGGAGCAATTGTGTCTCACATCAACAGAATTCTAAGTTATTTAAATGCCATATTCTCTAGGTCTATGAAGTGTTTGAAGATTATCTGTCCATCTGACCTATGTATCTGTAAATCTGGATAACCTAACTAACATAACTACAGAGATGACAAGCATAGGTGACTATAAATCTATAAGTCTTATCTACCAATATAACCTAAGGACTAAGGCTTCATGTAAACAAGGTAAACAGTCTATAAGCAAATGTATGGTAAAGAACAATGACTTAAAAATTGTGACAACACAAGATATTTATAACAGTGGTAGGAATATATAGTGTAATATACAATATGACAATAATCTTAAATATATATCAATATACAGAATATCCTAAACAAAAATAGAACATACATAAAGTATAACAGATATAAATTTACATTTGCATCAATATAAAATATTTCAAGTAAGAGTAGAAATATATGTACATTATAACAAATATAGTTCTGTATTTGTATCAATATACAAATTATCTTAAACAGGAGTATAAAATAGTTTACATTTGTATAAACATATAAGAATTCATAACAGTGGAAATTACAGTGCAAATTATCTAAGGTTGCTATTTTACTAAATTTGTTTACTAGTATATACAATAATCTACCATAATGTCTTATACCTATCCATTCCATTTCTTCTCCCCGCTTTTTCTTAGGAGAATATTGAGTTTAATATTTTCTTCCACCCCAACCCTATAACCATCATCCATAACCCTGAGAAACATGAAAACTTATGGAGAAGGAGCATTGTTTTCTTAGAATTGCTTCCTGCTTTTTGGGGGTTGAAGGTATCTCTGTTGGGTACTGTGAGAAAGCTCAGATAGTTGAATCTCAGTTAGATTAACTGTAGATTCCACAGCAAGTCTTAGAGTAATGTAGATGTAGCCAACCATCTTATTAAATAAGAAACACAGAACCAATGTAAATGAGAAAGCCAAGAGGTCAGAGCTCAGAGCAAAATCTTACCCTTCCTCCTGCGGTGCTCCTACCTCTCCGAAAGAGAGCTACTTCCTGTGTGTTTGTCTTTAATATAGTCTTTCTGTTCTACCTTCTCATTGGTTGTAAACCCAAACACATGACTGCCTCTGTAAGTACAGCCCTCCAGGTCTTAAAGGCCTATGTCTCCAATGCTGGCTGTATCCCTGAACACACAGCCTACCAAGTGCTGGGATAAAGGCGTGCACCACCACTGCCAAGCTCTTGCTATGGCTCTAATAGCTCTGACCCCCGGGCAACTTTACTTATTAACATACAATTAAAATCACATTTCAGTATAAATACAATACCACCATATTTCCCCTTTTCTATTTTAATAAAAAGAAAAAAAGCAAAAGGTTATAACTAATGTAAGAAAAACTATATACGAAAGTACAATAACTATATACAATATACACAAGTAATAAATACCTAAACAATGTCTAGTCCATTTGTATTTGACAAATTACAGAAAATAATTCCATTATCTATCCTATTTTGGTAAGTCCAAAATGTATCTAATTCACTTTCTATCCTAATTAATCTTCAACTATAACTAACTAATCTTCAACTATAACTAATCTTCAACTATAACTAACTAATCTTCAACTCCCTCAGAGACCCAAGAAGGAAATAATATTAGCTAACAAAAACAAAAACAGGAAGTGCATGCAAGCAACTTCCAAAAAATTTGTGAGTTGACAGAAACAGCCAGCTGGCCGGACAGTCACCTGAGGATTCTCTGCAGTGTTGGGGCATCATCTTCAGCTTATAGGCTTAGCATATCTGACAGACTCATTTGTGAAGTAGGATATACACAAGGTCAACAGTTCAACCTCACATTGGGTGAGAGCAGTCCATGTACCAGAAACACCTGAATTCCACTAGTGTCATGTCATGATTCAGGATTTTAAATTCTGGAAATTGTTGATGGTTTTTGTATTCAGCTGTCCATTCTTCTTGGCTGTGTATATATGGCTTCATCTCAGCATCTCCTTCTTCTCCACATCCCTCTATTAAATGCCAGTCTACTATTGAGAGGCATGAGCTTTCAGCTGCTGTTCCATTGCACAACAGAAGCCATTGGCCCACTGCCTGTTAAGCTGCCTTCGAAGAAATGGGGACTGTACCTTTTCCAGATTGCAAAGGCCACTTCAGGGATGGAGCCATATTGTCCTGGCCTCAGAAGATGCCTTTTGATAAAGCCATAACCACACTTGTTTGGGCAAGAATCAGTAGTCCTTTGTTTCGTGTTCTGTCTGTCCATTTTGCCCTGTTGATTCGAGAATACTTTGTTGTCCAGTGGCTAACTTTTGCCACAATGAAAGTTAATTCCATATGTAGTTTCTTCAATGCCCATATTTTCTCTGAAGTAGATTGGTACTGCCAGGAGCCAACATGTCTCAAAAAAGAAAAATTTCTAAGTTATTAAAATATTTTAAATGCCATATTCTGTAGATCTCTGAAGGGTTTGAAGATGACCTGTCTAAAATATATCTGCTCAATTTTTAAACATATCTAATATGAATACAAGTTCTATTGTAATGTCTAACTACTAACTTTCATTTATTTATATCCTAATAGTTGGTAATAATAACGTTCAAGGATCAGAAAATTGCATTACATTGTTAAATGAATGGTATAAATACAATTAGAAATAAACATATAGCATTTTCTAACAATATCAATTTCAAATTTGTATACAATATAAAATAATCCAATCCAATGTAAAGTATTTAAAACTAGTAATTGTTGTTTTCTTTTCTTTTTTTTTAAACAAGAACTTTAAATCTAATCACCTTTGCTTAGCCTTTTTCCTAACCCTTGACAAGAACTTGTAACCAACCCCCTTAAACAATGAAAATTATCCCAGACCCAAAACCCATTAAAAGGACCAAAAAACCACCCGCCGCACACCACCTCTTTGGGAATGTGGGTGTCGTATTCTTAAAATTGCTTCCTGCTGGGTATGGGCGAAGTTATCTTTATCCTGAAAGAAAAATTTTAGGTTAATTGTCAAATACTAGGAAAGGTAACTATATCCTTCACTATCCAGTCTGTGTATATTGCCAAAGTTCAGGGTTTATCTCAAGTCCTTATTCAAGTAGTCTTTGAGACTGGATCATCTCAGCTAGTCATCTCAAAATTGCTCTGAGCACCTTGTAGTTCAAAGTTGATCTGTAGATGATGTTTGTCAGCTTAATGATATTATTATTGTCCACGTGGAATTGTTGTTGTTGTGGGGCCCCATCTTCTTCCTGGAGACTTCAGTTGATGTTAGGCCTGGCCGTGATTTCCTACAGAAAACTGATAAGAGACTCGAACACAAAGACATATATATGCAGGTAATTGAAGCCTTTTCTCTAGGATTAGTTAGTACTCTATATGACCATTCATATCTTAACAAAGTTTAAAATGTGTGTGTATATATATATATATATATATATGTATATATATATATATATATTAATCTTGTAAATTTTGATATAAAATTCATACTTTAAGAAAAGTTTAAAAAATCAGAATAGAATCAAAGAGTTGAGATTAGTAATAGAATAGTCCCTTAACTAATTTGGCTTTTGTCCTGTCCCATAGCAGAAGATAGCTCTTTTATTCTGGCATGATACAGAGAGTTTGCATTTTCCTTTTAACAACATGCTTGAGTTTAAAGAAGGAGAGAGCCATTCTCCAACTCCAAAGTCAGCTTTAAATTTTAATTGAACTGGGACTATTAGAAGACCAATAGTGTTAAATCTTTAGAGAAAATCAGAAACAAACATTTAGGAAGACATAAAATTTTTTAGATAATATATACCCATGTGCCGTTTCACTCTGTTTCCTGGGATAGATGATTTGTCCCTTTTCTTCAGTTGTCTCATTTGTCTTGTGTTCTTCAGATTCCTTAACCTTCATTCTCCTAAAAGACAAAACCAAAAACCTTTCCCCAAGACTAATTTTGGGGATGTTCCTTTTTGGCAAATTATTATCTGATTAAATGAAAAGGCATGTGTTACTGGTACAAGTTAGTTTAATTTGGATGCTCATGCTGATTGATGAACTATCACCTCCTCTAATTAAGAGGTCTCTTGTTCAAATCGAACCTTTATCAATTTTGATGGTACCCACAGCTTATCTTCTCCCATAGAAACAAAAGCAAAACCTCGTCCCGAATGTAATGCATACCCTGGTTTCCATTCTGAGGTCAGCACATCCTTAAAGTATATAGGCTGATTTAATTCTGTAGTTTTTTCTATTATCCAATGTCTCTCTGCAGCTGTTGTTCCTTTCTCATTGGCATTGAGAAAATTCAAAGTTAATAGAGCATTATGCAGTCTATTTCTGTTTTTTTTTGTTACCCCTTTCTGTTTCTTTAGCATATCCTTTAGAGTTCTGTTTGATCTTTCTATAACTGCTTGACCTTGATTATGTGGTATACCTGTAATATGTTTTATATTATAATAAGCAAAAAACTGTTTCATTTTAACAGAGACATATGATGGAGCATTGTCAGTTTTCATTTGTGCAGGTATACCCACGATGGCCATAACTTCTAGCAAATGAGTGATTACAGAATCAGCTTCTTCAGAACTCAAAGCAGTTGCCCATTGAAATCTTGAATAAGTATCGATGGTGTGGTGTAAATATTTCAATTTTCCAAATTCTGCAAAGTGAAACACGTCCATCTGCCAGATTTCATTCCTCTGAGTACCCTTTGGGTTACATCCTGCTGGTAATGGCGTTTGATTGTAGAAGGAACAAGTAGGACATTTCTTTACTATTTCCTTGGCTTGTTGCCAGGTTATGGAAAAATCCTTTTTTAAACCTTTACTATTGACATGATGTTTTTCATGAAATTCTGAGGCCTCCAGCACATTTCCTATCAATAATTTATCAATCTCATCATTGCCTTGTGCTAGAGGGCCTGGCAGACCATTATGGGATCAAATGTGAATTATATATAAAGGATGACTCCTTTTCCTGATTGTATCTTGTAATTGAATAAATAGTGAAGTTAATTCTGAAGCATCAGGGATAAATTCTTCAGTCTCAATATATAATACCACTCTTTCAGCATACTGAGAGTAAGTTACTATGTTGAGAGGTTCTGAAAAATCCATTAATACCAACGGAATAGCATAAAATTCTGATTTTTGAACTGAGTTATAAGGACTTTACACCACTTTACTTAAATTTTCTGATTTGTAACCTGCCTTTCCTTCTTTGTTGGCATCTGTATAAAATGTACGAACTCCAGATATGGGTTTTTCCCATACAATTTGAGGCAAGATTCAATCAGCTCTCTTCATAAGATCAATTCTATCGCTTTTGGAATATCTGCTGTTAATTTCTCCCAAAAAATTACTGCAAGCTCTTTGCCAAGGTTCACTTTCTGTCCATAATTTTTCAATATCCTCCTTAGTTAAAGGTATGACAATTTCTGCTGGGTCTATTCCTGCCAATTGACGAAGTCTCAATTTTCCTTTCCAAATCAAGTCAGAGATTTTTTTCCCCATAAGTTCTTAATTTTTTATTTGGTTTATTTGGTAAAAATATCCATTCCAATATAGTATCTTCCCTCTGCATTAATATTCCAGTAGGAGAATGCCTAGGAGGTAAAATAACCAAAATGCAATCCAGCTTTGGATCAATACGATCTATGTGCCCTTCATGTACTTTCTTCTCTACCAAGGCCAATTCTTTCTCAGCTTTAAGTGATAATTCTCTTGGACTATTTAAGTACTTGTCACCTTCTAAAGTTTTGAACAAATTATTCAGTTCATCATTTTTTACCCCAACAATAGTTTGTAGATGAGAAATATCTCCAAATAATCTTTGAAAGTCATTAAGAGTCTGTAGTCTATCTCTCCGAATTTGCACCTTTTGGGGTCTAATTTTTTGTAGCTCTATTTTATATCCTAAATAATTAACAGAATGTCCTCTTTGTATCTTTTCAGGAGCAATTTGTAATCCCCAGCAAGGCAAAATTTTCTTTACTTCTTCAAACATTATTTCTAAAGTATCTTCATTTGAGTCAGCTAGTAAAATATCATCCATATAATGATAAATTATAGATTTAGGAAATTTTTTACGTATCACTTCCAATGGCTGCTATACAAAATATTGGCATAGAGTTGGGCTATTCAACATTCCCTGTGGGAGGACCCTCCATTGAAATCTTTTAACCGGTTGAGAATTATTATAAGTAGGCCCTGTGAAAGCAAATCTTTCTCTGTCTTTTTCTTGTAAGGGTATTGAAAAGAAACAGTCTTTTAAATCAATAATTATGAGAGGCCATCCATTTGGTAACAGAGTAGGCAAAGGAATTCCAGATTGTAGAGAGCCCATTGGCTGAATTACTTTGTTAATTGCTCTAAGGTCTGTTACCATTCTCCATTTACTAGATTTCTTTTTAATAACAAATACAGGAGAATTCCAAGGGCTGGTTGATTCTTCAATATGATGAGCATCTAACTGTTCTTCTACCAGCTCTTCTAAAGCCTGAAGTTTCTCTGTTGTTAAAGGCCATTGCTGGACCCATACAGGCTTGTCTGTTAACCATTTTAAATGTAGAGCTATTGGCGTCTTTGGAAGATCATCAGTTGTTGTGCCCTGTTCTTGTATAATATGGATGGCTGGTGACCACTCATAAGAACAATATCTTCTAATATTTCTCTCAGAAACATGTGCTAGTTTATGATTTGTTTCTGAGATTGGAGGGATGCTAATCTGAGTATTCCATAGTTGCAACAAGTCTCAACCCCACAGGTTCATAGCTATGTTAGCCACATATGGTTTTAATTTTTCTCTCTGTCCTTCTGGACCTATACATTCCAGCCATCTTGCACTCTGTTTCCCCTGAGATAATGTCCCAATTCCTAATAGTTGAACGTTTACCTCCTGAAGAGGCCAAGTTGGATGCCAAAATTCTGGTGCAATTATGGTAACGTCCACACCTGTGTCTACCAGACCAGACAACAAAACACCACTTATTTTTATCATTAATTTTGGTATTTGTTCATTAATAAAAGTTTGCCAAAAAATTTTCTTTATGTTTTCTCCTGAATTTTCTATTCTCTCTGTTTCATCATCCTGACCAGCATGATTTATTCCAATAGGCATTGGTTTATTTAATCGCTCTGAGCAGGGGTTTCCTCTATGGCTGCAGGAAAGGTTTGAACTGGATTTGCTATGGGGGCCTGCATGTGGCCCCTCTGGGAGTTTCCCGAAGACTGAGGCAAAGGATTACCCTGTCTGTCCTTTGTTGATCTTCATTCCTTGGTCCAGTGTTTTCCCTTACCACACCTTCTGCATACTCCAGAAGGAAGGGGCATTCTGTTGCCAGTGTTTCTTGAAGAAACATTATTTCTAGGACTGACCTGTTTACAGTCCCTTTTCAGATGTCCTTTCTTTCTACATCCAAAACATCTAACATTTCTCAAACCCTTTGATATTGCTTCTCCTACCCACATATCAGCATGGTCATAAGCCTCAACATTAACTGTATCTCTAATCCAATCTTGCAAAGGTGCAGATCTTGCCTTTAATGGCCTCATTTTCTTTTGCATGCTGCATTCGCATTCTCAAAGGCCAAAGATTCAATTATTATCTTACTAGCTTCTGAATCCGAGACCATTCTCTTTACTGCTGAAGCCAGTCTTTGTAAAAAATCTGTGAAAGATTCTTTTGGGCCTTGCATAACCTTTGTAAATGACTAAGTTTTTTTTCTGGTTCCTCAACTCTGTCCCATGCATTCAAGGCTGCTGTTTGACATAAAATTAGGGTTTGGACAGCATATAAACATTGTGTTTGTAATGAAGCACATTGGCCTTCTCCAATAAGCTGATCCTGGCAAACTTGTATTCCTTTATCCCTCCATTGTTTTTCTATGTTTTTAGCCTCATCCTTGAAACAAGTTAAAAACTGAAGCCTCTGGCTGGGTTCAAGAACAGCTTGTGCCACGAGGAACACAAGAATGGGCTCCCACAGGACATACAGAACATCCCACAGCACTTCCCCCCCTTTTTTTTCAAAAAGGAAGTTTTTAACCTTAACAAAGTAAAATTACATATAATTTGGGAATTTGGGCATAGCTTTTCTTACTACTTCCTGCTAGAGGGAGGTGCTGTATCTTATGGGGATACAAAGAAAATTTTAGGATTATGGAATAGTCCATGAGTCTGTATTGTCTGAGCCAGTTGCCTTGAATCCAATCTGGACATTGAATCATCTGGGCCATGGTGTCATCGAAGACCTTTCAGTGGGTCTTACCTGGTCAAACCTGATATATCTTAATCTGGACCAAATCCATAGCCTCTTGCTTTCTGTGAAAACTAAATCAGAGCCTCCTTTCCAAAGCAACATATCCTTACATCTAAATTTTAAAGTCAAGGAATCTTTAAAATATACATGTTGGTTTAACTCAACATCTTTTATGATCAAATGTTTTCTGTAGTTAAAAATCCCAAAGACAACACAATCCAGATTCTCTGTGTAATATTCATCTTTACATGGCTTATTTTTTATGTTAATTTTACTGTCTCTTTAAAGACTTTTTTAAAAAACTTTCTATTTCTTTTTATAACTGTCTATGTTCCTTTTCCTCTCTCTTCCAAGCCTATGTACATTTTTACACACATTGTAAAGCATTTAAAGTCTTGTTCCATCTGAATCTGTCTTATTGTGAATCTATTGCTTTAAGCTGCAGCATTTGTAAGCTGAAACAGTGCTATGGCTGCTGGCTCCGCCCACCTCAGCTTCCCAACATGGTGGTAGTTTACCGCCAGCTCTGGAAGCTATCTTGGGTCTATGCTTTTATCCAAGCAGTGTATAGCCCAGAAACCTTTTTTGTTTTGTACTAGCAAAGGCTAAATCCACCACACAGCTTAATGTGTTGCTCATTTGAGAGAGACAATTAGGAAGCTGTTTTTAGCTCCGTTTTAGAATCTTTTCTCAGGTTTTAGGTGGAAACTCTTGCCAACATGTTGGACGCCAGAGTAATGGGTAAAATTGTCTGAAATTTTATCAAGAAGTGTAGTATGATGATGATTACCATGGCATCATTCTGGATTGGGTAGAGTTGTTGTTGTTGGGGCCCCATTTTCCTTCTGGAGACTTCAGAGATTGCTATTAGAAAAACTCATTTTTTATCAAATGGAAAGTTTGGATTTAAAGAGGACATAACATGTAAGAAAGGATTCTGAGAAATCAAGACTGAGCATGGAGAGTATTAGAACCTTGAAGACAATGATTTCTTTTTATTGGTTTCCTTCTGTCCCAAACCAGAGGGCTCTTCTGATATGGGACTGAAGAATTTCTCAACCTTTTCTTTTAGCAATTTTGCTTGGGTTTAGAGAAGGAGTGAACCAATTCCATCTCCAAAGCCAGCTTGGTTTATAACTGAATTTGAACCACAACTTTTCTAGATTGATAGAGATAGAGATATTAGACAGTGAGAATTTACCCTGTGTAGATTGGTACCAATAGATTCTTTCTTTCTGCTGTAAACATCTGGATATGCAAGACCTTATGATTTTTGGAAGATGGGTATTTCCATTATCCTGGAAAGACAAAAACAAAACCCTACCCCAACCTTTGATTGTTAAATTTTTCTTGCAACTTGTAGAGATGTCACATTGGTGGATGAGCTTTTACTTCTCCTCATCAAGGGGTTTCTCTTGTTCGAATCAAATTTTTATTAATTTTGTTGGTATCCATAGCATTTCTTCTCCTGCAGAAACAAAAGCAAAAGCCCTTCCCCAACGTAGAACATACCCAGGTTTCCATTCTGAGGTCAGCACAGCCCTGAAATAAACCAGTTGGTTTAGCTCAGGAGTTTTGTCTGTCGTCCAATGTCTCTCCACAGCTGTTGTTCCTTTCTCATCAGCATTGAAAAAAATTCAAGATTAATAAAGCACTATGCAATCTATTTCTAGGAGTCATTGTTACCTGTTGCTGTTTATTTGGCATATCCTTTAAAGTTCGATTGGATCTTTGAATGACTGCTTGGCCTATGGGATTGTGTGGTATACTTGTAGCATGCTTTATAGTGTAATAAGCAAAGAACTGTCTCATTTTATTGGAGACATATGCTGGGGCATTGTCTGTCTTAATTTGTACAGGTATTCACATTATGGCCATAACTTCTAATAAGTGTGTAATCACAGAATCAGCCTCTTCAGAATTCATAGGAGTTACCCATTGAAATCCTGAATAGGTGTCAATGGTATGATATACATACTTTAATCTTCCAAATTCTGCAAAATGAAACACATCCATCTGCCAAATTTCATTTCTTTGTATACCTTTTGCATTGCTCCCTGTAGGTAATGGAGTTTTGTTATGGATGGAACAAGTAGGACGTTTTTTCACACTATCCTTAGCTTGTTGCCAAGTGATGGGGAAATCCTTCTTCAAACCTTTGCTATTTACATGGTATATCTTATGAAATTCTGAGGCTCCTAGTACATTACCTATTAGTAACTGATCAATCTCATCATTATCTTGTGCTAGAGGTCCTGGCAGACCTGTATGGGATCTGATATGTGTTATATTTATATAGGATGTTCCCTTTTTCTCATGATTTTCTGCAATTGTATGAATAATGAAGTTAATTCTGTATTATCAGGAATGAATTCAGCAGTTTCAATGTGTAAAACAACTCTCTCTGCATATTGACAGTCAGTGACTATATTGAGGGGTTCTGTGAAGTCCATCAGTACCATAAGAATGTCATACATTTCTGCCTTTTGTACAGAGCTATATGGACTTTGTACTTACTTAAGTCTCCTGATTTATATCCTGTTTTCCCTGATTTATTTGCATCAGTATAGAATGTGAGGGCTCCAGAAATTGGCTTTTGTCGTACAATGTGAGGAAGGACCCATTCAGTCTTATTAATTCTATTCTCTTGCTTTTGGGATAGTGGTTGTTAATCTCTCCCAAAAAGTTACTGCAGGCTCTCTGCCAGTATTCATTATCTTTCCATAGTGATAAAATTAGTTAAAGGTACTACAATTTCTGCTGGGTCCATTCCTGTCAACTGGCAAAGTCTTAATTTACCTTTTTGAATCAAATCAGAGATCTTTTGTATATAAGTCTTTAATTTTTATTTGGTTTATGTCATAGGAATATCCATTCCAATATGATATCTTCCCTAGTACCTGTGGTGGAATGTCTGGAGGGGAATATGACAAGAATGCATTTAAGTTCTGGATCCACACAATCCACACATGCTTCTCGAATTGTCTTTTCTACTAGAGCCAATTCCTTCTCACCTTCGGCTGATAATTCTCTTGGACTATTTAATTCTTTGTCCCCTTCTAGAGTATTAGACAAATTTTGTAGTCCATCTTTGGGTATTTCCATGATACCTAGTAAGTTGGAAATGCTTCCTAATAACTTTTGAAAATCATTAAGAGTCTTCAATCGATCTCTCCTTAGATGTACCTTTTGGGGTCTATTTTTTTGTAGCTCTATCTTATATCCTAAGTAATTAATAGAATCTCCTCTTTGTATTTTTTTTCAGTAGCAATTTGCAGTCCCCAGAGAGGCAAAACTTTTTTTTACTTCCTCAAAAATGCTTTCTAATGTGTCTAACTTTGGACCAGCTAATAGGATATCATCCATGTAGTGATAAATTATGGATTGTGGAAACTTTACATGAATTATCTCCAACGGTTTTTGCACAAAGTATTGGCACAAGTTAGGGCTGTTTAACATTCCCTGTGGGAGGACCTTCCATTGATATCTCTTGATTGGCTGAGAACTTTTATAATTAGGTACTGTGAAGGCAAATTTTTCTCTATCATTTTCTTGTAAGGGTATGGTAAAGAACGTTTTTTAAGTCAGTAACTATTATAGGCCATTCTTTGGGTAGCAGAGAGGGCAGGGGCATCCCAGTCTGTAGGGAGCCCATTGGCTGAATTACTTTATTAATAGCTCTCAGATCTGTCAGAATTCTCCAATTCCAATTACCAGACTTTTTAAAAATACCAAATACAGGAGAATTCCAAGGGCTGGTAGATTCTTCAATGTGTTGAGCATTTAAGTGCTCTTGAACCTGCTGCTCTAAAGCTTGTAGCTTCTCTTTTTTCAAAGGCCATTGTCCAACCCAGACAGGTTTATTAGTTAGCCATTTTAAAGGTAAGGCAGTTGGTACTTCTGAAATTTCAATAGCAGTTGTGCTCTGTTTGTGTACAGCCTGAATGGTTGGTGATTTTTTTATAGCATGTTATGATATTATTCCTAGAAGCATGCATTGGTCTGTATTCCTTTTCTGAGAGTGTAGGAATTTTAATCTGGGTATTCCACTGTTGTAACAGATCTCAGCCCCAAAGATTTACTGCTTCATTTGCTACATATGGCTTCAGTCTTCCTCTCTGTCCTTCTGGCCCTATGCATTCAACCCATTTCAAACTCTGTTTTATCTGAGATAGGGTGCCAATCTCTAAAATTTGGACACCTACCTCTTGAAGAGGCCAATTTGGATACCATGGTTTTGGTGTAATTATAGTCACATCCATACCTGTGTCTACCAGGCCCTCCAGAACCAGGCCATTAATTCGAATTCTAAGCTTTGATCTTTGTTCATTTATGTAAGTCTGTCAAAATATTTGTTTTATTGTGTTCTTTGTAAACTGTGATCCATCTATCAGAGCTGTTTTATCATCCATTGCAGTATTGGTTTTCACATTAGGCATTGGTTTATTCCGTTGTCCTGGAGAGGAATTTCTTCCACAGTGGCTGGGAATGTTCATACCATGTTTGATTTGGGGGCCTGCAAGAGGCCCCCTGAGGTGTTTCTTGCCAGTAAAGAGTTGCCTTGTATATCTATTTTTGATCTGCACTCACTGGTCCAATGTCGGCCTTTGCCACACCTTCTACATAATCCAGGAGGTGGTTGGGGTCCCTGTATAGGCTATTTCTAAAAGGAGTATTACTTCTAAGAGTACCCCATGTACAGTTTTTACTTATATGACCTGGTGTATCACATTTAAACATTTGGTACCATGGGGCCTTCTTTCACCTCTGGGATTTGTCTCTCCTATCCAAACCTCATTACTATAGTTAAGAGACTCAACACCATTAGTATATGGAATCTATTCTTCCAAAGGAGCTGATCTGATCTTTAATGGTGTAAGTATTCTTCTGCATTCTGCATTAGCATTGTTGAACGCCAAGGACTCAGTTAATACTTTTCTTAATTCTTTATCTGACACAGCTTTTGTTATAGCTGTGTTCAGCCTTTGTAAAAAATCAGTGAAGGGTTCAGCGTTCCCTCAAATATCTTTGTGTATGGTTGGTTTTCCAGGTTCTGGAATTTTTTTTCCAAGCATTTAGAGCTGCTGTACAGCATAGGGATATTGTATGCTCATCATAAGTGGCTTGTATATTCCTATCAGCGAAACATCCTCACCAAGTATTTGATCTTGGGAGATCACAAAACCTCTGAGTTTACCTTGTTCTAATTTTTTTGCCTCTTCTTTCAACCAGCTTTTCCACTGTAACTGCTGGCTATATTCTAGAACAGCTGAAATTAACTGATGCCAGTCATCTGGAATGATTCTATGAGAGGTAGACCATGAATTTAACATCTGTCTTACATATGTGGAGTGTATCCCATACATAACTACTGCTTGCTTTATATTTTGAAAGTCCCTTGTTGAAATTGGTTGTAATGTATATGTATTATATGGCTCGGGGCATGTGTCATCTGCTGGCTTCTCATGGATGATAACAGGATAAGCCATTGTATGAGAGCCATTTGGAGATGTTACAACCTCTATGGTCTTGCCCTTCTACTTATTAGGTCCCTTGTCATGTTTACTGAGAGTTTCTTCTAGGGCTTGCAAATAAGCACCTTTGGTCTGTTCTAGGGAGTGAACCTCCTCTCTTGCAAGGGACTCCAGATTTCTCATGGAATCATAGACGTTTTTTATGTTCCTCAGAAACACATGATTCCATGGACCTTATCTTATCCATTAATGATAATCTTTCTTCCTTATATAGTGTCTGGCGAGTTAGTGTTCTATCCATTAAATATTCACATTTATTATTAATAAGATCAATTTTCAGTACAAGCCTGTTTTGTAAATCCTGATTAGCAGATTCCAGAGAAAGAATGTTTTTCTGTAAGCCTTCATTGCTATCTTTGAAAGCCTGTAAATCCTGGTTAGCAGATTCCAGAGGGAGAATCTTTTTATGTAAACCTTCATTGCTTTCTTTGAAAGCAGATTCCAGAAAGAGAATCTTTTTCTGTAAGCCTTCATTGCTATCTTTTAAAGCCTGTATCAGTCCCAATAATGACTCATCTTTGTTCTTATTATTAAACCAGTGTTTGAACACTGTGTGAATTATTATGATGAATGCCAAAATGGTACAGGCCAGATATGCCTTAGGAAGGTCGTATATTTCCAGGAAAATGTCATTCATCATACGGGCAAAAAAGCTTTTAAATTCTTGTGAGGTAATATTGTCGGCCATATTACAAGAATTACTCAAAATTTGTTAGTCAATTTTAAGGTATAAAATTATCAATTACTTTTACTTGAAATAAGACGCTGCTTTGCCTATCTTACCTTTCTGTGGTTCTGGGAGGTGTAGTAGCACTTTTCAGCCAGAAGGAAGCATTGGTATAGTGCTAAAGCAGGACCTGTTGAATGCCTTGGCCAGCAGCAGGGTGAACACAGGCAGCCAGCAGTTTTTCTGGTGACCCCCTGGAGCTTCAGGGTGTGGAGACTTCCAGACCGCTCCAAGCCCCTCTGCCTCTACAGACAATAGTCTGCCAGCAGGCAAGGCTACAAACCCCCACAGGGGAACAGGGGACAGTGCCCTGTCTATTTTAACTAGGTGAAACTGTGGAAGCCTCGGGCTAGGGCTGGGAGCCGGCACTCAGGGAGGAGGGGGAATGCCCCACTCACAGTGATTTCACTGGTCTGGGGATAAACTTGCCATGGGACTGAGACCGGATTACCTCCTTTTCAGGAATGGAATCTTGTAGGTTTTTCCTGGTTTTACACAACTCTGCAGGTGGTAACCTGCAGCTTCAAGCACCCACCAGCTGAGGAGGAAGCTGAGGGTGAGAGCCACCCAAGCCTTTGGAATTTGCCCCATGTGAGAGACAGATATTGATGAAATTATTAAGGCCACTCTACGTAGTTAAAAGGGAGGTTTATTTAGTGGCGTAACTTACAAATGAAGGGATAGGTAGGTCGCAGGGTCTGGGAAAGACTCAGCGCAGTCTGGTGGTGTTCTCGGGATAACTCTGCTCGGTCTACCTCCAGCGTCCAGGGTCCAGGAAACAAGAGAGAGCAGCGCATCTGGATCTCGGGTCTTCAGGGCCCTCTCTTGACCCTGCCTTGTAGCCATGATAGTTACTGAAGCATCAATGGAGGTGGGAACTTCCAGACCAAAGCTGGAATGGCTACCCACTTCAGTGTTTGGTATGTTTCATCTCATGGAGTGGACTTAAAGTCAAATCAGTTAGTGGGTGGTTACTCCTACAAGCTTTGTGCCTCCATTGGCCCCTACATGGGGCAAATTCCAAAGATCACTGGTTTTGTAACTGGCTTGGTGTTTATGTTTCTATTTTGGTCACATGCAGAATATGTTTCTGTACCAAAGATGCTAGAACCTCAGCTCTATACAGACAACAGCTCATTTTTTCCATGTTTATTGGTCTATGTATGTGTTGTTTTCAGCAATAGGGCTTTGCTGTCAGTTTGTGGAGAACAACCTATAGTTTTGGCAACTGCATGGGTTGTTTGGGGAATTTCTGTGGGACCCCTTTGTCCAACATCTCAATTAGATTGACTCAATTATAGTATTGGAAGCTCATTTGGTGGTAAGAGATGGCGAGTTGGGACTCTGTCTCCCACATCATTTGGCAATTTTATTGAGATCACCGTCATATCTGTATACATTTTAGCAAGTGTTTATTATGATAGGATTTAATTCTACTCCTAAAATGTCCATTTATTTTATCTGTGTCTCCCTGTATCCCCTCCCTCATCAATTTCCTCCCACCCCACTTGATACCCCCATCCCAGACCCGCACTTACACCAGTAACTATCTAGTCTATTTTCCTTTCCTAATGAACTCTCCCCATTCTCAGTGGTCCCTTACTCTACACCTAACCTCTGTGGTTCTATGAATTATAGCTTGGTTATCATTGATTTAACAGCTAATGGCCAGAGGTTAGTTTTTAATTTTTCAATGGCTAGGTAATACAGATGAGCCTGAGGCTTTTAGTTTCTGACTACAGAACCTCCTTTGTCTTCCACATGGATAACAAGGATGGATTTGTTTCCTGGTTAAATTCATTGGTCTCACTCATCTCTGTCCTGGAAAATTCCACTTAATATTCAAGATGGTACTCGCAGCACCATGATTCTTTTTGGAAATATTTCTTACTCACAGACTGAAAGATCACATATCTTTTGTCATATATTTGAAAGAAGACAAATTACACCTTAGTCTAACATGGTTGTTATTTATTTACATTTTTGACATATATATTGTATTTTCTTTTCAAGCTTGAATTCTTGAGGTGTGGTTCAAACTACAAGTAAAATACAGTCAAATCGATGAGAATAGAAAGTTCTTGAGAGTTTTTATACTTGATTTAATTTAAAGGGATTAACATTCTACTAGAGGTATTTAGTGATTATTATATAAAATATGTAAAAAATAGAATTTAGGTGATAAACTTGATATGCCATGTATTGATCTACATTCCATTGTTTTAACAGAGTAATTCAATTTAGGTGAGTTTATAAAGAAAAGAAGCTTATTTAATTTACAGTTGTAGAAGTTCAAGCTCCTGGTGTCAGCATCACTCAGGTTGATTGAAAGCATCATGATAATGGGAAAATGTGTGACTAAACCAGATAATGGCTAAAGAATGTGTGACTTGAAAAGTCAAGAGAAGAGAAAGAACAGGTTTATATCTCCCACAGAAGTTAACTCAAAGTCTAATTAGGACTATTTTAACCATCTATAGGGTACGGGTTTCTAATAACCTTCAACAAAGGTGTCCTCCTAAAGATCCCACTATATCTACACAGCCATATTGGGCACAAACTCTCTGACAGGTGAAACTTTGAAGACAAATGATCAGAGAGCTAAAAGGGTATATATATGAATATATGTCAATTTATTCATGGATGCTAAGGGAAAACAGATGCACATATACAGGATAAGGTAGCTCTAGTTGCAGAATCCTTCTGTTTTGCCCATGGGTGAATTGAACCAGCCCTCTAGTCTCTAGTCACACCAAGAGAGAAAAAGTACACAACCCCTGCTCAGTTTTAAACAGTCACATACCCAGAAAATAGCATGGCTCTATCGTGCCAGATACCCCAAGGTCATTCATTAGCAGTGTGAATTCCCACAACAGACAAACCACAGCTCTTGTGACTTGAAGTGGAGTTTAAAAGCGAGCAAAAATAAGCCAGACTCTGGGCTCTCATCTTGTGGATTTTTTGATGTCGGATGATATGGTGCACTTGTGCATCTTACCAGGTTGCTTATCTGTTACGCATTGATGTGAAAGAGTCTGTGCAAAATGCTGTAGACAAAAGTCTACAGTAGGATGACTAAAGTTGAGGACAGTCTTCAGTGTCAGTTTGAGCAGTAGGAGTTGTAAACTCTAACAATGAGCTTACAATCACACTTATTTTTCCCACTAGAAAGTTGTTTGCATATAAAGTAATAGGCTTTGCTATCGACTTTTTAGAAAACATAAATGTCAGTATCTTTTGTTCTGGGTTGCCCAATTCCTCCATAGCACTATTCCATGACACATGTATCTGTTTTGATGACTTTTTTATGTATTCTCATTGCCTCTTTTCTAATTTCATCAGCAAAAAAGGCAAACACACACACACACACACACACACACACACACACACATTTAAGTTTAGGTTTCCTATATAAGAGAAAAAAATCTGTGGGTTTTATATTTATTTTTCTAATTGTTTAGTTTGTAGGCAGCAACTTGAATCATGATCTCTTTGTTCCAGTATTATCATTGTGAAGTTCCCTTTGTGTGATAAATTATTCAAGCCAAGATAGATAGGATTAAAAGAAATCATGAGAGGCCAGCTCCCACCGTTTTAAAGGGTTTCTATGAGGAGGAGAGAGGAATAAGAAACATTTCAGATAGAAAGATAGCAAAGAGGAGAAAGACAGAAACACAGGATAGCTTTGGGAGGACCTGGATAAAAATCTAACAGCCCCTTCTACCTCTTCAAAGGCTCTTTTTATAACAATGTCAAGGGGCAGGTCAAAAGACCTCCCCCTCGACCTCAAAGCACACTGCACAGTTAAGTGCAGACACTTCCAAACACCTGCTAACCATACTCAATCATGGTCTGATAATTCCCTTATGTAGCCCTGCTGGGTAGAGCAAGCTCAGATCCCACTAGGAAACTTCTGTGGGTCTCCAAAACTCCCCCTTCTTAATATTTTAAACGGTCCCTCAGACTCCTCAGATATCCTTCCTTAGATCATTCTTCTTCCCTAGTCAGCCTTACTCTTCCTTGAGATACACTTTCCATCAAGCATTCTCTGTCTTAGATTGGAAGCCAGCAAGAAGAAGGTTACGTGTCTCTGAATACTAGCCTCTGGCAGGTGGAAGTACAGAGCTTAACTCAGCTCTGAATCAGGTCTCTACTAAGAGCTTGTAAATAGTTGAAAAAACCACAGCAATTCCTAGGGCTGCCACCCTCCCAACCCCAGTAAAGGAGTAGAGGATGACTAAGAGGGATGTCCTTTTTGAATGTGTTTATAATGTCTATAACAGCCTTAACTTTGCCAAGCCCTTTTTTTTACATCAAAAAACTCTTGATGTAAATGTATTAAATAAATCAACAAACTAGTGATGTAACTGTTTCAAAGTTAAAGACTCCTTTAGCTTCACCAAATCATGGTTCATTAATATCACCAGGTTGACATAATTCTAGTCTGAATATTACTATATATATTTACAACTAGCATGAATATTACTATATATACTTACAATATTAACTTACATTCAAAAGCAAACTCTCTACAGGACTACTTTGTAAACTTTAGCAAACACCTTAAAGAGATCTCTTAACATAAATATTTATAATTTCTTCCAACAAGACAGAGGGTACATGAATCATGATTATCATAGTTACCATAGTGAACTCAAAACTGTTTCATTTCTGAGGTTGCAAAAGCTCAGAAAAATCCATCCTAATCATAGTATTAAAGTTCTCCTTAAAGTTTGAAACCAGAGACTAATTCATTCATGGCTCTAGAGTCTTCATATCCATTCTCTTGACCTCAGGGCAGGGCAAAAGATCTCTTCTTTGCCATCAAAGCACACTGCCCAGCTAAGTGTTGACCCTTCCAAACACATGGTAACCATGCCTGTGGTCCAAGCATTCCCTTATGCAGTCCTGCTGCCAGAGCAAGCTCAGATCTCACTAGGAAACCTCTCTGGTTCTTCACAAGAAATGTGAAGATCATTTAGAAGCTGTAATCATGCAACTTATACAGATGGGCAATAGAGCAAGATTCTCTACAACTACAAAAAATCATTATATAACGTGAAGTAAACAGCATTATACACCTGCCCATGGAGACTGATACTCTGAGATCCACTATAATGATTGATTTATTCTAAGACAGAAGAAAATAAGCTAACACTGATGATGAATGGAAATAGACTCTTAGAGGAAATGTGATGGAAGAAGAAATAGTTTGGGAAGCAGAGCTATATCTATATCAGAATGACTAAAGCTGAAGATTTTGAACAACAGCTGTAATTCACATGGAAAGGGTGCAGCATTATCAATTCGAATATCCTCCCCTGACTCTGATGAGCAAATATCATTAAGAAGAAAATAAATATCTCCCTGTAGTAAGTAGATGAATGGAAAATGAATTCCTATGGGCCTATTTATTTTTAATTAAAAATACTTTATTTTATGAAAAGCAATGTGTTTTACATATTAAGTAACACTATAATTTGTTTAGCGTTAAACAGAAGGAAAAAATTCAAGCCTCAGAGCCTCTTCTCATAAAATATATTAAAAATAATTTTATTCTAAGCGAGTTAGAGTTTTATTTAGCCCAGCCTGCTGTCCTCAAAGTCATAAGTCTATGACAAGGCTTGAACTTCTGATACTTCTGACTCCGTTTCCAGAGTGTTGGATTATAGGTTTGCATTAGTCTAGCTGTGAAATACTTTGATTGAGTATAACAGTCTTCCAAATAGTATGAAAAAGCTCCTCAATATATATATATATATATATATATATATTTTACAGGTCTAACCATCACACCAATATAAAGATCTTTGAACACTATACGGACTTATGCAGTCACTTATTAAGCAGAAAGGACATCATGGACTCCTTAAGGAATAAGAAATTTGACCTGCTGTTTTTGGATGTAACAGATCCTTGTGTTTTCTTGATTGCTGAGAAACTTGGGAAACAATTTGTGGCCTTTCTTCCCTCTCTATTTAGCATTATAGACTATGGGCTACCAAACCGTTTGTCTTTTGTCCCAGGATTTGGTTCCAGTTTAACTGACCAAATGGACTTCTGGGCCACAGTGAAGAACTTCCTGATGTTCCTTGATTCATCCATGAAGAAAAGAGAAATACTTTCTCAATATGACAGCACCATCCAGCAGCATTTTGCAGAAGGCTCTCGGCCAGTTTTGTCTGACCTTCCACAGAAAGCAGAGTTGTGGTTTGTTAGCTCTGACTTTGCCTTGGATTTTCCTCATCCTGTGCTTCCCAACATCATCTATGTGGGAGGCTTAACGGACAAACCTGTTAGACCAATACCTCAAGTGAGTGAAAGCTTAGCTTTCAGTTTATCTTTCATTCAGAGGCCTGCAGGGCTTAGATGGTGTCTTAGTTAGGGTTTCTATTGCTGTAAAGAGACTCTATGACCACAGCAACACTGATAAAGGTAAACATTCAATTTGGGTGGCTTCCACTTTCAGAAGCTTAGTCCATTATTATCATGGTGGAAAACATGGTGCCATGTAGGAAGACATGATGCTGGAGAAGGAGCTCAGAGTTCTACATCTTGATCCACAGGCAACAGGAAGCAACTGTGACATCAGGCATAGCTGAGCATAGGAGACCTCAAAGCCTACCCCAATAGTGATATACTTCATTCAACAAGTCTACACTCAGTCCTACAAGGCCATTCCTCCCAATGTTGCCACTCCCTTTTGGGGCTCTTTTATTTCAAACCACCATAGGAGGAAACTGTCTCTTCATAAAGATGTCCTGAAAGGAAGTACTCTAAGACAACAGAAGAACTCTGAGCCTCCATATTTTAGGTTGTGAAAGTACAGTGTCCGTGTACCCCATGCTAAGTTTGAAGATCTGGTTAGATATTACAAAATGTGAGTCTCTCTATATTCCTGGCTGTGGTGGAATAACTCCTTTAATTAGTATTGTATTTCTAATTGAATTTTGAAATATATATATAATAAATACAGTGAATGTCAAAACACTTAGAATGTGTTAAGGAGGCCAGTTCTTCATACTGAAACAGATAATCCTTTCAGAAGGCATGTACCTTGACAGAACTTAGCACTAATGACAAGAAGAATTGCTTCTGTTATTCTGTGTCCCCAGCCTGTTGAGCACTAGGTACTCCATCCAGCTACTGTAAGCCATCAAAGGTACCATATAGTTCGCATTTCTATGCAGGCTCAGGATCACTATCACTGAAAATTTACAAGTACAGCGAGCCAAGGATGTTAGATTGCTTGTTCCCTGTCACTGTGGTGTTCCCTCACCCATGATGGGAGTATAAACCTTTGGTTTTATACATGGTGGCCAAGATGCTGAAATGATGAAGATGATGTTTCTTTGGTGTTCAGATCAAAGTAGAAAGGGTGTGGGTTTGTTCTGGCTCTGTTGGGTACCACAGTGCTTACCCTTCCTTACAGTTGGTGCAAAGAATAATTTGGGGAGTGATTATATATATATATATATATATATATATATATTGATATATATATTGATATATATATCACTGCTTTACATTGATCTTTAAAAAGATCTTTACATTAGTGTGATGGTCGGACCTGTAAAAAAAAAACAACAAATGTTTTGAGGAGACTTTTCATACTATTTGGAAGACTGTTATACATACATATATAACATATATAACTGGATCTCACTCTGTAGACCAGGCTGGCCTCGAACTCACAGAGATGCATCTGGCTAAGTGATTTTATGTGCCCGAGTATTTGCCTTGCATTTATGTCTTTGCACCACATTTGTGCCGGTGCCCAGAAGAGGCCAGAAGAGGATACTGGATCCACAGGAGCTAGAGTTAAAGAGAGTTGTGATTGCTATGTGGGAACTGAACTGTGGTCCTCTGGAAGAACAGCCAGTTTTCTTCGCCGTTGAACCAACTCATCAGTTCTGAGTATTATTTCCAACAAGAGCAGAGTACAAATTCTTCTCTAATACACAAAACAAATTCCTTGCTTCATGCATTAGCTCCCCCAATACACACACACACAAAACAACCCCAGTAACTTTCAAAATCTTGGATTAATGTAAATATCTCTTATCACACAAGGGTAAGATAGAAATCAATAATGTGTAAGTAAAAGTGAAAAATCAAGAGGACCATATAAGAATATTATATATCGAGGAAAAGGAGGCAAAACACAATGGAAGAATGGAGTGTGATAAAAACAAGACATAGGATATAATTTGTAGCTCTTATTCCATTAGTATAGACAAAGTATTTGAATTGGTAACCTTTCAATATAAGGCACAGATAATGAAGAAAGTACTAATGAGGCTGCTACTAGAAAAAAAGGGGCTTAAGAGAATCAGAGTGTAGATGATTGAAACAATGAATAGAAAGGCTTAGAATCAATAAAATCAAAAGAGCAGTATGCTGAAAACCATTAGTACTGAGAAAATAAATAAGAAAGAACAATAAAATAATTAAGTCTTAAAGTGAAAAATACATACTATTACTTAAAACAATAAAGATTATAAGGGATCTATACAAAAGTGATATATCATTAAATTAGGTGATCTATATGAGGGAACATATTTCTATGCATGTCTATTAACATAACTGACTCAAGAAAAAATAGAAAATTTTAAACTTATGAGATTAAATTAGACTGAACAATAATAAAGTCTTCCATTAAGTAAGTCTGATATATCATAGATTAATTGGTAAATAAAGTGAAACACTTAAGAATTGATGCCAGTTCCTTTAGAAATATTTGTGGTGGTTCCACAGGAAAAGAGACTTCTCAACTCATTCTATGAATCTATCATTACTCTGCAACCAAAGCTAGAACTCACCACCAGAGGAAAAGACATTCTGTAACACAGCAAGTGAAGAAATATTGTACACTTACAATATTTCTAGCATGAATATAAAATAATACAAATGATGCCAAAAATAGTTAGGGTGGACCACAAGTTACTAAACAAAAAATTGTCCTAAGCAAGTAGTGAACTCCAGAGCTTATATTTTAAGCAATAGGAATCTGTTATTCCAATAAAGTCTTGAATATGTATTTCCTTGGAAGAGCAAATCATAAGAGCCCAATGGTGAAGAGTTGACTGCTAATCAATGCAGTAACTACCTCAGATACAGCTGTACAGGGGTTGTGAAAGGAGATTTATCATGTAGAACAGAAGCAACCAAAGCCTGTGTTTATTCGATACCTTGTCTTGTTTCATATTATAGCTGCCTTGGCTTTTACAAACTACTTTTTTTTTTGCCTTCTTTCCTTTATGTTTCTTCTAGGACTTAGAGGATTTTATCATTAAGTTTGGAGACTCAGGTTTTGTCCTTGTGGCACTGGGCTCCTTAGCAACCCAGTATCAGACCAAGGAACTTATTAAGGAGATGAACAGTGCCTTTGCTCGCCTCTCTCAAGGGGTACTGTGGGCATGTAAGGATGCTCATTGGCCCAAAGATGTCAGAATGGCTCCTAATGTCAAAATCATGGATTGGCTTCCCCAGACTGACCTTCTGGGTAAGCACCTCCTAGACCTGTTACTTTATTTCTGTTAATGTGCTTTGGGACTTAGTAGATAACTGATGTCTGAGTGCTTGGACTTGCAGAAGAAAAGGCTGCTGATAGGTAAAGATATAACTCCAACAGGCAGGCAAAAGGAGCTAGATTTGCTGGAGGAATCGGGCTGTACTCTAGACGACCATAGTAGCAACTTCCTTGTCCATTTCAACTCAGACTGATCTCAAGATCCAAAATAGATATGTAGCCTTGACTCAACAGTTTTTAACACTGATCTGATCACTCCAACACAATCTTGACCTATATGAGCTATAACTACTCCTTGGGCAGTTGCCACCATTTGTTGCCGTTATTCTCACAATGATGTGAGAAATCTTTGGTATTTTTAAACAAACACACACATGAATGTAAGCATACAGACACATCTTGGTTGTCAGAAAAGTACAGAAAACTCAGGTATTTCCAACATGAATATTGGAGGGTTGAGGTCGTAGGGAGGTATTTGAGTGCTAACCCAAGTAAGCTTACAGTATGATATGGAGACACTGATTTCTTAGGCAACAGAGAATTCCCTAAAGCCACATCCTCTCAAATTATTTGTTTCTGTGTGACTTTTTGGAGACCCATCGTTTCTACACTGAATGGCTGAATCTGAATTATGTACCTTAGACTGTGACACAAAAGAAACTGGAATGTTTTTCACACAAATCTCTGTACAGTAAAATCACAGGTTACACAATAGGAAAAAGACTTGATTTCCAGGAAATATGGGTAGATTTTAAGTGAGGTATAGTGTGGGATGATTTCTTTATGATCATAAGAAATTTTTGGTAGCTTTCAATATGGACCAACAGTCAAGATCTGTAAATACAGGAGTTCCTGGTCTACCATCCCCTTCTGTAAGCTTCTCTTAAAACAGAGCAGATAACACACAGAGATAAGATTTATTAGAGATCAGATGTGAAAAAAAAAGAGAAGGCAGAGGTGAGATAAGTGAAGAAGAAAGCATCAGTGGAGAAGATGAAGATGAATAGAAGGACAAGGAAACTTTCCTGGCTTGTCACTCTCCTTGTAGCTGTCTCTAGGCTCTAGGTCCTATGTTGTTTGAATAAAGTAAGGCATCTCTGTGCAAACAAAAGACTGGATATCACATCCTGGAACATTGCAAATCTCAAAAGCAACATCAGTAAATCTATTCTTCCCAGCACATTGGTATTTCTTGGGTTTGGTGCTTTGCTTTGTATCTGAAACTTGGATAGTGAAATATTGGACCATCTTTCTCTTTTGCAACAGCTCATCCTAGAATTCGTCTTTTTGTCACCCATGGGGGAACAAATAGCCTAATGGAGGCCATCCAGCATGGAGTACACATGGTGGGGATTACCTTCTTTTTAGACCAACCTAAAAACATGGTCCTAGTAGAAGCAAAGAAAATTGGTGTTTCTGTTCAGCTAGAGACACTCAAGGCAGAGACATTTGCACTTACACTGAAAGAAGTCATAGAAGACAAGAGGTATGCAGCTCTCTGGGGTTTTGGTCACTTAGTCTGAATGCCTAGCAGTAAGGGGTGTTTGTAGTTTGTTTATCAATGAAACGGAATTTTGTGGGATGTGTTATAATACATGTGTGATACTTGAAAGTCCTGCTTTTTCTTTGCTATTAATCCTAATTTTAGGTGAGGTGCTGAGAATATGTTTCTACCTGATTTGGTGTGATGCTTTCTTATACACACACATATTATCTTTATGACCTCTTATATTTTGGATACCTATAATAGAATTTCAGTTGAAGCAGGAGAGATCATTTGCATGTTCTTAAGGTGGCTAATCTCCCTGACTTATCATATACCTATAGAATTTCAATGGAATCAGAAGAGGACTGTCTTAGTTACTATTGTATTGCTGTGAAAAGGTACCATGACCAAGGCTACATGTAAGATAAAGCATTTAATTGGGCCTTGCTTACAGTTTGTATATATAAAACATGTTAATATAGAAAAATAGTTAAACCCTTAAAATAAAATATATACATAAATGAATGCACTTCTTCTCACCAGTGTTTTTATAACTATGCAAGCATAGGAAAAAAAAACTATTGCAGTGACAGTTGAGAAAGTTTAATTTGCATATTAAATTCTCAGATTAAAGACAAAGATAATTGCAAATAACCTTGCAGTTTATTATTTGTATTTCATAGTTGTGTGGATTATTATTTGAGAATGCATTATCTTTGCATAGGTTGAGAAAATAAGCAAATAATTTGATGACAATGAACAGTTCCATAGCTACTAAAAGAAGAATTTGAAATGGGGATTTGGAAAGAGTAGTGACATTACCATATGGGCTTTTAGTTCAGCTTACGAGCTGACCCAATATTCATTATTTTATGTGCTAAAGACAGGAGGAGCTCAACACAGAGGTACAGATATGAGACTTTTATAATCTTAATCAACCTGTTATTCCTTAAATCTGACCAATAAAAAGATAAGAAAGAAAAGCAGCAGTCTTTCCCTAGCAAGGAGTGAACCTTGGTAATATATTCTAGTCTCTAAATACCATTTCCCATGAAAAGGAATCCAGATCCCTTAAAAATGTGTGGTTTGAAGAACCCATTTCCTGCGCACCAGCCCTGGTCCCTGCATCTGCCCGATAACATCCCACATAAGCCACACCCGATTTCCAGACCTCACCATTCTCTTGCCCAATCTGCTCTGCTCACATATAACACTGAATTGACAAAAGAAGTCCCCATGCTGAGATCCCGTGACAAATTCCCAGGATATAAATGATCAAGGCAACATTTTACCCCTAAACCTATCAGGCCTATAGAAATATTTGTTGACAAGAAATCCCTGTATGAATCCCAGGATGCATAATTTAAAAGAAAATTATAAACTTCATCTAAATTCAAGGAGCTTAAAGAAAACACAAAGAAACAAATATAACAAAATTAACAAAGAAGAACTTAAGAAGAACAAACACCTGAGTGATGCCCATTAACAGCCTGGCATAGATGGAGGAGGGACTAGAGGGGCCCTACTCCTCAATTGTGAGCTGTTTTCTGATGATACATCTTGGGAGAGGGGAGTGATTGTATTTAGTCATGTATCCACTGGTACTCCATCAGTGTTTTTTTTTTTAATTAAATAATACTTTTTTATTTATTTTACATACCAACCACAGCTCCCCCTCCCTCACCTGCTCCTGCTACCCCCCACCTCTCCCAACCCACACCCATGAGCTCCTCAGAGAGGGTAAGGCCTCCCATGGGGAGTCAACAAGGCCTATAACATTTGGTTGAGGGAAGACAAGCCCCTCTCCCCACATCAAGGCTGAGCAAGGCATCCCAGCATATGGAATGGATGTCAAAAAGCCAGATCATGCACCAGAGATACATTCTGGTCCCACTGCCAGCCTACAAACAGACCAGGCTACAAAACTGTCACCCACATGCAGATTAGTCCCACGCAGTCTCCCCAGCTGTTGGTCTATAGTCCATGAGCTCCCACAAGTTCAGGTCATCTGTCTCTCTGGGTTTCCCCATTATTATCTTGACCCCCACCCATTGCTCCTATAATCCCTCTTTCTCACTTTTACTGGACTCTTAGAGTTTGGCCTAGGGCTTGCATGTGGGTCTCTGCATCTGCTTCCATCAGTTACTGGGTGAAGGTTTTATGGTTACAGTTAAGGTAGTCACCTACCTGATTGTAGGAGAAGGACAGTTCCGGCATTATCTTCCCTATTGCCAGGGGTCTTAGCTGGGGTCATCCTTGTGGATTCCTAGGTATTTCCCTAGCATTAGGTTTCTCCCTAGTCTTATAATGGCTCCTTTTCCTTGCTCTCTCCTCCTCCAACATGACCATCACACTCCCCAATGTTCTCATCCCCCATGCCCTCCCCTTTATCACACCCCAACTCCCAGTTTATGCAGAAGGACTCATCTAGTTCCCCTTCGCAAGGTGATCCATGTATCCTTCTTAGGGTCCTCCTAAGTTATGTAGCTTCTCTGGAGCTGTGTATTGTGGTCTGGTTATCCTTTACTTTACATCTAGTATTCACTTCTGAGTGAACACATACCATGTTTGTCTTTCTGGATCTGGGTTACTGTGCTCAGGATAATTTTTTCTAGTTTCATCCATTTGCCTGCAAATTTCATGAAGTCATTGTTTTTACAGGTGAGTAATACTCCATTATGTAAATGTACCATATTTTCTTTATTCATTTCTTTTGAGGGGCATCTAGGTTGTTTCTCGTTTCTGGCTGTTATGAAAAATGCTGCTATGAACACAGTTGTGCAAGTGTCCTTGTGGTATGATTGATCTTCCTTTGGGTATATGCCCAAGAGTGGTAATGCTGTGTCTCAAGGTAGATTGCTTTCCAAGGTAGATTGTTTTCTAAGAAACCCCCACACTGATTTCCAAAGTGGCTGTATTGCAAGTCATGTTCTGAACAAAACACCAGAGACTCAATCCAGTCCAGGAGGAGAGTCAGATGGAGGAGGTACAGCAATGAGAGTGCTCCCCTCATACCTCTGAAACATCGGCTGGCAGTCCCTAAGGAGCTCAGTGTGACAAGATCTCAAGGTAACCTCCGTGTTTGACTAAGTCTGGATTTTCACTGCATGTGTAAGTCACAGGAGCCCTCGAGTGGCACATTGAGCAGATCTCTCTCTCTCTCTCTCTCTCTCTCTCTCTCTCTCTCTCTCAAGTCAGAAATTCCAAAGAGGCTGATATCTTACAAGTAAATTCTATTGAGAGGAGAAGTTTGCAATGGACCCCCACCCACATCCTCCACTGCCACCTAACTATTACAGGTGGAAGTTTATCCTCATAGCCTGCAGAGTTGCTTCACTCAGATCAAGTTCATTATCTAGAATCAATTCAAATAAGGTTACTGCAGGAATAAGTATATGCCAGTTATGTCAAAGAAGAATCCTTTAGGTGCAAATATCAGAAGATCTGACCATCAATGGGATAAACAAACAATACAAATCACATGGCAGTTGTATTGAGTCAGGCTGTTGTTGACATCTGTTAGTAGCTCTATTATATTAGTCTTCTAAGATGTTGATTGGCTTATGAGCAAGCCTTTGGTGCACTTTCTTGATTGATGGTTGATACAAGAGGACCCAGACTACTGTGGGTGGTTAACTTGGGCTGATGGTTGAAGGTGCTATAACAAAGTAGGTTGAGCAAGTCATGAACATCAAGCCAGTAAACAGCATTCCTCCATGGCTTCTGTATCAGCTCCTGCCTCCATGTTCCTGCACTGTGTGAGTTCTAACCTCGACTTCCCTTAGTGATGGACTGTGCTGTGGACAGTAAGATGAAAAAACCCTTTCCTCCCATTGTTTTATCCATGGTATTTTCTCATAGCACTACAAACTCTATCTAATGATAATTAGGAAATATGTCCAATTGCAAAAATGGGGATCAGTACTTAATTTCATTGTAGTATTAATAGAAATAATAAAGAACAGACTTCTGAAGAACATAGAGCTCATAGCACCACACTGAAAGGAAAAAGAAGTTCTCACCAGTCACTAACTGAAATGCTTAGTGGTAGACTTCATCCCCTAGAACTCTAGGGAAAAAATATCTTTTCTTTATAAATTATTTTTTTTGTTAAAAGAAGGAGAGGGTAAGGAAATGGGGGAGAGAGACCAGTAGCATATAAGGGACCCTATAGATTCGGATTTAGATCAAGCACTGAGCCTAGTCTGCCATAAGAAGAGACGCCTCTCAGCTCTTGTCTTTGATATCAGCTTGAGCTATCTGGGTGCAATGCTAAACTAAGATCCCATGTGAGTGACTGAACACTGCTTCTGGAATCAGAAAGCTAAACAAAACTATGATGAAAATGCTTGTGAGGGCAACATAAGATATGGCCATGCTCCTCATGATGAAGTGAGGTAACAGAGGCAGGAGGGGAAGAGGAGAGAAGGCAAGCATGCTCTCATCAAAATCACTTCAAACTCCCCTAGTTTAACTGGCAGCCCCATGCTCTGTAGATTGCTTTTCTCCTCTATTCTTTTTATACAGAACAATGCTTTAAAGCTACAGGAATTATTACAGCAACACTACATCTTTTGTTTTTGAGAAAGTTGAATGCAATGACATGGACACTTAACAATTACAGAAATGCCTTAAATGGCACTTAAAAAATATTGCTCAGTATAGCAGAGGGGGGAAATAGGCGTTACAACATTAAAAGGAGGGAACACAATTGGCAAAATCAGTATAGCTCTTTGGGCACTTGCTGTTCTTAAGGTCTGGGCTCATGTGACTGCCACCCATTAGGATGGTTTCTATGCAGTACACATTCTCTGTGGCTCAGTACACCAAGCACCAAGAGGCAAAGGAAGACTGGCAGAAACCAAAGGAGAGCTGGCCAGTCACTCTGGTGCATATTCCAGACAGCCAGGAAAGGAGGCATCTCCACCTTGGCACATTTTCTTTGCATATCCTTTGCTCTGCCTTCCATTATGTAATTCAGCCCTCTCCCCTCTGCATCTTCCCAGACTGACTCCTTTCTTATAGTTTTATTTGAGCAGGCCAAAGCTGCTCCAGTTCTCTTGACTATTTGTCAGGGAAACCAAGGGCAGGACTTCATTTTTGAGGATGTGATAAGAAATTTCTTTGGACTAAATAATAATCTGGTTGTTGAAGAATTTGGTGTTTTAGGATGTGTGGGTTAATAGTCTAGAGAGCTCTTTTATGAATGTGTTTACAGTTTGTTGTCTACGAGGTGGAGGAGGGAGGGAGGGAAGGAGGGAGAGAAGGGTAATTCAATTTCCTCAACCAGATAGCACTAAACACAACTCAATGAAATGCTGAACAGAAGTGTAGGTTGGGGCCTGAGTGAATCTCTCTTTCCTAAGGCTCAGCCTAAACAGAACCTTAAGAAATGTTCTCAGAAGCAGATTTCTGTGTGCTTCCATGTCCCATTTGACAAGAATGTTGGAAATCCAGGCTGAGAACTCTGACAGTGGCAGTCAGCTGTACATAAGAGAAGTGGAATGAGACAACCTGTACAGGACCAGTGCCATGAGTCTCCTTTGAGGGGGGAGGCTGCTCTATTCATCCCCTGCCCGAGATCTCCAAGTTCCTGCCTTTTGCTGTTCTGTGAATGTCCATTCATCTGCCATTGTGGGTGTGGGTTGGTAAGTGTGTCTGTGGGGCAGAGGCAACCATCACTCCAGACACAACCCTAGTCCTCCTTTTCCCTCAAACCTCAAGTTCAGTCACTTGGAATTTGAAATGGATCCATCATTGTCCATAGGGGCCAGGGAGCATATTAGATACAACAGATATATTCTAACTGTGTCTTCGTTCTTCTGTGACTTCTCACAGATGTGGCATACATGTACATAGACACACAAGTGCACATGAAAAAAAAAACAGTTAAAATGGTGTATTTCTCTACTTTGGTTATTTACTCCCCCCCCCCCTTTGGCCAAAACATATGGTTTGCCAGCCATCTAAAATATATAGTGGGAGACACAGACTCCATCAGTTCCAATTGGCTCAACAGGCAAGTCTTTGTTCTTCTAGCTGATCACTCTAGCCTATAGGCTTTAGGCGCAGGGGCTCACACATGCCCCAGTACCCATACCCATTGCAGCCCCATTGCAGGCCAGCAGGCAGAACTCCTGCAGGCAGGCTGAACTACCATCATTCACCACCAGACACTACAAGCCCCACCCCACCCCCAAACCCACCCATCCTCTGAGATCACAGCTGCTCCCTGAGACACAGAGTCCCTCAACTCTGGGTGGTCTGAGAGCTCTGATTGGACCAAGAGCTCCCATTGGACCAAGAGTGCCAATTACACCAAAAGAGGCTCCCTCAGACACAGACACCATTTACACCAATTGGAGGAAGAAATGTGTAGACGTCAGTGCAAAAATGCATTCAACAACATAAAGAGCAATATGTCACAACCAGAACCTAGTGGTTCTATATCAGCAAGACCTGAACATCCCAATAGAGAAGAAACAGAAGAAATCCACCTTATAATTAAATTTAAGAAGATGATAGAGGCTTTTAAAAGAGAAATGAAAAGTTTCCTTAAAGAAATCAAAGAAAAGACAAACAAAAAAAATTGGAATAAATCAATAAATCTCTTATAGAAAGCCAGGAAAACCAAGAAAAAGCAATCAAACAGGTAAAGGAAACAGTTCAAGACTTGAAAACTGAAATAGAGTCAATGGAGACACAAACCAAGGGAATGCTGGAAATGGAAAATCTGAGTAGATGAACAGGAACTACAGATGAAAGCATAACCCACAGAATGCAAGAGATGGAAGAACATATCTATGGCACTGAAGATACTATAGAGGAAATAGATTCATCAGTCAAAGAAAACACTAAAGCCAACGAAATCATACCACAAAACATCCAGGAAAACTGGACACCATGATAAAAACAAACCTAAGAATAATAGAGAAAGAAGAAGGAGAAGAATACCAGCTCGAAGGCACAGAGAATATATTCAAAAAATCATAGTAGAAAACTTTCCCTACATAATGAAAGAAAGCCTATGAAAATACAAGAAGCTTACAGAACACCAAATAGACTGGACCCCCCTCCCCCAAAAGTCCCCTTGCGATATAATAATCAAACCAGTAATCATAAAGAAGAAAGAAAAAATTAAGAGCTGCAAAGGAAAAAGTACAAGTAACATATAAAGACAGATCCATCAGAATGACACCTGATTCTCCATGAAGACTCTGAGAACCAGAAGGTCCTGGACAGGCATTATACAGACGCTAAGAAACCATGGATGCCAACCCAGACTGTTATACCCAACAAAACTCTCAATTGTCATAGACTATGTAAACAAAATATTCCATGATAAAACCCGATTTCAACAATATCTATCCACAAATCCAGCCCTATGGAAAGCACAAGAAGGAAAAATCCAACCTAAGGAAATTAGATACATCCATGAAAACACAGGTAATAGATAATCCCACACCAACAAATACCAAAGAAGGGAAACACACAACACTACAACCAAAAAAATAACAGGAATTAAAATCAATGGTTATTAATATCCCTTCATATCAATGATTCAATTTGCCTATAAAACGACACAGGCTAACAGAATGGATATGAAGACAGGATCTATCCTTCTGCTTCATGCAAGAAACACACATCAACTTCAAAGTCAGACTCTATTTCAGAATAAAAGGCTGGGAAAAGACTTTCCAATTAAATGGACGCAAGAAACATGGTGGTGTAGCTATCCTAATATCTAAGAAAAGAGACTTCAAACTAAAATGAATCGAAAGAGTTTGAGAAGGATATTATATATTCATCACAGGAAAAATCCACTAAGTTAAGTCTCAATTCTGAACATTTATGTCCCCAATACAAGGGCACCCACATTTGTAAAAGAAACATTACTAAAGCTTAAATCACACATCAAACCACACACACTAGTACTGGGAGACTTCAACACTGCACACTCACCAATGGACACATCTGCCAGACAGAAATTTAGCAGAGTATTTGTGGAACTAACAGATATTATGATTCAAATGGACTTAATAGATATCTATAGAACATTCTACCCTAACACAAAAGAATATACCTTCTTCTCAGCACCCATGGAATCCCTAAAATTGACCACATACTCAGTCACAAAGCAAATCTCAACAGATACAAAAATTTGGAATAACCTCCTATATCTTATTGGACCACTATGGCTTAAATTTAGATTTCAAAAATTACAGAAAGTCTATAATCTCATGGAAACTGAACAATGCCCAAATGAATCACCATTAGGTCAATAAAGAAGTTAAAGATTTTCTAGAATTCAATGAAAATGAATGTACAACATACTCAAACATATGGGATGCTATGAAAGCAGTGTTAAGAGGGAATTCATAGCATGAAATGCCCACATAAAGAAGATGGAGAAATCTCACACTAGTGTCTTAACAGCACACCTGAAAGTTCTATAACAACAACAACAACAACAACAACAACAACAACAAAAACCAAAAACCAAAAACAAAAATCTCACCCAGGAGGAATAGATGTGTAGGGAGCCACCATTCAAAGATGGCGCTGGCTTCCTGGTAGCCTAGCTGTAAACAACTCCATATTTGGCTATGCTCTCGGGACTACGTGTCCTGTGACCTGCGCATGCACAGGTATGGTAATCGACCACGTTTGCCTGATTCCCTATATAAGCAGCTGCATTTTAGTCCTCAGGGCCCCTCACCTCCCGCTCTCCCTTAACCAAGAGGCGCTCCAATAAAGTGTGATCTGAGAAGAATCCTTGAGTGGTGGTCGTTCTTCCTCGCTGGCTGAGGAGCTCGCCGCATAGATGCCAGGAATTAATCAAAGTGAGGAATAAAATAAATAAAATAGAAACAAAGAGAACAATATAAGAAATCAATGAAACAAAGTGTTGGTTCTATGAAAAAATCAAAAAGATAGACAAGCCCTTATCCAAACTAACCAAAAGGGAGAGAGAGAGAGAGAGAGAGAGAGAGAGAGAGAGAGAGAGAGAGAGAGAGAATCCCAATTAACAAAATTATAAATGAAAAAGGAGATATAACAACAGACAATGAGGAAATCCAGAGAATCATCATGTCATAGTTGAAAACCTATACTGCACAAAATTGGAAAATCTTAGAGATGGAAAATTTTCTGGATAGATACCCCATACCAAAGTTAAATCAAGACCATATAAACAATGTAAATAGACCAATAACCCTTAAGGGAATAGAATCAGTCATTAAGTCTCCCAATGAAAGAAAGGCCAGGACCAGATGGTTTCAGTGCAGAATTCTACCATAATTTCAAAGAACTAATATCAATACTCTTTGAATTGTTCCACACAATAGAAACAGAAGGAACATTACCAAACTCTTTTTATCAGGCTACAGTTACCTTGATACCCCCAAAACCACAAAGGTGCAACAATGAAAGAGAATTATAGACCAATCTCCCTCATGAACATTGATGCAGAAATACTGAATAAAATACTGTCAAATCAAATCCATGAACACATCAAAAAATTATCCAACATGACCAAGTAGTCTTCATTCCAGAGATGCAAGGATGGTTGAACACAGGAAAATCTGTCAATGTTTATATACACCATATAAACAAAGTGGAAAAAAACCACATGATCATCTCATTAGATGCCACAAAAGCCTTTGACAAAATTCAACATCCCTTCATGATAAAGATGTTGGTGAGATCAGGAATACAATGAACATACGTGAACATAATAAAGGCAATTTACAGCAAGCCAACAGCCAACATAAAATTAAGTGTAGAGAAACTCAAAGTGATTCCACTAAAATCAGGAACAAGACAAGGCTGTTCACTCTCCCCATATTTATTCAATATAGTGCTTGAAGTTCCAGCTAGAGTTCAATACTCACAAATAATGTAAAATACCTTGGGGTAACTCTAACTAATCAAGTGAAAGACCTGTATTATAAGAACTTTAAGCCTCTGAAGAAATAAATTGAACAAGATATCAGAAAACAGAAAGATCTCTCATGCTCATGGACAGGTAGGATTAATATAGTAAAAATGGCATCTTACCAAAAGCAATCTAAAGATTCAATGTAATCCCCATCAAAATACCAACACAATTCTTCAGAGACTTGGAAAGAACAATACTCAACTTCATATGGAAAAACAAACAAACAAACAAACAAAAAACCAGGATAGTTAAAACAATCCTGTACAATAAAGTAACCTCTGGAGGCATCACGATCCCTGACCTCAAGCTCGTCTATAGAGCTATAGCAATAAAAATAGCTTAGTACTGGCATAAAAACTAGCGTGTGGACCAATGGGATGGAATTGAAGACCATGACGTTAATCCACACACCTATGAACACCTGATATTTGAAAAAGAAGCCAAAACTGTACAATGGAAAAAAGAAAGCATCTTCAACAAATGGTGCTGATGACATTGCTGGATGTCAACATGTAGAAGATTGCAAATAGATCCATATCTGTCACCATGCATAAAACTCAAGTCCAAGTGGATCAAAGACCTCAACATAAATCCAGTTACACTGAACTTGATAGAAGAGAAAGTAGGAAGTAGTCTTGAATGAATTGGCACAGGAGACCACTTCTTAAATACAACATCAGTAGTGCAGACACTGAGAGCAGCAATTAATAAATGGGACCTCCTGAAATTGAGAAGCTTTTTTAAGGCAAAGGACATGGTCAATAAGAGAAAATGACAGCCTACAGGATGGGAAAAGATCTTTACCAACCCCACATTTGATTTATGCCTGATTTCCAAAATATATAAAGAATTCAAGAAACATCAAAATAAATACAATCCAATTAAAAAATGGGCTACAGAGCTAAGTAGAGAATTCTTGACAGACGAATCTCAAATGGCAGAAAGACATTTAAGAAATTGCTCAACATCCTTAGTCATCAGGGAATTGCAAATCAAAATGACTCTGATATACCATCTTAATCCTTTCAGAAAGAATATGATCAAAAACACAGATAACAGCTTATGTTGGAGAGGATGCGGAGCCAGGGGAACATTCCTCTACTGTTGGTGGGAATGCAAACTTGGACAGCCACTATGGAAATCAGTATGGTGATTTCTCAAAAAATTGGGAATCAATCTACTTCAAGACCCAGATATACCACTCTTGAGCATATACCCGAGAAATGCTGAATCATGCAACAAGGACACATGATCAACTACGTTCATAGAAACATTATTCATAATAGCCAGTACCTGGAAACAGCTTAGGTGCCCCTCCACTGAAGAATGGATAAAGAAGTTGTGGCACATATACACAGTGGAGTACTACTCAGCAGTAAAAAACAATGACAACATGAAATTTGCAGGCAAATGGATGGAACTAGAAAATATCATCCTGAGTGAGGTACCCAGAGTCAGAAGGACAATCATGGCATGTACTCACTCATAGATGGATACTAGAAGTAAAGCAAAGGATAGCCAAACTAAAATTCACAGCTCCAGAAAGGCTAGTTAATGAGGAGAACCCTAGGAGGGACACCTGGGTTGCCCTGGCAAGAGGAAATAGATGAGATCTCCATGAGTAAACTGGGGCTACTAGCAATAGTGGAGAGGGTGTCTGAGCTGGCTTACACTGATAATCAGATTGGTGACTACCCTAACTGTCATCATAGAGTCTTCCTCCAGTAACTGATGGAAGCAGATATCTACTGTCAAGCACCAAGTCACGCTCCAGGAGTCCAGGCAAAGAGAGAGAAGAGAGATTCTATGAGCTAGGGGCATCAAGATCATGATGGGGAAACCTACAGAGACAACCAAACCAGAGTACAGAACTCATGACCAATAACTGTTGAGCCTCCATGGGACTGGACTAGGCCATCTGCATAGGTGAGACAGTTGTGTAGCTTGACCTGCTTAAAGGACCCCCTGGCAGTGAGATCAGGATCTGTCCCTGGTACATGTGTGGGCTCTTAGATGGAACATCTTAAACAGCCTTGGTACAGGGGGAGAGGTTTGGACCTGCCTCAACTGAAGGTACCAGGCTCTGCTGACTCCCCATGTGAGGCCTTGGCTTGGAGGAGGTGGAAATGGGGGATGAGTTAGGGGGAAGGCTGAGGGTTGGGAGGAGGGAGGAGAGGAGGATCTGGGGTTGGTATGTAAAATTAATAGAAAATTTCTTCATAATAAAAAAAGAAAAAATAAAATTATATTAAATAAAATATATAGTGTCCTTTCTTGTGGCACACTCACAGCATCAGCCTAGATTTTTTTGTCTTCTATTATGAGTAAAATGTAGGCAGCATTTCCTCTCTGGTATCTCAGAAAGTCCTCGTGCCAAAACTGTGATACTTGTGCCCTTCCCTGGTGGAATGCACTGTAGCTCAGCAGCAGGACTAGAGGGAGATTCTGGGCTTTGAAGGCTGTCTGTGCCTCTGTTGCCCCACACTAGCAAACTGGGCAGAGGTTTGTTGAAGGAATTGACTGAACTGTGCCTCTGACGAGGGAACTGTACATATGATGAGCCAACACCTGGTGGTGCTGTGGCCACAGCATTGGGGAGTGCTTCCTAAACCTAGTTCCACCTGACAGATTATACTGCTATGGCCTAAGAGTCAGAAAGGGGCTGGGCGGTGGTGGCGCACGCCTTTAATCCCAGCACTCGGGAGGCAGAGGCAGGCGGATCTCTGTGAGTTCAAGGCCAGCCTAGTCTCCAAAGCAAGTTCCAGGAAAGGCGCAAAGCTACGCAGAGAAACCCTGTCTCCAAAAACAAAAACAAAAACAAACAAACAAACAAACAAACAAACAAAAAGAATCAGAAAGGGCCTTAAGAGTCAGACACACGTTAATTGGGCTGATGCCAGTGAAATCATGGCATCTTATTCAGAGACTGTAGTTGGATGTGTTAGTCAAATCTCAGAGCTTCAAGATTGTCTTGCTCTTCTTTATTGGAAATTCAACTCTCTCTTGCCTTCCTCTCAAACCCCAGGTCTTTTTCTCTTTTCTTTTAGATTTAAATATACTTTATTTTATAATTATTAATAAAA